>NC_090270.1:28610146-29284313 GCF_040414725.1 Anabrus simplex | reverse complement strand
CCCCTAAGTGAATTTTCCCGCAAAAAATACTTGTTTCTTTAATAGTAAAGGATCTTCTAAATACCAATTATCACGACTCTAACTTCTTCAGTCTTTTATTTATGTGTCCTCATGAAAAGAATTCAACTCCTTTACACTCCCGCCCTCCAAGATGGTTTCCCCACCAAAACGCGTTTTTCTTTGTTTTTAAAGGAGATCCAAATACGAATTTTCACGTCTGTAACAACTTTAGTTTTTATTAGATGTATGTATTCTCGTACAATTAATTTTTCAATTCTTTCACCCCCCCCCCCTCCTTCATTGGATTTTCCGAGAATACGTGTTTCTTTACTTTTAAAGCAGATTGCAAATATCAAATTTCACGTCTGTAACATCTTCATTTTTGAGATATCAGTAGCCTAATTAAAAGAATTCATCACCATTTTCAGTCACTTTTACCCCCCCCCCTCCACCCAAGTAGCATTTCCGAAAACTAAAAATACACTTTTCTTTGTGTTTAATAGAGATAAAAAAATACCATTTTTCACTTCTGTAACATGTTAAGTTTTTTAGATATACTGTAAAAATTCTCATTTTAAAATGTCACCCCTTTTGAGTTCCCCTTAAGTGGAGTTTCCAAAAACAAATCATCTATATTTCTTTACATTTACAGGAGATTTACACCCACTTTTTACGTCTGTAACATTTTACGTTTCCAAGATATTCTGTAGATATAGTCTTTCAAAAATTCACCCCAATTTGTCACTCCTGTTTAACCGCCATTAATTGGCCTTTCCAAAAACTAAAAAATACGTGTTTCTTTATTTTTAAAAGAGATCCCATATGCGAATTATCAGTTCTGTAATATCTTTCGTTTCTGAGATATGTGTATCCTCATTAAAGGTATCAACCCATTTTTCACCCTTTTACACCCCTCCTATTAGGATTTACAGGAAACAAAAAAATACGTGTTCCTTTATTTTTAGAGGAGATTCTAACTACCAATTTTTACATCTGTAAATTTTAAAGTTTTAAGATGTAGACACACTCATTTTAAAAAATTCACCCCCCCTTTTCACCCCCCAATATTTGGATTTTCCAAAAACGAAAAAAATACGCGTTTCTTTACTTTTAAAGTAGATCCAATATACCAATTTTCAGGTCTGTAATATCTTCAGGTTCTGAAATATAAGTAGCCTCATGAAAGGCATTCAACCCATTATTCACCCTTTTACACCCTTCCTATTGGGATTTTCCGAAAACAAAAGAATACGTGTTTCTTTATTTTTAAAGGAGATTCTAAATACCAATTTTTACATCTATAAACTTAAAAAGTTTTGAGATATAGATACACTCATTTTAAAGTTTCACCCTCCCTTTCACCCCCTTAGCGACGGAATATCCAAAAATCCTCTCTTAGCGAGCACCTACATCTTAATATGAATATATCCCCAAAATTTCATTTCTTTATGTCCAGTAGTTTTGGCTCGGCGATGATGAATCAGTCAGTCAGTCAGTCAGTCAGTCAGTCAGTCAGTCAGTCAGTCAGTCAGTCAGTCAGTCAGTCAGTCAGTCAGTCAGTCAGGACAAGTTCTTTTATATATATAGATTGTGTAACAGTAAGATAGTCCAAAGTTACGAAACATATTCCTCACACGTAGAAGAAGAAAATATGTAGCGGTGGGTCAGGAAACGCTTTATATCCATATTAGAACTACAACTCTACATAGTACATTAATGATGGGAAATACAAAGGAATAGAAGGTATCGGCATAGCACTTGAGACTCTTACATGAAATGAAATGTAAATGAAGTAAATTTTGAACATTTCATGTGGTATGCTGGTACGTTCTGTTCCTGTGTGTTTCCCATTATTGTTATTATAGAAGAAGAGTTTAATCACTTAGCAACCAATTAAGTATAGAATGTAGTGCGGGCTAGGGTAAGCCTTCGCCTGCGATCATTGGAATAGCCATTTGGTGATGTGATTTCATTTCATATTGAAAATAAATATATTTCCCTTGACTTTTCAAAACTATTGGGCTGGGCTGAGTGGCTCAGACTGTTTAGGCGCTGGCTTTCTGACCGCAACGTGGCAGGTTGGATCCCGGCTCAGTCCGGTGGTATTTGAAGGTGCTCAAATACTCCAGTGTCGTGTCGGTAGATTTACTGGCACGTAAAAGAACTCCCCCGGGACTAAATTCCGGCACCTCGGCGTCTCCGAAGACCAAAAAAGTAGCTAGAGGGACGTAAAGCAAATAACATTATTATTAAAACTATGGAGACGATTCGGAATATTTTGATTTTTTGGTTTTAGAGCTTGAGTTTTGTGAAACATAAACGTTAGCGCTTCATTCATTCATTAATTCTGACATATGTGGTTTTCATCATTACTACTGTGATTGCATGCGGCCATGTTTGATTGCTATCTGTCAAGCCAGAAAGATTACACTTTCTCCGATCATGGAAGAATACTATTCTCTGTTAGATACTCTTTGGTTCTCGGGTCTTCTCCAGTTATTAATTATACTCAACAGATGGCAAAACGTTCATACTTACTTACATGCTGCCAAGAGAAAACAATCAACGTACGCACAGATGAGAAGGTATCAAGTCGAGTGTAGCCTTGATAAAACAAAGGGACAAACTCTTGAAAAAGTGGGTAGTCTTGCTTAAAGGTGCCTACAAAGTTCAGCAGGTTTCATACCTCTGTTCGATGTCCCTTGAAGGCACAAATCCGTACTTCATATATTGCTCACAATTGTCACCAAGTTAATCTTCAACCGCATTATAACGTTACTTAAAGAAACGCTCTATTAAATACAAAATTGTGTGTGATTATTGAGTTTACATTTACAGTCTTACACTGATTTATAAATTATGAAGGCTGTGGAGAATAATGAGATGAACGGGTACGTTATTTGGTTCTGAAATTATTACCATACAAAAATCCTTCAGAACAAAGAAAATTATTTCTCTTTCCAGAATATTATTTCGCGGACCTCCAAAAAGAGCTTCGAGGAGCACTACGAGGCCAGGGACAACACCTTGAGAACTACAGAATCCAGCAGGATGGATGGATGGATGGATGGATGGATGGACGGATGGACGGACGGACGGATGGATGTATCTTCTTCATTTAGGAATAATGAGTAATTGGTATCTGTCCCACCCTGCTTTCCAATTGCACATGTTTTAAATTAGGTTCTGTATTCGTAACTTGCGTCACTATTTCACTGCACTCTCCCCTAGCTTCGTAGAACATGTTCACAACTCTGATGGCTTCTAATCAGTCGCTGTTGGGTAACCCCTGTGAGTGGGGTCGATAGAATATAATCATCAATATCTCCTGTATATCGTAAGAGGCGTCTAAAAGGGAGCTCAGGGCTCTCGACTTGGAAGCGTGGGTTGGAGAAGACGGTTAACTTAGCTGAGTCTGACTTACTTGTGTTTGGCTCCTCACTTTCATATCCGACCTCCCTCGGTGAATTCTGCCTTTCCCGAGCCCGATGGTATGAGGTTTGCGTGTGCTGGAAGTCTTTCCCTTCCCTTTCTCTTACCGATACCTTCAGTTTTTCAAAAGATCGGGACACCCTCTCTTTTCCCCCTGATTAGTAGTGAGAAGGAATATTTGCCCAGATGTACGTCCTCTTAAACAGCAATAATCACCACCAGTAAGTCGCATGGCTGTTGATCACAACATCCCAATCCCTTACACGAACCAACAAGAAGAATATGATGGTGAGTTTTCTGTGCACACATCCTCTACCGGTGGCTACACAGCCGAAAGCATGACGTAAGCACACAAAGTGGAGTTCTCCGCGCACAGTGAATGTAATTTGTTTCTCTCGTTTCAAACATGCCTCGAGCACGTTTTATGCTACGCGCAGGGATCTGTCTGTGACTTACTGCATTAGGATTAGCTCGTATTTCAAGTGGAATTAACAATAGACTTTGGCCCGGTTCTAGCTCAAGTGACCGCAGAAAATGGAGCCATTTCCTAGAACATACATACATAAATGGGATCCTTGCGAGTTACAACTTGGAAGAGAATAATAATGTTATTGCTTAATGTTGAAATCATTTCTTAGCAGACAAAGTAGGGCTCCACATACTACGAAAAAACGTAAACTTAAGCAATTTCCTCAACTGTGCCGAATGTTGAAGGACTATAAGGCCCGGAAAGGTTTTAAATTTTGAGTCTTGGGTAGAGCTGTCAAACTAAAAAAAAAATCGATAATCACTTCCTGCCTAAATACAGTTCCGGAGAAACTCGCTTGTTTCTTTCCTCGTTTTCTTTTTTATTCAAATCCTAGCTAAATTAATTTATTTGGATCATTCTCTCTGTACTGTGTTCCTTAGTTCAATACCTGCAGGTATATATTTTATTTTTTGAAAAATATCCACACGGAATATAGTTATAGGGACTTAAGTGAAACTCTGCATTGATTCAACTAGGCCAGTAGCGTCATCTATACGTCACTGTAAGAACTAGTAGACCTATCATTTACTACTTATCGTTCTCGGTGGTGATTTGAAAATCGATCTGAAGTCCGCACCTGGTCAAGAGTTTCTCTCCTTTATGTGTGATACGTTCGCCCTCGAATTAAATAAGAACCCAGCCACTTCCACTGCCAGAGGAGGGGTGGCCATGGCTCTACGCCTCTGCACTCGGGAGACGGAGAGGGGCTGGTACCCACTGTCTGTTGTTCTGAGAAGGCGAATGCAGTAACAATTCCTAGTAAAGCCACGGCTGCCAACCTTTCACCTTCTCCGAGCATCTCCCTGCCCTCAGAGACGACGTTACCGTCTAGGACAGGGATGCTACACCTTTACCGACTAGCGTGTCAGTTATAACAATAATGTTATTGTTTTCACGTCCCACTAACTACTTCTTAAGGTTTTCAGAGACGCCGAGGTGCCGGAATTTTTTCCTGCAGGAATTATTTTACGTGCCAGTAAATCTATCAACGTGAGGCTGACGTATTTGAGCACCTTCAAATACCACCCGACTGAGTCAGGATTCGACATGCCAAGTTGGGGTCAGAAGGCCAGCGCTTAAACCAATTAAATCAATTAACACATACGCCTATGTGTCGCAATCTCGCCTATCCTACTGAATAGTAACATAATTCCCTACAGTAACAGGTTAAAATCTCGGCGTAATTATGAATGAAACATTTGATTGGTCTGATTTCACGAAAGAAATTCGTAAAAAGACTTTTGGACAGCTTCACCCTCTTAAACGGCAGAGGGATATATTTCCATTTGAGCTAAAGGCCAAACTAACACAGACATTGGTTCTCCCTACTCTCGATTATTGTGACGTTGTTTTAGTTGACATGACGAGAGAAGAAACGCTTAAACTTCACCGAGCACTGAATTCCTGTCTGCGATTTATTTACAATATCGGGTACGATGTTCATATCACTCCATACTATCAGGCTCTCTCATGGCTGAAGCCTAATAAACGGGGTCAGCTACACATTTTAACCATGGTGTTTAGAGTGTTAGCTAAAAGTCACCCACTATATATTTCTTCTAAATTCACCATTTTACCATCATTTCACAACTTAAATAAACGTTCGAGATCCTTTCTTTCTATTCCACTGCATCGCGCAAATAAAATTAATAGATGATTTGTGGTGACTGACGCCAGATTCTGGAATTCCCTGCCAGCTCAGGTTAGATAAACTAGCTCTTTATCAACATTTAATGTCGCCTGCCGGGACTACCTGCTGAGGACAGCTGACTCAATGGTTGAAGTATGAATGTGTGCGTGCCTGAGGATTAGTCGTTTTTAATACTTTTTAATATTAATTAGTTTTAATACTAATTACGTTAGTAATTTATTTAAATGTATTTTAAATTCTATTAATTTATGTAGTTTTAACTATTTTAAGTATCTCAGTATTTTATTTAAGATTTTGATTAGTATGTGGTTAAGTGTAAGAGAGGGCCTCGAGCCCTAACTTCGCCACTGTAAAAAGGGCACTAGTAAATAAAATAAATAAATAAATAAATAAATAAATAAATAAATAAATAAATAAATAAATAAATAAATAAATAAATAAATAAGTGAATTAACACGAAGCCACAAGTCTCCATATCTTCATACGAATGCAATATGTTCTCAAGAGCTATTCAGTAATTTGTAATCAGATCCAGCCCACATTAGTGTCGACCGTACGGCTACTCCTTGGTCTTACTTGAGAACATTATTTCTATATCACAACTGCACACCTAATATCACCGTGATTATTCCTGGACTAAAGTAAATTAACTCCCTATAAAATCTGCTCAGATGAACTGTAAAGCTGTTAACAGTACGTCTGCTACTGTCAAGCGGAAACCTGTTGATTCTTGTAGGGAATATTAAAGACGAAGAAACAGCACATCACATATTTCGTGATTACAAAGCTTTAGCCGGACGGAGTATTAAAAACCTTATTTAATCTACATATTAAAAGAGTTTACGAAAACCAGGTCTGGCAAATTCATCGTCCGTTCCACTGGACCGATTCGCTTCATGTTTGTTTTATTCTCTCCGTAATTACCTGCTGATGAATCATGAGACTTTGATAGGTTTCTAAGTTCAGCCAACTTTGAGTAATCATAAAATCAAATCATTAAATGATCACTCCAATAATTCCAGGCGAAGGCTTATCCTAACCCGCAATACATTCTGTACTTAACAGGTTGCTAAGCGACTAACACTTTCATTCATATTCTGATATAATTATGTAATGTCACTGCTACCTGTCAAGCCAGAGAGTATACACTTCCTCTGATCGCCTAAGAATACTATTCCCTGCTAGACACTCTTTGATTCTCTGACGTTTAACAGATTGCAAATAATTTACATGCCATTGAGATAAAAAAACAGTCTACGTACAAAAAAAACCCATTATGACATACGTCTTAGACATTATCTCGGAACAACTATCGAAGGAACAGTTCTATATAGAAGAACTGCGATTAAAAATAGCATTGCCTTTTACGACACAACACAAAGTCTTACATCGACAACTGCAGGATAAAACAGCGAATATATTGATGGATTTTTACCAAGCAGACGGCATGATGACGTCAGAATGGATTAACTCTGACTACGAACTGCGGCATATCACAACACGCTTCTTACTAAATGTTCATAAACCATTGAAAAGGGCAGGCGAAACAATATCACTACGATAGGCATATCAAGACGAGTTATCTGACCTATTTATAACGAATGCTGCAGAACAGTACGGGTCCTCTAGTAATTTCATATTCAAGATTTTCATTTACCATAAGTTAGTGCCACAAATTAGGAAAGCCCCCTGCGTTGGGGGCGGTAGAATACACCCACGATACCTCCTGTCTGTCGTAAAAGGAGACTGAGGAGTAATTTCAACTTAGGATTATGGGATGGCGACCACAGAACCCCAAGCAATACTTCCACTTCCTATCTAACCTCCCTTGGTCAACTCTTGTTCACTTCTGACCTGGACGGTATTGGGTTCACGAGGCCTAGGGAGCCCTTAATTTTCACGCCCTTCGTGACCCTTCTCTTTCTATTGCCGATACCTTCATTATTCGTAGTGTTGGACCTCTTCCATTGTCCTTCCTAATCAGTAGCGGCTATTAGACGGGGAGGGGGGGGGGGCGAGGAAGAACATATCATATTTTATTCCATTTTAGCCGGCTGAAATGAGGAATTATAGGAATTATTTAAAAAAAGCAATTTGTACAAGCGCTGCTGTCTTATCACCTAATTCTTTCCTTTATTATCTTTAATTATTAACAAAATTATTCGCGGAAATATGCAAAAAAGGTCGTTCGTCCCAGCTGAATAACGCCACAGCAAGTAGTGGAGACTGGCACGTGCTGTAAGGATGGCAGGGATGCATGTGCGTGTGTGTTTATTTATTTATTTATTTATTTATTTATTTATTTATTTATTTATTTATTTATTTATTTATTTATTTATTCATCATCATCATCATCATCATCTGTTTACCCTCCAGGTTCGGTTTTTCCCTCGGACTTAGCGAGGGATCCCACCTCTACCGCCATTTATTTATTTATTTATTTATTTATTTATTTATTTATTTATTTATTTATTTTGTCTTTTGCCAAGGTCATGGACACTGAGGTAAGATTCACCCGCTTGCCGCGCGCAATCGTCAGCCTGGCATTCTCTTCGGTGTCTGTTAGTTTCTTGGTGTTTAGTCATTCACTAATTTTAATTTTATAAACACGCCATACATCTACTTGATTATAATAAATGCGTAAACCTTTGGTGAAAGTTTTATTGTGTAGTATTCGATCAAAATCTTAAAAAGCCACACAGTTCAAAAAATTAGGGTAACATGTTTTGTAACGTCTGGTATGTGAACGTTAACTTGGTAGATGGAGCTCCAATGGTCGTACAGCATACCTTGAGACCTTAGCTACTCAGGGTATGTCAAATCGAAGTTATACTCCATCTTTACGCGTAGTCATGCATTAAACTGTCAGGTGACCCCTCAAAACAAAGTGAATAGCGGTGCGTCCGTGTGTCGTTGTGAGGTACAGACTACTGCGGCCATTTGAGCACGTTGTACGTCAACCAGCACATCCCATGAGACATCTTAACGAGGTTTAAGTCGCAAGGGCCGTCACTTTGATCCAGGAAGGATGGACTTTTCGTCGTGTTGCTGTGGAACTCAATGTCTCTCCGTCAGTTATCCAACGCTTGTGAAATCGCTACAATGAGACAGGCCAGTTCACGAGGAGGGTTGGACAAGGTCGTGGACGCATGACAATCCCAGAGGGTGACCGATATCTGACCATCTGTGCGTTGCGGCGTCGTTCAGCAACTGTCAGAGAACTGCAACAAGTCCTCAGGAGGGTCACTGGAGTCACGGTGTCTGACCAGACCGTAAAGAACAGGTTAAGAGAGGTGTCATTACGACCCAGACGTCCTGTTCGAGTGCCCCGTTTATCGCAGCAACATCGCGCAGCTCGCCTTCTGTTTGCCCTTACCCACGTCAACTGGCAACTTCGCCAATGGAGACCTGTGTTGTTCACATACGAGTCCAGATTTCCCCTAACTCAGCGTGATGGACGTCAACGTGCATGAAGACGCCGTGGAGAGCAGTTCATGCCAAATGTTGTCCAGGAAGGCGACCGATTCGGACATGGTTCTGTGATGGTGAGGGATGGCATCAGTATCGATGGCCGTACGGATCTTGTCGTCGTCCGTGGTAATCTTACCGCTGCGGGGTACATCGAGCAGATACTGCTACAGCATGTGTTAGTTGCTGCATAGATGTTGGCCCTGAATTCGTACTCATGCACGATAATGAGAGGGCTCATGTAGCGCGCATCACCAGAGCTGTCTTGCGAGAACTGGACATTCAAGAGATGGAATGACCAGCAGTGAGTCCCGATCATAATCCCATCGAGCATGTGTGGGATAGGCATGACAGAAGTGTTCGTGGGCGTCCTGTTCCACCACAGACTCTCCAAGACCTCGAACAGGCTCTCATTGTAGAATGGGACCTGATACCGCAATGTGACCACCGTCGACTTATACGGAGCATGCCACGTAGGTGCCAAGCTATGATACATGCTCGTGGAGGACATACACTATACTGAAGCTCTCCAACTATGATAAGAATCCACCCTGTAGGACTGTTGTCACTTTGTTCTCGCCCCTATTTGGACATTTACGTTTGTGTTCTAAAAATGAACATGAATCCTTCGGTGTTCCTTTGTATATTTCAACGGTAAAGAATAAATGTTTAGTTGGTAATATACCTGGGTGCGAGGTATCGTTTTGAGGAGCATGGCATACGTTCGAAAACAGGTTCCCCTAATGTTTTTAAACTATGTATTATTACCGTACTTAAATTGGTAAACTCTCAACCTTTACCTCTCTGTCGAAATTCGCTCAATCACCGGGCGAGTTGGCCGTGCGCGTAGAGGCGCGCGGCTGTGAGCTTGCATCCGGGAGATAGTAGGTTTGAATCCCACTATCGGCAGCCTTGAAAATGGTTTTCCGTGGTTTCCCATTTTCACACCAGGCAAATGCTGGGGCTGTACCTTAATTAAGGCCACGGCCGCTTCCTTCCAACTCCTAGGCCTTTACTATCCCATCGTCGCCATAAGACCTATCTGTGTCGGCGCGACGTAAAGCCCCTAGCAAAAAAAAATTCGCTCACAGAGCATCAAAAAACCATTTTGTAGCGTGTTCAGTTTTGATGTTTATAACTCCCTTTCCCTCTCCGCTGTATCCCACAAACCCGGGTACTGTTTGTGGTCTGTATATTTTTGCACTTTTAATTCCCAGTCACCGCTACTGTGCTTAATAGTGTTAATAGAGGACGGTTTTTCTGCTGTACTTCATGAATTACTTTTATTCTCCGTTTGGTGAAGAAAATTTCAAGCTTTAAAGCTTAACTTACGTTCTGTGTTTTAGATATACCAACAATTATTAACTGAGGCTAATACCTTAACACTCATATGTGATGTGGTTTGCCATAATGGAATATATATAAAAAATTCGCTATTTTACGCTAACAAGAAGTGACCGATTCGATTCATCTTTAGAACACGTGTAGGATATGACCAGGAGTATTACAAGTGCAAGTAGTAAGGCGCAATTCTCAGCTGTTTCCGAGAAATAAAATAATGAAAAATTGCAGTGCGCTTATCTGCAAGCTATGTTTGAAGAAAAAACGACAACGAGCTCGTGGCGCAGCGGCAAGCGCTCCGCTTCGTAAGCGTGGGATAGCTGGATCGAAGCCTGCCAACGGGCAACTTCTTCAAGTATTTCACATCCCTCACAAATTAAGGTGTCTATACGTGTACCAAAGGTGGATCGAATCAGTCACCCATGCGCCATAGCCTCCCCTTCCAAGCTTTCAATGTTCAAAGACCAAACATTACTGCCTGGCTCTGGGTACACTCCAAATCTTCAGTATCTCGTAGCCAGAAATATTCATTTCAGGCAAGAAACCAGTAAAACCTTCAGAACCATCAGAACTGTCTCTCATTGGTCACAACCATCAGACGCGTTAACACATGCACACATCTGAAGAGTGAGGGGAGGTGGAGAAAATGGAAGTACGAGGATATCTAGCATGAACGAAACACACGCGGAGGGGAAGGTACTTGCTTTCCCGCCTGCCCACACGTCCCAATGACTCGACTATGAAGGGAGAGGGGAATGAAGGGAGGAACCACACGCCTCCTTCAAGGCAACAGACGTAATGTGTATGGCAACTCATTGAGGGTCAAATTCTCCAGTTTCTTTGTAATTCTTGTGTGCGAGGTCTGGCTGAAATGTTAGCGGTCTCGACTATGGCACCGCGCTCAACCACTGTAAGAATGAATTACCTTTATTTTCGTCAATATAGTCCCTGTTAAATACTACTACTACTTCTACTGCAATAATAATAATAATAATAATAATAATAATAATAATAATAATAATAACTTTTATCCTCAAAGACCAAAGTCAAAACAACCTGGCATTAAATAATAATGATTATCAGAGACGCAAGGGCGTTTGGAAAACCGTTTCTATGAAGTTATTGTCAGTGCTGATCAAACAATTAAATGCCATATATTGGGGTAGGATTACATCGTGCACACTTCATCACAATTAAATTACAGTTAATTAATTGTTTTCCTTGATCAGGAAAAGCTAGTATAGCCAGAATGTTTAAATATAGAAACATCTTAATCATTTCCCGAAAAAATGGAGTTGGGAGTGACCTCTGGGTGTGCAACGTCGCAAGCGACACCTCCTGGAAGACGAACACTTGTGACGTTGTCTTGGTTACTTCTCCTTTATCCTCAGGGTTGGCCAAAACCTTCACCCAAACGTCACCCGTTTTCTTTTCCACCCGGAATTCTTGTGATCGCGACTGTACGTATTGCAAGGCTCAAGTATACTTGCACGACCGTAGGTCTTTGAGGTCGAGCTAAAGGTACTCCTGAAGCCTGTGGTAATGTGATGGGGAGGGCCCACGGATGTTGACGGAGCGGAAAGAGTACCTTTGGTTGTAGGGATGATTTGTCACCTGTTATTTAAAAAACACAAGGCATCACACTTGAAGGTGTGCCGTCGAACTACTTGTATCCATTTACACAGGTTGCCTGATGGCAACACTATGCAGTTAAGACAATAATCACCACTATTCTTCTTCTACCGCTTTTCCCACATCTGTGGGGTCGCTGGTGCGAAGTGTGTCACACATATGGAAATGTTCTACGACCGGATGCTCTTTCTGACGCTAACCCTATATGGAAATATGTGATCACTATTGCGTGTTTCTGTGGTGGTTGGTAGTGTGGTATGTTTTCTAAATATGAAGAGGAAAGTGTTGGAACAAACACAAACACTCGGTCCCTTAGCCAGAAGAATTAATCAGACGCGATTAAATTCCCCGACCCGGCCGGGAGTCGAACCCGGGACTCTCTGAAACGAAGGCCTCAACGCTGACCATTCAGCCAAATAGACACAAATGAACACCACATACTAACAGTCTTATGAACGCCCCATGACAGAATTTTGTAAAAGAGCTCCTTAAGATGCCGGAAGCCAACGACAAACTCGTCCAAATTAAACACACTCAAACGCTGTTGACCTCGGTCAGGATCACCAGAAGTCGACTATTCTTGTAGCTGATGACGTACTGGGTAGATGTTAATTTCATAACAATTAAAGCTGAAGTCTTAGGTCTGTTCTACAGTTAACACAACTGCGCTCAGTAAACGACAAGAACGAGAATGCAGAACAGTGTTGCTAACCGAACGGTTTGAATTGTACATTTCGGGTTTTCAACCCTCTATGTACGGCGTACGCTTTGAATGTCAAACTGTACGTGTTATATACGCTTCTGCGAAATTTTTCAATGAAACTTATTGGAAATGTTCAATTTTGTGTGAAATTTCTTTTTCTACTTTTTGAACATACATTTCCTGGACATGTATGGTGTGGCCTCCATTTCTACAGGGGACTCCCAAGCTTTGAATGTTGTGATTCACCTTTGAGCTGGTTTCAGATCAACCAATGATTAGCCTGAATAGTTTGATACGTAGTATTTTTCTGTCTCGCTCTGCGTGCGGGGTTACCCTACTTCAAACTTTATCATCTGTGAATCTCGTAGTCGGTAGTCTTGTTCACAGTCACACTTGAATCAGCCCACACCGTCACTCGTTTGTTAACCAGTGTGAAGTGTGGTGTAACATCACACATGTAACAGTGCAGGGTCTAGTTGTAAATCTTATGGTTAACGCCACTTTGTCCAACTTATGAATAATATGTGATGTACTTACTAATTATTTTGCGTCACAGTGCAGTGCTTCAATTTCTTGTTGGTTAACTTACTATGTATTAATTAAGTATATATTATTTTCTTTGGCATTTATTTTGAATGTTAAATAAATAAAGCAGGTCCTTCGACACCCAAAAAATTAAAACTTTCTGTTAAAACACCCAGAAAGAGACAAAAGTACAGGAGTCGTGGAAGAGTACAGACAGTATAGGTCTATAGGAAGTGGCTGCGTTCTGATCCAACATGTGAAGAAAGGGCAAAGTGCATTTGTTGCATTTTCTTACTTCTAGTAATACGTTTCAGTTACGTATTCCTATTTGATATTATTACATGAATTCTACTGAATGTTAGTGTATTTGTGTGAATGTTCGTACTGTACGGTTTTACGATAAAGAATATGGTTTATTTTGAATTTCTGTACGGTTTTACCATTTTCGGAGGTTGACAACACTGATGCAGGGGTACAATACATCACAAGCACGGCCCGGTGAAATGCAACATTTATGACGAGTAAGAGTCTTCAAGAAGTAGAGGGCTCGGCACGCTTTATGAGGCCCTCAAGGGGGCTGGGCAAAGAAGCTTTATCGTGTCGGCTATGCTCTGTACAGAATACGGCCACCTTAACACCCGGCTACATTATACCAAAGCGGGCATAATAATAGCAATGGCCCCTGCAGTTAGAGTCGTTAAAACAGCACGGGCCCATCTCGTGGCCGTAAATGTTGAGTGGAGCTATTATCTGTTACACCAATCAAGATGAAAAGCAGGCCCACTCGCACTTTTTAAAACATCAAACTATCGCTAACCCCTTCTCCAGCACATGATAGGCCATCAGGGAATAAGACGTATCAGGCGTATTATTATACAGGAATAGAGTAAGACATTAGACACGGAAGAATAAATCATCGAGCGAAACCCACTTCTTGAGATTCTCGCACCCTCTTGTAAAACAGAGTGAATTGACTGTGTGGTACGAGCTGTAGCTGTCAGCATGTTTTCAGAACATGATGTGTTCGAACCCTGCCATACCGAACGAGTTGGCCGCGCGATTAGCGTCACGTATCTTTGAGCTTGCGTTTGGGTGATGGGAGTTCGAATCTGACAGTCGGTAGCACAGAAGATTTCTTTCCGTGGTTTTCCATTTTCACACCAAGCAAATGTTGGAGCCGGACCTTAATTTAGGCCTTACCAATAATTTTAGCAGTTCCCTATTCCATTATAGTCATAAACCTGTCCGAAACACTGTTAGAATAATTTCCCATTTCCGTAATCTATAGTATTTTTTAAAATTTACAAACTCTGCTATCACTTAAACGAAGGGCAGCCGTGTTTTAATGTCGTAGAATTTGGCGATTTGAGAACATTAGGAACTATTGTCCTCGTTTGGTATTTGATTTGATGAGTGTTACTGTGAGTCTGGGTGATTCCCGACAAAGGAGTAGGATTACGAAAATGTTGCAAACGTTTGAAGACTAGGGAATAAGGAGACGAGATGCTCGACTATGCGATAAGTTTCGACCTGTCAGTCGAGAGATGGCGTTGAATGAAATAAGTAGAAGAATAAGCGTGAGTGGAGCTTGTAAAGGCAGCAAATGATCATTATATGAACATAAAGTTAGAATTCAAGAGGATAGTCTGGGACAAATATTCATTTATAGGACGAGGGTAGGGGATAGGAATAATTTATCAAGGGAAATTTTCAATCATTTTCAAAGTTCTTTGAAAACATTTAAGAAATAGCTAAGTAAAAAAACCTATAGGGAATCTGCCACCTCGATCACAGCCCTTAATGCAGGTCATTAATCGATCGATTGATTGAGTGAATTGATTGAATAATTAATTAATTGATTTGATTTGATTTGATTTGATTTGATTTGATTTGATTTGATTTGATTTGATTTGATTTGATTTGATTTGATTTGATTTGATTTGATTTGATTTGATTTGATTTGATTTGATTTGATTTGATTTGATTGATACATTCATTTCATAAAGGTGTGGCGTCTCTTTGAATGTTTTGTTTTATTCTGTAGTTGATTTTTAAAATACTCCAGAAAATGTATTCATTATTGCCAACAATAACTGGCTGTATTAATTCCGTTCTGTTAGTAATTCCGAATATTTTAATTTCTTTGTAAATTAATTTAGCTACATAAAAGACGTGTTGTATTACGGACTGTAAGTGAGAAGTGTGATTGAGATTCTTCAAAACACTTTTTAAAGGGTTGAAATACTAGCAAGAAAACCCTCTTCTGAATGGGAGTATAAAATACATTCACGGTATCGTCCGCCAGTCGTAAGAGGCCTCTCAACTTGAGAGCGTGTTTTGGTGACCACGAGGCGCCTAGTTGAGTCAAACATTGCTTCCACTTACTTGTGCCAGACGCCTCACTTTCATTTTCATCGTTCCTATCCGACCTCCGTTGTTCAAATTGATGAAAATCCTGGCGGGGCACAGTTAATTGTTGGTGACGGCGGGCGGTGTTCAGACTTGGGATACGGCGCTCTGTTGTCATTTGTCCAGGGACTTGGAGACAGTGATTGGTGCGCTCGTTGTTTTATGTTCGGTTTTTGTGATTGCGGCTATTATAAGTGGACAGTGTGTTTAGCGTGTAGGTTTAATAATTTCCGTCTTCTGTTACTCAGGCATAAGATTTTTGACCTACAGTATAATTATGAGCAAAACAAGACAAAGCAGAAGCAAAACAAAATCTAGTGTTCTGTGAGTACTGAGTGTTCAACGGAAGATGCTACAGGAGTACCTGACAACCTTACGGACACCACCGAGTCTAACTCGCTTCCAGGAACTACTGGTAGTGATATCAATCACAGAGAAAATAGTAAGCATAAAACCACAACTACCGGGCGAGTTGGCCATGCGGTTAGGGTCGCGAAGCTGTGAGTTTGCATTCGAGAGATAGTGGGTTCAAACCGTCGACAGCCTTGAAGATTGTTTTCCGTAGTTTCGCATTTTCATACCAGGCAAGTGCTGGAGCTGTACCTTAAGGCGGCGGCCGCTTCCTTCGCTATCCTAGCTCTTTCCTATCCTTCTGTCGCCGGAAACCTTCGATGTATTAGTGAGACGTTCAGCAAGTAGGAATAGAAAAAGACACATAACTCAATCACATATCAGGAACTGTTTTAACATAGGGACGTTTTTAGATACATCCTTCATTTATTATGATAAACATGGTACAACCATTGGTTAGTCAGTGTAAAACTCCTGCTACTTTTCCAGTATATAATTGTTTTAATATAAACGTGGTGTTAAATTTCTTATGGTTTTTGAGCGTGGCATTGTATGGATGTGAAATATGCACGATAACTAGCTCAGAAAGAAAGAATAGAAGCTTTTGAAATGTGGTGTTACAGAAGAATGCTGAGCGTGAGATGGATAGATCGAATCATGAATGAACAGATACTGAATCGAATTGGTGAGAGGAGATCTATTTCACTAAATTTGAGGAGAAGAGGGGATAGAATGATAGGACACATCTTAAAACACCTAGGATGTTCAGTTAGTTCTTCAGGGAAGTGTAGGCGCTGAAAACGGCAGGGGTAGGACAAGGTATTAAGATTATAGCAGACGTAGGATGTAGTAGTTACGTAGAAATGAAAAGATTAGCACAGGATAGGGTGGTATGGCGAGCTGCATCAAAACAGTCTATAGATTGATGACTCAAACAACATGTTTTAATTGTCTCTGAAATATAATATCAGCGAGAGTCTGGTGTAGTGAGTAAAACTCTACAATCTAACCTTTAAGATAATGTGAAAACACATTTTTATAAGATTAAACATAAAAATTCTGGGTGGACCATAAACACGCAGTATGACACACACACACACACACACACACACACACACACACACACACACACACACACACACAGAGAGAGAGAGAGAGAGAGAGAGAGAGAGAGAGAATTTGTTCTTGTTACGGTACTGCGGTCAGTAAGGCGGAAAACAATTCGGACACCACTTAATCTCCAAGGGGCCCAACTGGAAAACACCGCTAAAGTTTTAGGGTCACGTGATGCCCGGACATGATAGGCTATCAATTCCATGTCATAGATATTACTTTACTTATTTCCGAGTCCTATTAATCGGCAGTAGAATATTGTGGAACTAGAAACAATCATTCTGTCACATTTGTCACATTAACAGACGTCTTGTTCGTGCTAAATTAAGCTGCCTTCTAAATAAGAGCCAGCGCTGTATTAAAGTCCCGCGCACATCAAATATTAACATTACAGCTCTTGTATTCGTCCGCGTGATGAGTCATTGTCAAAGAGGAGAAATATGAATTCACAGAGCTCATCTCTATCGTACGTGAAAATCAGACTTGCAAATATTGAATAACAAAATCTATGGCAGCCACTTCTCCCCTACAGTGTCCATGGCCACCTGAACTGTAACAGCGCATTTTAACGTGACCAGGTAATGTAATGGCCAGGGCTCGGCACTGTTGTCAGCTTGCAAATATTAATTAAAAATGCAAACAACCACTGTGCGGGTGGGGTGGAGGCGTCAGTAGAACACATCCACAGTATCCTCAGTGCCTCCAACTTGAGAGAGTGGGTTGGCGACCACGGGACCCTTAGCTGAATCTGACATTGTCTCTACTTACTTTCATCTAACCTATCTGACCTGCCTTTGTCAATCCCACTGTAGGTGAAGTCGGTAGAACAAATTCACGATATATCCTGTATTCAGCCTGGAGTTATATTGCAAATCATGAACAAATAAAATATTTAAATAAATCTTGTTTGTTTGTTTGTTTGTTTGTTTGTTTGTTTGTTTGTTTGTTTGTTTGTCCAACCATTGTACCGTTTCTCTACGAGGTCGGGTATGAGGCGAGATGGATCTGTCGTGGCGGGTTTTTATGACGGGATGGCCTTCCTGGCGTCAACCTCATCAGAGGAGTTAATGAGATGAAATGAATGACGTAATATATGATAGTAGGAAGGGATAGGATGAAACCAGGTTCCGGAACGTAGCTTACCACTGTCGAATAGTACCAAGGGTTCTGCTCAAGGCTTAACGTCCCTATCCGACGGACGATTCACCATCAACAGCGTCCTTTGCCTTTAATGAATCTGCTACAGATCATTAATGAATCTGGTATAAATTATTAATAGAATACGAAAGTATTTTCCGTATTCCGTGTCCTGCCTTCACGCCCTCAACATTCTTGCGATTTCTCGTCAACTGGAACACTAATAGAAAACACGCAACCAATTAATATTAATGATTTTATTGTCTTTACGTCCCACTATTTTTGACGGTTTTCTGAGACGCCGAGTTGCCGGAATTTAATTCCGCTAGAGTTCTTTTACATGCCAGTAAATTTACCGACACAAAGCTGACGTATTTAAGCACCTTCAAATACCAACCGACCCTGCCAACTGGGGTCAGAAGGCCAGCGCCTCAACTGTCTGAGCCACTCAGCCCAGCAAACCCCCGACGTGTCCGATTTTATGAGACGTCGGTATTTTTGTAGACATTGACGGAATTTTCCCAATGAAAAAGTCTAATATTTGAACATTTTTCACACCCCTCGTAAAGCTTCTTGCAATTTTTTTTGTCGATATTGACGGAATTTTCCGAAACATTCTCAAAAATATGAACAATTTTCACGCACCTCGTGAAGTTTTCCACAAAAATGGTAGGAAATAATCGAAAATAGTATATCAGTGTTGTTAATATGACAGTATTTTCCTTATATTATCCCCACAATACGGGACATGGAAATATGTCCAATTACGATATGGAGGAAATTATACAGATAGAAGAAGAAATTCTCCAAGTACCGAGCAAGTAGGTGCGGGGCTTTGGTCACGTAGCTATCAGCTTGCATTCGGGAGATAGTGAGTTCGAACCCCACTATCGGCAGCACGGAAGGTGCTTTTGCGTGGGTTCCCATTTTCACAAAAATCAAATGCTGGGGCTGTACCTTCATTAACGCCACGGTCGCTTCCTTCCAACTCCTAGACATTTCCTATCCCATCGTCGCCGTAAGACCTATGTCGGTGCGACGTAAAGCAACAAAAAAAACAAAAAAAAAACAAAAAAAAACAAAAAAAAACCAAGTCGTGTCTCAAGCGATTAATCGATGAGACGGTTTTCATGGATCACTTCAAAATATTACAGCTCAAAAAATATTACATATGCGGGAATGGTTTGTATATTATTTTAAAGTAGAAAGGTGAATGCACAAGACGTGACCAAGGTAGCTGACCTAATGCGCATGTCGTCATCACAAGATGGCCGCTAATTTAGGGTATGTTATTGGCAGTCGAAAGCCACTTACTACGCGAAGTAGCTCGGAGTGTAGATGTTGTGTAGAGGCGAGTGAGATGTAATTTGATCTATCTCATCGAGATCAATCAGAAAACAACAGAAAATTGAAAAGTGACCGTAAAGAAGAAAATATTGAAGGTGTTGTAACTGAAAGTTGACGATCTTTCGCATACGTCCGCAAAACTGTACAAGTATAAGTAGACCTCGGATTTTTAGGTGCTAAAAATTATTTTAGGTGCCTAAAATAGGCTCTCAAATATGAAAATGCAGGTTCTAAAGTGTATTCGATGCAGCTTCAATTTTACGCAGTTTTAATAAGTATTTATCAATTAAAATATGTCCGGCTTCATGGCTAAATGGTTAGCGTGTTGACCTTTGGTCACAGGGGTCTCGGGTTCGATTCCAGGCAGGGTCGGGAATTTTAACCATCATTGGTTAATTTTGCTGGTAGGGGGACTGGGTGTATGTATCATATTCATCATTTCATCCTCATCACGACAGGACGCCTATGGTCGTCGAATCAAAAACACCTGCACCTGGAGAGCCGAACATGTACTCAGACACTCCCGGCACTAAAAGCCATACGCCATTTCATTTTCACTGTAAATAAAGACGACTTGGAAAACGACGCACAGTGAACAAACGGACAACTGAAATGTTCTCAGAGAATGAAATGAAGAGTTTTGTTTCCAGCCTCGTAACATACCCAGACTACGGGCATGTTTACTTCGGGAAGTTCTTAAGGATTTGTGGGCAGTGTGGTTTACAGCTTCTCGATTGTAAGATTATGTTTGATAAGTACTGTATTTCAATAATATACTGTTCAAGATAATGAAAACGAGTCGGCAAATATTTCAGTTTCTTGGAATAAATTAAAAGTATTTAAATAGATTTACGAATAAAATATAGGAATTATATGAATATAGGCAAATATTAGTTTAACGTCAATTTAGGAATTTTAGGCACCCTAGGACCACCTTTCTTATACTTACAAGCACACGAAACGTGTAAGTACAACTTCATTTTAAGTTATCCCTTCAGCAAGAAAATAGGCTTTTGCCTAAAATCAGAGGTCTAAATACAACAGTAATAAACAGATAAAGGCCTGTATAAAACGTGTGCATGAGGAAACTTTTCCCAATAAGGGATCGAATACGACCAGTAACTTCATCTGCGGAACGAATGAGGCGGCTACTGGAGACCCCAGTGCAAACAGATCACAAACTGATACATCTTTTATTCATCACATCGTTCACCAATGTTCAATACAATTTTGATAATTGTAAAAAAAAAAAAAGAATTCAAACGAAAATGTGAACTAATAAATAAATAATGTAAAACTGTCAACTTATTCATAATTTCTAATTACAATACAAGAAATAAGTTTTACGTACATAACTCTAGCGGCTGTTTTATTGTGCTTCTATAAACGTTACGATGCGGTGCGTTTTTTATGTTTCTTGCCTTGCGCCGTACGAATGACAGCTTCAGTAGACTTGGGAGAAATATTGTTTGACTCAAGCCGCACCAGTGAGAACCGTACGGTATTCAATTACAACTCGAGAATGTTACATGGCAGTGTCTTGTCAACTTCCCGTGAAGTGTTGTGTCATTAATACTAGAGCCCGAATTTTTAGGCAATACTATGTTTGTAGCGAGTAACAAGCACAACTGTTATACTATGAGTTTTGCATAAACATCAGGGGTACAGTCCATCACAACCCCTAGTATTTATGTTACTAGAAAAAAAAAATTAAAGCTCTCAGGGGAAGAAGTTTTGTTTTTCAAACAATACGAAATCACCGATTCACCAAATGTTGTTAAACCATTCTGTGTTACATGAAACAGCTTTTTAAACAATGGTTTTGGTTTAATTGGTTGTTTAATTCAAAATATTAATGATATATATCTGCTTCGGATCGTGAATGGAAGTGACTAATCCTTCATTGAGCAGGCATTATTTTCTGAGGTGGACCAGTTAAAACCAAAGTGTGTAAGTCACATCTGTGCATTGTTAGCTGTAAGGTTTAACAGTTTTTATTAACAAAGGTAGCTGTGTAAGTTCACTACCAATAATAATTCATTTACAAGTTGATAATGTCCACATCCACAATAAGAACAGAAAATATACTATACACAAGACAGACTGACTTATCTGGTTGAAGCCACATTTTTCTGCAAGTTGCTTTACGTCGCACCGACACAGATAAATCTTATGGCGACGATAGGACAGGAAAGGGCTAAGAATAGGAAGGAGGCGTCCTTGGCCTTAATAAGGTACATCCCCAGCATTTACTTGGTGTGAAAATGGAAAATCACGGAAAACTATCTTCAGGGCTCCCGACAGTGAGGTTCGAACCCACTATCTCCCAAATACTGGATACTGGCCGCACTTAAGCGACTGCAGATATGGAGCTCGGTGAAGCCACTTTTATTAACAATATTCAGAATATTAACAAGCGAGTGCAGAGAGGCTATAGAGATGATTGCTAATGTTCTGCGGTGCACTCAGTGCCAGGCATATCCCTGGACAACAACCTCTGTCGGTATTGCCACGGACAGAAAGAAACTATTGGTCATGCCCTGGAGTTCTGCAGACGCGAGGAGCTCCTAAGAAACACGCGGCACTACCAGATCAGATCGTTCATTGCCGAAAAACTGAGAAAGAAGGGATTCAGTGTACAAGAGGAAGTACACGGACTAGCCTTAAATGGTAGTTCGCAGAGAATTGCCATCATAGCCTTTAACGACAACAGTTCTCAGGGATTCATCTTAGATCCCACTGTCAGGTTCGAACACCATAGCGGTCAGTCAGAGGAGGTCAATCTAGAAAAATTAAAAAATACACACCCACTATCGCTTACTAATGAAGCTCATCCCTGAAATTGCGACTCTCGTCCTCCGGGACTCCGTCAAAATCCTGAGACACCACAACTACAGCTCTGCAATGCCGCACTTACTGTTTCTGTAGAATTTACAGTTTCCTTCAATTAATACAACTGTGCAGAACATTTTATATATTTTACCTTGTTCTTAGTGGCAACCTGTAAATACAAGAGTTTGTTCCTAAATAAATGGAAATGTATGTATACATCTAGTTCTTGCTGGTGACTTTTGTATTCTTGAATAACCTAAAAGTAAAATTTGGCTGTTACTTCAGTATTATGACTAAATGAGTTATCTTGATAGTGTCAAAGGATAGAGAGCATTGACCTTAGAAGTTACTGGAAAAATGTAATTTAAAAAACTGTAAAAAAATGACTTATCTGATTTTCCTCGCGACGAGTGATATTGTCTCACATCATAAGTCATAATAAAAGGAATACACAAACATTTTCGTTAATTCAGAGCGTTAATACTATTACGTATTTGGTGAATATTACACATTTTATGAATATTATACATTTTATGAGTATTACATATTTTTAGAATATTACATGTTTTATGAAAATTACATGTTTTATGAATATTACATATTTTAGGAATATTACATATTTTATGAATATCATACATTTTATGAGTATTACATATTTTATGAATATTACATATTTATTTATTTGTATTTATTTATTTATTACATATTTTATGAATATTACGTATTTTTAGAATATTATATATTTTTAGAATATTACATATTTTATGAATATTACATATTTTTAGAATATTACATATTTAACATGTTTCAGTGATATTTGCTACATGTTTAGGTACATATGTCTCACTTTGATATACATAAAACTTCGGGCCCTACTGATGAGACGTCGCGAGAACGAGGAAAGAGCTAGGTTTTATAACATGCAGCAGACGATAATGTGGAGAAGCAATTAACAGTTTTAACGACTGCTATTTATACAAGAACTGTACCGCATTCCTTATGAACAGTAGTGTGGCGGGGACCGGAAAAGAGGAATAGCACCGCTGGAAAAAACGGAAGAAAAAAAAGACATGAGGATCAAAATGTTTCGTTCACACAGCAATGCCGCGCCACTTTGTATCCCTAGTAAGTGACAACAACAGCGTCGCGACTGGGTGCAAATGTTATTTACTTCGACAGTCAGCTGCTTCGCCCGGAGGAGACAATTCAACAGACCATTATACGTTTGCTGGGTTCTCGCGCTGCTGGACGGAATGAATAGGACCTGTCCGCACGTGGCGTATACCTGGTGAACAAATGACCAGTGGCGTATTTGTATATTTCTCGCCCATGGACCCGCAGTAAATGCCGCCCTTAGTACAAATTATAAATTAGCCTTATTTACAAAATAGCGATAAGTAAAAACCAAGCCCCATGGCACTACAGCCCTTGAAGGGCCTTTGCCTACCAAGTGACCGCTGCTCAGCCCGAAGGTCTGCAGGTTACGAGGTATCGTGTGGTCAGCACGACGAATCCTCTCGGCCGTTATTCTTGGCTTTCGAGACCGGGGCCGCTATCTCACCGTCAGATAGCTCCCTCAATTCTAACCACGTAGGCTGAGTGGATCTCGAACCATCCCTCAGGTCCAGGTAAAAATCCCTGACCCGGCCGGGAATTGAACCCGGGGCCTCCGCGTAAGAGGCAGGCACGCTACCACTACACCATGGGGCCGGCAGCGATAAGTACCGGTTATACACAAACTACATTGATAGATTAAGAAACAAAATAAAAATAAACCTCAAACGCAGCTGAAAGAGAGCATAAAAAAACTTTGCCACCTTTACCTATAATAACGGAAATTTTATCAGATCAGTAACATCTTCAAGAGACAGTATAGCCCTTCGTACCAGTAATAATAACCAACGTCTAATATTAATTACCAAAGTGTTGCGAGTAATGATAGATTTTTAAATTCGGGGTTATATGAACTATAGTGTGCCATTTCTTATGTTGGGCAAACAGGGCGAAATTTCCTAGTGAGATACCAGGAACATATAAATGCTGAAAAATACAAGAGATGTTCAGCCATGAGCTCACAAATGACCGAATATAATCATAATTTTACTACAATAGAAAGAGACTTAACCATTTTGCGTACTTTAAATCAGGGTAAATTGATGAATATTTTGGAAAAAATTTATACAGAGATTGATGTAAAACAAAACCCTAGTCAGAATGTAAATGAAATAACCGATAACATAAATATACTGATGGAAGAGGCTTCCAACCTAGATTTATGTAGGAAGGCCATAAGAAAGGATCCGGAAAAACATCCCGTACGTCTCCCTCCTGTCGGCTTCTCTCCCCACGACATTTCTCCTCCGCGCCCCCTCTGTCGGCACATGCTCCTCTCACAGTCATACACACTCAGCCAGCCACGGCGTAAAGGAAGAAGTAAGCATAGTGAGACCGGCAGGGAGGTAAGCATTTTCATTGTTTCTTAGGCACTTTACCACTGTATATTTACAAGATTTTTCTTTTCTTTTTTTAAACACATTTTCATTTCTTTCGTTACAGATTCCCTTCAACAACTTAAAACTTAAAAACAAGAAATCAACCTCATCATCGGTTATTCTTTAGAAGGCTCCTCCGATAATTGTATTTTAAAATCTAACATTTTAAGTATATCCTCAAGACATTAAAAGGACATACTTCTCCAGCTTTTCAATAGAGAAGATCCCTTACGTCATATTTTTATCTTAAACTCGAACATTGACTTGTTGAGATCTTAAGCCAATATAAAGGAACATTTTATCTTATTTCTATCATCATCATCATCATCATCATCACCACCATCATCATCATCATCATCATCATCATCATAAATCTTACTGTGGATTTCTACAAAAATAAATGCTATAAGTGAAACATAGAGTTTCTGCATGACAAGGGTAAGCATTGTCCTGCAAGTCTCAGCTACGGATCCGTCAGAAATTAAGTGCAAGACTGGAGAGCAGCGTGCAACTGATAACACTGCACTTTATCCTCAAGTGTACGCACCAACATGTACGGAACACGCAAGTAAATCATAAATCTCCAACAACGCTCGCATGCACTGTACGAGTTCTTATCAATACATCTTGCGTGAGTTACATAAAATAACAGCAATGAATACATCCACTGGTTCAATTCAGACAATTAAGAGCCTCACTACGAGCTGGTGTTCAAGAACCACGGGGCCATAGCTGTGCCTGGCATTGCTTCCATTTCGTTGTGCCAGCCTCCTCTTTCCTATACGATCTTGGTCAACTCGTGTTCTTTCCCAACCCCCATGTATTAGTTTTGTGAGGTGTAAGATGACTTTGGTCTGCACGCCCTTCTCGGTCCTACCCTTTAGATTGCCGATAATTTCACTTCCGACCTGTTCCATATGTTCCTCTGATTAGTATTAAGAGAGGATGATTACACAGTAGTAGTAACACCCTTCCCCTTAATGCAGTAATCAACCTCTACCAGTAACCCGTTTTTTCTCCTGAACGTTCCTAAGGGAGTTGTACACGCATGCACAGAAATGGTGTCCAGACATAAACAATCAACACTGCCCCACTCCAGTACTGAAATGGAGGGGAGGAGAGTGAACGGTCAGTGCTGAAGGCACAGTGTGTGTATTGCTATACATCCATCACTGTGCACATTTCAGGCACTACAGTCTTGTAGCGGGCCGTCCACCTGCAGCAATGCGTTAAGCGAGGAGGCCATGCTTTGTTTATATCGGGACACCATTTCTGTGCAAGCGTCTACAACCGCTCATGCAGAGAGATCCCGAAAATCCTGCCTAGCATTACTTATACTAACTTGTTCTACCCATGGTTCTTTGATTTTCTATGCATTTTATCGATTTTATTTTTCTTTCTCCTATGCCTTCACTTTGCAAAAGATTGGATCTCTTACTTTTCTTTAATCTTCGAATAGATATTTTTTAAATTTGTTTTACATCGGACCGACAAGGGTCTTATGACAACGATGGTATAGGAAAGGGCTAGGAGCGGGAAGGAAGCGACCGTGGCCTTAATTCAGGTACAGCCCCAGCATTTGTTTGGTGTGAAAATTGGAAACCATGGAAAACCGTCCATCAGGGCTGCCGACAGTGGGGTTTGAACCCACTATCTCCCGGATGCAAGTTGACGGCTCGGTGACTCAAACCACGCAACCAGTCGCTCGGTTCTACGATTAGAATTAAAAGTAACTAACTATCTTGTTGTAACTCGCCGGGGTTTTCAATTTCGGCGGCCTGGGTTGGCGAATAGGAGGGTCCCGAGCTAAATCCCTTATTAGATGTCTCGCTTTCATCTTTTCTATCTGATGGTCCACTCTTGTTCTCTTTCTACTCCGGCAGTATTAGTTTTCCGAGTTTTCATTTATGTCTTCGAAGGGCCAGACATTTTGTCTTTCTTCTCTGATTGGAGTTAACAGAGGATGGTTGTCTACTTTTACTTCCCCTCGAAACAATAATCACCACAGCCATGTCCAGAACTACGTTTTAAGACCGGGAGAGATTGGACGTCTGCTCCGTGGCTAAATGGTTAGCGTGCTGGCCTTTGGTCACAGGGGTCCCGGGTTCGATTCCCGGCAGGGTCGGGAATTGTAACCATAAATGGATAATTTCGCTGACACGGGGACTGGGTGTATGTGTCGTCGCCATCATTTCATCCTCATCACGACGCGCAGGTCGCCTACGGGTGTCAAATTGGAAGACCTGCATCTGGCGAGCCGAACTTGTCCTCGGACACTCCCGGCACTAAAAGTCATACGCTATTTCATTACATTGTAGGCCTACTCAGTGCGGAAGCAAATGACTGTGAAAGTAATCGGTTCATATACAGCGCTGCGTCGATGAATTTGAAATCATCTTAGTATCAACAAAATGACTATTGATTGTAGGGAGTGTCGAGGGTAAAGTAGCAACATTCCTTCCTTGTGTCAGGAATACAGGCCTGTCTACGCTGATCAATAAACATACAGCAACTTCCGCAAACGATTACTGTGTAATGAGTCGGTTCCTAGAGGTGAAGAATATCGTTGTGTGTATAGTGTTCATCCAATTGCTCTCGGTCATAGGAAGAGACCTAAAATAATTTCTCTGATTGACTGGCTATCGATGTCTTAAGCTATCATGTACATGTGATTAAAATGTGGTTTTCCTGGTGAGATGTAGTGTTCACAGAGCACTATGTCTTCTGGTATGGGCTAGAATAAATGTTTTACTTTCATTGACCTGTCTCAGTCTCATCCTTGGCTTTCACAATCTGAAAGTGACCGAGGTATGAGCGATGCTAGTAATGCCATTCCTAATGCATTAAGTCCTTGTTGTGAATGGTATGAAAATGTCGCTCATAGGGTCGGTTGGTGCATGCATTTCAATGGGATTGGCAGACTGATACGTAATACCAACTTCTGGCTCGGTGAGGAAAGTAACGGGAAAGCACCTCACTCCTCATTTCCCTAGTATGCCTCTTCAGTGACTCCTAGGCTATATATGACAACTGTTGGCGGAGCTATGGAGGATCAAACCAGCCTTCGGGCTGAATACCCAACGTACATACATTTACAAATGATCTAAAATTACGTGTGAAATGCAAAATGTTACAATCGAACATTAAGGCAGCCGCGACGATAATCCAAGAGGTCCGCAATAATAATGTAAGGATTTGAAGAGTGAAATGTTATTGCACACAAAATTCATAGACCATTATACTATGTTTAGGAACAATGTCTTCACTGCTATGGAACTTGAATACGATATATATAACTGTTAACTTGCCCGATAGACAGTATAAGTTAGCAGACGAAAAATAAACAAATATTACAGGGCAGTGTAAGTTATGTAATTGTGAGACACTTGGAATTATTAGTATCCACACGCAGACCGTATTTTCTGCTTCTGATTGAGAAAATGTCGTGGATCTGAAATCCCTTCTTTGAAACTGAACATCAACTGCCCTGCCTTGAGAAAGATAAACTAGCCGAAGTATCTTGGCATAGGGAAAGTGAAAAATAAATTGAAGAGTGATATGGGTGAAGAATCAGATGGAGTGGCATGTTTAGCTCAAGGAAGTTCCATGAATGTATCACAAATCCACGTCTCTGATCAACTTTTGTGTATATAACATCCCCTATAGCCTAAAATTCTCATTACCTTCTTTTGCTAGTGGCTTTACCTCGCACCGACAGAGATAGGTCTTATGGCGACGATGGGATAGGCAAGGCTAGCAGTGGTAAAGAAGCGGCCGTGGCCTGAATTAAGGTACAGCCGTAGCATTGCCTGGTGTTAAAATGGGAAACCACGGAAAACCATCTTCAGGACCGCCGACAGAGGGATTCGAACCCACAATCTCCCAGATGCAAGCACACAGCCGCGCGGGCCTAACCGCACGGCCAACTTACCCGGTCTACAATTTCTAGAAAGGAAATACTGAGTTTAATGCCTTTCGCGACAACATACCTGCGTGAGTGTACCTTTTCTGCTCTCACATAAATGATACGAAGTACAGAAAGAGAGTTAATGTGACTACAATGGTAAAACGCTTGGTATTTAGAAAACAGCACCATCCAGTCCGTTGATCCAACAACCGTAACACCGGGCGAGTTGCCCGTGCGGTTACGGGCGCGCAGCTGTGAGCTTCCATCCGGGAGGTAGTGAGTTTCGAGCCCCACTCTGAGGATGGTTTTCCGTCGTATCCTATTTTCACACCAGAAAAATGCTGGGGCTGTAGGCCTACCTTAATTAAGGCCACGACCGCTTCGTTACCACTGCTAGCCCTTTCCTATCCCATCGTCTCAATAAGACCTGTCTGTGCCGGTGCGACGTAAAGCAAATTGAAAAAAAAAACAGTCGCAACAAGTGAATTTTTTTCAACTAAGTTTCCAGATACAAGCTTTTTCTTTTGCTTTACGTCGCACCGACACAGATAGGTCTTGTGGCGACGATGGAACAGGGAGGGGCTAGGAGTGGGAAGGAAGCGGCCATCGCCTTAATTAAGGTACAGCCCAAGCATTTGCCTGGTGTGAAAATGGAAAACCACGGAAAACCATCTTCGGGGCTGCCGACAGTGGGGTTCGAGCCCACTATCTCCCGGATGCAAGCTCACATCTGCGCGCCCCTAAGCGCAAGGACAACTCGCCCGGTGCGATGTATATCGATTAATCAGATTTAACGATCACAATTTTATTTCAACAAATAAATTACAAGGAATCCGCCTCTGTGTGGTGTAGTAGTTGGTGTGATTAGCTGCCACCCCCGGAGGTCCGGGTTCGATTCCCGGCTGTCACGAAATTTGAAAAGTGCTACGAGGGCTGGAACGAGTCCTCTCAGATTCGGGAGGTCAACTGAGTAGAAGGGGGGTTTAATTCCCACCTTAGCCATCTTCCAAGTGTCTTCTCCGTGGTTTCCCACTCCTCCTCCAGGCAAATGCCGGGATGGTACCTAACTTAAGGTTAGGGACGCTTCCTTCCCTCTTCCTTGTCTATCCCTTCCGATCTTCCCATTCCCCAACAAGGCCGCTGTTCAGCATAGCAGGTGAGGACGCCTGGTAGATGTACTGGTTCTCCTTCAGAGTTGTATCCTCGACCAAATATATCATGTTCCGGGACACTGCCCTTCAGGTGGTAGACGTTGGATGCCTCGCTGAGTCCGAGGGAAAACCAACCCTGGGTAAACTGATTAAATAATAATAATAATAATAATAATAATAATAATAATAATAATAATAATAATTCTTTCTTTCCTTCTTTCTTAATCAGTTTACCCTCCCGGGTTGGTTTTTTCTCGCACTCAGCAAGGGATCCCATCTCTGCCGCCTCAAGGGCTGTGTCCTGGAGCGTGAGACTTTGGTCGGGGTATACAATTGGGAAGGGGGACCTGTAGCTCGCCCAGGCGTCCTAGTAGGTAAGGGTTATTCTACCCGAAGGCAGGTCCGAACCTCCGCAGAGGCGTTCCTGAGCCGGAGTTTACGTACGGTAGGGTGGCCAGTTCCTTTCCGCTCCTCCATTCCCTTACCCCCACCAACAGCGCGTGGTAACCCATCCAACTCCTGACCACGCCCAATGTTGCTTAACTTCGGTGATCTCACGGGATCCGGTGTTTCAACACGGCTACGGCCGTTGGCTAGGCGTCCTAGTGGGGAGTGAGAATATGGATCGGATAGACAAGGAAGAGGGGAGGAAGCGGCCGTGGCCTTAAGGTAGGAACCATCCCAGCATTTGCCTGGAGGAGAAGTGGGAAACCATAGAAAACGTCTTCGAGGATGGCTGAGGAAGGAATCGAACCCCCTTTACTCAGTTGACCTCCCGAGGAAGAGTGGACCCCGTTCCAGCCCTCGTACCACTTTCAAATTTCCTGGTAGAGCCGGGAATCGAACCCGGGCCTCCAGGGATGGCAGCTAATTACACTATCCACTACTACACAGGAGCAGACAATAATAATAATAATAATAATAATAATAATAATAATAATAATAATAATAACAATAATAATAAATTACGAGTAGAAGTTACATTTTGTGAAAAGTAACTATTACAAGTAAAAATTACTCTAAAAAACGATATTCATTTCAATGAATTGCATTACTTTTTACTCAAGTACTTCGCAACTCTGGATTTCAGTAATGTTTACTGAATGAGAAATGAGCATCCTCACTCACCGCAGGCTAAAAGCAACAAGCATGTGTATCGATTATTAGGGACTGGTAAACACACAAACATTGTGAGTGGGGAGGGACGTGGTGGTTGTGATCAACACAGTGGCTGTGCTCCTCCGTAGCTGCCGTCCTTGGTGACACGGGTTTGATTCCCGGTACTGCCAAAGATATAAAAATGGCAAGAAGGCTGGTATGTGGTTAAAATGGTACAGGCAGCTCACCTTGATTGGGAGATGTGCCTGAAAAGACCTACCCCATCTCGGGAAACAAATTTACTCCGGCTAAATGGTAAGCGTGGTGGCCTCTGGCCCAAAGAGTCCCGGGTTCGATTCCCGGTTGGGTTGAGTATTTTCTATCTTCCTTTCTTTCTTAATCTGTTTACCCTCCAGGATTGGTTTTTCCCTCACAATCAGTAAGGGGTCCCACCTCTACCGCCTCAAGGGCAGTGTCCTGGAGCGTGAGACATTGGGTCGGGGGATACAATTGGTGAGGAGGACCAGTACCTCGCCCAGGCGGACTCACCTGCCATGCTGAACAGGTGCCTAGCGGGGGGGGGGGGAAATTGGAAGGGATAGACAAGGAAGAGGGAAGGAATCGTCCGTGGCCTTAAGTTAGGTACCATCCCGGCATTTGCCTGGAGGAGAAGCGGGAAACCACGGAAAACTATTTCCAGGTTGGCTAAGGTGGGAATCGAACCCATCTCTACTCATTTCACCTCCCGAGGCTGAGTGGACACCGTTGCAGACCTCGTACCACTTTTCAAATTTCGTGGCAGAGCCAGGAATTGAACCCGGGCCTCCGGGAATGGCAACTAATCGCACTGAGGAGGACCTTGAGCATTTTAATTAGTAAATTCCGCAGGCTCGAAGGCTGGGTGTTTGTGCTATCTTCAACATCGAATACGATATCAGTGAAATCATTAATACTTTTGCATCCTAGAAAGCATGTCGGATAATCTAGTATCATAAGACTCGGATGTCATTACACTGAAGTTGTTCGTTCGTAGTCTGTTTCCCTCCAGGGTCGGTTTTTCCCTCAGACTCGGCGAGGGATCCCACCTCTACCGCTTCAAGGGCAGTATCCTGGACCTTCAAACTCTGGGTCTGAGGATACAACTGGGGAAGATGACCAGTACCTCGCCAGGCTGCCTCACCTGTTATGCTGAACAGGGGCCTTGTGGGGGATGGGAAGTTTGGAAGGGATAGAAAAAGAAGAGGGAAGGAAGCGGCCGTGGCCTTAAGTTAGGTACCATCCCGGCATTTGCCTGGAGGAGAAGTGGGAAACCACCGAAAACCACTTCCGAGATGGCTGAGGAGGGAATCGAACCCCCCTCTACTCAGTTGACCTCCCGAGGCTGAGTGGACCCCGTTCCAGCCCTCGTACCTCTTTTTCAAATTTCGTGACAGAGCCGGGAATCGAACCCGGGCCTCTGGGGGTGGCAGCTAATCACACTAACCACTACACCACAGAGGCGGACACAGTGAAGTTGTCAAAATATAAACCCCGAAAAATAGAAGCATATACAGTACGTATTTATGTTTTATTCAACCCGTACAACCTATTTAATTTTTAAAACAAAATCCATTAATTAGTCTGTAATCTTACAGTTATTGTTTATACCGGGTGGTCCACCATCCCCTTGCGATCCTGTTCACCCCTTCACATTTACTACAATCTGAAAGACATCGGCCCCTCTCCTTAAATCGGGGTAATATAACGAGATGTGTATTTACGGGCTAGAAGACGGCAGGAATCGTGAGCGTCACTATTAATTCATTATGAGTACCTCGAATGAACGCAGGTACGCAGAACACAGGAGGTGGACGCACAGTACTGTATAGGCTGGGAAGTGGGCACCGTAGTCAAGTGTCGCAGTAGCTCACATAGCAAACGGGTGGGGAGATGTGTGATAGTGGACAGTGCTCGAGGTAGGAGGTTCGAATCGCACAGAAGCACGGCGTGATTATACAATTTAAAATTATTTACTTTTGACTACATACTAGTAAACTAACAGACACTAACCAGACTGACGGACTGACTACTATCGGCAGCCCTGAAGATGGTTTACCGTGGTTTCCCATGTTCACACCAAACAAATTGCTGGGGCTGTTCTTTAATTAAGGCCACGGCCACTTCCTACCCACTCCTAGCCATTTCCTATCCCATCGTCGCCATAAGACCTATCTCTGTCGGTGCGACGTAAAGCAACTTGTAAAATAATAATAATTTTCCGTCCCACACAAGAAAATGGAATTTGGATCAAAGGTCGAACTGCAGGCCTCTATAGTCACACAGATAGTTTCATCAACACTGAACGGAGGAGACGTTTGAAATTTTTGGACACATTTTAAGGATGGATAGTAATAGACTCACAGGACGATTATTCAATGTAATAAATTTCCAAAACATGAGAATAAATTTGCTGGAGAATACAAGAGGGGACTGAATGAACAGAACATCAGGGAACACATTATGAAAAATCGCGAAGTCTTCTGAACTTCAGTAAATAAACACACATTTATTATGAAAACTAGCAGCAGGACTAATACAAAGTGGTCAGAAGAACGGAAGAGGCAGCACAATGATTTCGTGAAGAGATTTTGGAAGAACCGGAAGGCAAAAGTCATCAGGCCAATGAACAAATTCGAACGCGCTCTAAGAATGCTTTTTCTTTCGCAATTTGTTTTACGGCGACGATGGGACAGGAAAATCCTAGGAATGGGAGGGAAGCGGCCGTGGCCTTAATTAAGGTACAGCCCCAGCATTTGCCTAGTGTGAAAATGGGAAACCACGCAAAAGCATCTTCAGGTCTGCCGACAGTGGTATTCGAACTCACTATCTCCTGAATACTGGATACTGGCCGCAATTAAGCGACTGCAGCGCTCTACGAATGGGCATGACGAAATAATAATAATAATAATAATAATAATAATAATAATAAATAATAATAATAATAATAATAATAATAATAATAATAATAATAATAATAGAGTGCCTTGAAATACTCTATACTTTTCCAGGAACGATGGCGCCGACTGATTACATAAAGCCAGTACTCTACCTTTAAGTCACTCACCCTGGCTTTGTTTTTTAATTTCTTTACTATATTCACTTGCTGCGTACCTGCGACCGCAATGAGCACTGCCCATTTCGGTTTCACTTTCCCTTCAGAGAGTGAGGTGCTTCCTCGGGCCTGATTTGCATTGCCGAAGAGGACGGAAAGCATTTTGCAATAATCATAGCTTTACTCCCCACATTTCCAGGTTGGCATTTCTCTTCCCAATCCACATCCATCGCTGACAGAATAACATAAATTCAGGAGTGCAAAAGCGAGTATCGCGAGTGCTATCTCATATTAATGAGATTGAGTCTTCCACTTTCCTAGTACAAACATTCACAGGTTCTATGTGCTAATGGCAGTGAGCATGCGTCATGGAGATAAACCACACACACACACACACACACACACACACACAGAGTCCTGGTTCTAACAACAAACAACTGCCTTCACAGCGCACACGTCTCTATGCGGCAATATTACGAACTGTCACGGAGATTGAATATTAGCACCTCATCAATCCATGGCATGTGACCCACACATGAAGTTCTTATACCAAGTCATACAAGAAGCAAAATGCCTTTCAACTAAAGTTATGTATTGCCTCCCAAATGATACACAAAACATGTATTACTCCGAAAGCGCTTATGCGTTAGTTGAAAGGATAGCTTATTAAAGCAGGAAACAAAGCATGCCTCTTTAAACCAACAGGTTACACAGGTCAAGAGAACCAAAGCCTCCTTCACTTCTACGAAGAGCTGGATCAATACTAGTTCCTCCATTTCACGATGGTGTTGAAAGAGAGAAGAATCTTGACCAATTATAATGTTGACATGTTTGTTTACGATTATTTTGATGGTATTATATATGAATTAAAAGTAAACTGATCCGTTCATTCATAACACGTAACCAGCCAAATGGATTATTTCAAATTAGCGTAAGTTCTAAATGAGAAGGACTTGACTCTCTTATTTGGATCAAAGAAAAATCTAGTTGACCGAATTAAGAAGGACTTGAACTGTTCGTTCATTTACCTAGACCTCTAGAGGCTGATTGTAGGGGACTTCATTTGTTTATATTGAAGAATACAACATCCTATTTATGTAACTGCATCATTAATATTTATGATTCCAATAAACTAGAGGGATAAGGCAAATGGAACACATTGCCTCAAACCCAACTCAGAAATAGATTTCAAAATATCTAAACTTACTGATACGATGAGACTGTGACGAATTAAATTTTTAAGCCATTTGGAAAGATGAATAACAACAGACTTACTTATCGAATACACATTTTTCTATCAAATCAAACGTGCGAGATCAATATGGTATAAGCAAGTAGAGAAAGACCTCACTGAATTAGGATCACCAGATCTGCAGGATAAAAATGCAAGAGGAAAATTTTTCACACAAGGGGATTTGAGGAAGACAAGAAGAAACCAACACGACGTACTGTACTTGGTCGGAGGAACAGAGATCACAACAATCGAGGAAAATGAACTATTGGACAAGGAGGAAAGCTCAACAAATGTTGATTCCGCGTGGTCCTAAGTGACCCATTCCTGCAGGAGAAGATGAAGAGGGATAAGGCAAACGGTTTGAACGACTCACGGGACTGTAGATTAATTTCTTTAGAATCAACAAAACATAAAACTATCCCCAAAGCGAAGTGAAAATTTATTTGAAACGATGGTAAGTTAAATAAAACTAATGTAGAGGGCCGAGACGTTTTTTTTTTTTCAAAGAATGGCAATCAAATACTCCCGATACTTCAAACAGGTGTTCATGTGATACAGTTTAAACAGTCCTCATGAAAGGGGCTATCCCCTTGAAGGATACATTATCAGAATTAGCAAGGATCTGTTGATTGAAATGAAAAACAGCTGAGATTACAAGGTAGCATCCAGGCGTGTGAAAAACAAATTACTCCTGTGAACAAATGAAATAGTCGGCACGTACCTTACGAGGAAACACTGTTGTCAGGAAGCGGCTGTAGGTAACACAAAGCCTGCTTGACAGAAAACACGTGGTGCGACTGAAGAATGTCCGATGTACCGTCCGAACGTCGCGGCTAGCAGAAAGCAACTGACAGCCCGCTGGTCCCCCACCCTCCTTGCCTTAGCCCCCTCCCCACTCCCGCCGCGTGCCGCGAAGTGTTCGCGTGGTACAGCGCTCGCCATCGATACTGCAACATCTGGCGAGTTCACACACTTGAGAAATGGGCGTTCTTCTCCGTCTCAACAGGTTCTCACCCAGATGTCTCGCTAAAATCCTCACGATATATCCTTCACATATTAAAAGAGCAGATAAAAATAACCTGTCTGTTAGAAACCAAGACGATTTACGAAGCTATAGTAAGTTACTACATCCTGCCATTGCTGGCCTGAGAATGACTGAACAGTAGAACGCTCGTCTTCTGATCTAAAGGTGAAGGGCTTGATACCGGCGCAGTCCTGTGGTACTTCCCGGTGATCAAATAAGCCCATCCCGTATTGTTAGATTTAGATTTACCGCCATATAAAATAAATCTTACGAACAAAAATTCAGCACCCCGCCGTCAGCGAAAACCATAAAACTAGTTAGTGGAACGAAAAAGTAATATATTAATATTTTAAAATATATTTTTCTACGAGGAAACCTTAATTTAATTTTATTTGTTGGAAATGTTATACATTCATGCTATTTACGCCTTTTCAATCGCGAAATAACCAACGTTTCGCCTCAGTGTACCGATGGGCTCGTCAACTGAATTTACCACACCTTTCCATTATTATTATTATTATTATTATTATTATTATTATTATTATTATGTATTTATTTCCTTGAGGTGCTGGACTCCTGACCGCAACTTGCCAGGTTCGATCCTGGCTCAGTCCGGTGTTATTTGAAGGTACACCTCGCCTCCTTCAAAAGCTGAAAAAATAAAATCAGTCAGTGGGACCTAAAGCAAATAACAAAAAAAGATCTATTTATTTCCAACCAGTTTCAGTTCTTGTTTGACTCATCAGTCCATAGACTGGTTTGATGCAGCTCTCCATGTCCTGTGCTAACCTTTTCATTTCTACGTAACTATTACATCTTACATCTGTTCTAATCTGCTTGTCATATTAACACCTTGGTCTACCCCTACCGTTCTTACCGCCTACACTTCCTTCAAACACGAACTGAACTAGACCTGGGTGTCTTAAGATTTGCCCTGTCATTCTGTCTCTTCTTCTCGTCAAATTTAGCCAAATCGTTATCTTCTCACCAATTCCTCTCTTCATTTGTGACTCGATCTATCCATCTTCCCTTCACCATTCTTCTGTAACACCACATTTCAAAAGCTTCTATTCTCTTTCTTTCCGACCTAGTTATCATCCATGTTTCATTTCCATGCAATGGCACGCTCCAGACGAAAGGCTTCAAAAACGTCTTTCTAATTCCTATATCAATGTTCGAAGCGAGCAAATTTCGTTGCTTGTGCTAATCTGCATTTTATGTCATCCTTATTTCTGCCATCGTTCGTTACTTTACTACCCAAGTAACAATGTTCGTCGACTTCCTTTATGACTTCATTTCCTAATCTAATATCTCCTGCATCGCCTAACTTCATAGGACTACACTCCGTTACTATTGTTTTGAACTTATATTTTCAACTTGTAATCCTTCCCCAAGAGTCTGTCCATACCATTCAGCAATTTCTCCGGATCTTCTCCAGTCTCAGATAAAATAACAATATCATCGGCAAATCTCAGAGTATTGATTTCCTCTCCTGGGATTGTGATTCTCTTTGCAAATTCCTCTTTGATTTCCTTTACAGCCTGTTCTATATAAACATTGAAAAAGAGGGGGACAAAGTGCACCCTATTTCACTCTTTTATGGATTGCTGCTTCTTTTTTTTTTTTTTTTTCAAACTCCTCCATTTTTATCACCGCAAACTGATTGTTGTACATATTATAGATAATTCTTCTTTTTTAGAGACAATAGGTCCCTAGCCCTATCGTAGAAATGAAACAGTCTAGCTTGTCTTTTAAGTTGATTAACAGAAGGATCGCTTACTTAAAAAAAACTAACTGCAGAAGCTAGCTCGCGTATTATCCGTGATAGTGGATAGAGCCTCATCAATTTCTTTCTCCCCAAATATCGGGATACAAATAGGAAATTCTAAAGATTCCTTAGGGGCTGCCTGGCCGAGGCGGTAAAGGCGTGCTCGGTTCGCCCGGAAGGACGTGGGTTCGAATCCCCGTCAGGAAGTCGTAAAATTTAAGAAATGAGATTTCCACTTCCGGAGGTGCATATGGCCCTGAGGTTCACTCAGCCTACACCAAAAATGAGTACCAGGTTAATTCCTGGGGGCAAAGGCGGCCGGGCGTAGAGCTAACCACTCTACCCCATCACGTGCCGAGGTTAACAATGATGGAAGCCTTTACCTTCCACTCCTCCAAGGACCTTCATGGCCTATACGGAGGTGACTTTGCTTTGCTAAGGACTCCTTAAGTTCGGCAATATCTGCCACAACCGTGCCTCCAAACCGGACCTTTCTAATTAGAACTTTATAAATTAATTTCTTTTTACGCAAGTACCCGGGTGCAAGGACTTCACGAGGACCAGACATGTTAATAGAAAATCTAATGAATTTTGAAAATTTCCAGCAACCAAGAACATTTTTAGAGTTTGTAGCGATATCTATGTTTAGCCGTAAAAAGGGGCTTTATCCAGACCCTTTCAACCACGCTCTTCTACCACTTGTTACGGGGATATCGTCGTGGACAGAGGTGAAATAGGTGCCGGCATGAATGGGTCTATATGAGGCAATCAGAAGATTAATTTAAAACTATATTTCTTTCTGCTATTTTTTTTTTTTGGTTCAGATGTTAAATTTTAACAAAACAAGTCACTCGGCAACAGAACAAGATTTCAGGTACAGAACTATCTCGTTAGCTTAGGTACAAAGTCAGAAAAATCAACAAAAATTACCAATTAACAATCTGAGCTTAAAGCTCCCAATTTTACAAATGTTACTTGAGCACTATTGCTTCTTCCAGCCAATAGTCAAGGAGACAGATCTCCCAATTTCATTTACGGAGTATTCACAATGTACAATCTTCCAAGAGCACCTTTTGCTCCACAAAATTATCTACGAGACCACAACGTTAGCGCCTTTCAAAAGGTACTTTCAATATTTATATTAACATCTCTACCTGAATAGAAAGAGGTGACTGCGCTCCGAACCTTCTCAAGGCAACCTTCAACTTTTACATTTATAACCAGAGCATCTTTGCTTAATAAAATTTACACTTTTCAGGCCTCTCTAGGCCCAACCTACATTTAACAAGACCGTATTAGCTGTCTTCTAGGCTCAACAGTCTGCCTATTTACACAATAGAAATGATACAGTGGTATCGAGTACCCATTCTACCGGGCCTTTATGGAAGAACTACAGGCTAAAGTTACTGGACCAAAATCAAAATGATACGGAGGCGGGCACTTATACTAACTGAAATTTGCAATTAAAGATTAAAACCCTGCTTGGGATTTTGGCCCGAAGTTACAGAGGCTAAGCCTAAACTACCGAGCTGACTAGATAGTGACAAAAGTTAAATTACAACGATTTCAAACTGAAACATGTTACGAAACCATAGTCACCCCAAAACCAAGTTGATAAGGAACACGAGAGGGTAACGCACTCTCTATTTCCGGATTTCAGCTAAGTTCTATTGACTTGTTTGAAATTTATATTTTCGGTAATTTAGTTTACATTATTAAGATTGGAAACCTTCCTCTCGAGCTAGCTTTCACAGGCTATCACATAGTTGTAAAATGGCTGCCATTACCTTCATCTGCTGGAATATTCGATGATTGGCGAGACGCCCCCGCATCCTCTATTAACACACACTCAGTAGACTGGACGAGCAATAAGACCAAGTGGCTCGGAAAGGTGCCTGAAGGTGGGATACAACTGGGGAGAATGACCAGTACCTCGCCCAGGCGGCCTCACCTGCTATGCGGAACAGGGGCCTTGTGGAGGGATGGGAAGATCGGATGGGTTAGGCAAGGAAGAGGGAAGGAAGCGGCCGTGGCCTTAAGTTAGGTACCATCCCGGCATTCGCCTGGAGGAGAAGTGGGAAACCACGGAAAACCACTTCAAGGATGGCTGAGGTGGGAATCGAAACCACTTCTACTCAGTTGAACTCCCGAGGCTGAGTGGACCCCGTTCCAGCCCTCGTACCACTTTTCAAATTTCGTGGCAGAGCCGGGAATCGAACCCGGACCTCCGGGGGTGGCAGCTAATCACACTAACCACTACACCACAGAGGCGGAACTGCTTTTATATTTTCCAGTTTATATTTGGCACTGGGACTGTAGATTATCTGGAGAAATTACTGAATGGTATGTATTCTTGGGGGAGGAGTACAAGATGAAAATAAATAAGTCCAAAACAAAAATAATGGAGTTCAGTCAAACAAAATCACGTAATGCAGGAAATATTAGATTAGTAAATGAAGTATTAAAGGAATAAGTTGAATATTGTTAATTGGGCAGTAAAATAACTAACGATGGTAGAAGTAAGGGCACAATATGCATATTAGCACAAGCAAAAAAGGCCTTTCTTAAGAAAAGAAATTTGCTCACTTCGAATATTGATATACGAATTAGAAGGATGTTTTTGAAGACTTTCGTCTGAGACGTGGTGGTGTATGGATGTGAAACATGAACGATAACTAGCTCAGAAAAAAATAGAATAGAAGCTTCTGAAATGTGATAATACAGAAGAATGCTGAAGATGATATGGATAGATCGAATCATGAATGAAGAGGTAATGAATCGAATTGGTGATAGGAGATCGATTTGGCTAAATTTGACGAGATAGAAAACAACTTAAGACACCGAGGACTTGTTCGGTTGCTTTTGAGGGAAGTGTAGGTCGTAAGAACAGTAGGGGTAGACCAAGGTATGAATATGACAAGCAGATTAGAGCAGATGTAGGATGCAGGGGTTAAGTAAAAATTATAAGGTTAGCACAGGACAGGGTGGCATGGAGAGTTGCATCAAACCACTCTATGGACTGTTGAATCAGACAACACATTTGTCACATTCAGTTCATGCATTTACACCAACAATTACTACAGAGGTTTAAATACATAATCGGCTATCGTTAGTTGTTGCCAATGCCTTCTCTGTCACAGCAGGTTCTCTCTCTGACACCCAGCCATGGTCTGGCAATGACGTCACGCAGCACTGCAGCGCTGTTACTACTACTAAAAATGTTTGCATTACTCCCCTGAACGGAGAGGTGGACCTCTTAGACGGTGACGCCGTCTCGCAGGCCGGGAGATTTGTTACGGTGAAGGAGATGCTCGGATAAGGTGTGGGGGTGGGCGGCATTGTCCCGGCATTCGCCATAGCGCAGGAGACTGGAACACCACGGAAAACCATTTTCAGGACAGCCGACGGTTGGGGCCAGCCGTGAGGTCCAGCCCTGTCCCGTCTCCCGAATGCAGAGGTGTAGAGCCACGGTAGAGCCCTGACCACTTAAGGGTCCAGGTTCACTCTGCATCTACCGACAGCGCTGTTTCCACGGGAGCGAGGTAACCTGTTCTCTGACAGCCTTGCGTCGCACAGACTCCGACAGGACTTATGGTGACGATGGGATAAGAAGCGATTTTGGCCCAGCATTTGCCTGACGTGAAAATGGGAAACCACGGAAAAATATTTAGTGCTGACGATGGTAGGATTCGAACCACCATCTCCCGGGTGCAAGCTCACACTTACACGGCCCATTTCGCGCATCCCACTCTCTGTTACGATTTATTTTCTTTCTAAAACCGTTTACCCTCCAGGTCGGTGTTTTCCCTCGGACTCAGCCAGGGATCCCACCCCTACCGCCTTAAGGGCAGTGTCCTGGAACGTGAGACCTTAGGTCTGGGGGTACAACTGGGGAGGTGGACCAGTACCTCGCCCAGGCAGCCTCACCTGATGAGCTGACCAGTGGCCTTGTTGGGGGATGGAAAGATTGGAAGGGATAGACAAGGAAGAGGAAAGGAAGGGACCGTGGCGTTAAGTTAGGTACCATCCCGGCATTCGCCTGGCGAAGAAGTGGGAAACCACGGAAAACCACTTCGAGGATGGCTGACGAAGGAATCTAATCAGTTGACCTCCCGAGGGTTCGAGCCCTCGAACCACATTTCAAATTTCGTGGTACAGCCGGGAATCGAACCCGAGTCTCCGGGGATGGCAGCTAATCACTCTAACCACTACACCACAGAGGTGGACCTCTAAGAGTCTCTGAGACTTTAAAATAATACGTATACCGTCACTCAGTATTCAGTATAAATATTTTCATTGCTAAGTTTGAATTCATAAGTAAACTACCTCGGTAAAGCAAATTCTCGTTTTCATCTTTGGCTGCCTTCCAACAAGAACAGCAGACGTGAAATTGTGCAAAAGGAACAATTCAGTGATGTGTGTAATGAAATTATCAGACCGTGGAAAGCAAATAGAGAATCAGACTTATTTTTTTCAAGATTGTGTACGTTGAAATTTGTCCTTCTCTGCAAAGGATGAGAAAATAATGATGAACGTCGTTTTAGTCTGTTTAGTAATGGTGAAATACGATATTACAAGCAGAGCATTCAATTCAGCCTCCAATAATAATAATAATAATAATAATAATGATAATGATAATAATAATAATAATAATAATAATAATAATAATAATAATAATAATAATAATAATAATAATAATAATAATGTCCGCCTCTGTGGTGTAGTGCTTAGTGTGATTAGCTGCCACCCTGGTGGCCCGGGTTCGATTCCTGGCTCTGCCACGAAATTTGAAACATGGTACGAGGACTGGAACGGGGTCCACTCAGCCTCGGGAGGTCAACTGAGTAAAAGAGGGGGGGGGGGGTCGATTCCCTCCTCAGTCATCCTCGAAGTGGTTTTCCGTGGTTTGCCACTTCCCCATGCATATGCTGGGATGGTACCTAACGTAAGGCAACGGCCGCTTCGTTCCCTCTTCCTTGTCTATGCCTTCCAATCTTTCCATCCCCTCCACAAAGCCCCTGTTCAGCATAGCATATGAGGACGCCTGGCGAGGTACTGGTCCTCCTCCCCAGTTGTATCCCCGACCCAAAATCTCACGCTCCAGGACACTGCCCTCGAGGCGACAGGTAGGATCCCTCGCTGAATCCGAGGGAAAAACCAACCCTGGAGGGTAAATGGATTAAGAAATTAAGAAGAAGAAGAAGAAGAAGAAGAAGAAGAATTGTATGGTCTCAGCTACTATGAACAAGCATTTTAATATGTCGCCATCTGACTACTTACTCATCATTTTCGACGTTTCGTTTCACTCTAGGATACTAGATGGTAGACTAAATCGAATCTGAACGGCTGAGTTTTTATGAATTTTGTCGGATAAACACCAAATGTGTCACCGGAGATCTTTTACATACCAACATCGTACGACATGGAGTGTCGAATGGACTTTCTTCCGCTCTTCAACATTCTGACTACCTCTTCAGGGTTTGAACGCGCTGTCTTGGAATACGTAGGCCGACACTCTACCACTGATCCGCAGATGGAGCTCGCCTCTGGGTGACTCATCATTGTGTATGTTTAGTCCTCAGCCCGAAGGCTGGTTGGATCCTCAACAGTTCCGCCATCAGCTGTCATAGATGGCCTAGGCATCACTGAAGAGGCGTACTAGGGAAATGAGGAGTGAGGTAGTTTCCCGTTGCTTTCCTCACCGAGCGAGAAGTTGCTATTACACATCAGTCTGCCAAGCCCACTGAAATGCATGCACCAACTGACCCTATGAGCAATATTTTCACACCATTCATAGCAGGGACTGGCTGCAGAAGGAATGGCATTACTAGCATTACTCATACCTCAGTCACTTTCATTTTGTCAAAGCTAAGGATAAAGCTGAGACAGATCAATGAAAGTAACAAAATTGCTCTAGCCCATACCAGAAGACATAGTGCACTGTAAACACTAGGTCCTGCCAGCAAAGGCATAAGCAGCCATGTTTCCATATCCGCAACTTTCGATTTTGACGAACACGTTAGTCGAAATATTTCTTTTGACAAATGAATTTAACCAAAAAACAAAACCAAACATCATGGCCTTCCAAACGACCGCTGCTCAACCCGAAAACCTGTTGTGCGGTTGGCAAGACGAATCCTCTAAGCCGTTATTAGACCGGGGCCGCTATCTCACCGTCAGATACCCCCTCAATTGTAATCACGCAGGCTGATTGCACCTCGAACCAGCCCTCAGATCGAGGTAAGCATCCCTAACCTGGCCAAAAATAGAACCCGGATAAACTATGATGATGAGTTCAGTAAGTCTTGTCATGAAGACAAGGTCTGTTACAGGAGTGTGATGCAGTACTGATATCGTGCGGTCTTCAGGGATGTCTGGTGCGCGTCTTTCTAGTTGACAGTCATGAGTGATCTGCGCGTTTGCGTATGTGATGATGATGATGATGATGACGATGATGATAAGGTAGGGAGGGGTGGCAACCTACTCCCCCACTCATTGCAGAAGCTCCATCATATCCCTACCCCCGCATAGACAAGTCAGCGAGGGTGAAATCTGGTGTCGACACATAGCTTGCTTCTGTCGAACAACACCAAGGGATCTTCTCAGGGTTTAACGTCTCCATTCGACGGACAAATCGCGATCAACAGCGTCATATCTCCTGACCCCACGTGAACACTGCGGAGAGGTTTGGACTTGTAGCCAGGTTTTTGGCACGCAATCTGGTGGTATACCACCACCTCTCCTACCCTGCCGACCAACATTCTGACGGTGACTTTTTTCCTCCAACGGGAGTCGAACAAGCTAACCACAGCATAAGACCGTATAGACTTGACACCGTAACTGTCATGGTCACCAGTAGACCACATGAGCGTGACAATCGGCGGGCTATCTCGCCTAGGCCGCCGTTCGAATCTCGCCAGTGCATTTATTATTTTTCAAATGATAACTCTCGTTCCCGTCGTCTGGTTTCCACGTAAAACTGGAGGTCATGCGGCTGTAATTACGATATCAACCCTTATATGAAACTACAAGCTTAATTACAGTCAACAAAAAGATAAGTGTGCCGCCTCTGTGGTATAGAGGTTAGTGTGATTAGCTGCCACTCCCGGAAACGGAAACCCGGGTTCGATTCCCGGCTCTGCCACGGAATTTGAAGAGTGGTACGAGGGATGGAACGGAGTCCACTCAGCCTCGGGAGGTCAACTGAGTAGAGGGGGATTCGATTCCCACCTCAGCCATCCTCGAAGTGGTTTTCCGTGGTTTCCCACTTTTCCTCCAGGCAAATTCTGGGATCGTACCTAACTTAAGGACACGGCCGCTTCCTTCCATCTTCCTTGTCTATCCGTTCCAATCTTCCCATTCCCTCCTCCCACAAGGACCCTGTTCAGCATAGCAAGTGAGGCCTGTGTGAGATACTGGTCCTTATTTTCAGTTGTGTCCCCGACTCAAACTCTCACGCTCCAACACACTACCCTTGAGGCGAAAGAAGTGGGATCCCTCGCTGAGTCCGAGGGAAAAAGAACCATGGAGGGTAAACGAATTAAGAAAGAAGAAAGGTAGAAAACATGTGTGGCGGTACCCTGCAAGTTGCCAGAGGTGGCTGTAAGGGACTGTCAACTTAGAAGCGTACGTTGGTGTCTGCCGGTCCTCTATCTGAGTTTGGCATTGTTCGAACCCGGCAGAGGTAGTCGGATTTTTGAAGGGCGGAAAAAAGTCCATTCGACACTCCATGTCGTACGATGTCGGCATGTAAAAGATCTCTGGTGATACATTTGGTATTTACCCGACAAAATTAATTCAATCTCAGCCATAGACGCCCAAGAGAGATCCGGTTTACTCTAGGTCCGCTAGATGGCAGACAGAGTAAACCGGAACGTCGAAATTGACGAGCAGACAGCCAGATGGCGTCAAATCGAAATGTCTGCAAAACGGCAGCTGAGGCCATACGATTATTATTATTATTATTATTATTATTATTGTTTTTCTCCCAACCACACCATTTTCGTCTATCCTATCTGACCTCACTCGTCAAATGCTTTTACGATCCCAACGGGATGGATTTGCATTGCTTTCTGGAGCATTTCACATTTTCATGCCCTTCATATCCCTTCTCTTTTCCTTAGTTTTTCGAAGCGTCAACACGCCATCTTCTTTTCTGATTACAGTTAACAACTTTCTGTTAAGACAATAATCACCACCATCTAGCTGTTGTACCAAGCCAATTTAGAAGGTATGGAACTGTACGTGAATAGTTCATGGCTGAGTTCAAATAGTGGGATGTACAGTGGGCATTGGGGGCTTGATTATTGCTCAGATATAATTGCTTAGGTGCCATCCTACTCCCCATTCATTACCGAAGCTCCATCATATCCCTACCTACGACTGAACAAGTCAGCGAGGCCAGTGTAAACAGCAGCTTCAAGTGCTTGTCCTCTCTCTAGTGTATTCGGTGAATAAACCGGTCGATTCGTCAATGGAAGTGCGTCGGCGTCCGGAACCCAAGAACGCGGTTCATACCTGGCATAGATAGTTGTATTCTTAAAAGGTAACAAAATAGTCCATGCATCACTTCATGTTGTGCGATGTGGACGTGTAAAAGAATTCTAGTGAAATATTTGCTGTTTATCTGAGGCCACATTATTATTATTATTATTATTATTATTATTATTATTATTATTATTATTATTATTATTATTATTATTATTATTATTATTATTATTATTATTATTGCCGGCCCCGTGGTGTAGGGGTAGCGTGTCTGCCTCTTACCTAGAGGCCTCGGGTTCGATTCCCGACCAGGACAGGGATTTTTACCTGGACCTGGTTCGAGGTCCACTGAGCCTACGTGATTAGAATTGAGGAGCTATCTGACGGTGAGATAGCGGCCCCGGTCTAGAAAGCCAAGATAAACGGCCGAGAGGATTCGTCGTGCTGACCACACGACGCCTCGTAATCTGCAGGCCTTCGGGCTGAGAAGCGGTCGCTTGGCAGGCCAAGGCCCTTCAAGGGCTGTAGTGCCATGGGGTTTGGTTTTTGGTTTTGTATTATTATTATTATTATTATTATTATTATTATTATTATTATTATTATTATTATTATTATTATTATTATTATTATTATTATTGTACCAAGGGTACAACTTCTCCGGCTATTTAAATTGCACGCCTTCTCTACGGCCTTTTATGCCAATGGACTTGAACTTTAAACTACCAAGGAATTTCGTCTTCTGCTGTTAGATGACTTTTCCATCGATTTATTAGTGCACTCTTACGGACTAAAAACTAACCTAGAGCTTAGGAAATTTATTTTTGTTATTGGTAAACCTTTTTATTAGGATTGTTTTTGTTTATGTACCGAAGTTGTCAACACTTCAGCTGGTTCCTCCTCGATTGTAATCAACCTATCAGATTCTTGGAAAAATGTTTTCTAGCCAATTAAAACCGGGGTTGTGTACAGGAATCCAGCCTATCAGTAAAGAGTTCTGGAAGCTTCCCCTTATAGTACTATAAAAGCAGAGCACTTTAGGGCCGTCTTGTCTGAATCGCTTCAGTGCTTTTTGTTGAGAAAGATCCAGCAGCACAAGGTAATGGCACAGTTTACCTAGACATGTGACAGCTATTTTCTTTTAATGAAAATTTGTAAACTTGTCGTTTTCCATGTAGAATTTTCGCCGAAGTCTGAGGACTCTGCTTCTATTCCTTACGGGAAAATATGTAATGTATGGGAACAAAGAGAGATGACCCTCTCTTGTTTCCCTTTCAACTTTTCATTGGGTGACTGAAGTTTATGAAACTTGAAACTTTCCTATATGTTGTCTCGGCCTTAATTGTTCCTCCTTTAGTCACACCTTATAGTATAGTATTAGCCTCTGTATCACTCGACCATAAGCCCACTTAGGGTTTTAACAATTTCTATAAGGAGTGCTGGTGTTTAGCCTCCTTGCATTTTGTTTATAACCGGTTATATGCAACCATTTTTCTTTTTCCATTAAGGCCAAGTAGTATGGGCAATCATGCCACCTGTTAATTTGGCAACTATTTCTGCGTCTTGGTTCCCTCTAGGAGCAGTGCTTAATGTTATTTTAATTGTGGAGTAATTGATGAGCACTCTAAAGTAGAGTCACCCGATGGGTATCCTAGTGTAATTTCTGTGTATCAAACGAAACTGACTGCCTCTTCGAGGCTAGACTATGGTTTTTCGGAGCTCAGACTCCTGAATAGTGTACCTACCGCGCTCTTGTAAAATAGTGTACCTGTTAAGAGCAATAATGCCCTTTTCTATTTAAATTAACTGCCTGGTAATTATCACTAGGGCCGATGACCTTAGATGTTAGGCCCCTTTAAACAACAAGCATCATCAATTACCACTAGTTTTGATTTTCTGACTTCTAAGTCCTCGATATTGTTAGATCTGACGAGCTCGTTAATAACTTGTTGTATCGATTGTCATTTTCTATCTCTCAATTTTAAACTAGAAAAAAGAAAAGGAAAGAAATAAAGTTTCCAAATTTGTTGTGTTAAGTGCTGCTCTAGTCAATTCCTTGTCCAGCCATTCAACCCAGGCGCTACTTATTCCCCTGTGAACCACGTAAATGCCGTAATTATTATTATTATTATTATTATTATTATTATTATTATTATTATTATTATTATTATTATTATTATTAGGGGAACAACAGAGAAGCCTCCCCGCAGGGTATGTTAAGAATATTGATTAAATCCATCCGGGCGTTTGCTGGACAACGGAGTAAGACATTTCCTAGATGGCTGATTCTCTCACACCAGAAGCACTTGTTAATATAACAATAATAATAATAATAATAATAATAATAATAATAATAATAATAATAATAAAAATAATAATAATCGTATGGCCTCAGCTACCGTGTGCAGACATTTCGATTTGACGCCATCTGGCTGTCAGCTCGTCAATTTCGACGTTTCGTTTTACTCTAGGTCCGCTAGATGGCAGACAGAGTAAACCGGATCTCTCTTGGGCGTCTATGGCTGAGATTTAATTAATTTTGTCGGGTAAATACCAAATATATCACCGGAGATCTTTTACATGCCGACATCGTACGACATGGAGTGTCGAATGGACTTTTTTCCGCCCTTCAAAATTCCGACTACCTCTGCCGGGTTTGAACCCGCTATCTTGAGATTCGGAGGCCGACACTCTACCACGGATCCACAGAGGCAGCTACTTGTTAATATTAATAATGTTATCAAACAAACGGCACTTCTCAGAGCCATCCCTGACCATTACCTCAGTTAATATTTAAGGCATAACATCAGCCAAACAACAGATACTAGGTGAACTATGTCGTGAAAAGAAATGTGATGTCTTATGCGTTCAGGAAACTCATAGATTTACAACACTGACGCCCTTCTATTCCTGGCATGTTGTTCGCTGCAGAAAGACCGCATGCGAAACAGGAAGCGCGTCTTTGAAAGACCAGGAATAGAGGTCACCAATGCACACTATTCAGATGATAATGATATTGAGATCATTTCTCTTGAGCTCAGCAACTGTGTATTCACCTCTATGTACAAACAACCCACTGTAAGATTTACATATACTCCTCCGGAGAACTTTAATGCGGTAGATGCAGAGTGGGTCTCGGCCCATAAGTGGCCACGGTTGGTCCATGGTCTAACAGCTCTGCACTCTGACCGGCCAACCGAGCAAAGCGGGGGGCACGGCTCTACCGTGGCTCTACGCCTCTGTATTCGGGAGACGGGACAGGGCTGGACCTCACGGCTGGCCCCAACCGTCGGCTGTCCTGAGAATGGTTTTACATGGTTTTCCATTCTCCTACAGTGAGGCGAATGCCGGGACAGTTCCTATTGTAGGCCACGGCCGCCAAACCCCTCACCTTCACCGAGCATCTCCTTCACCGCAACAAATCTCCCGGCTTGAGAGACGGCGTCACCGTCTGAGGCTGATTCTCCACGAGCAGGTAAACGCCGCTGTTCGCCCGCCTGACCGCCCAAACTTTTAGCCTATTCTACACGAGCGGTTGAATTGACGCCTGTAAACAGCGCCAAAAACGCCAGCGACACGCGCAGCCATTCTCCACCAGCGATAAACCTGCCATACTCTAATGATGGACGTCGTGCAAATAGGTCTTGTTGTCGGAGCTGTTCAACTACAGTTATTAGCAATATTGAAAAAGAAACCTTGTAAGAAAAGACGTTGGTGGACTCCTCTGCGTTATCGAATCGGCTCACCACCGGACAATTTCATTTAACGTTTTGCGAACACATGAGCTATCCGGAAATGTTTTTTCAATATTATAGAATGTCAATTGCTTCATTCGATGAGCTGTTTGAACTTATTAAGGAACATATTACTAAACGAGTGAAATGCTAGTTTAGGGGAAGGCCTGAAAACTAATTCTCAAATATTTATATTATTAGTGGTCTTATCGATAAATATTACAAAACTCAAATTATATAGAATTAAATTTCCTATCATTTATGTCTCATACATGTTTACCGTATTGGCTATGATAACAGAGACATTCATGAATTTGTATTTTTGTTGCTTAGTCCATATCAACGCCGCACCACAGGAGAAAATGGGTTAACAGAATATAATAAAAATCGGTACATAGAGTCGGGGAATAAGAAACTACAGTCTAAGCTATAAACAATTTTATTCAACCTGGATGAAATTGCAGTTTAAGGAAAGGCTCCTAAAATTTATTTGATATACCTACAATAAGTTATTGGTCCTATCGAAAAGTACTGCATAACAAAAGTTAGAGAGAATACAATTTCCGATCATTTATGGCCATGTTGAAACACGGGATCCCGTGAGATCTCCGAAGGTAAGCAACATTGGGCGTGATCAAGATTTGGATGAGTTGCCACGCGCTGTTGGCGGGGGGGGTAAGGGAATGGAGAAGCAGAAAGGAACTGGCCACTCTACCGCACGTAAACTCCGTCTGAGGCACACCTCTGCGGAGGTTCGGACCTGCCTTCGGGCAGAATACACCCTTACTTTTATGTTTTATTCAGCCTTACCTCACCGACTGCGATAAGAGTGGTATTTCAGAGTCGGAAGAAAACTAAATGTGAAGGCCTACTATATCGAAACCGCATAACATTCATCAACAATAATATTATATAGACCATTGTTTGTTATGATGTTCTTTGTCTCTTATGCTGCCACTCAACTCCGATAGATGGGATTACTGCTGCGTACAGAGTATAACAGCCTGACTGAATATTGGCGGGAAACAGCTGGGGAGTTAGAAAACGTTCTTCTTTAGCATTCCATTCCTCTGGTTCATACATTTCCTGATACTGCTAGTACGTAACACACCGGTTCATCATAGTATTACCGGGCGAGTTGGCCGTGCGGTTAGGAGCGCGCAGCTGTGAGCTTGCATCCGGGAGATAGTGGGTTCGAATCCCACTGTCGGCAGCCCTGAAGATGGTTTTCCGTGGTTTCCCATTTTCACACCAGGAAAATGCTGGGGCTGTACCTTATCTGAGGCCACGGCCGCTTCCTTCCCATTCCTAGGTCTTTCCTATCCCATCGTCGCCATAAGACCTATCTGTGTCGGTGCGACGTAAAGCAAAATAGCATCATGGTATTCCAGCTATTCGATCCCTACTCTGACGCGCTGTTTTGAATTAGCAATCTTCACATTTAAGGCAGAGGCTCACTTTGTAGAAGTAGTAATAGTAGTAGTGGTAGTAGTAGTAGTAGTAGGGCCTGGTCTAGAATTACAATTCAGGACTACTCCAAATTATAGCACCACAATTCACTAAATAATTCAAAATTCAACCCTGAAAAGAGCCGTTCTTAAGAAAAGCTTCTTCCGCTTCACTTTTATTAAATCTATATTTATTTTATTCCAAATTAGCTGTGAAGAGGGGCTTTCACCTCTAGTTTTGAGGAAGAATTTGCCTCCAAGTCAGATAGTTTCTTCCCCCGCCAGTGTATTGAGTTGAGATTTTGCGATTCATCGTGTATTCCTAAGAAACAGACTAGTAAAAGGGCATAGTTTTTGCCCTGGGACTCTCCACTATGCGACCACTCCTTCCCACCGAAAAAAGACGAAGAGTGTTCACGGATCACGGCTGTCTGCGGGTTGGTCACTCCAGCTCTGAAAATTTGGATTGCGTGGTTTTTCATTTGATCGAGTATTTCATATGAAAACATTGCTTTTAATCGTGTCATTCCTACTGACATTATTGTAATGACCTATGTTCATTTCAGTTGGAAAAATGACTAAGACAGTCTTTCTGAGGATGTAAAAAGGCAGGTGTAGATTGAGTGTCTGCCATTATAATCTAAACTCCCCAACCTGAGTGTGACCTATGGTAGGCAAGCGGGCCAGTCGTTACAATGAATATTCCCTAACCCAGTCTTCATATGAGAAAAGACGTTTGGTGACTTCCCCGTCGCGTTTCTAGGGTAACGTTAGGAGCTATGGAATGTAATACAGTCTTGCTCACAACGTGTACGTTGCCTAACCTAGAATTCTGTATACAATGTACAATTCCCGAGCGAAGCACGGGTACATCAGCTAGTAAAGAATATACTACATTTCAGGCAGTTCCTATCGCGCGACAGAGGCGGGTGAACTGCTCACTGCCGCCTCGTGGAGTATGATTCGCTGTTCTACCGCTAGCGGGAATGACGCCTCTGCTGGCGTTAGACCCGCCTGCCCGCTCATGGACGCGTCCACCCGCGGCGTGCAAACCGCCCGTATAGACAACTCTACAGATACCCCATGGTTCTGTTCCGCAAGCGGGTTTGAAGCGGGCGAACAGCGGCGTTTTACCTGCTCGTGGAGAATCAGCCTAAGAGGCCCGCTTCCCCCTTCAGGGAGGAATGAAAACATTTTTAGTAGTGGTAGTAGTAGTAGAGAACTTAAACAGAAGTAAGGCATCCGTAGTGATAGGGCATTTTAACAGACACAGTCATGTTTGGGGCTACTCACATGACGACAACAATGGAGAGGCAGTCCTTTCATGGACTGAAACCAATCAGTTGTCCCTTATACATGACAGTAAACTTCCACACTCTTTCAACAGTAAAAGATGGCAACGAGGTTATAATCCAGATCTCATATTTTCAAGTGATAGTTTAGCTCAGAAATGTTCCAAATCTGTATGATTCTTCATTTCAAGTTCGTTTTAGACGTCGTTCCAACTTCATTATTATTATTTGAGTCGATTTTGTTCAATAATGGACAACGTAAATAACTCTTTATGATTTCAGTTTTCTTTGGCGCCAGTAATTCTTTATTCCCTTGATTGCAGCTTCTTTGTTTTCATCCGTCCAATATTGTTCCTTCTTGGTCGCTGTTTCTGACTCCTGGCACCCCTGTGTCTTGTTTCTGAAAGTGGCTCTGTCGTGGATGAGTTGCCTTTTCTACTGGACTTGTTAAATTGGTTGATTTTCTTTTCCTGAGCCTGTCGTCACTCATTTTCGAAATGCATACCAAGATTTTAATATTTCGTTTCCGTATTACATCTGATATCCTGTCTCAAGGTTTGTACAATTCTTTGTTGCTGCGTAATCAGTATCAGCGCAATTTTTGAATCCGAGGATTTTTATTTTAAAATGTTACTTTCCTTCTTTCTTTGTTCTTTCTTTCTTTCATTCTATTTATTTCTTTATTTCTTCCTTTATTTATTTATTTTTGACCTCTTCGATCTCATTTCTGATTATTAATCCTAGGCATTCTGAAGGGTAAATGTACAGAAATTCGTTCGGAATGTCTGGTGACGAGTTTGAAGACCGCTGGTGGCACTGTTATCAACTTGAGCTCGTCAAAATGGAGAGTGATGATTCACGTCAGCACTGAGAACGTATGTGTAGCTTTCGTGATATTAGCTGCAACGATGCCGAAGCCGATTGACCCTTACTACACACCAACCGTTTCAGATGCTAAATATAGCTATTCTGCAACCCAAGGAATATGCAAGAAGGGTGATTTCTTGACATCAGTGCTGTATTGAATAAAAAAAAACGTCAAAGGCTGGCTGAGCTTAATTTCCGAGGGGAAGAAACAGGCAAATCCACGATCAGCCATTAGCCGTGCACCAGAAGTGGTAAGGAAAGTGGAGGCTCTTGTCTTAGGTGGTAACCCTGTCCCTCAAAGAACTATCGGAAGTAAGTTTGGGATGTCTGTTTCAACAGTTAACACCATAATCAACAAGGACCTGCAATTAGAAAAGCAGCATAAGCGCCGAGTTCACAAGCTGTTGCCTCGTCACATTTCAGAACACGCTCTACGCTCTCATGCAATAAAGCTGTTGAGGGCTATCCGGCAGGGGACAGATGGAAACATGTGGTGACATTAGATGAAGCGTATGTGTACCTTAGTCACTGTAACAAGCCTCGCTCGATTTACTTCCGCCCTAGAGACAAAAAATCAAACATTGTATAAAGAATGCCAGGAAAGTTCTCCAAAGGGTTTCATGATCATCGCTGGATACCGCTACAATGGCAAATTAACCATCCCCCATGTCGCTAATAATGTGAAGATAGACTCTACGTACTGTCAGCAAGAGGTTGTAACACCCATTTACAACACAGATATCCCAGCACTGTATGGGGAGGGCGATAAATCAGGTATGGGTATATCAAGGTAAAGCATCCAGCCACACCTCTCGTTCGACACGTCTGTTCTTAGAGAGAATGAAGTTGGAAACTGGAATCCATGCTATTCCTTTTACTGATCGAAATCGGAAGGTTGTGGGTTCGGACCCCACTTTTGTCCGGTTGACCATTATTTTCTGTACTTAACGTCCCTTCAACACGTACTAAATAGGTCGATATCGATTACAATGCAGTCGTGAAAATTCAATGTTCCTTTTACTGGCATTCCGGTTAAGGCACCCGATGGGTCACCCATGGACTTCTGTGCACTTGGACTCCTAAAACGGCCATAGGAAATAGACGCCGACGGCCTATCACTGGCCTCTGGAAAGCCAGTCAGGAGCAGTAGGATAAGATAGACATGCTAACTCTGCGAAAAACTCAGCTACAGTGGAAATTACGTTGTCAAGCTATAGCTATAAATGAACGATCTTTGGTAGAGACATGGCTTTTCATAAACTAATTACCTTTCAATCATCGTCCCCAGAGATCTCGAACGATCTTCTGTACTCTGGTTGGATCATGTCTAATAGCGTCTTAGCCTGCTCTGAACTGAGATCGCTTTGCTGTTATGTGTGTTATTCATAAGGTGGGACTGATCTCATCATTTGTGGAGATTTGTACCCTCTTTCTGGAAGAAGTCTTTCACGTCTCTGGGAGTTCACTCAATTAGCCGTGTAATTACGCAATGTGATGAGCAGGACACGTAGTTTATTTTTCAGCCCGTATTTTAAAATGTTTAAATACAACCCTGGTACATTAAAGATAATTAGTGTCTTTTGATTAAAGTTTCTGTACCGCTAAATAAGGAGAGAAATAGCGAGATGAAGTCAAAGAGACCCAGAAGCAAAGCCAGAATTTTAAAGAAAGGGACATGAGGAAAGATGGAAAAGAATTTAAGAGGGGTAATTTAAATTTTATTAAACGTGTGGGTTTAAATGTTCCGTGTTAGTTAAGAGAGATTTTGTGCTCAATTACAGTAGATCAATATCCACTGGATACTTTCATGTTTTTGTACAGAGCGAGTTGGCCGTGCGGTTAGGGGCGCGCAGCTGTGAGCTTTCATTCGGGAGATGGTGGGTGCGAACCCCACTGTCGACAGCCCTGAAGATGGTTTACCGTGGTTTCATATTTCCACACCAGGCAAATGCTCGGGCTGTACCTTAATTAAGGCCACGGCCGCTTCCTTCCCACTCGTAGGTCTTTCCTATCCCATCGTCGCCATAAGACCTATCTGTGTCGGTGCGACGTAAAGCAAATTGTAAAAAAAGAAAAAATGTAATAATTAAAATTATGACGTGCTATACGGTTTCCCTTGAACGAAGTCAACATCCAGTGCGCCTTCCTGCATGTCATCTGTTGCAGATCATATAAACTCTGTATTTGAAAAGAAATTGAAGATCCTGGATTAGTAATACTGTAAAAGTCAAAGTGGCACCATCTGTGCCACATCATACGACTCTCCAACCAGCTATACAGTGGTGTGTCAGTTTGACCAAATACAGTAGAGACAATAAGCGACACTCAGCGAGATATCGAGGGACAGCTATTAGAGCTCTCTCTAGCGGGTAGACCTGAGAACTACTGATTCTGTCATAAGAGCACGTGTATTTGTGTGTGAAGTTTTTGGTGTTATTTATGCTTTTTCAGTAAGTTGACATAATTAAATAGTAGCGTGTGTCATTCCTTGATATCTCCTCTCAACATGACGGAAAGGTATGTGCTGTGTTTGGCTGCAGTAACTATGAAGTAGAGAAGAATGCGCGCTCGTTCTTTCGCTACCCTCGTGACAAGAAAATGTAAGTAATAGTGGGTTTGCATATATATTCTTCCTGTGACAAAGAGATTTTTATAGTAGGCCTACTTCATAATCTTCTGACCTGCACGACCCATATTTTAACTGGCTTAAAATATAATACGCATTTTTTAATGTATAGTGCAGCAGTTAACCTTCAATACCGATGTGTTGTTGTAGGTGTGATCTGTGGGTTTTGAAGTGTCACAGAAGTGATTTGGATAAGGTGTACAAGAAAGAAAGGACGTTACGCTTATATAAGAATTATAAGATCTGTTCAGATCATTTCCAGGCCAGCGACTTTAAAAATCCTCGACTATACAGCCAAGGGTATGTTACATTTTTAATCTAATTGTACGTAAATATTCCTCAAAGCATCGCCATCGACAACATTTTCATACTTTTATTTCTTTTATCTCCTCTTCTCAGATTAAAGCCGGGAATTTATAGATTTTCTTTCTGTTAATAGGCTTCATGTTGAGAGGAAAAGTGTCCAGCTTTTAAATGTTAATTCATTGCATCATGTGTGTAAGGAATGTGCCGATATTTTTATTGACAAGTGCCTTAATGTGATGATACGATGTTTTTTAAACGAGAAAAAAGACAAATCTAACCCTAAAAGTTCAGGCAGGAATGCTAAAGCTAAAAAAGTAATGCATAAATGAAAGATCCACCCATTGCACAGCAGTCCATTTCACATCTTGTTTATATGTCTAATTTCAGTCTTTAAATAAGCTTTTATATAATTCTTCATTCATTTATCCAGAATTGCTTTAGCAACTTCGAAGCTAATATCTCAATAATACTTTCTTTCTAGACGTAATTTATTTATCCATTTTCGTATATACATTTCCATTGATATTTGAATTTAGCGCGACTTTTCAGGTCAAGTCACTAGGAGCGCCACCGTCGAATTGTCTCCCATTTTAACAAAGCTAAATTCGTAAGTGTCGTGTATTGTCTCTACTGTATTTGGTTTGACTAGAGTGTCTTGTTTGATCTAGTCAGATCTTCACTGCGGACAGTGCGTACTGAACGTGGTCCCGATGGGAGCTGCTGGGAGGTATCGGACCAGCTGAGAGGAAAGACACGTGGAAGCCGTTCAACGCCTGGAGTGAGGGAGATACATTCGAAACCGGTTATAACGACTCCGAAGGGACCGCCAATTAACGATCGTTATATTCGATTCTCGCATAAACCAGTGTTTTTTTTTTTTTTTCAGATATATAATATCTTTAAGTTTCAAGTTGCACACTTCCATGGTTAATTATCAGAATAAGGTTCAAACTTCAAAAAACTTAGGTCAGTCAATCACTACTGATCTGCAATTAGGACAGTCGCCCAGGTGGCAGGTGTTCCTAGACTTTTCTTAAATGATTGCAAATAAATTAAAAATTTATTGAACATCTCCCTTGGTAAGTTGTTCCAATCCCGGACTCCCCTTCCAAAAAAAAAACGAATATTTGCCCAATTTGTCCCCTTAAATTCCAGCTTTTCTTGAATCAAGTAATCCTGGTGAGGGCCCCATACACTGGAACCATACTCTAGTTGGGGTCTTACCAGAGACTTATTTGCCCTCTCCTTTACATCCTACCTACAACCCCTAAATACCCTCATAACCATCTGCAGAGATCTGTGCCCTTTATTTGCAATCATATTTATGTGATTACCCCAATGAAGATATTCCCTTATATTAACACCTAGGAACTTTCACCCCATCAACGCAGTAATTAAAACTGAGAGGACTTTTCCTATTTGCGAAACGCACAACCTCACTTTTAACCACGTTTATCATCATACCGTTGCCTACTGTCCATCTCACAACATTATCGAGATCATATTGCAGTTGCTCACAATCTTGTATCTTATTTATTACTTTGTACAGAATAGCATCAGCTGCGAAAAGCGTTACCTCTGATCCCACTTCTTTACTCATATCATTGATATATATAAGAATACTTAAAGATCCAATAATACTGCCTTGAGTAATTCCCCTCTTAATTAATACAGGGTCAGGTCAAACTGAAGGTACTATATTTACAATACAGTATTTGTGAAGTGGGACAGTGCAATAATATACCAGGAAAAAATTTGTTCCAAGAGCAACGGTATTTTCTTTCTGCCCTTCCAAATTGTAGAAATCATTGAGCGTGATACACCTAATACCTTCGCGATACTAACGTTTATTTCCTAATTTTCTAATCGCCACATTATGCGAGACTTTTCTTCAATATTAAACACTATTCTTTTCTTTAGGACACATTCACAGCGATGCTTGCCTTCGCTGTTTATTTAACAGACAGACTGATTTGAAATCTCCGATTCACTGAAAACCAGAGTTTGAAAATAAGCGTTGCATTGTCAGCAATTCCAAAATACGTTACAAACAAAAATCAATATTGGACGTTACAACCGATATATTGATGCAAGAGCAATGCGCGAGTATAAATTGAAAAAATTCTCTAACCCATCTGTAAATTATGAAAATATCGAGCTTGATGACGACGATTATTATTATTATTACCTGTGAGGTGTGGCTATAAAGCTTTTTCCATCTATTATTATTATTATTATTATTATTATTATTATTATTATTATTATTATTATTATTATTATTATTATTATTATTATTATTATTATTATTATTATTATTATTATTTACGTAGATATGTACGGACGATCGTATTATTTGTGAGGTTATGTCATGAAACAGTTGCTGAATATGTGTTCATGTAAGGAAACGACACGTAATTAATAGTACATAACTTGTTATTACCTGTATATATGATGTATAAATCCAATGCAATATTGTGCAACACACTGTAATATCCGGAACAACGTATATTTGGCACTAGAACTGTATATAAAATCCTTTTCATTGTAAATAGGCTATTGGAGACTCTTGAAATTACGGTAAAACATGTTGTGTCATATTCTTCTAAAAGCCTGGCCAGGCAACATATATAAAGAGGCAGTCTTGTGTGTGAGAGTTGAGCTGTTTTAACGAGACTTGTGTGGAAGTCATGTTTTTTTTTTTCTAGGGGCTTTACGTCGCACCGACACAGATAGGTCTTATGGCGACGATGGGATAGGAAAGGCCTAGGAGTTGGAAGGAAGCGGCCGTGGCCTTAATTAAGGTACAGCCCCAGCATTTGCCTGGTGTGAAAATGGGAAACCACGGAAAACCATCTTCAGGGCTGCCGATGGTTTTCCGTGGTTTCCCATTTTCACACCAGGAAGTCATGTTAGCCCAGTGTTTGAATTCAAGTATGTGAACTCGTGTTGTGATTCTGTTGACATGCCACTGTAGCAGTCAAATGTTTGTCAAGATGGCGGTTCATTAGTGCGTGTGTGTAAAATATGTAAATAACTTGTAAATAAAACAGTGTACACAATTGACAACATTGTGCGTGCGTCTTTGTGGATACATCAATATCTATCCGAAAATGTGACAAAATACGTCGTTGAATGCGATGTCGTACTAAGCGATGTTTTAAATACAGTGTTTATTCGCTAATTGCCCAATACTAACATACGTCAAACATGTCCATATCTACGCTAAAACAATAAGCAAACGCCACATTGTTGCCAGAAGTAATATATTATTTAAGAAATATGAAGTATATGTTATTGTTGCTGTTGTATTATGTTGTTAGTAAAGAATAATTCAAAATACCTAAGCGGATGAACTTCTACATTCGACGTAGCTCCTGGTCGGATATGAACTATGTGTTGTGTGTGTGTGTGTGTGTGTGTGTGTGTGTGTGTGTGTGTGTGTGTGTGTGTGTGTGTGTGTGTGTGTGTGTGTGTTTGAACCAGTTATTTTAGACATATGCCCAGTCTTACCAAAGATTTTATTCACTTCACAGTCAACTAAAAGCTTGTTCTAGAGGTTGAGAGGCTGAAGCTGAGCTGTTTGAAGTTATTCTCTTCCTAGTTCCGTTTTGAGATTTCCCTTTTGATGGTTGCTCAATTGGCTGAATTTCAACAGAAGCTTGTAAATCTGGATCGCAGTCTAGATTATCTTCGCAACCATCGTCACTGGATGAATAGGTCGAATCATCATCGGAGAGTCTTTGTGCTCAGATTTAGTTTCTAAACCAGGGCCTCTCAGGGTAGATGCACCGTGCATTGCGCGGTGCAAGGTGCATAAGACGACTTCGCTAGATTGACCAGAGTGCAGATCTTCCACTCCTCGATTATGAGCAATAGCGCTGTCTCTCTTTTTACCTACGCCAGTCTCGCTCGCTCCGCCATCCGAGCAGAGTTGAGGCGACCTTACCAGAGTCGCCCCGAGACAAAACGCTGGTACGAACCGAGACCAGTAGGATCGACGCACGGTGCAAAGGATCTCTGCGTCTCGATTTGCACGCCTGAGGTTTTAGGCTTTTAAGAGGCTCTGTTCTAAACAGGTTGCCTTCCCCGCTCCCATCTTCATCTAGCTCGTGAAGAATACGGCAAATGAACTCTCCCTATATCACTTTTCGTTTATCCAGTGTGTCCTGGAAAGCTACATCTATACAAATAAAGTTTAGGGTGTCCGCTGTCAGTAATTTCGTTTGTTTTGCCAATTTTTCAAATATTTATTCGTTTTTGGCCAACTCAAGACCGAATCGGTGGTTTTTATTTTTCGTGTATGTTTGTCTGTTCCACCATCACGGTAAAACGGCTGGATAGATCTCGACTAAACGTCATATTTAGAGTAGACTCATCCAGGGGAAGGTTTTGATATGAATATGATTTACAAATGTTTGAATAGACATTTGTTAGTATGAAAACCAGAACAGGTTTCCTCCATTTTCTCTTATACTAATGATTTTCTGTAAAATCCGTGGACTGCATGTGCAACGTCTCTTCATTATAAACGACTTTTGTTCTGTTCATAATTGGCCTTACTCTTCAAATGACGGAGAAAATTACTATTTTCTGCCGGTATCATGCTCTGCATTGAGTTACCGACAACGAATCTACAGGTTACCATGGCAACGTCTTTGACTGCTTTCCAGCAGGGAAGTAACGTATTGGCATTTTCGTCATAATTCCTGTAAACTTGTGGTTGTTCCTAGGGTAGAAACGAAGCGAGACATCAATCGGCCATTCTGCGGGATATTGGCGGAATATCGTTGGAGGTTATAACCGTCCTCCAACAGCTTAAGCAATAACACCATAAGTCATCTTCTTATCTGTTTACCTAAGAATCCCTGCGCCCAAATTTCTCCTCGGGTACCGCTTTCTTATATCCGTAACTTATACCATCATAATTTATTGAGGGACATTTGATTTTTCCAATACATGCACGTGTATTTACATGTTTGTCCTATCCGGCTGTCCTCATTTATAATCCTATTTTCTATTAATTCAACTCTCTTAACTGTATTACCTTACACCTTAATTACTCCGTATGTATGAGTGTACTAATCCCGAAACCTGGACACTCTTTTCTTTGAGGAAAAATTCCAAGCTTTTCAAATGTATAACTTTTGGCCTCGGAAAATATGGAAATATGGATGCATTTTAATGACGGTGCAGACCTTCGTTTCGGGATAATTGGTAGCTAAACGGTAAGTCGTATTACAAAATAGATAGGACAATCGCCGTTCTATTTGGAGAGATCAACAACTTCGGTATTATGACTTATTGTGTTGTCTCGATTGTTGATACGTTAGATAGCACTGCATATCTCGATTATAATCAAATCTTTCGAACTCGATTGTGACTTGCATTAGGATAAACGGCATGTCTTCATAATAAATACTCTCCATCTTTATTATGAATGGCAGTTGTCAATTGAGCCTACCGTTATAGTAGAAACTTGCAAACTCGATTGTGATTGGCAGTAGGAAATGTAGCCTGTCATTATCCTCAAAACTTCTCCAATGCCTACCTTACAGCGGAGACAACGTATTCCGTCCTTCCTCTTCTGTTTCTAGATAGTACTACGAGCCATGCAATTTAGTTTAATCTTACTAACTGCCTTTACAGTCATTTACGAAGGAATCCGTATACAATGTAGAATACCGTAGCTAAGCACGGGTAAATTTGCCAGTACGTAATAACTATAAAGCAACCATCCGGGATGAGTAACCTACTGCGTGCGACAACATCTAAATACCTGTTATATACTAATAATACGTAAGTTTTACGTACCAACGATACAAAGGGCACTAGGAAAGTTTGGCAATGTGAGTGAACGCTTTAGACTTTTTTCAAAATAATTTCCACCACACTCAACACACTTCTCTATACGTCGATACCAGTTACTGAACCAACTCTGCCACTTTTCTTCGGTTACATTTTCACACTCTTGATCCCATGCTACCAGAAGCTCCTCTTCGGATGCAAAACACCATCCTTTCAGCTTCATCATCACTTCTGGGAAGAGTGTAAAGTCACATGGGGCAAGATCACGACTGTAAGGAGGGTGATGAAGCACAGTCAACCCTGATCTGGCAAGAAAATCCATTGTTACATTAGCGCGATGTGCTAGCGCATTGTCGTGATGCAAGAGCCAGGTGTTGAGCCGTGACCTTGCACAGAGCTGCTTGAGAGCCTGGATGACCTGAGGCAGACAAGTCTCACTGTACCACTTCGCAGTAACTGTCCTTTGTGTTTCTAGCACAACCCGAGTCAGGATGCCCCGTTTAGTGAAGAATACTGCAATCATCCTTTTCTTCACTGACCTTGACTTTCGCACAGTCACAGGAGTACCCTCATCTTCAAACAGCCACACCTTGTTCTGGGATTTTGTTGGGACATCGTAATAATAAAGCCAAGTTTCGTCACCTGTAACGATGCTACTCACGTTACGCGAAGTCCCATTTTCAAACTGTTTTAGCATTTTTCGGCACCATTTCACTCGATGTGCCCTTTGTTCCTCTGAAAGTGAATGGGGCACCCAAAGGGAACAAACCTTTCTAACATGGAGATGGTCGTGTAAAATTGAATGAATAGCTGTTGCAGGGATGTGGAGGGTCTCTTCTACCTGCCGATATGTCAACCGCCTCTCTTGCTGTAATATTTTCCTCACAGCTTCAATGTTTTCAGATGGTCGCCCTGAACCCCAAAATTTCCCCTCTGGAACGCTTTGTACCAGCGGAAAATTGTTGTCCGATGTGGACAGTCTTTCCCCAGCACAGGAGTCATTTTCTCCTGGCACTGGTGAACTGTTAATCCACGAGCAAAATTGTAGCGGATAATTGCGCGATATTCATCTTTAGATCACACTGTCATCTTAACTTGCTTTCAATCCTACTGCTTGGTAACTGGTGTGAAGGTCGCGCCTTGCTGTCTTCTAGACCGGTTTTCATCCTTTACCATAACAGGAGTGTCCAGCCAACCGTTTTTGTGTATTGCAAAACTTTCCTAGTGCCTTGCGTAATGCGTCAATACTAACAGTACGTAAAGAAAGCGCAGTGACTTACCGAAATTGAACTATCCCGGCATTCGCTCCTGTCACATGCATCTAAATGCTATGGTGACTGTTTAGTGGAAGCAATGCACGGAGGAGGTATGTTGGGGGTAAAGCGGAAATGAGCATTGCGCAGATAAAGGTCGCATACACGTTAACTTTACGTTTGTTAGTATTCCATGAGTTAAAAGCGATGTCGCAATAAACGGTTTGGACTGTATTTATTTAAAATTAGGATCGTAATATGTAAACCGTAGGTCTGGCACTCGCATTCTGCTGAATCATGTAGGTTAAATCTCGCCATCGCCATAGCCGTCGTATTCCTAGCGTCTTTACGACATATAGTCACCGTAATATTTCAATCATAGTACACTGGCACATAGTACATGTAACATACTGCTCCTCGCCATCGACTACGGTGTTCAGCTGTTGCTGTTGAGTAGGATTCTTGCGAGTTTTGCCTGCCACGTCCTCCCTTCACGCTGGAATTCCAAAGGATCACGAGCTTCTCCATGTGGGAACAGCGAACTCTATGCCCAAAGAATATAAGGATTCTCTTCTGTATTCACAATATTTGTTGTGCTTGGATTTTCTTGAGAATGAACGCCTCAGTTCTGTGTGCTGTCCACGGAATATAAAGCATACTTCCCCAGCGCCACATCTCAAACGCCTCGATGCTATGGTGGTCACCTGTGCGTAAAATCCATGTCTCTGGCGCGTAAGCAGAGTGGTTTGGGGACCACAGGCCCCTTAGCTGAGTCTTGGCATTGCGTCCACTTACATGTGCCAGGCTCCTCACTTTCAGCTATCTATCTGTCTGTCCTATCTGAGATCCCTTGGTCAACTCCTTGTTCTTTTCCAGCCTCGACGGTAATAGGTACCGAGACCTAGGGAGTCTTTCATTTTCACGTCCTTCGTAGCCCTTCTCTTTCTTTAGCCAATACTTTCATTTTTGCAAGTATCGGACCCCTTCAGATTTTTCTCTCTGATTACTAATTGCTTAGTTGTACTACCTCTCAAAAAATAATCACCACCACTCTGTCATAACAGGGAACATAAGGAGGTTAAGAAGGTTGATTTTGTTGCATTGGTTATTGAAGTGTCCTGTCATATTTTGGTCAGCTGGATCATAGCAATGCGCAGGTCTACGTATCCCCGGCCTACAGTTACCGTCACTCCCAAATATGCGATCCAGTTCACCACCTCATATCATTCTGTTAACATTTGGCCGATTCAGGTTTTCACGGCCAGCAATCATTCAGGGGCAAGGCGCTGTTTAAGGCTGTAAGGCTGAGACTACCCTTAAGTTTCCAAATTAGTTTCCTTCCGCTCTTATTAGTGTATTTCTATTGATATTTCAAATTTGAACTCACGCTGCCTAGCGCATGTCTTTGCCGACAACCAATAGCCATACAACTCAACTCAGCACGCTGTGCGCACAAGCAACAACAACTACTTGATGGACGGGGTGAAGAGTGGTTGTATCTATATATGTGCGTTTAGGCTTGCCCAAGGACCTGCTGGTCGTCCTAGTGGGATAAACCCACAACGCTGATTGTCCACAGGCTGGTTGTTAGTAGCTGCTACAATCTAGAGGTGTAAAACAGTACAGTATAAGGAAAAATAAGGGATACAGGACAAGGTTTTCAAACATGTTTAATACAAGATAGATTTGTTTTATGACTTGGTTAGACCACGGCTCATACTACAATGACCGTTGTTGCTTGAGTCATCAGTCCATAGACTGGTTTGTTATAGCCCTCCATGCCACCCTATCCTTTTCATTTCTACGTAAATATTGCATCCTAATCTGCTCTAATCTCCTTGCCATATTCATACACTGGTCTACCCCTACCGTTCATACCGCCTACACTTCCTTCAAAAATCGATTGAACAAGTCCTGGGTGTCTTAAGATGTGACCTATCATTCTATCTCTTCTTCTCGTCAAATTTAGCCACTTCGAACTCTTCTAACAAATTCAGTTCAGTATCTCTTTATTCGTGATTCGACCTATCCATCTCACCTTCAGCATTCTTTTGCAACACCAAATTTCAAAAGCTTCTATTCTCTTTCTTTCTTTCTGAGCTAGTTATCGTTCATGTTTACTTCCATACAATGCCACGCTCCACACGAAAATGTTCAAAAACATATTTCTAATTCCTATATCAATCTTTGAAGTGAGCAAATTTCTTTTCGTAAGAAAGCTTTTCCTTGCTTGTGCTAGTCTGCATTTATGTCCTCTTTACTTCTGGCATCGTTACTTATTTTACTACCCAAGTAACAATATCCATCTACTTCCTTTAAGACTTCATTTCCTAATCTAATATATCCTGCATCACCTGCCTTCGTTCGACTGCACTCCATTCCTTTTGTTTTGGACTTATTTTCATCTTGTACTCCTTACCCAAGACTTCGTCCATGCCATTCAGCAGCTTCTCGAAATCTTCTGCAGTCTCACATAAAAAAACAATATAATCGGTAAATCTCACGGTTTTGATTTCCTACCCTTGGATTGCGATTCCCTTTCCAAATTCCTCTTTGATTTCCTTTACTGCCTGTTCTAGGTAAACATTGTAATTGAGGGGGTGGGGGGAACTGCAGCCTTGGCTCACTCCTTTCTAGATTGCTGCTTCTTTTTCAAAGCCCTCGATTCTTACACTGCAGACTGATTTTTGTACAGTCCGGCTCCATGGCTAAATGGTTAGTGTGCTGGCCTTTGGACACAGGGGTCCCGGGTTCGATTCATGGCAGGGTCGGGAATTTTAATCATCATTATTTAATTTCCTTGGCACGGGGGCTGGGTGTATGTGTTGTCTTCATCATTTCATACTCATCACGACGCGCAGTTCGCCTACGGGTGTCAAATCAAAAGACCTGCACCTGGCGAGCCGAACCCGTCCTGGGATCTCCCGGCACTAAAAGCCATACGCCATTTCATTTCATTTTTATACACATTGTAGATAATTATTCGTTCTCGGTATCTGATCCCAATCACCTTCAGAATCTTAAATACCTTGGTTCAATCAACATTTTCGAATGCCTTTTCTAGATCTGCGAACGCCATGTACGTGGGCTTGTCCTTCTTAATTCGATCCTCTAAGACCAGACATAAAGTCTGAATTGCTTCAAGTGTTCCTACATTTCTTCTGAAGCCAAATTGATCTTTTCCCAACTCAGCTTCAACTTGTCTTTCCATTCTTCTGTAAATAATACGTGTTTAAGTACTGCAGGCATGAGATACTAAACTGATGGTGTGATAGTTTTCACACCTGTCAGCACCGGCTTTCTTGGCAATAGGTATAACAACATTATGCGGAAAATCGGATGGCACTTCTCCTGTTTCATACATCTTACACACTAGGTGGAATAACTTGCCATGCTGGTTTCTCCTAAGATAGACAATAATTCAGAGGGAATGTCATCAATTCCAGGTTCCTTGTTCCTATTTAAGTATCTCAGAGTTCTATCAAACTCTGTCTTAAAATTGGATCTCCCATTTCATTAGCATCAACAGCCTCTTCTTATTCCAGAACAAAATCATCTGCTTCTTTACCTTGATATAACTGTTGGATATGTTTCTGTCATCTTTCTGCTTTGTCTTCTTTCCCTAGAAGTGGCTTTCCATCTGAGCTCGTAAAATTCATAGACCTAGATTTCCTTTCTCCAAATGTTTTCTCGATTTCCCTGTAGCATCATCTACCTTTCCTAGGACCATACAACCTTCGACATCCTTGCACTTCTCCTTCAACCATTCCTCCTTAGCTACCTCGCACTTTCTATCCACTTCATTCTTTAATTGCCTGTATTCTTTTCTGCCCTCTTCATTTCTAGCATTCATGTATTTTCGTCGTTCATCAATCAGATCTAGAATCTCCTGAGTTATCCACTGATTCTTAGTTGATCTTTTCTTCTTTCCTAACATTTATTCAGCAGCATTTCTTCATTTTTCATACTATCCACTCTTCCTCTATTGTGTTTCCTTCAGACTTTTCATTTATTCCTTGTGCAACATGTTCCTTGAAACAATCCCTCACACTCTTTTCTTTCAACTTGTCTAGATCCCTTCTTTTTGCATTCTTTCCTTTCTTCAGTTTCTTCAACTTCAGATGGCATTGTATGACCAGCATGTTGTGGTCAGAGTCCACGTCTGCTCCTGGGAAAGTTTTGCAATCCAACACCTGGTTTCTTAATCTCTGCCTCATCATAATGAAGTCTATATGATACCTTCCAGTGTCTCCAGGTCTCATCCACGTATACAGCCGTCGTTTGTGGTGTTTGAACCAAGTTTTGGGTAGGACTAAATTCTGATCAATGCAGAATTCAACCAGCCGACTTCCTCTTTCGTCCCTTTGTCCCAATCCGAATTCTCCTACTGTATTATCTTCTCTTCCTTGGCCTACCACTGCATTCCAGTCTCCCAACACAATTAGATTATTCTATCTCTTCATATTGTACCAGTAAAAGAGCCCGACTTTAAGATTTTAATTTTAACGTAAGCATGAAATAGTTCTCAGGGCGAAACTGGATGGACACTAGCTAGGGCTTGGTACAGGAGGCAGGGTCCTATCTACAAGAAAAATTTTAATCAGATTGAATAAGAGTTTATTCATGAAATGCTTATCAAATTGCACATCACCTCATTGTAGATAGGGGTTGTCTTCAACATCGTCCTTTTAATGGTCCGGGTCTCCATCTCACCGGGCCGAACAGGCTGGAACACGTCCCGGAAGATACCAAATACTCCGTTAAGATGAGGCCGGAACACCCAGGTTGGTCGTGTATGAGTAAGTCTCGAACTTCCGATGTTCTGGATGATCTCCGATGGTCTCTGACGATGTTGCAGGTAATCACTCACCACCTAAGTCCAATGTGGCTGATAGACTCAATGTCCCCAAAGACTTCGAAAATGTGTTCTTCGTCACTCGCAGAATTTACAAGTCAAAGTTCATAAAGACCTTGAATAATTGGTTTCTCACCACTGGCGAAATTACAAGTCACTGTCCATAAAGACTTAAAAGAATTCGTTCCTTAACACTCGCGAAAATGACAAGTCCATGTTCATAAAGACTTTGAATAATTTTAGAGTTCATCACTGGCAAAAATTACAAGTCAATGTTCATAAAGACTTTGAATAATTACTGGCGAAAATCACAAGTCAATATCCATAAAGACTTTGAATTATTTTAGAGTTCATCACTGGCGAAAATTACAAGTCACTGTCTGTAAAGACTTTGAATAAATTGTTCCTTAACACTCGCAGATATTACAAGTCCATGTTCAGAAAGATTTTTGAATAATTTTAGAGTTCACGCGCGCACAATTGATAAGTCCCATATGGCCGTGATGGTTTCAGTTCCGCATGAAGACTGTAACTACTCGAAGATAGCCTCTGACGACTACGGCAGCGTGTAGAGCCAGGCTGAATACTCAGCTGTGACTGACTGATCAGGCTAAAGTGATTCCTCCTTATATTCGGTTTGGGGGTTTCTCCGTCATCATCTAGCGTGATCCCTCGAAGCTGGTTATCTTATGAATCCCTCGACTTGAGATTCACGCTTTGCGACGTTTATGTGATTCCCTTCAAAATGACATATCGCTCAAGTCGCTACCATAATTATTAGAGGAGTTTTAAAATTTTCTTAATCGAATGTTCGTGAAGGTGTGACGCATGAATCCGGAACATACCAGGTCAGGCCAGCTACACTTGGCGTGTCAGGCGGGTGATCCGTCTTGCCCCTGCCGCCACGTCACACACACAGCTGTCCTCGACTCGCTCGCTCGTTCCACCGAATGTAAACAAACCAGGCTTTCTTGGAATATTACGCGTGGTGATTAAATGCAATTAACTATCAAAAATACGCATGTACAGGTCGTAACCGGTACAATATGTTCTTTTCATTTCCTCATCATCTGCTGAACTAGTAGACATACAGACCTGCACTATTGTGGTGGGCATTGGTTTGGTGTTTATCTTGACGACGATAATTCTTTCACTATGCTGGTCGTAGTACCTTACCCGCTGCCCTATTTTCTTATTATTAAACGAACTCCTTTATTCCCTGTTTAATTTTATGTTGATAATTCGGTAGTCGCCTGAACAAAAATCCTGTTCTTCCTGCCAACGCACTTCACGTATACCAATTACATCTAATTTTAGCCTATCCGTCTCCCTTTTCAGATTCTCTAACCTACAATAACGATTCAAACTTCTAACATTAAACGCTCCGACTCGCAGAATGCCAGTATCCATCTTCCTGATGATCGTCCCCTCTCGTGTAGTCCGCACCCGAAGATCCGAACGGGCCACTAGTTTACCTCCGGAATATTTTATCCGGAAGGAAGCCATCATCAGTACATCATTCATACAGAGAGAGCTGCATGTCCTCGGGAGTTAGTTACGGCTGTAGTTTCCTGTTGCTTTCCGTCGTGTAGCAGTATCGACACAGTTAAGCCATGTTGAGTATTATTATAAGGACATATCAGTCAATCATCTAGACTGCCACCCTTACAACTTGCGAAAGGCTGCTACCCCTCTTTCGATTAACCATTCCTTATGCCCGGTTTCTGGAACGTGAGATATCGAACCTATAGCGGTATCGAATGGTTAACTTGTGATTTGGCGTTGCGCGAACGTAAAATACATCTATCGGTTCGATAAATCGCTTGCTAACTTAGAGGGCCCTGAGCAGGAGATATCTATTTGTTAAACTCAGTGGCCGCTTGCGCAGTACTTCAGTATCAGCATGTAACATAGTGTTTGTTAAAATTTTCTGTGGCTTTCTCATCTTCTTCTGACGAAGAAATTGTAGAAATGGTCAACATTCTAGAACGACCACGATTATATCATCGTCGGCCTAATGTTCTAATTAAGTATACTGTAGTGAAAATGAATTCAAAGACAGACTGAGGTTAAACAAATATACTGTCATAGGTTTGGTAGAGGTTACAGGCGACAATTTGCGTCCTGTGACAAATAATTTTCCATTGTCCTCTGTTGATCAATTATTAATTACGATACCCTTTAAGATTCAGCACTTACGAGTCTTGTCATATTTGTATCCGTGACTGCATTCGTGTCCATAAAAGCACTGGTACCAGTAACTGAGTATAACAGATAATTACACATTTATCGTAGTAGGCCTACTGGAGGCCTGCTTGCATTGGCAGTGAGCATATACTTTTATCGTGGGGTTGTTTTTAATTAACGATATTACATTACAAGGAACTAATAGGTTACATAATTATGTTAATTACCTTCTGTATATCGTTATACTGTCATCAAACAATGTTCATATTTTGTAATAACAGGGAAGATATACATGTGTCACTCGTGAGCATATTTCATTAGAAATCCTCAAACAATGTCAAATTCTTCTGACAGTCCTTAAACACCACAAACTGACTCCCACGTCTGCAAAAACTAGTATATCCATTTCTCGCTGCATGGCAAAGAGGGGATAATAGGAGCTGTACAGAAAGCTCAAATGCGATGCATTACTTTTGCGCATGTGCCTGACAAACTAGGGAACACACCTAATGTACAAAAACAAAGCAGTATGAGGGGTGGCATCTAGTGTGTATTTATGAAACTTCAACGAGCCAATAGTTGACAGTTCGATAAGTTAGCTGCTGTTCCGCTGTGCAACGCAGCGATTTGTCGAGTCGACAGCTGTAACAAAGGAATAGTTATCGGAAAGATATCTCACCATTCCAGAAACCGGGCATTAGTCTGGTGTCTCAACAAATACCCACCCGATATGGTTGCACTTGCGGTTCGGCTATCTGCTTCATTGGGACACGCAAGCCTCCCCACAGCGGCAAGGTCACATGCCTATTAAGTGAAATATCGCAGCCTTGAAAAAAGGTGTAGTGGTAAGAGCTGAAACAAACCCTGTGCTAGTGTTCTTATAGGCCATGTGTGCCCGCTTATGCTTTCAATAATACGGCATTATTATTATTATTATTATTATTATTATTATTATTATTATTATTATTATTATTATTATTATTATTATTATTATTATTATTATTATTAGTGGCTTTACGTCGCACCGACACAGATAGGTCTGATGGCATCTATGGGGCAGGAAAGGCCTAGGAGTTGGAAGGAAGCGACCGTAGCCTTAGTTAAGATACAGCCCCAGCATTTGTCTGGTGTGAAAATGGGAAACCACGGAAAGGCATCTTCAGGGCTGCCGACAGTGGGATTCGAACCCACTATCTCTAGGATGCTAGCTCACAGCCGCTCACCCCTAACCGCATGGCGAACTCGCCCGGTATTTCAATTATTATTATTATTATTATTATTATTATTATTATTATTATTATTATTATTATTATTATTATTATTATTATTAAAGTACATAACTCAATGTTGGGCCGATATATTTAAAAATTTTCATCGTACTCACAACGTCAATCGGGGAAACTTCTGATAAAGTCTGTATATTTACTGGTGTGAAAATGCGGTTTTTTCTTTCAGTTTAAACGGTTGCCAAACATAATAAGCGTAGCAATGAAATGTATAATACTTCTCAAGGACTTACTAACGTCCGGCTTCATGGCTAAATGACTACCGTGCTGTCCTTCGGTCACAGGGGGCCCGGGTTCCATTCCCGGCAGGGTACGGAATTTTAACCATCATTCGTTAATTTCTCTGGCATGGGGGCTGGGTGTATGTGTCGTCTCCTTCATCATTTTATACTCATCACGACACGCAGGTCGCCTACGGGTGTCAAATAGAAAGACCTGCACCTGGCGAGCCGAACGCGTCCTGGGATAACCCGGCACTAAAAGCCATACGACATTTCATTTTCCATTTGCTCTCGTATTAATGTGAAAGTGAAAAATACAATTTAATTAAGATAATGATTACATTTTTAATTTGTTCCATACCTCGTATGAGTAACATGTGTACCTCTTGAAGAGAAGAAAGTTTTGACCTCTAATGGGTTAAGGGACACGGCTTTTCAGTGGAATAATGTTGTGATTTTTGAGGAATTGGGCAAGTTTGTTACTTTCGAGATTCATTAAATCTCAGCCTAACCTACAAAAAATATCACGCTTCGGTACTGCAATCATAAGATTGGTTTTATTGGCGTTGATAAGTAAAGCGTATTCAGCACTAGCATCCTACAGCTTGCACATGAATGCTTCAAGTGAAATCCCAGGACGGGTTCGGCTCACCAAGTGCAGGTCTTTCTATTTCACGCCTGTAGGCGACCTGCGCGTCGTGATGAGGATGACATGGTGATGAAGACAACATATACACCCAGCCCCCGTGCCATTGGAATTAACCAATTAAGGTTAAAATCCCCGACCCGGCCGGGAATCGAACCCGGGACTCTCTAAACCGAAGGCCAGTACGCTGACCGTTCAGCCAACAAGTCGGACAATTCTTCGAGTTATTCTAGGATACTGTAAATTAACGTGTCTTTTTCCGGAGTTTCTGATCTCTTGTTTCTTGTTGCTGTCAGCCTTTTCTTAATTTAACCTTCTTTTGTTGCGAATTTCCTATTTGACATTTAAATGGGATAAAGCTAGATCGTCTCTTTGATTGCAATATTTTCGTAACACTATTCGTTTGCCTGAAATCATCCAGAAGATATCGTGCTGCTCCATTTTGGATCTTGTCCACTTCTCTAATCAAGTAGTCACCGAGCAAATGGCTCCACTGTTTGAGTCACGTAGCTACAGTATTAGCTTGCGGAAGACAGTGTGTTCGAATCCAGTTGTCAGAAGCCCTGAAGATGGTTTTCCATGGTTTTCCATTTTCACACTAGACAAGTACTTGGACTGTAACTTAATTAAGGCCACGGTCGCTTCCTTTCCAATTGTTGGAAAGTAACAAATTTGTTCTAGCCCTTCAGGCAAGCAACTCCGAATTTTAGGTGAATAAATTATAATAAATAAAGAATGAGAATATATTCTTTATTTATTCCTAGAAATTACAATCCTTTTCTTAATAATCGCTATCCGGTCGATTAGATTGGCAATTTGCCCTTTTTCTACCACTACGAGCGTTAATGCGAGTCAATGCAGAGTTTCACTTAAGCGCTTATAACTACATTTGGTATGAACATTTTTCAAAAAAATCATAAAACGCCTCAGGGTATTGAACCAAGGAACGCATTACAGAAAGAATGATGTAAATAAGTTAATTTTTCTAGGATTTGAATCAAGAAGAAGACGAGTAAAGAATCAAACGATTTTAGGCATTTTTTCCGGAATTGCATTTAGGCCGGAGATGATTTTCGAATTATATCTTTTTAGTTTAATAGAGCTCTCCGAGACTCATAATTTGAAACCTTTCCGGACCCTTTAGCCCTTCAACTTTCGGCACAATTGAGGAAATTGCTTAAGTTTACGTTTTTCGTAGTATGGGATCGCCTACATTGTCTGGTAAGAGATGTTTTCAAAATTAAATAATAATCCACCAAATGATTCAGTTTATGTTCCGTAATAGCAAGTTTTACGATGTCCAGTCTAGATTTCAGTTCCATTATGTTCAGCAAGCTATGTGCCAACTTGGCATGACCATGTAGTGCATAGGTAAAAGGAGAGAGGCGGTACAAAGTGGAGAAGCGACAAGAAATTGAATTGAGGCAAGAACACCGCGCTATAATGGCCTCACATAGAGCACGTCCGGTTGTAACGACCTGGGCAAAGGACGATCACCAGATACATCGACAACCTTCTCATTAAAGAATTCTAGGACGTGTGTATGGAGAATTAAATGTTCATGTTCGAAGAGAGAGACTGGGATTGACATAAACAATAACAGCGGTTTGCACTGTGTTCAGGCGCCTGAAGAGGAGTTACGTGGCGAAGATAGTCAATACAATCCCTGCCCGTTAATCAGATAAAAATACATCGATGAAATGAAATGGCGTATGGCTTTTAGTGCCGGGAGTGTCGGAGGACATGTTCGGCTCGCCAGATGCAGTTCTTTTGATTTGGCGCCCGTAGACGATCTGCGCGTCGTGATGAGGATGAAATGATGATGAAGATGACACATACACCCAGTCCCCGTGCCAGCGAAATTAACCAGTGATGGTTAAAATTCCCGACCCTGGCGGGAATCGAACCCGGGACCCCTCTGACCAAAGGCCAGAACGCTAACCATTTAGCCATGGAGCCGGAAAATATATCGATGCGAAAGAGATATGTAAACGCGGAAATTAACTTGAATTTCGTGCATTTGTTAAGTTATTAAACCGAGAACAAAAAAGATAACTTTTAATGATAGGATGTAAGCCAGCAATCCAGAAAGGAGTGAGGAAAGTCTGCAGTTTGTCCCCTCTCCTTTTCAATGTTTATATACGTGGGTCGAGTCATAAGTCGTGTCAACTACTTATTTTCTCGCGAACAGGAGACAACACGGAAAATCTAAGATATGCATTTGGAAATATAGGGCATGTACTTATGCATAATGCCTGAAGACAAATTCTTACTTCAGGAGATTCTAGTGGGAAAGTGACAGAACACAGGCCATTGGTAAACATTGTTTTATTATGGTATAGACAGCAAATACACAAGACTACGGACAAATGACAGGTCTCGACTGGTTACAGACCTTCGAAATAATCACCCAAGGTTTCCACTGTGCGTTGTCAGCGGTGGGGCAGGCGCTGAATACCATTCGCTGCATGTGTATCGCTAACGTGTGACACCTCTCTCCGAAATGCTGTTACGATGTCCTGTTTGTTAGCAAACCGTTGTCCACGTAATGGCTTCTTAACTTTGGGGATTAAACCATAGTCACATGGGCTCAGATCAGGCGAATAAGGCGGATGTGGAAGAACCTCCCATCCCCACCGTTGTAAGCGACGCTGAACGATGGCTGTTGTGTGAACTGTCGCGTTATCGTGTAGGATTATCGCGTTGTCCAAAAGATCTGGTCATTTGGTTCGCAATGCTCGGGGCAATTGGTACAACAAAGAGGAATTGTAATAAACTGCATTGGCAGTGTGCCCCTCACGCACTGGATGACACACACGAACACCTTGAACATCGTATGCCAGAATTACCATAACCACCTCGCTGCTGTTCTATAGGGCATGGCATGCACACCTAATGCTTCCCGCAGCTCTGCATGGTATTGGCATGCATTTCTGCCGCAGAGAACTGCTATTTTAATTTACGATCGTTGCTCCTGCTTGTTGACTTCCATTTTGTGACGCTCTCACTCACACACTGAACTTGGGGGCATGCTTAGACCCACACTGTTGTTTACAAACACCATCTAGTGGCATCATACGCAAGTACATACCGTACGTTTCTAAATGCATATTTTAGATTTTCCGTGTTGTCTCCTGTTCGCGAGAAAAGAAATAGTTGCCATGACTTATGACTCGACCTACATAGAACAGCCGGTAAAGGAAATGAAAGAGGAATTTGGAAAAGGAATCACAATCCCAGGAGAGGAAATCAACATTCTGAGATTTGCTGATGATGTTATTTTATCTGAGTCTGCAGAAGATCTGTATAATATGTAGAATAGTTGAGCAGTCCTGGAGAAGGATTACAACATGATAATAAATAAATCCGAAACGAAAGTAATGGACTGCAGTCGAATGAAGTCAAGTGATACAGGAACAATTCTATGAGAAAACAAAGCCTTAAAGTTAGTAGATGAATATTGTAGTAAAATAAATATCGATGGCAGAAGTAAGGAGGACATAAAATACAGACTAGCACAAGCTAGGAAGGCCTTTCTTGCTCAGTTCGAACATTGATATGGGTATTATAAAGACGTTTTTAAGACTTTCTTCTGGAGTATGACATTGTACAGAAGTGAAACATGGACGATAACTAGCTCAGAAAGAGAATAGAAGCTTTTGAAATGTGGTGTTACAGAAGAATGCTAGAGGTGAGATCGAATCACGAATGAAGAGATACTGAATCGAATTAGTGAGACGATAACGATTTGGCAAAATTTGACAAGAAGAGATGGAATCATAGAACACATCTTAAGACACCCAGGACTTGTTCAGTTGGTTTTTGACTGAAGTGTAGGAGGTAAAAATGGTAGGGGTAGACCAAGGTATTAATATAACAAACAGATTAGAGTAGATGTAGGATGTAGCACAGGATAAGGAGGCGTGGAGAGCTGAATCAAACTAGTCTATGGATTGATGACGCAAACAACAACAACAACAACAACAACAACAACAACAACAACAACAACAACAGCAACATGTAAGTCAGTCTTCGACAACCGAAATTACTACATGGAAAGTAATTGAATCGATTTTTTTAACGGACGTAACTCACTGTTCTGTTTTTGTGCATTTTGGAAACTTTAAACGCAGGACTACCGATTACGTCTACATGGGCTTTTCTTCATTCCTCAGGTTGTGTGAGGACTGAGATGGTCAAGCTGGCAGTTTTCTTTAAACGGGCCTATCTAGTGTACAGGACCCTTTACTTTATTCAAGAACTGGAAAACATCCAAAGAAAAGCAGCTCGATTTGTTCTGGGCGATTTCCGACGAAAGAGTAGCGTTACAAAAATGTTGCAAAGTTTGGGCTGGGAAGACTTGGCAGAAATGAGACGAGCTGATCGACTAAGTGGTATCTTCCGACCTGTCAGTGGAGAGATGACGTGGAATAACATCAGTAGACGAATAAGTTTGAGTGGTGTCTTTAAAAGTAGGAAAGATCACAATATGAAGATAAAGCTGGAATTCAAGAGGACAAATTGGGGCAAACATTTGTTTATAGGAAGGGGAGTTAGAGATTGGAATAACTTACCAAGGGAGACGTTTAACAAATTTCCAATTTCTTTGCAATCATTTAAGAAAAGGTAGGAAAACAAGAGATAGGGCATCTGCCACCTGGGCGACTGCCCTAAATGCAGATCAGTAGTGAGTGATTGTAGTGAAAACAGTATTGTTATTATGGACCTACATGGAGCGAACACACCCTCTCTTGGACACCCACAATTCCTTGTGATTAAGAAATATTATAATGTAGTTTATATTGTATTATGAAAGAAAGAAATCAGGATGAGGCTTTTTTTGCCCTGCGTTATTAAAATAACTACGGAAGCATTTCTATTTCATAAATGAATTCGCAGGGAGGAAGTACATCCATCGTTTGTTGCCTTTCTTCATTTTCCTTCTGAGTTGCTCTGGTACATGTAACGCGCGTAATCAGTTACTCTGTGAATCGTGGCAGATTATTACTGTTGTAGATAAGTCGCTTATCAGTATGATGCGTATGTTTTTAGTCCTTATATCAGTGCTTACTTGTCTTTTGTTGAGTGTTATGTGATTAATTTATTAGCCTACTTGTGTGATGTCTTTCTTTAACATTAACACACAGATTTATTTACTCTATGGATGATGCTGTGGAAGAAACAAGAGGAAATTGTGCTGAATTTGTAGCTTATATCCCCCCTGATTTTATCTTGAACTTAAAAACTGAGTTTCACAAATTTATGTTCCGCTGTGTTCCCGTTATCCTGTGAAATCAAAATGAACCTTTCTACCATCACCCGCATCCCCTACAGTTCATGAATATAATTTTCAGCTTAATTCTTTCTACCCTTTGTCTTTACATACTGAGTTTGACCAATATACGCGCCCCGTATGCTGTTCAGCAGAGCTCTCTGATATGGCAACCTCGTTGCCATAAGAGCAATACTGTTCTCTTAACATGGAATAATAACCTTATAGTTGACTTCATCTTTGAAGATACAAAACAAAAACCCAGAAACGAAAGAGATGACTTCTCAATCAGTACATTTAACCGTTTATTTCATTTTCATGTAAAGTAGCCAGGAGATCACTAGAATAGTCTGGCAGCCTGATCTCTGTTGCTCGCTTAGCACCACCCAGGGAGCACGTTTTTAGGTTAAAACCTACGGTCGTGAACAACTCCTGGCTTTGAACAACCTCGGAAAGAATGGTCCAAGTTAAACCGGATCCGGACTAACCATGGTGTGTGTGCAGATCTGCTGTTTAAATGGAGGAAAAAGTCGTCATCCTGCTGCGACTGTGGTGCTGAGAGGCAAACTGTGAAGCACATCACACAAGAACGCCCACTGAGACGTTTCAATGGAGAAACGAGTGAATTTTTCCTGGCGACGCCACAGGCGATTACCAATGTAAATAATGTAGATATAAACCTGTAATTTATTTCACTGTTCATGTATATGCCTTACGATAAATAAATAAATAAATAAATAAATAAATAAATAAATAAATAAATAAATAAATAAATAAATAAATAAATAAATAAATAAATACCGTTTATTTACTCCCATGAAAGAAAATGGTTACTTAGAGGAGTATCCTACAGTAAGCGGTATCATCAACCAAACTCCTTCATGGGTCTTAGTTCAAGGATATAACTACCACCATCCTCGCTGTCATACCCAACTGGAAACGTTCCCATGGAAAAAGCAAACATACAAGACCTGACGAAAATCCAGATTTGCATTCCTCACGAACACAAGGACTTCTGCTCAGAAATCTTTTTTCGGCCAACCGAACATGAAAATGACATCGAATAAAAATAAGCAGTTTGGATACAAATATTGATGTCGATGACATTATTGTGCTTGTCTACATTGTTCTGCACATTAAGAATCAACAGCAATATCAAAGTATTAGGTAGTTTTGTTTCTTGAACTTAAATCTTGCTCAGACATCTCTTCAGAATGATTGTGGATGGAGAAAAGTAAGATTCTAAGTACTAAAATGTGGGGATGAATAATTTTTGTATTACTTGGAATAATTATCATGTGCAATTCAATATCCTGTTAATTCCATCCCAATTCTCAATATAGAAATTGCTTTTTTAGGCTTAATTTAGTAGAGTTTATAATGAAATAAAAATAAGATGTTTTCTTGAAGGTGAACATTTATTTGATATAACATTAATTTATAACTTCTCAATCAGATAAAAATAGGAAAATATATGCATTGAATTTAGAGTAATCTTCACACAGCATCTTACTTCATTTGCTTGTAACTTCTTCCTTTCTTCACATCTGTCAGCATTCCAAACTTTCTTCATCCTCATATTTCCTTTTTTTCCTTCAACTTTCTCCTGCATGATTCTCTGTAGTAGACAACTTCTACGTAATATGTGAACAATCCAAGATGTTTTCCTCTTCTGTATCATCATCATGACGTTCCTCTCCTCTCCTACTCTGCTCAGCACTTCCTCATTTCTCACTCTAGCGGTCCACTTCACTTTCTCCATTCTTTTCCATAACCACATTTCAAACCATTCTAAGTACCGTATTTTTGCTCTTTCTGTCTGACTGTCCACGTTTCAGGACCATAAGACATGACACTCCACACAAAACATTTGGCAAACCTCTTCCTAAGTTTAATTGATATGTTTCTAGCTGTTAGCAAACCTTTCACTCTTCCAAAAGCTCTCATTCCCGTGGATATTCTGCGTCTCACATCCTCTAGAACTTCCACTGGAAGTTATCAAGCTCCCCAAATACGGGAATGATTGAACCTCCTGCAATACTACCTGTTGATATATTAATTGCGTCGTCTCCTTTTCCTATTTCCATCACTTTGGTCTTGCCAATGTTCAGTTTCATTCCAAATTCTTTACCCACACTTACAATATTCTCCATCATTACCTGGAGCTCTTCTTCCGTTTCTTCTAGCAATACATCTCATATTTGACAGTTTTTATTTCTTCTCCTCACACTCCAAGTCCTTTTGATTTTTCCAAGGCCGTATTGATTAGCTTTTCAGCATATGTATATTGAAAAGTGTCGGTGACATACAACAACCCTGTCTCACATCTCTTCAAGTACTTATCTCTTCAATTTGATCGTCTTCTATTTGAACTACCACTTTCTGGCCCATATAAAATTGCTTTATCAACCTTCTATCTTTCCAATATATACCAGTATATGACATACGCCCCTTTAAAAATCGAGTCCATTATAAATTTGAAATGAATATTAATGTATCTTATGAATTAACTCAACAAGGTTGACAGTCACAATTACTAGAGTAGATGATGTTAGCGTTGGTACCAGCACCAAAATAACACCATGACCTCACTGAATGAGACATATTTTATTGAGACCGAGCAAGTGGCAAGCAAGCTTGAATTCTTCGGGAGATAGTGGGTTCGAGGGCCTGAAGATGACTTCCCGTGGTTTCCGATTTTCACACTAGGCAAAAGCTGGAGGATGTACCTTAATTAAGACCATGGTCGCTTTCTCCCCACCCCTAGCTCTTTCCTATCTCATCGTTTCCATAAGACTTATCTGTGTCGGTACGACGTAAAGCACATTGTATAATAATAATAATAATATCGAGAAAGAACCAAGCGTTCGGAATTCCATTTTTCCGAATCATATCTCTACCACGAAAATATTTACAACGAAACATCCACGATCAAAATTTGTACGAAGACGCATCACAAACAAACTCATTGGTATCAGTTCTGTCTCGTGACTATAGACTGAGGTAACGTCGTTGCATACGCCATAACGGTGAATAGTCATTCACTTCAGTGATAGAAAATATTTTTCACTAAGTTATTCAGATATGATGATCATCATTGTAATGTTCACCTAGCAATTTCAGCTTTCTAAACGTTCTTGTTTTCTTAGTATTCTTGTGGAAGACGGCACAGCTCAGAGCATGGCCGACTTAATGCATCACTTTCGTTAGCTCAGCATAGATAACTGGTTTGATAGAAGGCAGTTTGGGTTTAGTTAGTTAGTTAGTTTATTGCCTTTCTTATATGGCGGGGCTCAGGCTATGAAGCCTGCTATTATGCCAAACCATATTATACAACAGCTTTATAAAATCATTTTTACATATATTTCTAAAAATCACTAAAAGTAATTTACTTAACCTCTAAAATTTCTATCCTTATTGATAATTAAGAGCTAATTATTAAATTTTACGCTGGTGAAATATACGTTTTACATATTTGAGTACCACATTAAACATTTCCTTTTAAATAGCTTCGGATTGCCTATGCCTCTAATTTCAGCTGGGATTGAGTTCCAGGAACGTATGGTAGCAGGTATGAATGAGTTGTTGTACGAGTTACTGTGGTGAATGGGAATGGACAAGAGGGAACGTGTGGATAACCTTGAGGGAGCTCTATCGGAAGGGGAGAGGTATTTGGGTCTGTTCTAAAGCAGACCCTACACGGTCAGTAATACTGTCAGTACCGAAAAATATTGACAGTAATACTGATCGCGTGTGGACTGGAATGATGGAATGAAGGCCAGTACTGAAGCAGATCCGGATTTCCTGATCTGCGAGCGTCAGTACTGTAGAGTGGTGGGGATACTGACAGTTATACTGACCGTGTGAGTGCGCTTGTCATTATTTCTGTCAGTATCAACGGAGCAGCGGTGGACGACAAATGCGTTTCTCACCAAGGCCAAGTAGAGGTGCTTGTGGAACCGTCAAGTAGGCCTATTGCAAAAGTTTATCGAGCTATATGAAACGCTGCCAGAATAAACGTACTTAACACAATACTTTACATGTTTCCACAACTGCTGTACTGATGGAAACTGGTGACATTATAGCAGAAAACTTTAAATCTTCAAAATTTATACCAGTTGTAAGATACCTCACTGTCACCGCTAATCTCTCTGCCACCGATAAACAGCACCGCATGTTTGTATTTTGCCTTATTACAAAAGGCTCTACCAATCTTCAAAATTTATACCAGTTGCAAGATACCTCACTGTCACCACTAATCTCTCTGCCACCGATAAACAGCACCGCATGTTTGTATTTTGCCTTATTACAAAAGGCTCTACCATTCGTAGTAATTTCGCAAAAGTACCCTCACGCATTCGGAGATAGTTCTGATAATTTTCTGCTTCGGTATATTGTGTTTCCCTCAACACTTCATATGAGAATACTCTTCTCTTTTCCTAAGCCAATCTTTAACCCATCGTTTACGTTTAAAACTGCGTTTCGTGCAGTACTAATATGATAGCTACAAAATGCCCGTCTTTTACGATCCATTTTGATAGAATACCGCAATTGCATGTTATAAATCTCATTCCGTAGTGACGGTTATTGACTTTATTTGTAAAGCGAGAATGCCGCAATGGTAAGCTAGTGCACTGGTACTGACCAAAATATTGACAGTAATAATGATCGTGTAAGGTCGCTACAATATTGATGCGTACTGTCAGTATTATTGACTCAGTATTACTGATCAGTATTACTGACCGTGTAGGGTCTGCTTAAGATAGTCTGGTTTGCTCGTTTGCAGAATACTGTGGAGAAGGGAAATAGCGTGGTATTTACGTCGTTCAGTCAATCAGCCATGACAGCTGAGAGAGGAAAGAGCTAATATGAGTTTGAATTGGGATATTTAATACGAATCGAGCACAAGCATTGTAGGCTCGCTGTAGTCGACATGAAAGTGTTTTGCTCATACTATTATAAACTACATCTCCGTAGTCAAATATTGGAAATATTAGACTCTGTACTAATAATATTTTTGTGTTTGTTGGAAGGAAGTCCCTCATCCTTTTGGCAGAATGTAATGAGTAGAATACTCTTTGCCAAATTTTTGTGACGTGTTCCGACCAACTTAAATATTTATCGAATACTACTCCAAGGTTCTTTACATGATCGCTAAATCTTACTGGTATTCCACTGAGCATAACACTGGGTATAGACGTGTTTTGTATTTTAGCATGAGATTTATACGTGCCAATTATGATGGCCTGTGATTTTGATGGGTTCACTTTCAGACCATGTCTGCTAGTCCAGTCATTAACATTTGCTAGGTCTTCGTTTAACTTAGTGATTGAATTGTTTAAGTCATTAGGCTTTGTGTGAATATATAACTGAATATCATCTGCATACAGGTGATATTTACAATTGGTCAGCGTCTCAGATAAGTCGTTCATGTACAAGGAGAACAAAAGTGGTGACAATACTCCTCCCTGAGCCACGCCCATCTTAGTGGTTTGGCACGAAGATGTATCGTTTCCCACTGATACGCGCTGCTGACGATCACTAAGATAGGAGTGTACCCAGGTTAAAGTGCTGTAAGAAAATTTCAGCGCCTTAAGTTTAGCGAGTAATATGTCTCTATCTACACAATCGAAGGCTTTGCTTAAGTCCAAGAGAACAAGTATAGTCATTTGTCCTTTATCGATCGCTAGTTGCATGCCATTTGTCACTTTAACTAATGCAGTGGCAGTACTGTGGTTTTGTCTGAATCCCGATTGATATTTGTCAAGTAAGTTGTACTGTATAAGATATTCAGTCATTTGTTTATGTAATGTTATTCCACTGAAGCTCAAATTGTAGGATTCCAGCAAGATATAGCAGATATCCTGGATTCAGGAGGACAAATGGATTGTATCGCGATTGACCTGTCTAAGGCATCTGATAGGGTAGATCATGGGAGACTACTGGCAAAAATCAGCGTAATTGGACTCGACAAAAGAGCGACTGAATGGGTGGCTCTGTTTCTAGAAAATAGAACTCGGAGAATTAGAGTAGGCGAAGCTTTATCTGGACCTGTAATAATTAAGATGGAAATTCCTAAAGGCAGTATTATTGGACTTTTATGTTCTCTCATATATATATCAATGACACGTGTAAAGAAGTGGAATCAGAGATAAGGCCTTTTGCAGATGATGTTTTCTGTACAGAGTAATAAATAGGTTACAAGATTGTGAGTAACTGCAAAATGACCTCGATAATGTTGTGAGATGGACAGTAGGCAAAGGTATGATGACAAACGGGGTTAAAAGTCAGGTTGTGAGTTTCACAAATAGGAAAAGTCCTCTCATTTTCAACTGCTGCGTTGATGGGGTTAAAGTTCATTTTGGGGATCATTGTAAGTACCTAGTGTTAATATAAGGAAAGATCTTCATTGGGGTAATCACGTAAATATGATTGTAAATAAAGGGTGCAGATCTCTGCACATGGTTATGAGGGTATTTAGGGGGTAAAGATGTAAAGGGGTGGGTATATAAGTCTCTGGTCAGACCCCAACTAGAGTATGGTTCCAGTGTATGAGACCCTCACCACGATTACTTGATCCAAGAACTGGAAAAAATCCAAAGAAAAGCAGAGCGATTTGTTCTAGGTGATTTTCGACAAAATAGTAGCGTAACAAAAATTTTGCAAAGTTTGGGCTGGGAAGACTTGGGAGAAAGGAGACGAACTGATCGACTAAGTGGTATGTTCCGACCTGTCAGTGGAGTGATGGCGTGGAATGACATCAGTAGACGAATAAGTTTGAGTGGTCTCATTAAAAGTAGGAAAGATTACAATATGAAGAAAAAGTTGGAATTTAAGAGGACAAATTGGGCAAATATTTGTTTACAGGAAGGGTAGTTGGAATAAATTACCAAGGGGAATCTATATATATAAAATAAGAGTTTTGTCTGTACATTGCTCAGAATTTGAAAATAATGGTATTTCTGTATCGGTCATGCCCACAGTAACAAGAAAATGCACTTTTTGCTTTTCCGTAATTTCTGTCTGTCTGTCTGTCTGTCTGTCTGTCTGTCTGTCTGTCTGTCTGTCTGTCTGTCTGTCTGTCTGTCTGTCTGTCTGTCTGTCTGTCTGTCTGTCTGTCTGTCTGTCTGTCTGTATGTATGTATGTATGTACACGCATCACAAGAAAACGGTTGAAGAGAATTTAATGAAAATCGGTATGTGAAGTCGGGGGATGAACCTCTACAATCTAGGCTATAAATCATTTTACTCACGCTGAGTGAAATGGTAGTTTAGGGGTAGGCCTAAAATTGAATTCTCAACTATTCATGTTATTAGTGGTCGTATTTTAAAGAAAATGGGTATGCAAAGTTGGGGAATAAGTTGCTACAATCTAGGCTATCAATAACTGTATTCACGCTGAGAAAAATGGTAGTTTAGGGGAAGGCCTAAAATTTAATTCTCAAATATTGTTATTAGTAGTCCTATCTTGATGAAAATCGGTATGTAAAGTCAGGAAATAAGTTGCTATAGTCTAGGCTGTAAATTATTTTATTCACGCTGAGTGAAATGGTAGTTTAGTGGAAGGCCTAAAATGTAATTCTCAAATATTTCTTATTAGAGGTGTAATCGATGAATGCTACATAACTGTTATATAGTATTAAATTTCCTATTATTCATGTCTTATACATTGTTACCGTACTGGCTACGATCACAAAGATATTCATGAATTTGGATCTTTGTTACTAAGTCCATATCAGCACCGAGTAACGAGAAAATGGGTAAACAGTATTTAATGAAAATCGGTGTGTAAATTTGGAGAATAAGAAACTACAGTTTACGGTATTAAATATTTTACAAATCACAGAGTTGAAAGAAAACTAAATGTGAAGGCCTACAATATAGAAAGCTCATAAGATTGATCAACAATACCATTACATTGACCATTGCTTGTCGTGATGTGCTTTGTGTCTTCTGTTGCCCCTCATCTCCGGTAGATAGGATTACTGCTGCGTACAGAGTATTTTTTATTTGATTTACGTCGCATCGACATAGATAGGTTTTATGGCGACAATGGGAAAGCATTGGTGCCAACTTCTTATTCTTTAAACTTATATTATTTAACCATCACCATTGTACAATAGTTTCTCATACTTAATTTTCCCATTGTAATGTGTATTAATTTGTGCATGTTAAATACTAAACAGGTACCTGATTTTTGCCTTGAGGAGGTAATTTGACTGATGATGCCCTCAATGAAGGGCGAAACATGTCTCAAACGAAATTAAAATAAATTCCTAAATGTAAAATTTATATGTATTGAATAGGTGACAAAATAAACCATTTAGCATCCCACAGACAATGGGATAGGAAAGAGCTAGGAGTGCCTTAGGCCTTAATTAAGCTACAGGCCCAGCATTTGACTGGTGTGAAAGTGGGAAACCACAGAATACCATCTTCAGCACTGCCGGCAATGGGGTTCGAATTCACTATCTCTCGGATGCAAGCTCACAGCTGCGCACTGCTAACCACACAGTCAACTCGCCCATTTGTACAGAGTGTAACAGCCTGCCTGAATATTGATGGGAAGTAGCTTGGGAGTTAGATAACTTTCTTCTTTAGCATGCCATTGCCCTGGTTTATAAATTTTCTGATGCTACTGGTACGTAACACACTGGATCATCATAGCATTCCGGCTATTCAATCCCTACTCTGAGGCACTGATTGGAATGAACAGTGTGCATATTTAACGGAATAATGGCAGATGAGTGTTCATGGCAATTTGCAGCCTGGTCATCCCAGCTCTGGAACTTTGGACTATTAGATTGGCACCGCAATCTAACCGTAGCACTGTTCGTTAAAAGTGATAAAACGTGCGGCTTTCCATTTGAACGAGTATTTTATATGATAGCATTGCTTTTAATCGCTACATTCATACTTACGTTTTTGTAATGACCTATGTTGATTTCAGTTAGGAAAACCACAAAGTCAGTCTTTCTGAGAATCCCGTAGCGAAGCACGGGTACATCAGCTAGTGTTCAATAAATTTCCAATTTCTTTGCAATCATTTAAGAAAAGGCTAGGTAAACAACAGATACGGAATCTGCCACCTGGGCGACTGCCCTAAATGCAGATCAGTAGTGATTGATAATGGTTAGATGTAGCTGGCCGTGCTCAAAGATTCGTAGATCGAACTCATAGCTATAGATGGAGCTCAATCACTTCGCGGAAAGAAACGTGTTCTTCTTTAAAATGTTAAAAACACGTGGTCTTGAGAGGTTCAATTTATTATTATTATTATTATTATTATTATTATTATTATTATTATTATTATTATTTTTTTTTTTTTTTTTTTTTGTAAAGGAGAGGTGATATCTGGTGGCAATTTCAACTGTTGAAACTTTCTTGTCTTCTCAATATCGGGATGAAAGTCAGATAGAAATAGGGATTATACTGTATATACAATCTGAGGAGCGTAGGGAATGAACTCAAAAAAAAGAAAAAAAAGAGAAGTTACATTAAGCTCGTAAATAATAATGGCGCATGGCCTCCGGAGAGGCCTGGGGCGGGTCTTTTTCTCGTAGACGGCCTATTAATCGACCTGCATGTCTGTGAAGATGAGGGCCCTACCTAGGATGATTTCTAAATCTGAATACGCCACACACACCCAGCCCCCGAGCCATTGGAATTAACCAGATAACGTTAAAATCCGCGACTCGGCCGGGAATCGAACCTGGGACCCTCTGAACCGAAGGCCAGTACGCTGACCATTCAGCCAACGAGTCGGACATTAAGCTGGTAGTAAATATATGACAAAATGTAGGAAATACCTCAAAAGTCTGTTCTCCCTTGTCACTTTTGTTACACACCGTAAATCTAATTTTCTGCTGATTAATTTTTAGATTCCATTCCTTACAGTGAAGATATAGCCTAAAAGTAGTTGCTTATCGAGGATAACTACCTTTATTACTATGATTACAAATTTCTCGGTGGTACATTACATGTAATTACTTCTTGTGAGATTACAACTCTATCTTGAGCTCTCTTCTCCAACTGTCATGGACATATTTTGACAGGTTGAGCTATACAGTATTTATCACACGTATGCATGTGGTTCCATGGCAAGGGAATTGAAGTTAAGTGCAAAATATTCTTGATTTCAATGTCTAATTGGACAGTGATGTTTTAGTCTAAAGTGTGGATATATATTTACTATTTTGATAACTACATTTTTATAGAAAGATAGGTTCACAGAAATCGGCTCAAGCACGTATAGTTGTGTTACGCCAAACTAGGTTTTTATTTGGTTAAGTTACTATATCATTTCTTTTCGCTTACCTAGCGTAGAAATGTTCAAGGTAGAGTTATAATCTTACAAGAAGTATTTACGTGTAATGTACCATACCGAGAAATTCATAATCATAATTATTAAGGTTATTTCCTAGATCAGCAACTCTTTTAATGGCTTCAGTGCTGTTCCAGTTGTTTTTGACCATCTTCCCTAAAACTCCTCAGTTGTTACAGTAACATGATCGCCTGCGTAATGGCAGTCTGCATAAATGTGGCGGAATCGAAACGCAGAAATATTTGTTTGTCAGTTAAGAATGCTGAAATGTAAGAGACTGTGGAATTTCCCCCTCCCCTTTGGGTGGACGTGGTAGAATACGTCCACGGAATCCCCTGTCTATCGTGAGAGTCGACTAATAAAAGGAAGGTCAGGGGCTTTCAGCTTTGGAGAGTAGGTTATCAACCAAGGTCCCCCTTGCTGAGTCTGGCATTGCTTCCACTTACTTGTGTTAGACTCCTCGCTTTCATCTTTCCTGCTCGACCTTCCTTGGTGAACGCTTGTTCTTTTCCGGCCCCGACGGTATTGGCTGCCGAGGCCTGGAGAGTGTTTCACCCGCAGTGTAGGGGTCGCGTGCCTGCCTCTTACGCGGAACTGCTTGAGGTTACAAGGAAAGCACTCGACTTTGCTCATTTCTGGTGCACCACAATACGAACCTTTGGTGCACACTTTATTTTTATTTATTTCCGTCTTTTCTATAGATTTTGTACATCTTTAATATGTGTAGGTAACTCTGTTTCTGACACGATATAAATAAATAAATAAATAACCTGGTTCTGAGGGCTTGTTCGAGGTCCACTCAGCCTACTTGATTACAACTGAGGAGCCGTATAACGGTGAGATAGCGATTCCGGCCTAGAAAAAAGAGAATAACGGCCGAGAGGCTTCGTTGTGCTGACCACACGACACCTCGTAATATGCAGGTCTTCGAGCTGAGCATAGGTCGCTTGGTAGTCCACGGCCCCTCGGGGCTCTTGCACCATGAGGTTTGGTTTGGTTTGTGGCCCTTGCCCTTCTTTAGCCAGTATCTTTATTTTTCTGTTATTACTGTTAACAGAGGATGGTTGCCCAGTTGTACTTCCTCTTAAAACAATAATCATCAGCACCACTACTAATAAAGATAGGACCCCTGAGCCTATCACCTTCCAAACGTGGTTTGGTTATCAGTCGTCAAATGTTCTTTATCTATCGCTTTTATATCACACCACGCAAATGCTGGGGTTGTACCTTAATTAAGGCCACGGTCGCTTCCTTACCATTCGTAGCTCTTTCCTATCCCATCGTTGCCATAAGTCCTGTGTCGGTGCGACGTAACCCCAATATTTCAGTTTATCGCTTTTCCTACAGTATGGCAGGGTGAGCGGTCTCACACATATTTGGCTCTGTTTTACATGAATGCCCGTCCTCATGCAGACCGTATGTGGAGGGATATAACTCACTATTGTGTTTCTGATGCGACTGGTAGTGTGTATACGAAGATGACAAACATAAACACTTAGTCATCGAGTCAGAAGCGGCTGGGAATCAGTCCGAGACTCGGTCAACTGAAGGCCTCGGCAATGTACATCGACATTCGAAGGGACAATAGCAAGAGCATCTTAACATTTCAAACTATGTATGTCTGTGTGTGTGTCGAACCCTTATCCCGTATCCTTAAGGAGTCGCGTATGAAGTGAGATGTATCTTCACAGCGATTTTTTTGCCATCCCATGCCCTTCCTGACGTCAGCCTCATCAGAGGTGTTAATGAGATGAAATGGATGCCGTGATATCTGATATGGAGATTCCCGGCCCTGCCACGAAATTTCAAAAGTGGTACGAAGGCTGGAACGGAGTCCACTCAGCCTCGGGAGGTCAACTGAGTAGAGGAGGGTTCGATTCCCATCTCAGCCATCCTCGAAGTGGCAATTTGCAGAATGGTACCTAACTTAAGGCCACGACCGCTTCCTTCCCTCTCCCTTGTCCATCCCTCCCAATCTTACCCTCCCCATCCCCACAGGGCCACTGTTCAGCATAGCATTTGAGTCCACCTGGGTGAGGTACTTGTCCTCCTCCCCAGTTGTATCCCCGACCCAAAGTCTCATGCTCCAGGACACTGCCCATCAGGCGGTACAAGCGGAATCCCTCGCTGAGTCCGAGGGAAAAACCAACCCTGGACGGCAAACGGATTAAGAAAATGTTTCATACTTGTAGCCCCAGGGGCTCTGAACTTTGGAGCGTGGGTTGGCGACCGCGGGGCCCTTAGCTGAGTCCTGGCATTGCTTCCACTTACTTGTGCCAGACTCCTCACCTTCTTCTATCCTATCCGACCTCTCTTGATCAACTCTTGTTCTTTTTCGACCCCGACGCTATTAGCTTTGCGAGGGCTAGAGAGTCTTTCATTTTCACGCCCTTCGTGACCCTTGTCTTCCTTTGGTCGATACCTTCATTTTTCGAAGTATCGGACCCCTTCCATTTTTTCTCTCTGATTAGCGTTATATAGAGGATGGTTGCCCAGTTGTACTTCCTCTTAAAACAATAATCACCACCACCACCACCACCACCACCACTTTCATACTTGTACACACATACAGACGCCATAACTGAAACAAACGAATGGCTTGTGTATAGGTGGTGGATTGGCAACCATGGTCGTGCATCAACTGTTTTCCTATGCCGTGTTTTGTTATTGTTGTTTTGTGTTGGGTTACGTCTGCACGTAGTTACTGCTAGTTTCTTGTACTGAATCTCAAATTAACCACAGAACAACGTGTTTGTCCGCTACAACGTTGGAGGATGCACAGTAAGAACACTAGTGGCCGGTATCTTCACCTCCAGTTTTTTATATAAAAATGATAAGGCAACAAAAATAATTTGGTGGTTGATGGAAGTAGCCTATACAAAAATAAAGCTTTAAAAGAAAAATAAAGTAAATACACGATTTTTATGTAATACCGATATAGAAATGGCACGCCAGCTCAAAAACTGTGAAGAAACTACAAAAATCAGAGAGAAATGTGTAGGTGGGAAGGAGATAGGTGAAATTGAAAATTAACTGAAAGGTACTCATTTGTTAAGCTATTAAACTGAGAGTGGAAGAAAAAAAGAACAACATTATGGGATTTTCTTGAAAAAATCTGAAGATGAAAACAGACAAGTTGAGAACCAAAGATGGAAAAGGGGTGAAAGTGCCAAAATATAAAAAATCTGTTGTTTTTTTGTTTGTTTGTTTGTTTGTTTTTTGTAATAAGGGAATACCGACATGGTGGTAACTTGTGCATGTGTCATGTGTCATTAGTTTAGTTGGTAGGAAGTTCAACAGGTGTAGCCACAGTCCAACGCGCCCAGCTGGGTTTGGTGGGGAGGGGTTAATCTGCCAGCGTCTCGCGCTGTAATTCTTCTGTGCTGTCCATTGTGTCGGTGTGCTATCACTCATGTATTTTCTAATTTCTGAGTCATTTAATTAAAGAAATAACATTTATATGAGCTAAATATTATTATGTAATTATACAGTATAAAATGCATTGGATGTAGTATACTTCACTTCAAAGGCCGTAGTTAATCATTAATTCCTGGTCTCCTTTGGTAGCAGCCGGCCCCATGGTGCCCCTTACCCGGAGGCCCCGGGTTCGATTCCCGGCCAGGTCAGGGATTTTTACCTGACCTGAGGGCTGGTTCGAGGTCCACTCAGCCTACGTGATTAGAACTGAGGAGCTACCTGACGGTGAGATAGCGGCCCCGGTCTAGAAAGCCAAGAATAACGGCTGAGATGATTCGTCGTGCTGACCACACGACACCTCGTAATCTGCAGGCCTTCGGGCTGAGCAGCGGTCGCTTGGTAGGCCAAGGCCCTTCACGGGCTGTAGTGCCACGGGGTTTGGTTCTCCTTTCGTAGATAAGGTTGAAAGCCCCATTATGCTCCAGAACTCTATTACTGGCGTTTACTCAAAAACATAATTCTCGCACTTTCACACTTTTCCATCTTTGATCCTCAATTACATGTAGTTGAAGAGGTGTCCTGCACTATATAACTCAGTTAAAGTGCAGGAAATACCTCAGAAGTCTAAGGTTGGCCAATTTTCGAAGATATGTCTAAATGGCGTTGATGGAATAGGTACTATATTCGTAAATTATTGTGATAGTTTATTAATTTGAATATGTTTGGTATTTTCTAAGACTAACACAACTAGTTGCACGTGATTGCGCTGAATGCAATGGGTGGGTACTGTCTACCCGTTTAGTGGTCATCCATGACTGTGAGGGGGCGGGGAGGCACCTTATTCATTGTTTCCTTGCATTCTTATATAGAAGGCATATAGTTTAAGCATTCTGGTAACATTTCGCTAATTGGAATCACATTGTTGTACTAACAAAAACTAACTCCATGTAATAGTTACTAGCAGTTTCCCGCTGGCTCCGCCCGCAATGTACAATGTATGGTGTTGTTCGTTACTATCCTCAGGGATGTATTTGCAAAGTTCCGACTTAATGAAATAAAGCACATGATCTGCTGCGGTAATAGAATGTAATATTATGTCAACAAAACACTTGAAAATACATCACACACAAAATTGAATTAAACGTTCCTTGGAACAACACTACGCGCTGAATTGTTGAAAAGTCCTTGAAAGATCTTCGTCATGGAGACACATGTACTCATAACTTTTCTCAGAATCTAGCAATTTAAGTAGTTATTACCTCAAAAGAAAGCGCTTGATCCACTGAGTGTTTTTAGACAAAAACGAACTGCGTACCTCAATTAGAACGAAAGATTGAATTGCTTCAATGAGAAAAAAAATGTTGAAGAAATGGGACGTCAAACTGAATGTGCACTCATAACTTTCCTCAGAATCAACCAATTTGAATAGTTAAGAGCTGAAATGAAAGATCTTGATCCACTGAGTGTTCTTAGGTCAAAATGAACTCCGTACCTCAATTAGAGCCAAAGCTATGATAGCTTCAAAGAGACAAAAATTGAAAAATCAAATAAATTGAGGAAGGCGAAAGTTAAGTGATTTATATAGTGCCTGATGACAAATCTGTGCAGTTATAAAAATGAAGGAAATCGACCGGATAGAATGGCCGGACTGACTGACTTTAGTTTCCATCAATTTTTTTAATATATAGATAATTACAGTACACGAATACTGTCTCCCTACTTGATGGACATCCGTAATTGGGAGAGAAGATTACTCATTCATTCAGAAGGCAACAAAATGAAGCACCACTTCATGAGGAACTTCTTGAATCAGCAATTCCATGAATACACTGGTCATCATGGCGCAATATAATAGCCACGCAGATCATCACAGAGTGATTTTTCGATATGGGGTATGCTGAAAAATGCTATTCTGCTCAGAAACCACAGGATGTGGATCAGTTGTAACGGATGATCGCTTTGTTATTCGTGCTAATCAATAAAAGTCGGATACGTTCCAGTCAAAAGTTATTAATAATCCAAGTTGTTTAAAGTTCGTCCGTTCTTAACATTTAAAACGAAACCGAGGATATTCGAGCGGCTACGACATAACTATTTGCTATGATGCCAGGCGTGTATTGACGCAGGAGGACGCCATTTCGAACATTCGATGTAAATGAAGCAGCTTGTGAAAAGTCGGACGGACTTAAATGAGTAGAATTTTGCTTAACTTTCGACTCGAACGTTTGCGGACTCCGGTTCCTTATCTCAAACTGATCCATTTGCCGTCCTCCATCACCCCTGAAAGATTTTAACATCAACACGGATATCAGTTCCTAGACGTTTCCAATTGTAACCTCCACCAAGAAACAGGGAGTACATTTTAAAAGTGTTTTTAAAGGAACGCGTAATCCAATGCAAATTACATTTAACTGCTTGGGAAAGTGATTTTTCACCCACCCTGTATTTTACCCATCTTAGATCTATAATTTAACACAGCGCTGCAAGGAATGGAAAGAAGCAGCCCTGGCCTTAATTAAGGTACATCCCCAGCATTTGCCTGGTGTGAAATTGGTAAACCACTGAGAAACATCTTCAGAGCTGCCGACAGTGAGATTCGAACCCATACTCTCTAGAATACAAGCTCACAGCTGCGCGAGCCTAAACGCACGCCCTCGTCGCAAGGTGGTCCTATAAAACTGGATATAAATTATCATTCCATATTTCCCAAATAATACTTTATATAGTGAAGAATGGTAGTATTTGAATTCAGATTCAATATATATCCACACACCCTCTGCGCCAGAAATTACGGCAGACGTCTTGGTCGAAGATGCCATCCTGCTCTGGGTGTAACAACTGTCAAGGAGACAAGATGATATAGATGTTGATCTGATGGCCAGGCAGGCATCAATTATTGAAAATGAGACAAAGTCTGTCATAGTGCATTGGCACTACCGATGGCTCCAGGTAGCCTACGCAATGGCATCCACGGTATGAACTAGCCATGCGTCTTGGTACGTGTGCTATTTACTAACTGATGATCACAACTTAGAATACTGGGGCGAAACTCTGGCAATCAGGAATGAGTTAGCTGGAAAATTTATCAGTTCCAGTAACGGACAAACTACATTGGTATTCAGAAGACAAGATGTCAGAGCAAGATAACGTTTAAGCCGGGCTGAGTGGCTCAGATGGTTGAGCCGCTGGCCTTCTGACACCAACGTGCGAGGTACAGTCCTGGCTCAGTCCGGTGGTATTTGAGGGTGCTCAAATACGTCCCCCTCGTGTCGGTATATTTACTGGCACGTAAAAGAACTCCCGCTGGACTAAATTCCGGCACCTCGGTGTCTCTAAAAACCGTAAAAGTAGTTAGTGGGTCGTAAATCAAATAACAGTTGTAGTGATGACGTTTAAGAAACTAAGAAAAAGTATTGAATGGGAGAAGGACTTCGAAAGAGAATATGGCGTGGATGGGGCAGCAGAACATCCAGGGCATCTCCTGCCTCTCGTAAGAGGAGACTAAAAGGAGTGCTCTCAGCTTGGGGGCGTGTTTTGGAAACCCCTAACTGAATCTGGCATTGCTTCCACTTACTTGTGTCAGGTTCCTCACTTCCATCTTTCCCATACGACCTCCCTTGGTCAACTCTTACCCTCTTCCGATCCCGACGGTATTAGGTTTGGGAGGTCTGGGGCGCCTTTCATTTTCAAGCCCTTCGTGACCCCCTCCATTTCGTGACTCGTACCTTCTTTCTTTAGCAAGTCGAACCTCCTCCATATTTTGTTTACAAGTCGCTTTACGTCGCGCCGACACAAATAGGTCTTATGATGACGATGAGATAGGGAAAGGGCTAGGAGTGGAAAGGAAGTGGCCGTGGCTTAATAAAGGCCCAGCATTTGTCTGGTGTGAACATGGGAAACCACGAAAGAGAGCTGCCGACAGTGGGGTCTGAACCCACTATCTGGCGAATGCAAGCTCACAGCTGTGCCCCCTAACCTCACGGCCAACTCGCTCGGTACCTCTTCCATTTTCCTTCTGGTGTAGTGTTAATAGAGGACGGTTGCTCGGTTTTACTTGCTTTTAAAACAATGAAATGAAATGGCGTATGGCTTTTAGTGCCGGGAGTGTCCGAGGACATGTTCGGCTCGCCAGGTGCAAGTCTTTTGATTGGATACCCGTAGGCGACCTGTGCGTCGTGATGAGGATAAAATGATGAAGACGACACATACACCCATCCCCCGTGCCAGCGAAATTAACCAATGATGGTTAACATTCCCGACCCTGCCGGGAATCGAACCCGGGACCCCTGTGATCAAAGGCCAGCACGCTAACCATTTAGCCATGGAGCCGCACTCTTAAAACAATAATCATCAGATGTGGAGATGAAGGATAGTGGAAGCTAGAAAGGGGCCGAGGAATAGGAAGAATGGGGAAAAACATGTCATGCAAATGAAAAACTATCCCATATAATTAAAATTCGCATCTAAATAGTACTTAATGGACTGGCGACTTCAGTTTATTGCCGGTGTAATCGGAGTGAGGGAATTGTGGAGAGGAACCACTTAGAGAGCCATTGTTTATCGGCCGCACGGTTCGCTGGCACACGAGTACGGAGCGTTTAGACGTTAAATTAAACATCACAGTTACGCGTAGATACAATGTTAAGTACTAGTCTGCATAGCTACACTATATTTCATAGAAGGCGTCGGACAATAAGATCGAGTGTTTTCCTAAGGGCGTAGTTTACATTTTTTTTTTTTTTTTGCTAGTTGCTTTACGTCGCACCGACACAGATAGGTCTTATGGCGACGATGGGAGAGGAAAGGGCTAGGAGTGGGAAGGAAGCGGCCGTGGCCTTAATTAAGGTACAGCCCCAGCATTTGCCTGGTGTGAAAATGGGAAACCACGGAAAACCATTTTCAGGGCTGCCGACAGTGGGGTTCGAACCTACTGTCTCCCGAATACTGGATACTGGCCGCACTTAAGCGACTGCAGCTATCGTGCTCGGTAGAGTTTTACATTTTGTGGCCATAAGATTGTTTATATACGTGCCTCATACTTCCTTTATACTTAGGACTATTTATTTATTATATATGGCGTGGCTCGAGCTATGAAGCCTGCTGTTTTACCAAACAGGAAGCGGATAGGAGTAGGAATTAAGCGGCCGTGGCCTTAATTAAGTTACATCCCCAGCATTTTCCTGGAGCAAAAATGGGAAACCACAGAAAACCATCTTCAGAGATGCCGACTAAAACGTGGACACCAGCTCTCAACTTGCTAGCGCGACTTGGCAACTACAGTCCCTTTACTGATTATCCTATCAAGGTGATGTAAAGTACCTGTGCCAGGCTCCTCACTTTCATCTATCCTATTGACCTCCCTTGGTTAACTCTCGTTTTTTTCCGATCCGAAAGGAGGTATAGAGAGTCCTTCATTTCCACGCTCTTCCCTTGCTTTCGCTCATTCTTCATGGTGTCCGTCCTCTTCCATTCCTCCACTGAATATAGCCAAGAGAGGATATTTGTCTAGTTTTACTTCCAAAAACCAAATCCAATGGCGCAACAGCCCCGAAGGGCCTTGACCTAACAAGCGACAGCTGCTCAGCCCGAAGACCTCCGGATTACCAGGTGTCAACTGGTCAGCACGACGAATCCTCTCGGTCGTTATTCTTGGCTTTCTAGGCCGGGGCCGCTATGTTACTGTCAGATAGCTCCTCAAATCATGTAGGATGAGTGGAGCTCCAGGTGAAAATCACTTACCTGGCCGGGAATCTTCTTCATTTTCTTTTGTTAGTTTCCTCCTTAGACTAGTATTAAGGGGGACTTTTGCTTTGTTGTACTTAAACTTAAAACAATAATTCTCACAGATGTTTTTCATTTATTTGTAAATAAATGGGTAACAAGAAACTTCGAATTACTCTCTCTGACTCAAAAGACGCTTACAGACACTTGAAGTGCGCCTGCGCTATGATTTGAGTTACTGATATGTGATTTGCTGTTTCTACATTGGTTGTTCCCCCTCCTGTTCCTTCCCCTTCCATTCTCAAGCGTAGTCTTGTTGGCTGGTTGTGTCCAGCGTTTGTGTCTCATTATTTTTTTGTCGCTTGATCTGAGCATCTACTAGCGGGTTCCTTTCGAACCCGAGGCTGCTGGGCTGCCAACATCGGGGTGTAAGTCGTGAGTGAATGTTGCATGTGTATATTTAGTGAAAGGTTAATGCTTCTGGCAGTGAATGGGTGTGTAATTGGGTAAGAGTTGTGCTTCTGTATGTACTGTGCTGTGTGGATGTGCCGGGTTCGTAGCCCAGGGGCCTATGGGCCAGCTGAAGGCCGTTTCATTTTTCGTAATATGTATTTCTTTAATGTTACATTCTAGTAATACTTGTATTTCTTTTATATTACTTGTGGGTAACAGATCTTCTGTTCTCTGTTAAATTTACAAGGCCAATAGAAGTTTATTGGTTTACTATTGAAAGGGTACTTCAGTTATTATATTGTAAATATTTTGTTACCTTTGTTTAAATGACGGATGAATTTACGAATGGAAAACTCCCTAACCTCGGTCAACCTCGCTTCCTCTCTGGGTATGTTCCTTTTTCCTCGGCCCTTATGATAGCACCTTCTCATAACCACGACCGCCACTACCACCACCACCAGCACTACGATAGAATAGGGATGGGGAAGTTCTGTTTGCACTGATCCAGCAAGCAACCTGTTAGGCAATGCAGAGCCCGGAGTGGATTTAGCAGGCATTGTCTGATAAATTACTAGTAAATCATGGAAACGTATTCATGAATTAATTTATTTATTTATTAATTTATTTATTTATGGAGTGAGATGGTCGCGCGGTTAGGGCCAAGTAGCTGTCAGCTTGCATTCAGGAGATGGTGGCTTCGAATCCCACCGTCGGCAGCCCTTAATATAGTTATCCGCTGTTTCTCATTTTCACGCCAAGCAAAATGTGCCTTAATTGAGGCCATGGCCGCTTCCCTTTTGATCCTATCCCATTCCCATCCTTGCATCGCCGAAAACGTTTGATATTTTAGTACGACATTAAACCAGTAGCAACAAAATATTTATTTATTTATTTATTTATTTATTTATTTATTTATTTATTTATTTACGATAAAGGGATTGACGAAATGGTGTGTTCAGTTTGTGAATTTCTCACTATTTAAATCTTCCTTGTACATCACTAGGTGGTTATGTTTTCTATAATTCCTTAAGGCAACCTATAGAAAATTTCCACAGAGCATTACAGAAGTAAAACTATCATTATCACATAGAATGTATATTTAATTTATTTATGAATGAAATTCACCGGCGCATGGGCAATTAATTGACCCCATTTCACCTGTAAGTGTCAGCATTTTAATTTCTTGCTCCACTCCAGCTCCAAATCTCACTCGCACAAGGTCCCCTGCGTCAATGCAACCAGTCGTACAAATGTGTACTTGGTGTAGACTATGTTACAGGCACTCTCCATTTTCCTCCCTCGATAGAGAGGACTGTTTCTCAATGTTAATTACTCAGTGGTTTTAGTTCTGTTCTTCTGTTGCACAGTTCCTAGTAAAGTCATTCCTGTTCATACAACTAATTGTGTCAGTTAACAAATTTATTTTTTTCAAAACCGTCTACAGTTACTGGAACGTTTACAGTCTTTTTATTCAACTTCCTCTTCGCTTTCATCTACCTTCTCCTATCTCTCTTGGTCAACTCTTGTTCTCTCCCGACCCCGAAGGTATTAGGTTTACGAGGTCAAGGGAATATATCATTATCATGCCCTTTCTTTTCCTAATACCTACATTGTTCGAAGAACTGGACCTCATCGGAGAGGATGGTTGGTACTGGTTTAACGTCGCACTAACACGACGAAAGTTTTCGGCGACGCTTCGACGGTAACGGCTTACAATTTCGAAGGAAGCCAATGTGGCCTTAAATAAAGAGCATCTGTAGTGAAAATTGGAAACAAAGGAAAGCCATATTCACGGCGGCCGACAGTGGGGTTCGAACCCACTAAATCCCGAATGCAAGCCGATAGCTACGTGATCCAAACCACGCAGCCACCTGTTCGGTGATCTTACAGTAGTTTAGAAAGAAGTTCATCTTACAGAATTTGATTTCACATGGTCTTGAAAAATAAATATCTACATTTAAAAAATCACAGTTGTGCCTGTACACTTCAAACTCTTGTACCTACCTCCTTTTCATCTCTGATTAGGCATATAAAATTTGAAAGTGTGTTCAGTTCAATTTTTGTATATCTGTTTGATTGTGTATTTGTGTAAATATCACGGGAAAACTGCTCGACAGAATGTCTTGAAAGTTTTCGGATATCCAGAGGTATCATTTTATTAATATCCAGTAGAACAGCAATATTAAGGGGGCCAGAACAAGAAATGTCAAACATCTCCCTTTACCAGAAAAACTGTACATTATACAAGTCGTGTCAAATATAATATGCTATATTTTATGTCTTACGCTTTTTGACAGTCCGTCTCTGCGGTTTAGTGGTTAGCGTGATTAGCTGCCACCCCGGCAGGCCCGCATTCGATTCCCAGCTCTGCCACGAAATTTGAAAAGTGGTACGAGGGCTGGAACAGGGTCCACTCACCCTCGGGAGGTCAACTGAGTGGAGGTGGGTTCGATTCCCACCTCAGCCATCCTCGAAGTGATTTTCCGTGGTTTCCCACTTCTCCTACAGGCAAATGCCAGGATGGTACACGGCCGCTTCCTCACCTCTTCCTTGTCTATCCCTTCCAACCTTCCCATCCTCCTCCAAGGCCCCTGTTCAGCACAGCACGTGAGGCCGCTGAGACACTGGTCTTCCTCCCCAGTTGTATCCCCCGATCCAAAGTCTCACGCTCCAGGACACTGCCCTTGAGGCGGTAGAGGTAGGATCCGTCGCTGAGTCCGAGGGAAAAACCGACGCTGGATGGTAAACAGATTAAGAAAGAAGAAATAAGATGCTTTTTTGCATTACGAATATTAATAATAATAATAACAATGGCGTGTGGTCTCCGGGGAGTCCTGGTGCAGTTCTTTGGATTTGACGCCAGAAGGCGACCTGCGCGTCGTGATGAGGATGAAATTATGATGAGGAAGGCACATACACCTAGTCCCCGTGCCAGAGGAATCAACCAATTATGGTCAAAATTCCCGCCCCTGCTGGAAATCGAACCGGAGACCCCTGTGACCAACGGCCAGCACGTTAAACATTCAGCCGTGGAGCTGGACACGAATATTAATAACAAAGATATTCGTAACTAAAAGTGATGACTACACCCCGGATTTTTAGACAGTAATAGCTTAGAATGCAAGCTAATTTGGTTTTAGTTATCAGCAAGCTGCGTCTAGCCCACTCTTCTGCAATGTAGCGAGGGTGACATAAATGCCGGGGTTCTAATAGGCCGTACCCCTACAGTTCATGGAAATATGATAGCATAACTATTACGCGGACTAGTGTGTACTTGTCATTCTCTTCAGTAAGTTTGCATTCCATCGTATTACTGAGTAAAATTTCGAATTACAATGGACTAAGTCCGTAAGACTGATCAACAACAACATTACACTGACTGTTCTCACTTGAGATGTTCTCTCTCTCTTCGACTACCAGTCATCACCGCTAGGTGACACTACCACTGTAATTTTTATAAAAGCTCCCCTGTCATCTATGTGTTTAACACCTGTATAAATCGTCTCTTCTCCTTCTTTCCTCTTTTTCTCCAGCGTTTGTCCCTCCTCGTGCCGGGTCCGCTACATGGATTCGTTGTTTCTATTTAGTTCTGTCCCGAGTCGTGTCAGACTCTTCAGATCTTTGTGAAGAGTATCTGCCAATCGCTGTTTTGGTCGTGCTCTTGGTGTCCTACCGGCGACTTCTAACTTGTAACCCGTCCTCGCGACAGTGTCGGACCCTATCCTCAGTACAGGTCGAGACCATCGTAGATGACTCTCGTGCATATTTTCTTGAATCGGTGCAACGCCAAATCCCTGTCTGATGGATTCATTGGACATGCGATTCATTTTAGTGACGCCACCTGTCCACCTCAGCATCTTAGTCTCCATGACGCCCAGTCGACGCTCTGCCTCATTCGTAGTCGGCCAACATTCGCAACCATACAGTGCAACAGGTCAGATGACAGTACAATAGATACTTGATTTGAGATTACCCTTCACCCTCCGGTCGCAAGTGACGCCGGTCGTTGCTCGCCATTTCGTCCAGGCTGCGGATATCCTCGCATTAACTTCTTCGACGAGTCCGCCATCATCAGGGATCGTGGAGCCAAGATACTTAAATCATGTCACTCGATAGCTGTATAAATCGTAAAGCGTATAAATCAGAAATACGATAAACTATAATAATACCGTGCTCAGCTGCCGAATTGCAAGTCTTCTCAGTTAAGCCCACGACTTGTGTATTAATATCCACGTTTATGTTTCACTAACAGATCGTGCTACTGTAGTTAACTACAATCAGTCCACCTATTATCAAAAAAAATTACTCTCTGTAGATGGATTAGAATTATTTTTTTTTGCTAGGGGCTTTACGTCGCACCGACACAGATAGGTCTTATGGTGACGATGGAATAGGAATGGCCTAGGAGTTTGAAGGAAGCGGCCGTGGCTTTAATTAAGGTACAGACCCAGCAATTGCCTGGTGTGAAAATGGGAAACCACGGAAAACCATCTTCAGGGCTGCCGACAGTGGGATTCGAGGATGGATGGATGGATGGATGGATGGATGGATGGATGGATGGATGGATGGATGGATGGATGGATGGATGGATGGATGGATGGACGGACGGACGGACGGACTTGCTGTAAATTACCCTGTTTACAAAAATTACAACCAATCAATCCCGAGATACTAGTTCCGAGTTTAAATATAAAAAGCTATACCGTCGACAGCGAGAAAGCCGGTTATGCTGTAAACATGAGCACGGGTTCATGTTAACGTTTATTGTCTGATGCTTCCGCAGAACGCCTGCGCATAGACATCATAATAGTTCGTTAGCCGGATCATAGCATTATGCGATTCTACGCGCAAAATACTTCTCAAATTCTTTTAGTCAGAATAATATGCAAGAAGTCGTTAATATACCGTAAGGAAGCAATTCAATCTGAATAATACCGGGGATGTAACAACAAATTTTTGAAAACTGATATTTCAATAGAAATAAGTTGTATTATCACGCACTATGCTGTCAATTATGTCCTACATTTGAACTTGAAGCTGGTTTGCGGCCAGCAGAACTTCGTCCTGCGTGGTGTAAGGAGGGAACATCAATCAAGATGGTGCACAGTGCTTGAGTTAGTCATCATCAGGTGTAACAGATCATTTAAATAAAGGCCGTATACGAAATAATCACATCTATATTCTGAACTAATTTCTTGATATTTTTGTTGTTATCGGGGTAATTTTTATTATCATATTAATATTATTTGCTATCATTTGTGCTCCAAGTGCATGTACATTATTTCTCTTTTCTTGTATACAAATTTAAAACATGCATGCAGATTATTTTCCATTGTATCACTCCCAATAATACATCGTTTGTAAAACCTTCAGTTATAACATTAGAATAATGTTTGTAAGAGATGAAATCATTTATACACTTGCATATGCGATTGGTTCAAGTAGTGTATACCATGAAGTAGGCCCCAAAATAATTTTCCTCTCTCCTGAACAATTACTGATTTGTTGGTTACATCCTTATTCAGGGGAGGTCTTCAATTTCCAGAGGATCACTCTATCCCGTGTTCGCTATTTTATATCATTTCCAGTGGATCACTCTACCCCGTGTTCGCTATTTTATATCATTTCCAGTGGATCACTCTACCCCGTGTTCGCTATTTTATATCATTTCCAGTGGATCACTCTACCTCGTGTTCGCTATTTTATATCATTTCCAGAGGATCACTCTACCCCGTGTTCGCTATTTTATATCATTTCCAGTGGATCACTCTACCCCGTGTTCGCTATTTTATATCATTTCCAGTGGGTCACTCTACCCCGTGTTCGCTATTTTATATCATTTCCAGTGGATCACTCTACCCCGTGTTCGCTATTTTATATCATTTCCAGTGGGTCACTCTACCCCGTGTTCGCTATTTTATATCATTTCCAGTGGATCACTCTACCTCGTGTTCGCTATTTTATATCATTTCCAGTGGGTCACTCTACCTCGTGATCGCTATTTTATATCATTTCCAGTGGATCACTCTACCTCGTGATCGCTATTTTATATCATTTCCAGTGGGTCACTCTACCTCGTGATCGCTATTTTATATCATTTCCAGTGGATCACTCTACCTCGTGTTCGCTATTTTATATCATTTCCAGTGGATCACTCTACCTCGTGTTCGCTATTTTATATCATTTCCAGTGGATCACTCTACCCCGTGTTCACTATTTTATATCATTTCCAGTGGATCACTCTACCCCGTGTTCACTATTTTATATCATTTTCAGTGGATCACTCTACCCCGTGTTCGCTATTTTATATCATTTTCAGTGGATCACTCTACCCCGTGTTCGCTATTTTATATCATTTTCAGTGGATCACTCTACCCCGTGTTCGCTATTTTATATCATTTCCAGTGGATCACTCTACCCCGTGTTCACTATTTTATATCATTTCCAGTGGATCACTCTACCTCGTGTTCGCTATTTTATATCATTTCCAGTAGGTCACTTCAGTTCTGGAGCACACAGTGTTTCCTCGGAAAGGAGACGATCCCTAAACTGGAACGAGGCAGTAAGACAAGTACCCTCTTCAGGAGCTGCATGAATAATGTAACGTTTCTCGCGTGACCTTTGAGCCCCAGTGACGCTGTTGCTCTGATCAGTTGCACAGAACATATCCCTGTATTTTTAAGGAATTAGGCCAAAAACATGTTGGAGTTGTTCACCTGGCCACGCATCTCGCCTCAGCAGAACATAGGCCTACTGAAGCATTTTTCGTCGCCTCACTTCCCGCCGTTTAATGCACGGAGTAGTAATATTCAGCGAGCGAGCTCCTTTCAGAGAGCACTATAGGAGGCTGTACTAACTTAATATTAAGATTCTACAGTCTCTGACAGTGATAATGATTTATCTACAAATAATGCAGTAAAATGGTGGTTACTTTCCAGTACGAGTAACAATATAGCGTACATCCAGTCAATGAGAAGCGAACCGAACAAGGAGAGTTCTATAAATTTTATCAACAGCTTAAAATGTACTCGGACAGATTTTATGTATATTTAAGAATATCTAAGTCGACGTTGAATTACTTCTTAAACTTAATAGAACCTAGAATCCAAAAAGTGTACACAAACTTGTTATACCACAATTGGCCGTAACCTCTTCCCGACATTAATCTAGAACGTATCTCTAATGATGCGATTTGTGAGGCTGGTCCCATATAGCAGTCTTGCGGAAAATTTCATTTACTAATTGCTCCTTATCCATGACGACAGGGCTACGACACAACACGTCAGAACGACTAGCGATATCACAACACTGAGACATCGCATGGTGACCTTGAGACAACCAATCACGACGCTAGTTCCAAGCAGCTGCAGCCTGAAATATCAAACCAATTTGAATCTCGGTGAACGGCGAGGTGCGCGATGAGATGCGCGGCGAGGTGTACGGCTCCCAACATGTTTCGAGTCATTTGCTACTGTTAGTTCGTTCCCTGATCGCCACATGGCGAGAGGCGCGGTGAAGTGAACAACGCCAACATGTTTCTGGCCTTAGAGACACATAGCAAAGGTTGAAGGTATACTCGAGTACTTTAGTATCTCGTGGCCAGAAATATTCATTTCAGGCAAAAAATCAGTACAGCCCTCAGAACCGCCCAGTACCTGCTTACACATTCTCTCTCAATGGTCACATCCCTTAGACACGTAACACACGCACACATCTGAAGAGTGAAGGGGAGGTGAGGAGAGTGAAGTACGGAATATCTAGCATGAACGAGACACGCGGAGGGGAAGGTACTTGCTCCCCGCATGCCGGCACGTCCACCCTGGCTTGACAACGATGAGAGAGGGGAATAAGGGGAGTCCTTGAAGGCAACAGACGTACTGTGTGTATCAATTCATTGAGGGTCAAGTTCTCCAGTTTCTTTGTAATTCTTGTGTGCGAAGGCTGGCTGAAATTATAGCGGTCTCGACCATGACTTCATTATCATCGAGCTCAACCTCTGTAAGAAAGAATGGCCCACATTTTCGTCAATATTGGCACTATAAAATTAAACTACTTAATACTCATGCAGACACTATCAAAAGAATTAATATACTTAGCACTAAAATGTACACCTATATCAAATTTGAACGCAAAAAATTATATGAAAGAAGGTAGTTGTTTCATATAAAGATTTAGGGCCTACACTTTTGCTGAAATATTATACCATTCGTTTCTCTTAATATAATTATGGGAAACGGGATAGAAATTAAATGGGATAAAATGACGTATAAAAATACAAGACAGAAAGAGTGCTTACATTTAAAAGACAAATAAATGAAGAATATTATTCACAATCCAAAACAATAATGGTTGGTAATAATAAACAAAATAAGATGTTTTCATAATATCCGAGTAAAATGTCTTAAAAGAAACAAAGAAGTGCATTTTGAAAGAAAAATGCAAATAAATAACATGAACGCTTCCTGCACACGAAAATAAATTGCATTTGTATAAAATGCAAAGTAGAGTATAATCTTCAGTGCGCTAGTTTTCCACAAAAAATAATAATTTTCTACACTAATCTCCAAAAGATAAGCATAAGTTACGAGTAAGCAGGGCAACAGTAAATAGACCGCAAATCGCACGACATATGCACCTACCAACCTTACGTGTTCGTTCTGTATAGGAAAGAAGTGTTCCCTGCTTTGACTAGCGGCGTAACCGTAAAGTAAACAGAGTCAGTGCCTGCGCCTCATACTCCCTCAGTCGTGTTTGCCCTGTTATAGTGTGCGCAGTGTAGCCTCGTGGTGAACGTGACAACATAATGGCACAACGACACCATTTGGACCCCGTTTTGCAGGGTAGAATACTCGGCCGCCTGGAAGCAGGCCAGACACAGACCGAAGTCGCCGTATCCTTGAATGTGCCGCGAAGTGTCATTTCCAGGCTTCGGAGACGATTTTGAGACACATGAGATGTTAGTCGTAGGCCAGTACCAGGTCGACCAAGGGTAATCATCCCACAGCAGGACCGATATCTAGCCTTAACCTCCCGATGAAATCGGAGTGCACCTGCAAGACAATTGTCGGAATTTGCAGCCGTCCCAGGGGTTGCCATTTCCCGGCAAACTGTGTACCAGAGGCTCAGAACAGCAGGGCTGTTTCCCCGACGTCCAGTGGTGTGCGTCCCGGTCACTCTAACACAGAGACAGATCCGTTTACTGTGGAGACGTCAACATTGAAACTAACTGGACCGTGAATGAATGGAGGCATGTCCTTTTCTCAGATGAATCTCACTTCATTTTGCAGAAAATTTCCCGTCGCACATTAATCTGGAGAGAACCGGGTAGCCGGTACAAACACAGGAACATCGTGGAACGGGACCAGTATGGTGGTGGTGGTGGCGTCATGATGTGGAGCGGCATCATGTTGAATGGCCGTACGGACCTGCACGTCTTCATGTGTGGTCAGAGGAACACTGTCAACGCACGGAGATACAGGGATGAGGTACTGAGACCACATATTCGACTCTTCAGAGGTGCGATTGGTCCAGACTTCCTCTTAATGGACGATAATGCCCGACCGCACCGCGCTGCTCTGGTGGTTGAATTTCTGGCTGGGAAGATATTCATCGCATGGACTGGCCAGCGAAGTCTGCGGATCTAAATCCTACAGAAAATACCTTGGATGCATTGGGGAGGCGAATTGCATCCCGTCAGCCTCCACCAAGGACCCTCCAAGACCTTCGCATTGCCCTTTCGGAGGAATGGGGTCGACTGCCACAAGAGCTCTTGGACCATCTGATACAGAGCATGCCACGTCGCTGCGAAGCATGTGTGGCCGTTCGGGGTAACCCTGCACCCTATTAACAATATATTTCGTTGTGGAAGACATTGCCAAAGGTGTGCCTTAGCTATCAGAACCTTTCTGACACTGTTATTTAGACAAGTTGTGTGACATATGGTGTGTGATTCAGCTTCCGTTTGTTCATCAAACCGTCTGACATTCATATCAAGCGGTATGGCCTCGTTTAGTGGTTATGCTTAACTTTTGGACACTAGTCTAGCAATTCAAATGATTGGAGGAAACTAATTAGGGAAAGACGGAAATAATGGTTCTTTATTACTTTGTTAATAGAAAAGGATTTTCATTTCTGGCATCTAAAAGAGATGTCTTACCCTCCAGTTGCCTTCTCAAGTTGCTCCGTTTTTCTGCGAGTTTTAAAGCCCTCCGTGCCCTCTTCCTGCTAACTTCATACCTAAAACAAAACTGTGTCTTCTAGTGAGACGGTAGAGTAAAAGCATTGAAAAACGTACAGTATAACAGTCACCGACTATTGAAGCATTTTCACGTCTGTATGCGACTCCATTGTTTTAGCAGTTTGGAAACGCTGAATTACGAGAGGTATCCGTATTCATGCGAGTCTGATCATGATCAGTATTCGAAAGGGTCTAGGTGCTGTGTGCATTTCTATATTGCGGAAAATACATTACAGGTCCATAAGTTATTCCCAGGGGAAACGTGCTAAGTAGGTCAGTCTTTTCCTTTCTTTTCACGAACTGCCATGAGGTATAAAAATACTCTTTATTACGACCATTTTTTCAACTTTATAAAGCCATTGAATTTTAAATAACTGCTGAGTTTATTTAACATAGGGTGTAATAATAATAATAAGAAGAAGAAGAATATTTTATCCTCAACAACCAAAGTAAAAATAACCTGACCAGTATAGCCAGAATATTTAGCCATAGAAACATCTTAATCACTTGCCGAGAAAATGGTGTTGGGAGTGACCTCTGAGTGCGTAACGGGACAGGCGACACCTCCTGGACGAAGAACACATGTGACGTTGCCTTGGCTACTTCCTCTTCATCCTCAGGGTTGGCCAAAATCTTCGCCCAAACGTTACCTGTTTCCTTTTCCACCCGGAATTCTTGAGATCGCGAATCTACCTAGATATTGTGCATTAAGCTCAGGTGCTCTCATCTAGGGATACCGACCACAGAATTCGTAGCTAGCTTTGATATTGCTTCCACTTACTTGTGACAGGCTCCTTACCTTCACCTTCCCTATCCATCCTCTCTCGGTCAACCCTTGCTCTTTTCCAACCTCTTGCCGGGCTGAGTGGCTCAGACGTTTGAGACACTGCCTTTTTGACAGGTTCGATCCTGGCTCAGTCCGGTGGTGCTTGAAGGTGCTCAAATACGTCAGCCTCGTGTTGGTAGACTTACCGACACGTAAAATAACTCCTGTAGGACTAAATTCTGGTACCTCGGCGTCTGCGAAAACCGAAAAGTCATCAGTAGGATGTAAAGATGATCTTACGATTCTAACGGTATTAAATATGAGAGACTTGGGAAGTGTTTCATTGTTAAGCCCTTCGTGGTCCTCCTCTATCTCCATACGCTCATTATTCGAAGTGTCAAACGTCTTCCTTTTCCACTTTTGATTACTGCTAATAGAGGAAAGATAGAAGATTGATAAGGCAATTGTATATGGGCCAGAAAGTGGTAGTTCAGTAGAAGACGATCAAGTAAGGTAAGGGTGTATTCTGCCCGAAGGCAGGTCCGAACCTCCCCAGAAGTGTGCCTGAGCCGGAGTTTACGTACGGTAGGGTGACCAGTTCCTTTCCGCTCCTCCATTCCCTTACCGCCCACCAACAGCGCGTGGCAACCCATCCAAATCTTGACCTCGCCCAATGTTGCATAACTTCGCAGATCTCACGGGATCCGGTGTTTCAACACGGCTACGGCCGTTTGTTGTATCAATATCTATATATGCTGAAAAGCTAATCAATAAGGCCTTGGAAAAATTAAAAGGACTTGGAGGGGGAGGAGAAAGAATGAAAACCATCAAATACTGATGACATGTCTGTGCTAGCAGAAACGGAAGAAGAGCTCCAGGTAATGATGGAGAATATTGTAAGTGTGGGTAAAGAATTTGGAATGAAACTGAACATTGGCAAGACCAAAGTGATAAAAATAGGGAAAGGAGACGACACAATTAATATATCAATAGATAGTATTACAGGAGGTTCAATCATTCCAGTATTTGGGAAGCCTGATAACTTCTAGTGGAAGTTGTACAGAGGATGTGAGACGCAGAATCTCCACGGGAATGAGGGCATTCGGAAGAGTGAAAGGTTTTCTGACAGCTAGAGGAATACCAATTAAACTTAGGAAGAGGTTTGCCAAATGTTTTATGTGGAGTGTCGTGTCTTATGGTCCTGAAACGTAGACAGTCAGACAGAAAGAGCAAAAATATTTAGAAAGTTTTGAACTCTGGTTATGGAGAAAGTGAAATAACCGATAGAATGAGAAATGAGGAGGTGCTGAGCAGGGTAGGAGAGGAGAGGAGAGGAGAGGAGAGGAGAGGAGAGGAGAGGAGAGGAGAGGAGAGGAGAGGAGAGGAGAGGAGAGGAGAGGAACTTCATGATGATGATACAGAAGAGGAAAACATCTTGGGTAGGTCACATATTATGTAGAAATTGTCTACTACAGAGAATCATGGAGGAGAAAGTTCAAGGAAAATGAGGAAGAGGTAGAAGAAAGTTTGGAATGCTGACAGATGTGAAAAGAGGAAGAAGTTACAAGCAAATGAAGGAAGATGCTCAGAACTGAGAGAAATTGAGGACATCCAGTTGATACCTGTCCAGGAATAGATTTACTGAAAGAAGAATACAGGAATATGAAGATACAGTCGGAATTCAAGAGGACAAACTGGGGCAAATATTCGTTTATAGGATGGGTAGTTAGGAAATGGAATAACTTAACAAGGGAGATGTTTCAATAAATTTCCAATTTCCTAGCATTCATTTAAGAAAAGGTTAGGAGAAGAGCAGACAGGCAATCTGCCACCTGGGCGACTGCCCTGAATGCAGATCAGTGGTGATTGATTGATTGATTGATTGATTGATTGATTGATTGATTGATTGATTGATTGGTTGATTGATTGATTGATTGATTGATTGATTGATTGATTGATTGATTGATTGATTGATTGATTGATTGATTGATTGATTGATTGATTGATTGATTGATTGATTGATTGATTGATTGATTGATTGATTGATTGATTGATTGATTGATTGATTGATTGATTGATTGGTATACTTCCTTTTAAAAATTATCACCAATATTCACCATTACCATCAGCACTTGTATGCATTGTGCATCAGAATAGTTATTAATAAACTAGCAAGATACCCGTGCTTCGCTATGGTATTATACTGAAATTTATAATTGAATGCTCGACATCTATATACACTGACTGACAGTGACAATGCAACACCAAGGAGGAGTGGTTCGAAAGGGATGAAAGTTGGGGAAAAAACAGAGACGGCACGGATGAATAATTGATGTTTATTTCAAACCGATATGCAGGTTACACAATGCGCACGGCATCGACTCAGTAGGATGTAGGACCATCGCGAGCGGCGATGCACGCAGAAACACGTCGAGGTACAGAGTCAATAAGAGTGCGGATGGTGTCCTGAGGGATGGTTCTCCATTCTCTGTCAACCATTTGCCACAGTTGGTCGTCCGTACGAGGCTGGGGCAGAGTTTGCAAACGGCGTCCAATGAGATCCCACACGTGTTCGATTGGTGAGAGATCCGGAGAGTACGCTGGCCATGGAAGCATCTGTACACCTCGTAGAGCCTGTTGGGAGATGCGAGCAGTGTGTGGGCGGGCATTATCCTGCTGAAACAGAGCATTGGGCAGCCCCTGAAGGTACGGGAGTGCCACCGGCCGCAGCACATGCTGCACGTAGCGGTGGGCATTTAACGTGCCTTGAATACGCACTAGAGGTGACGTGGAATCATACGCAATAGCACCCCAAACCATGATGCCGCGTTGTCTAGCGGTAGGGCGCTCCACAGTTACTGCCGGATTTGACCTTTCTCCACGCCGACGCCACACTCGTCTGCGGTGACTATCACTGACAGAACAGAAGCGTGACTCATCGGAGAACACGACGTTCCGCCATTCCCTCATCCAAGTCGCTCTAGCCCGGCACCATGCCAGGCGTGCACGTCTATGCTGTGGAGTCAATGGTAGTCTTCTGAACGGACGCCGGGAGTGCAGGTCTCCTTCCACCAATCGACGGGAAATTGTTCTGGTCGATATTGGAACAGCCAGGGTGTCTTGCACATGCTGAAGAATGGCGGTTGACGTGGCGTGCGGGGCTGCCACCGCTTGGCGGCGGATGCGCGGATCCTCGCGTGCTGACGTCACTCGGGCTGCGCCTGGACCCCTCGCACGTGCCACATGTCCGTGCGCCAACCATCTTCGCCACAGGCGCTGCACCGTGGACACATCCCTATGGGTATCGGCTGCGATTTGACGAAGCGACCAACCTGCCCTTCTCAGCCCGATCACCATACCCCTCGTAAAGTCGTCTGTCTGCTGGAAATGCCTCCGTTGACGGCGGCCTGGCATTCTTAGCTATACACGTGTCCTGTGGCACACGACAACACGTTCTACAATGACTGTCGGCTGAGAAATCACGGTACGAAGTGGGCCATTCGCCAACGCCGTGTCCCATTTATCGTTCGCTACGTGCGCAGCACAGCGGCGCATTTCACATCATGAGCATACCTCAGTGACGTCAGTCTACCCTGCAATTGGCATAAAGTTCTGACCACTCCTTCTTGGTGTTGCATTTGCTCTGTCAGTCAGTGTATATCTAAAAGAACATGTCCCGACTGACTGACTGACTCATTCATCATCGCCGAGCCAAAACTACTGGACATAAACAAATGAAATTTTGAGGATACATTTATATTACAATTTAGGTGCTCGCTAAAGGATGATTTTTGGGTATTCCGTCGCTAAGAGGGTAAAGAGGGGGATGATTTTTAAAATGAGTGTATCTATATCTCCAAACTTTAAAAGTTCACAAATGTAAAAATTGGTATTAAGAATTTCCTTTAAAAATAAAGAAAGATTTTTTGTCTTCGAAAAATCCTACTAGGAGGGATGAAAAAGGGTGAAAAATGGGTTGAATGCCTTTAATGAAGATACTTATATCTCAGAAACTGAAGATATTACAGACGTAAACATTGGTATTTGGAATCTCCTGTAAAAGTAAATAAACATAGGGGATTTGTTTTCGGAAACTCCACTTAAGGGGAACTAAAAAGGGGGTGAAATGTTAAAATGAGCATGTCTACGGTATATCTCAAATACTTTACATATTACAGAAGTCAAAAATGGTTATTTTTATCTCTGTTAAAAATAAAGAAACATGTATTTTTTGTTTTCGGAAAAACCACTTGGGTGGAGGGTAAAAATGACTGAAAATGGGGTTGAATTCTTTTTATTAGGATACTGATATGTCAAGAACTGAAGATGTTACCGACGTGAAATTTGGCATTTGAAATTTCTTTTAAAAATAAAGAAATACGTATTTTTTGTTTTCGGAAATTCACATAAGGGGGGAAATCGAAAAATTAGTTGAATTATTTGTATGAAGATACTATTATCTCAAAAACGAAAGATGTTGCAGACGTGAAAATTGGTATTTGGAATCTGCTTTAAAAGTAAAGAAACACGTATTCCTTTGATTTTGGAAAATCCAATGAAGGGGGGGGTGAAGGAATTGAAAAATGAATTGATTAATTGTATGAGGATACTTACATCTGATAAAAACTAAAGTTGTTACAGACGTGAAAATTGGTATTTGGATCTCCTTGTTTTTTTTGTTGTTTTTTTTTGCTAGTTGTTTTACGTCGCACCGACACAGATAGGTCTTACGGCGACGATGGGACAGGAAAGGGCTAGGAGTGGGAAGGAAGCGGCCGTGGCCTTAATTAAGGTAGAGCCCCAGCATTTGCTTGGTGTGAAAATGGGAAACCACGGAAAACCATTTTCAGGGCTGCCGACAGTGGGATTCGAACCTACTATCTCCCGAATACTGGATACTGGCCGCACTTAAGGGACTGCAGCTATCGAGCTCGGTTCGATCTCCTTTAAAAATTAAGAAAGAAGCATTTTGGGGGAAAATAATCTTGGGAGGCGGGGGGAAAAGAGTTGAATTCCTGTTATGAGGACACAAATCTCAAAAACTAAATGTGTCACAGTCGTGATATTTGGTATTTAGAAAATCCTTTACTAATAAAGAAACAAGTATTTTTTCCGGAAAATTCACTTAAGGGGAAATGTGAAAGGAAATGAAATCAGTGAATTATTTTTATGGGGATACTTATATATCAAAACTGAAGGTAACAAACGTGAACATTGGTATTTGGAATGTCCTTTAAACTTACAGAAACACGCCTTCTTTTTTGGAGGGCGGGGGGAATCAACTTAACGGCGGTGGGGTGAAAAAGGAGTTGAGACCAATTGATTTTATTGTTCATAATGTACTTAATTCTGATCATAAACCGATCATTTTTTAATCTTTCCTGGGTTCGTTTTCAAGAGCCATCTTTTCCTTTTGAAAACTTAAGGTTAGATTACAGTAGATTCTCCTGATATAGAAAATAAAAAATTAAACACATTTGAAATAAACGATAGGAATGATATTGACCGTGCAATTGTTCACCTCTATAATAAGGTTATTAATGCACGGAAGTAAATCATTCGCATTGCCAGAAATCCCGCGCACTTGCCTACGCGCGTCAATGGTGCTGGTCACAATGTCAGCAATGACAATGGCAACAGATGTAATTTACCCCCAAGTAGCGGTTTTGGATCTTGCTGCGGGGTCAATAATAATAATAATAATAATAATAATAATAATAATAATAATAATAATAATAATAATAATAATAATAATAATAATATTCTGGACCGTCGTCAACATGTGCGGACCGCGCTGGAAACGGGTCCTGGCCGGGTAATGACTACAAATGCAGTCCGGTCGCGGGTTCAGTATCGCCAAGGCATCCAAGACGACACCACGCCGGATCTCCGCAAGGATTTGATCCATATTTAAAATGTTTATAGGGAAAAATGGCAAAGATTTAGGGACTCAACTGTCCGAGCGGAATACCTGAAGCTAGCCCGGGAAGTACGAAATCGATTGCTGGAAGGAGAGATTGAAAATTGGGAGGAACTTTGCCGTCACATCGCGAATTTTGGCGGATGGTATATAAAATGTTAAGCATTCAATTATAAATTTCAGTATAATTACCGTAGCGAAGCACAAGTACCTTGCTAGTTTATATATATAGATGGTGGTGGCAATGGCAATTATGTTTAAGAGGAAGTAAAACTAGGCAACCAACCACTCGTGACACTAATCAAAGAAACAAATAGAAGAGTCCTGAACTTTTCAAAGCTATGGTCAAAAGAAGGGGAAAGACATGAAAGGCCTCGTAAAACGGATATGTCCAATTCAGAAGAGAGTAAGGAACGTTGTGTAGGAGGGATGAAAAGGAGGAGATTGGCACAAGTGGAAGCAATGCCAGACTCAGCTATGGTCCCCGTGGTCGCCACAGCATGCTCACTTTGAGAGCCCCATTGGGTTCCCGTTTTCCCTCTTTTGAAAGGCAAGGGATCCTACTACCCTACTCGTGAGGGTATTTATTGAGAATTTCCAAATAAATCGCTCAATAAATTTACCCTCGACCCAGACAATCCCCACAGTATTTTGAAGAGGAATAGAGCACGCATCACTTTTAATTCAACTGTATTTGGAATTATATACACGTTCCAATAATACTACTTCAAATATTTATAAGTTACATATTGGAACAGGCTGTTTACTATGCAGCTAATACTGAATTTTCTGTGCGGCGCTTATTCCCGATTCAAATTAACCGTAAATATTTAAATAGTGATTACTAATGAACCAATTCTATCGCATATTAATTGTAACAACGGTCATAGACTAGTGTTATGCAAGAATAATGACATTTGCAACGAACTTCTTTGCTGAAACTGTCCGGGAACTCCTAAAGTCGTCATCAACATCATTATCGTCGTCGTCGTCTTCGTTGTTGTCGTCGTCGACCATCTCCAGTTGCCCGGGTGTGATGTACAAGCCCCCTCCATCTTTGTCTGTCCATGAACCACTGTTCTCTCATAAACGTCTCCCATTCGCGTCCTCTCTTCGACATCTTTCTTCACCAGATCGGTCCATTTTCCTCTGGGTCTGCCCATTGATCTTGCTCCTTTTACTTCTCTTTCATATTCCCATCTTGCACTCATCCTTCCTACGTGGCCAAACCACTGCTTTCTGGATCCTCTGTAGTAGGGAGTCTCCTATTCCCATCTCCGCTCGGACTTCTCATTCCTGAACTTGTCCTTCCTGGTCTTCTCTCTCATGGTGCGTAGGAACTTCATTTCTACAGCTTGGAGTTTTTGAGTTGTCTTGTATCGTTAACGCGGTAGTTTCCAAGCTATACGTAAGGATTGGTATGTAATATGGTTTATATAATTCATATAGTGCAGGTGACAAAGATACTTAGGGTGTTATCCTGCTGTCTAAGGCCCAGGTACTAACGCTGACGATGTTCATGAGGCCTCCTATAATGCTAATTATATTCAGAACGAGACGAAATTGTCTCAGTGTACTGAACACAAGAACCGAAGAATATCCTCTGGAAATAACGACCTGTGAAACAACAAAAGACAGTGATCGAAGACCTAGAGGTTTCTTCAGCAGGACTGGATTTGTTAAAGAATACCAGAAGAACTAAACCCTGAAGTATAGAAAAAATAAGTTAAAAATTTTAACCGATCTAGAGAGAGAAAATCCCAGGTGACAGCATCAGAGTTATATTAATGTATTGTAATGCCATTCAAATTTTAATTGGGTGAAGATGGAATTTTTCGAATTCCTGAACTTGAAAGGAAATTGTAAAATTAAAGCCAGTTAGTGCAACTTTCTATACAGTGTTTTCTGTTGTAAACTGTGTTTTGTTGATTAGATCGTTGTAAGATTTGGATTAATATTGCGGTGTTTAATTCCATTAAAATGGTTATTTCTTTATTTATTTCTTATTCTTTTTTAAAATGTGTTATTTATCATATCAAATCTTATATTATTACCCATAATGTTATCTTCTTTCTTGCTAAACAGTTGCCCATTCCATACTGTAAATTTGCATCTGATCACATTATTCATTGCAGTATAAGGAAATATGAGTAATGTTGCAAACTTACCAGTTCATATGCATCAGTATTTATATCACAATAAAACAGTATAATGGTTAGGTCATTAAAATATACACACGTATATTTCTACTAACCCACACACCACCTATAAAGAGTTTTATGTATTTTCCGGCGTTGTAACGTCTCTGAAACAGTGTATCCTTTTACGAACTACTAAAAAGTGGTGTAAATTTTACCCGGTTACCGACACAGTTAGATAAGTCTTGCCGCCGTCGCTTTGGATGTTATAATTACATATCTTGATGATGTTCAGAGCACGTTTGTAACTCAGTACTCTTTATTTCCCTGCACACTGTATTTAAGTTATATTGCATTTAGTTTGATAAGACCACCATCACCACTCATCACCACCAATTATTTCGCTTGAAAAGGCGCCGTAGAATGTAATGTATTCCGCTACATATTGAACCAGGAACGCTGGTCTAGAATGCGTACTGGAAGTACACTGAGTGGTCAGAGTTCATAGGAAGACACTGAATGAGATGTTAATAACGAGTTGCTCCTCCACGAGCCCTCAAAACGGTAGCAATACGGCGAGGCATCGACTCTACAAGGTGTTGGAATCATTCTGGACTGATTTGGACCCATGTATCTTGCACTGCTATCCACATTTGGTTTCGTGTATTTGGTACGGTGTTCATGGAGCGTACACCAGCATCGACAGCAATCCATAAGTGTACGATTGGATTAAGATCGGGGGATCTGGAGGGCCAATCCATGGCCGTAGCTTCACTAGAGTGCTCCTCCAAACACCTGCACGCCACCGCAGAGTGGTGATATGGCACATTGTCCTGTTGAAACATGGCATCTCCATCAGGGTACTCTAGGGCAAGAAAGGAATGCAGACGGTCTGAAAGAATGTCCACATAACGTGCACCTGTCAGCGCTCCCTGCAGCCGGACAATGGTGCCTAATTGCGACCATGAGAACGCTGCCCAGACCAGAACTGAGCCAACTCCCTCCTCGACACAACCTTGTTGACAAACAAGATCCATAGCTTCATGGGGCATGCGCCACACTCTCAGCTCCATACAACTAGAACCGGGATTCATCGGACCATACCACATGCCGCCACTGTTCCACGGTCCATTGCCAATGATCGTGGGCCCATGCATGTCGTTGAGCTTTGGGTCGAGGTGTCAGCAAAGGGACACGAGTTGGTCGTCGGCTGGTGAAGCCTATGCGGTGCAGTTGCCTCCTTCCAGTGTCGGTAGAAATGGGTTCCTGACTCTCAACATTCAACTGGGCGGTGATCTGACTCACAGTAGCCCGTCGAGCGCCCAGTATGGCTCTGCGGAGGCAACGTGATGTCCGTTCGTTAATAACATGTGGTCTTCCAGTGCGGTGACATACGCGAGTGGTAACTTTCTCTCTGCGATCTTGAAGATCCACCTTCGACACTGTTAATCTCGGAATCCAGAATTCGCGCGTAATCTCGGCAATGCTATGACCCATGAGCTCTGCACCGATGACCATCCCATGTTCAAAGTCGGTTGACTAGCGACGTGTTGACATCTTCACGACACCGGAGTCTGTGGCTGACTGCTCAGCTACGCAGCAACTAGCCGCAACGCTCAGGGGTCATACACGGCAATTTTTCCAATGGAACACCCCTTCCCGTCACTTCTGCCCACTCAGTGTATTTCCAATTTAAAATACGCGCTGTGCGCGAGAAGAGCCAACCGCTGCTAGCGAACTTGGTGTGAGCTCGCTACTGGCCGGTCAAGGACAAAGTGCGTCACTTCGAACATTCCTTCCCCCTATGGTTAATAACTACCTTAATAAAACTGGTACAAACGATTGAACTACATCTTCGTTTATCCAGTATTAGAACCTGCATAACTACCAAGTTTTACGAAAATCTATGAAGGATTAGAGAAGTTATTGCAGACTGAAGTGATGGCTGAATTCCGTGACGCAACAAAAGAAGCCAGGTGACAGGCCTAGGTATAGTAATATCCTACAGCCCAACCATGCCGGTTGGCTGATGGAAGTTCTACGTCATGATACTGTCTGTGTTGAAAGTCTGCAGTTAAACGCTACGACGTTCACCTATAAGGTGAATAAAATATTTTCGGTCAGTAAAGAATTTTAACATAGCATCTCAAGTAGTGCAGGTTTGAACTTGTACTTTTCCAAGTGACATTACATGTCAGGAAACATTCGTTAGTAATTTTGAACAGTGAATTCGAACTTCTGGTCAGATATTGATGTGTAATACCATTACACGCAGGAACATATTTTAAGGAAGTCTTACAATGAGTCTTCACTGAATTTACACTTCTTTATACAGCTTACATCACATTATATTTTAAAAAACATAGCGGCCATTACTGTCTTCAATTGGTTTCTTAAGCAGATGGGCCTGCCGGCAAATGGTCGACAGTGTCGACAGCAAAATCTCACGTAACATACTCCCACCTTTAGAAGCAGAAGGCTACTCAACAATACCAACAAATACAAACCTATTGCTTACAAACCAAGTCTGTCAGAAACTCTTACCGCTCGACCACTTCGACTAACAACTGGATCACCACTGTTGTCATTCTTTGGTTCACCTGAAGAATCACACTTTCTAGAGAGCATAATAGGGTCATCAGAAGACACTACCAATGGATAAATCCTTTGTACTGGACGTAATAACGCCCTGACCCGTTCTGAGTTTCATCGTTCTGACGATACCATCCTTGTCTAGTATAACTATGTATCCCAGTGGTCAGTTCATATGCTTGAGATTGTCACACCCAATCAACGCAACTCCCCCACAGCTACAGTACGAGTGCCCTCTTTTTTACGATGTTACACCAACTGCCCCAAATATTCCCTTCTGAAGATTTTTCTCAAATCCCTTTTCAAAGTTTGTCGGTACCTAAACCTCCTTTTGAGGCTCTGTGCGTATGTCATATCGAAATCAGGAACAACAATATCCCTAATATATTTCAGTAATAAAGAAGGGAAGAGAAGTACTAGTTCAGAACCTTTTTCCTTGATGTAAGTCAAAGGTCGAGAATTCATCAAACTTTCACAGTCACATAATGTAGTCATCATCTCCTCGTAAGACATGACCTACCCAACATCCTCTTTAACAAATCTTTGAGAAGGCGTATCAAGCGCTCCCACCATCCACCCCACCAAGGTGCACTGGGGGGATTAAAACGCCATTCAATGCGCTTAGCAGTGTTGTACTTAGATATATCCTCCTTCTTCAGAGTTCGAAGCAAATTAGAAGCCCCAGTGAAGTTCATCCCATTGTCACGGTAGATAACAGAACATCTTCCTCTGCGAGCCACAAATCGACGGAGTGCTTTCAAGAATGCCCTTTCCTTTCTCATCGTCGCCGTAAGACCTATCTGTGTCGGTGCGACGTAAAACAACTGGCAAAAAAGTACCAATTGCAGGAGGACAGCTCTAAACACTGCGCAAGGAAAGAAGCACACCCACATTTTAATTCCACCTTGTAGATATAAGGGCCCGGTTAAATCCAGTCCAACTACTGCTGCATATGCCTTTTGACTGGCATCACAAAAGGTGTTTAAAGCGCATTCCTGTATATTCACAGGTTTCTGTACTCATCTGGGATGCCAATTTCTTCTAATTGAGGGAGTTCTTCACACCACAATAGAAATTCCTCCTTGATTGTATCGTCAACTTCTGTATCCCAATCAAGTTCCATCTTCCACATTTTCTGCAGGAGCAATTTAAGACACAACATAACAGGACAACTAATACCTATAGAGTCAAACAGTTTGTGATAGATCGACAGGATTGTTCCCTTGGTAGTGGTGTCAAAATGGAGATCTCTAATCCAACTCATGTTAACTCTGATTTCATCACTTTCTCTATTCCACAACAAACCTAATACTGAAGAATAAGAGTTATCATGAGCACGCTGACATTTTTCACTTGACCATTCCCAACCCCTAAGCTCGGGTTTGGCCTTTGCCATGACTTTGACCGATTCTGACATGAAAGCATTGAGTTCGGCTTCAGTGCTCACACTAGAAACAATATTATCAACATAGAAACTGTGCAGTAACTTTTCTTTAAGAGATTGATTTGAATCTTCTTCTCTCAATAAGTGGTGTTCGATTACAGATCCTCAGAGGAAAGGACTACACTTTACATCAGAATCCACTCTTGCATGTCGGAATACCACTCATATCTTCTTTTCTCTAAATCTTAACAGCACATTTGGGATGAGTTCAATCAGATTTTGTCCAGTTTCAAGACATTGATTTACAGATGGAGAGCTGCCTAGTTTTGTCGAAGCATCAAAAACAGGTCTGATTCTTGTAGTTGCACTGTTTTTCTTTACAACTGGTCTACGCGGTAAGTAGTGACAACAATGAACACGTTCAGATTCAGGTACTTCTTCTATAATTCCCTCAGCCAACCAATCTTCAAACACTTCATATAATTTCTTCCTCATCGAACCCAGTCTTCTTTCAGCGAGATTCAGATTTGATGGCAAGACGGGATGCCCCTCAATCCAGGGTATCCGAACTTTGTATCGACCTTCTTCAGTACGATGAACACTTTGGAGGAAATGATCTTTCGCTGAAATTTCTCGTTCCCTCTTCGTAACTTTCTCTACAGGATCCAAAATGCCTATTACATCCAACCTCCACAAATCAGTGATGCTTTCCTCTTTAATAAACATGGAAGTTACAAGCAAGCCTTCATTTTCTTCACACCTCTTAGTACTAGGAATCTTTTCCATCAAAGTCCAGCCTAACAACGTGTCTACTGCAACTAAACCACACGACAGCAATTCTCTTCTTCCTGTTAGAAGTTTGCCAAGCCACGTCGGCCCCAATAAGTATTTATATGGGCCCCAAACCTGCCTTAGTATCGGTGATATCTATCTTCGATTTCTTCAGCTCGTTCATCTATTCCCTTTCCTTAACATGTGAAATGTCTCCACTGATTACTTCTTGGTCTAAAGCTTCAAAATTACACCGAAATTCATCGTTGTCACACCACCAAAAAGAGACTGTGAGATGATTTCCTTTCGCAGCGAAGTGTAACCCATCTTTAAAGTCATCTTTCGCAAAATATATGGCTCTGGGAGCCCGTATCCACTAAAGCACGAACACATTCAGTTTTCTATCAGATCTTACATTTACACGAAGGGTTTGTAACAACACCTTAGGCGAAGTGGAAACATTTGCCAATGTGACTTCCTGAGTTTCATTTTCTTCACTGTTGCTAACTTCTTCAGGGACAGCATGTTGTTTTTCTAACAACTGTCTGCACATTAAAACAACATGCTTCCCACCACAAATTATATATTTTATGTTTTTCGCCTTACAATTCTTTACCATATGCCCTGACTTCAGACACATATAACAACACCCCTTTTCCCTTAGCAGTTTCTGTTTACTTTCCATGGACATTTTTAGTGGAGAAGCAACCTGCACTGGTCTGATGACCCTCACAAAACACCCATTTGTCATCCTTACGTTGATTTGATGCTAATAACCTCATAGATGTGGGAATGTTGTCGTTTGAATCTTTCACTTGTGCTTCAGTTTTTCTTTTGTCCCTTCACACTTTAAGTCAAACCCAGATGTAGCAAGGTTTATTCTCTGTTCAACCTCCACCTCCGACTTCAGGATTTCATTAACACCTCCAGACGGTCTTTTGCATTTGTAACAGAGGTAAATGGAATACTGCGTTGCCAAATTCCTAATAAGTCTTCGGGGAGACACGATTCAACAAGGGAAAATAGCATAGAGGCACACTTGTCCGTTGTGACACCAAGTGATTCTAGTGAACTCAACTGTGTTTCCAACTGATCATAAAGTTAAGACAATGGAATTCTGAATATGGATTACGAGGCCTTGTATAAAACTAACCTCAACAGCGCACGTATATAAACGTGCACAAGAAGATCTTCTTGGCCAAAACAAGATTTTAGGCTTTCAATTGCTTTCTTGTAATTTATTCGTGTTGGGGGAAAACTCTCAACTAACTGCCTAGCACGTGATCCTTTTACTGTCGCCTGTGTTAAATATTGAAATTTATCCTCCACTGCTATTTCAGGATCTTCATCTATTTTTGAGTACTGACTCCAGAATGGTAACCACCCCTTCAAATCCCCTCCAAAAGTGCGGCATTCTAACTTCGGTAATTTGAATTTCTTGGTTTGTTGGTTGCAAGACCTACTACCAACACTATCCGTTTCATATTCGGTTTGTTGAACCTGTATTCCGGAAATACGCAATTTAAGGTCCAGATACTTTTTCTGATATTCCCTTGTATTTCCTTGTCAATATCAGCCTCGTCATCATCTAATAACAAATCGAGCACTTTCGAATCTAGTTCGTTCAAAATCGCTATCGTACTTTCTAACAAGATGGATAACGATTGAAGTTCCCTAATATTAACATTTTCCTCTTCAGTCAAATCACTAACCTGTTTAGCAATTTTCGTAAACGTCCTTGTCGCTCTCCTTTGCTTCAGTAATTTATCGAGGCCTTCGCACTCCATATTCCACGTGGGTACGAAGATTTTTCCTTCTTCAACTCGTATATGTCCTTTCGCGGTCGCCACTAAATGATGTGTAATACCATTACATGCAGAAACATATTTTAAGGAAGTCTTACAATGGGTCTGCACTGAATGTAATGTTAAAACACTGCTTTATGCAGCTTACATCACATCATACGGTACTTTACAAAACATAGCGGCCATTACTGTCTTCAATTATCTTTTTTTAAGTGCCCAGCAGATGGGACTGCCGGGAAATGCGGACAGTGTCGGCAGAAAAGTCTCACGTCAGATATTGAATTCTAATATTAGAATTTGTGTTTAGAGTGGAATTCAAATATTGAATTCAAATATTAGAACTTGTGTTTTCGAGTGGAAGCATTAACTCAGAGTCTTTACAACAGTGCATTAAAACTTAGGTTTTCATGAGTACAGCTCAAATGCTGGTTGAAGTTTAACCTCGTCATGGACATGCATTGTTCGCCATACACAGCAGACATGTGACGATGAGTCCCGCCTACTCCAGTCCCCTCAGCCTCCAGAAAACGAACCACACTTCTTTGCTTGCCTCCATTTCTTCAGTTGGACGAACACGCTAGACCAGTCCGGCATCAACAAAAGACATAACCGAACAACTGCGTGCACCTGTGAGTTGTCACTATGCAGTTCTCCTACCACAGCGATGGCAGTGTCGATACGTAACAACAGTGTTGCCACCTTTCATGAGGAATGTGTGTTATGGCGGGTGTTCGTTTTTCATTTTACTGCCCCGTATACATTGAGATCAGGAGAAAGGAAATAACTGAGGCAATATGAAAATGATGAAATGTACTGTATGTTACGTAATATTGCTTATGAAAGGAAGAACTTCAAGAACTAGTTATTTTTCTGCGCTATATCTCTATTTTCTGAACGAAGAAGGTGAAAATTTAATCTTTCCAGGACTCTGTTTGTGTTTCAGCTGATACAGTCAGGACGACATAAATCTTTTCTTAACCGAACGATCGAGGTTGGCAATATGAAGTACCCGAGCCAAAAACAAAGTCTGGATTTGACTTCGTTATTTCATCGACTGCACGTTTCAAGTTTGTTGTATTACGTAGCTTCTTCGTCTTTTTGTTACAGTTTTGTTACAGCTCTTATGGCGACGGTGGGATAGGAAAGGGCTAGGAGTGGGAAGGAAGTGACCATGGCCTTAAAACAAAGGTTCAGCCCAAGTATTTGCCTGCTGTTGTGAAAATGGGAAACCATGGAAGACCCTCTTCAGGGCTGTCAACAGTGGTGTTCAAAATCACTATCTCCCAAACGCAACTGACAACTCCATGACCCAGACCGCGCACCCTTTCACTCGCTCTTCACAACTACATAACTACGTAGTTACGGCACTACATTTCTTATTTAAATGTATGATAATGCTTAAATTGTCATTATAGAAAAAATGGTAATAAGCTATAAATACTTTTCTTTTTTTAATTTTTAGTCATGGGCTCTAAGGAGCCGTGCAGCCAGCAATCCACAATAATACTGAATTACACAATAACAGACATAACAAATTTGAAAAAAAACAAACACACAAAAAATAAAAAACTTGTAAAAATCAACTTGTGATCCACTGATTAAATCATAGTCTTCTCGTATGCAATTATCTTGATATTGGTCCATATTGATACAATTACAATAGATAGACTTAAGGATACCACCTAATCAATACATACAGTATGTATTTATATGTGACTGTGGGACAAGTTTCAATCATATTATGATCATCTTCATCCACTTACAACTAAAAATTTGAGTTGAGTTTTAGTCTGTGTATAGTCAGCAGTGATAATGCTACCGGAGATGCTATCTTGAACAACCCGTACGGGCACAATTTACAAATGCATATACAACTACGAGGTTCTACAAATGTAATCACCTCGTTCAAACTTCCGGAAAACGATAGAAGTTCACAAATTAAACACATGCAATCAACTCTATTGAAGTTCTTTCAAGAAAAAACTGCCCATTTCTCCTCAGCATCATCTTATTACCCAATTTATTGGTTCCAACTGGCAATATTCATGTGACAATTCATAATTAAGCGGGCTAGTTGGCCGTGCGGTTAGGGGCGCGCAGCTGTAAGCTTGCATCCGGGAGATAGTGGGTTGGAACCCCACTGTCGGCAGCCCTGAAGGTGGTTTTCAGTGGTTTCCCAATTTCGCATCAGGCAATTGTACGTTAATTAAAGCCACGGCCGCTTCCTTCTCACTCCTAGCCCTTTCCTGTCTAATCGTCGTCATTACACCTATCTGTGTCGGTGTGACGTGAAGCAACTAGCAAAATTCATAATTATGTGAATGCTGAAATACATATAGACGCACTTTCCACAGACTCAACTAATTAAATGGGATGAATTTGACATTCGTCAATATACAATCTTATCCTATATGAATGTCATTAGAAATAATTTTAATTTTAAGTATTTATACCTGGAGTGACGTCACTGACGAAAATTTTTTAAGACATATCAAACATCATTTTGTCATTGTTTTATTTAAAATGTACCCGCCCCTACCCAGAAAAGGCTCCGGCATGATATCTACAGGGCGTTAACGGGATGAAAATATAATAAAATAGGCGTTTATCTAACATTACCTTAATGGCATACACATTCGAATTAAAGTTTAAATTAATACAAGCGGTTTATTAGACTTTGATGATGATGGGAATGACGCATGTATATTTATACATGAATTACATGAATTATTAACAATTGTTGTGGTTTGTTATCGACTTGTAGTCGTGTGTGATGGATCCGAGTATTGTTTATCGCAAAGCGATTCGCCATGACGTGATACGAACGGAAACATCTACCATAAACACTGAGGCTATATGACATTATTGACTACTGAAATAAACATTCATGCAACAAGTCTGAGCGATCCCTATGCTAAAAACACACAATTATTTCCCAACGAAATACCATGAAAGAAATTATATAAATGTGGAACAAACGCCCGGGTTTGAACCGACCCTAACTACAATGCAATTCGCCGCGCCGATGGCCAGAACCATCGCCGACGCTAATTATAGTCACAACATGTTACATGAACAACACAGAGAAACACAGATTATATACAATGAACACGTGAGGCACCCCATTCTTCATTTTAGCATTGTGGAGTACCAGTGCCGACGTAGGGAACTGAACTGACAACCCCTTGGGATGAAAGTAGGACACTGAAATCCCTAGCTACATTATACTCAAATGAGTAACGACAGTAAACTAACAAATACTGGTACCAATCGCCGTGTCATTTATTAGCGAATACTTCATTATAGCGTGTTGAATATTTCCCATTATTAGCCGATTCCTACAGGCCTTGTTTTCTTAACTCAAGGCTCCCCTCTTATATGAGCGGACACACACACAAAAAACACTTCTGTTTACTAGGTCAAGCGCTCCAACCCTCTACCACGGGTGGTCAATGGCCTCGGCCTTCACAGGCATAACACGCCCTTTCTTTAACAAAAACAACACATCCCGAGGTGCGTTCACTACAAACTGAGGTCTGATCCTCATTAAGCAAGTTGCATCGGCTCCCAATACATCACCTCGATTCAACACATGTATTTTTTTGAAAAATCATGACTTCGCAACGCGACACCGGTTTTTATGATACCAATATTTGTATGATTACCGTCATTACAATTTATTATCATTATTATTATTGCAGGATTCATCATTACACTATCTTCCTACGTGATTTACCTAGGAATTAGATCATACTGTGTGATCATACCGAACTTCCTCGTAATGACGATGTAATTAATCCCTAATAAATTTGTGATTAACAGATGATTATTTTCTAATTAAATTGTCACACGGTAATATAATAATGAATTAAATATTCACACGGTAATTAACTCAATTAAATTCCAAATAAATTATGGTAAAACTGATCAAATAATCCAGCTTAAATTGTAACACTCCCTAGCTAAATATTTCAAAGGAGGCCTAGGGCATCAGGTCCATCTTCATTTCTCGTGACTCTGGGGCCTCACGTCGCATACTTATATTATTATCAGTCATGCATTTTTTGATACAGGATCAACTACAGCCTAGCTTAAATTACCCTGAATTTACTAACATACTAGTCGCCTGACGCCTTAATTGTACACAAGTCTCCCAAAATAAACTAACTGAGTAAGTCTTCTACCGCATGCAAACCTATTAAATTATTACCACAATTATTTACAGTTAAATCACTTAGGCCTGTTATTACTTAAATAAAATAAGAAATAAAAGCTACGTGCTCCATTTCGGCACTACAACATTTCAATTAAGTTATCCCTAACATAATAGCGTCAGCTTATGATAAATAATTCCCGTCCCCTCTAATCAGGCCATATAATATGAAAAATACTCATCTCCATCACTTGATGACCCGTTGTCAGCTCGGGAAGTCCATTGCTGGTTTAGTGCTGATCCATTGGCACCAAAGCAATTACTGGTGGCACCATACTTCCTTCAGGATGGAAGTCCATAGTTCCTGGTTGATGAAGCCGCTGGCGGTATTCCTGGACACACAACACGTCACTATTTATTTCGAATCTGTTTAGTTGCGTTCAGTGTGAACGTCTGGCCACGATTTCAAATATTACTTCGTAATCCGCAGTTCAGTAGCGGATTCCACGTACCTTTGTTACTACTCGACACAGTAGTGCCGTAGTAATAATAATAATACGAATCGTATTGAGTGTTCGCGACACGTCACTGATCTTTAAAGTTTAATCACTGGTATCACGTCTGCCAAATCCATGCACTATCTACGTACAGTACGCTATTTCACTTGAAAATTAAGTTTAAATTCACTTAAACAAAGGGTCGATGGGAACTTAACTGAACATAGCTCCGCCGTCGGTAAGCTGCGAGTCCCGAATGACGCGCTTCGCCCTCGGAAGTGCTTTTTACAAGGAGACCATTTCTCCCACCCCTAATCTGCATAGGCCTATCCACGGCCCATTAGAGGTCAAATAGTACGACTATCAGGTGACCAGTATTCACCTGATGTGATTGAGACATATCCGTACGATTATTCTTCGTAGGATATTTTGTAATTAATTAAAGTCTGTCCGGCTTCCCCTACCACGCGAGGGTGAAGTCCCTTGTCAAGGGGGTGTTATGAGAATGAACAGATGGCCCCGGTACTTTTCCATACAGAAACAACACAGTATTCTTTCTTCATCTGAAATTTATCGAGTAAGAGGACATTAGACACTCTAAATAAATGTCCCAGTGACATTTATCTCTTTTAAATCGGAAGACGACTCCAGAATTCGAATTTCATTAATTTTTAGATCGTAGATAATTAAGTTGGCTAGTCTGAATTAAATATGGTTTCCATATTTCGTTTCGAAAAAGTGTGCTTCCCCTCATTCTCCTCGTCGTGCGGAAGGGATGTCTTCTCTCGAGTTACGTCATGGGGAATTCCCGATTGCAGCCCCGCCCGAGTCTAGGTGGACTTGGCTTCTGCCGCGAGTTCCAGCTACATAAAGGACAATATTGCGCAATAGATCGCAAGTAATGAAACCCTGCAAAATAAATTTAAAAGACGCATTTTATCTGTCTTAATGATATGGATATTAATTAGTTTTGGTTTTATTCCCTCAAAGATCATTGCGTTTGTAATTTCACGGACCAGTATTAATCAGAGGTCCTTGGGTCGTGCCCCTGTCGGGTGCAATACATACAGAATCTAATGCTTTGTTAATTTTTAGTTATAAGTGGCTGAAGATGATCATCATATGATTGAAACTGGCCCCACAGTCTGATATACATAGTCACGAAGCAGAGCAGTACAGCAGGAGAAATTGCCTATTACTCCACGGGGTGGCAGAAGCTCCGAACGAGGACGTCTATGACAAGGTGTTCGGTATTGTGAAATCCCACCTAGGAATAGACTTGACATTGGACAATTTAGATCGCTGTCACAGGATTGGGAAACCAAGGAGAACAACTGCTGAGGTAGTGACGGGGGGGAAGAGGCCCATCATAATAAAGTTCACGCGATATCACGAACGTGACCGTATCTGGCGTGCAAAGAAATCGCTGAAGGGATCGGGTATGCTGATAACAGAATCGCTGACAGCAACGAGAAAGGACATACTAAACGCCGCGCGTGACCACTTCGGTCAGAAATCTGTATGGACTAAGGATGGACGTATCATTATTCTAAGCTCTGATGGGAAGAAAATTCAAGTGACCACACGAGCTGACCTTAACAATGTTATTCAAGCAGCTAGGGGGTGAAACAGTGTGAAGTAACGACAATGTGGATTAGTTTAAGTTTGTATTATAGTGTTTTATTATTGAGTGTGAATGTGATTGAGTGCATGAAAAGCCGGCGCGATATCAGAGGAAATACGCAGGTAAGAAGCATGTATTCTTCTTGGTATTCTGTTTTGTGTGATGAATACTGTTATAACCACTACCAGCTGTGGACCTGACTGTCCCGCTACCCCTAACCTCTCCTACCCGAGAACGGAGACACCCCGCTGCCAAGGCTCATTAGCGAAAGTATTTCAGGCCAACGCACGTTCATTGAACTGCATTCATTTAAATTCTCAATCCCTACCTGCTCACCATGAGGAGCTAACAACTCTCCTTGAAAACAGTAATGTACACGTAGCTTGTATCAGTGAGAGTTGGTTACGCGCAACTATCCCTAGTAGTATGGTACACATAACGGGCTATAATATTTACAGGCATGACCGAATAGATAAAAGAGGTGGAGGAGTAGCCTTGTACTGTAGAGATGATATTAAATGTAAAATCGTATGCACATCTGCCCACTGTCCTGACCCGAGACCTGAGTTCATTTTTGCCGAGATAACTGTGACAACAGTTAAAGCCCTAATAGGAGTTGTTTATCGGCCACCACGGGTAGGTCACCTCTCAGACATTGAAGACATCCTGCAGAGACTATTACCTGCTTATGAACATATTTTAATATTTGGAGACTTCAATACTAATTTACTGGAACAGACTGGAGATACAAAGCAACTCTTAAGTATTTTCCAGACGTGTGACATGACAATACTTCCACTAAAACCGACAAATCATACCTCATCTTCACATACACTAATTGACTTAATGGTCACTAACAACCCACAGAAAATAGTATCACATGGACAAATTCCTACCCCTAGTATATCGACATATGACTTAATATACTTATCTTACTCGCTCAAAGTACCGAAGTATAAGTCCAGATACATCACATTCAGGGACATTAAACATATAAACTTAGATCATCTGAGAGTTGACGCCTTGAATAGACCTTGGGATGACGTAAAAAATATAAACGGTATTGATAGGAAAGTTGAAACTTTAAGTTCACTTATACTTGGTCTCCTTGATAAACATGCACCTAAGCGTACGGCCAAAGTCTCCCGACCTCCTTCTCCATGGCTGACCGATGACATTAAACAAATGATGTCTCACCGTGACGCGTTACACCGACTCTACAGACGCACACACTCTTCCAGTGCGCTTGAACAGTATCGACAACTTCGGAATAGAATTAAAGTAATAATTCGAAATAAGAAATTTTCTTTTTACAATCACCTGGCTGGAAATTTAAATGTGTCAAACACTTGGAAACAACTTCGTTCCATTGGAATTGGGAAAGCTTTGCCCCAGCCATGTAATCCAGACATCTCTCTGGAGAGATTGAATGCTCATTTTTCTGAAGTAAAAATTAAACCGGAAATACGCACAATATCACAGACTATAAAATCTCTTCTGAACCAGCCACCACCAAATAGGCCATTCTTTGAATTTCGCGAAGTCACAGAGATTGACGTGAAACGCGAGGTATTATCAATTACATCATCTGCTGTAGGACCTGATGAAATACCCATACTCATAATACAACACATCATTGACATTATTCTTCCTGCCATTACTCATATATACAACACGTGCCTCACAAGTGGCCACTTTCCAAAAATGTGGAAAAATGCCATTATAAATCCTGTTCCCAAAACTTCCTCACCTGTACTTATAACAGATTATCGACCTGTTTGCATACTTTCATCTCTCTCCAAGCCTCTTGAACGCATAGTACACGTGCAATTAACCGACTATTTAAATAAATACAAACTACTTGACCCTTTACAATCGGGTTTCAAAAAGGGACACAGTACGGCCACTGCTCTGCTGAAAGTTACAGACGACATGAGACGCGCTATGGACGAAAGGCAGGTGACGTTACTTACACTTCTTGATTTTAGCAGCGCTTTTGACACAGTAAATATAGACGTACTGGTTGCTAAATTGAAATCGCTTCACCTTGGACAGACAGCCCTAGAATTCTTTCTCTCATATCTTACGGAACGAAAACAACGCGTAATTATTCAGAATAGGTCATCCGAATGGGTAATGAAATTTTCAGGAGTACCACAAGGCTCTGTACTTGGACCACTTCTCTTTGTTATCTATATTAACGATATATCGACACGGCTAAGACACTGTAAATACCACTTGTATGCTGACGATCTGCAGATCTATTACCATTCCAAAATTTCAGACATCAATCAAGCAATAGGTTATATGAACTCTGACTTAAATAATATCTGTGCATACGCTCATGAAAACTGTATTTTAATTAATCCATCAAAATCTAAAGCTATTATTGTTGGGCAAACGAAACAAATCAGTGCGGCAAAAAACAACAACATTCCTCCACTAACTTTATCTGGTAAAATTATTCCGTACGAAAACTCGGTAAGAAATCTTGGGGTAATTATAAACGAGAATCTTAACTGGGGAGAGCACATTACAAATATCTGTAGAAAAGTGTACGCGTCCCTTCACCCACTAAAATATCATCAAAATATGCTGCCACTAAACATGAGAATTAGGCTTATAAATACTCTTATCCTCCCTATATTTTCCTACTGTGACGTAGTACTAATTGATGCCACGAGAGAACAACTAAACCGATTACAACGTGCTATGAATTCGTGTATTAGATTTATCTTTTCCTTACGCTATGATGTTCATGTTACCCCTTATTATCGACAACTTTCCCTTCTAAAATTTGAACAATATAGAAACCTCCACGTGGCAGTATTAATCTTTCGAGTATTAAAAGAGAATATCCCATACTACTTATCTTCACAACTCAATTTCCTATCCTCTTTCCACCAGCATAATACACGCTCTGGCAGTACACTTGCTATCCCTCTCAGCAGGTCAGCAGCGTTCAGCCGTTCCTTTGTTGCAAATGGAGCTAGAATATGGAATTCTCTCCCCCACAACATTAGAGCCATACAATCCTTAAATTCCTTCAAGTTGTCTTGCCGTGAGCATCTCCTCGATATGTGCCGCCAGGCTGAATGAATCTGGCAGAGTGAATGTGTGTATGAATGTACGTTTACTGTGCTTAGGGTATTTAGTGTCAATCAACTTTTAATTTGTAACGATAGTTTAAGACATGACTAAGAATATTTATAGAGTTTATGTTATTATGTTTCATATTTTGTTTCTAGTTTGTAATGGTAGTTTTAAGATAAGATTATGAATATTGCTCTCAGATGTACTATGTTAATGAAGTGTGGTTAAGTGTAAGAGAGGACCATGAGTCCTAACTTCGCCACTACAAATAAAGGCAAATATAATAATAATATAATTAGGTGGAATCCGTCCGGCTCCATGGCTAAATGGTTAGCGTGCTGGCCTTTGGTCCAGAGGGTCTCGGGTTCGATTCTCGAACAGGCCGGGGATTTTAACTTTCATTTCTTAATCCCAATGGCTCGCGGGCTGGGTGTGTATGCCGTCTTCAGCATTAGAATTCATCACAGGTAGGGCCCCATTCTCACAGACACGCAGGTCGCTTATACGGCGTCAACTCGAAAGACCTGCACCCGGCCTCTTCGGAGGCCACACGCCATTATTATTATAGGTGGAATCCTTAAGTCTATCTATTGTAATTAATGTCTTCTGTCAAAAATAGTCTTTGCAACGATCTGACGACAGTAAATAAAGAATACAAATTCCTTACAACATTGATTTTAATGTAAATGAAAGCACAATCTTATACAATTACACACTATAACGCACTTAACAATACCGAACAAAATTGGTTTTAAAATTGTAAATAAGACTTCCTTAGGACTGAAGCAATGGCTGTGGGCCGTTGACCTAGATGTTAGGCCACCTTAAACAACAATCATCATCATCATCACCATCAAGAAGCAATGGCATTATAAATCTGAAGGTTGTCCAATGGAAGTAAACACTGTATGTAAGCTAGGATATGGAATCCCAAGACATCCAAACTGTTAAAAGACGATCGCCGTTGTTCTCGATAGGGGTCACTTACCAAGAAACTTAAGTCTTGAATTGACTGACTATCGCATGAACAGTAGGGAGAGTAAATAGCTCCAATTAGACGTAAGAGGCTTCTAATGCTAGGTGAATCATACCTGTAGAAGGAGTCTCACTGGCTTGTTGGCTGCTTGGTGAACGCATGAATGTAGAGTAGTTGCGTTTATTTCCCTATGGATTATTATTATTATTATTATTATTATTATTATTATTATTATTATTATAAATAATATAATAAAAGTTGCTTTACTTTGCACCGACGCAGATAGGTCTTATGGCGACGATGGGACAGGAAAGGCCTAGGAGTGGGAAGGAAGCGGCCGTCTCCTTAATTAAGGTACAGCCAGCGATTGAATAACCGAATACAGAATAATCGTATATTCGATTATTTTCATGTTATTCGATTAATCGATTTTTCTATTCGATTGTTTTCGATTATTCATTCGATTGAAGTAAAGGAATACAGAATAATTTTTCTATTCGATTATTTTTAGATTTTTCATACGAAACTCCATTCGAATAAATGAGGCAACTTTTCCATTCGATTATTTAATTAATCGATTGTAAGTTATTCTATTATTAAAAGTATCACATTATTGAAGTGAATGATATCTGAAACTCATTCGATTATTTATTTGATTATTTAAATAATTTAATAGAGGTCATTAGATTATTAAAAGTATTCGATTATCCCATCATTAGGTAGAGCCCTAGCATTTGCCTGGTGTGAAAATGGGAAACCACGGAAAAACCATATTCAGGGCTGCCGACAGTAGGATTCGAACCCACTATCTCCCTAATGCTGGATACCGGCCGCACTTAAGCGACTGCATCTATCGAGCTCGGTGTTATCATTATTTGTGTTTATGCATTACAAATGAATCGTTTGTTTCTGAAACGACACTTCTCCAACGTACCAAATTGTTCAGAAAACAGGAAAAACTGCCTGTAGTGTGTAATGTCATATCTATTCTTCCGATATTTATTATGCTTATTCTGCTGTTGAAATGACTATGACAGATAGGTTGTTTGTATGAATTAGTCCAATACGTTCCTTTGCATACTTTGTTGAAAATGGTGGAGACGTGCTGTTTCTGCAACAAACACCATTATTGAGAATATAAGGAAGTGTAACATTGATTTTAACGTCATTTCAGTTTCAAAAGGAACTTTATTAAATAAAGTACAATTTTTGTACTGGGGAAATACAGTGTTTAAACCCATTATTTAATAGTTATTTGTAAGACTTACTTATTTGCACATATTATGATTAGACCACATTGTGTAGAAAACTAAACAGAGGAATACTCCTTTTATGTCCCTTTCGAAAGTTCGTAAAACAAAACAACACAATATAATACAAATAACATGTAAGTCTCTTGTTTTTGAACAATGCTTCTCACTTCTATTGCGCTGATGTTGTCCATGCAAACAGTTCATAATAAAACTCATGGTGTTCTTCTGGTATGTAAGATTCCAACTTCTTTATGTCTGCTAATTTCTTTTCATTCAATGGAACAAAGCCTTATGGATAAACAAGTCTAGTTGGTAACACAGGAAGACGGGTTTCAGAAATAAGCAACTTGAAAGTATGAACGCACAGTCCATCAATACAGTATTTTCCTAACACATGATTTGCCTCATACTGAAACTCCATAAATTGATTTATATGAAACGCTACTTTTGCATCTCTTTTCACACTTCTTCCTAGCGAATCAAGTGAAGTAAAAACAACACCTCTCTAGGATAAGTGTTCTTTCTGCACAAAACGGAAACTTTCATTCGCGACTAACAGTCAGAGAAATATGGTAGAAGTGTTTTTTCTGCACAAAATGGTAGCCCTTCGTGCATTAATCATGGCAGTATTAATAACTCATATAGTGTCAAAAAGTGGAGAAGTGCTGTTTCTGCAACAAACGATTCAAATAAAGTTATAGGCATTATTTATCTTACTGAGCAACTCACTCCTCTGCACAGCTCAGGTAAGATTACATGTGACTAATGGTAATGACTTAAACCGCGAGTCAATTAACAACTATGATACTATTTCCTCTCTGGTCCGCTGATAATAGGCTGTTTATTAGACCGTTACCAAACCTCATCATTAGAGTCCGGCGCCAGATGGCAGTACCACACTACCCGCTAATCGACCAATCGATTGTAAAGAACGATACCGCATGGAACTCTGCGCTTTCGCTCTAGATAAGCATTCAATATCATTACATAGTCCACAGTGAAAGATCCTAATGATGACTACCTATCTAGTCTCAGGTAATCAAATACCTATATCTTTGGATTCCTAAAGTTTAAATCGGTTTGTGTATTTTGGGGGCTATTAAGTTCAGTATTGACACTTGTTCACGATTAATTAACCGATCAGCAGAAATGCGAGCAACGGAGGGTGCTTGTGCAATGTTTAATAATAATAATAATAATAACTATTAACTATATATTTGAACATAAATATACAAAACCCTTAACGTGTGCTGTAATGCACAATCGTGTTTCAATGCCAGCGAAGCAGCGCTCGGTGGTAAAAATGGGAACTAGGGCCATATCGCTCATATTGCTGTATTGGGAAGGCGTATTAGCGCAGCCATAGGAGAGGGCGATGACCTGTCTCAATACAAATTTCATAATAAGTTAGTTAGAGTTCGACCCGCTAGGGGTAGCAACAAACCTATGATAGAGACATCTAGCGGTTGAAAATCCAAGTATCATACATAACACTAGTTCAAGTTCAATTACATAGATGGCTTTATAGAAGGCGCGCAGTTTAACTGGACAGCGAAGGTGTACCTGCGGTACACACCTCCACCCCCTAAGGTTTTACCACGGGATGAACAGTTTTGAAATCTTGAATCTTGGAACACATACATTTTTGAGAAAACATATACAGTATAAGTCGGAGTATAACATGATAGCGAGTCCTTTCTTGTTTATTTGTTGAAGTTTAGATAGTGTTTGCGAAGTAGTGGAAGTTCGGACTGTTCCACCCAGATTCGACGGCAAGAGCGGCCACCGCTGCCGATGTGAGTATGGGGTCGCCCGGACCCCCAAGGTACCCTGAGATACCATCCTCCCGTATACTGAGAGGAGCAGCCAAGGCGATGGTCACCAAGGACCAAGTAGAATTGTTCGGCCCAAGGACAGAGCGGGCGTTTGGAGTCCAGCTTCCAAGCTCCTCCCAGTGATGACAGTTCCCAAGGAGGCAGTTTAGAAGGAGTCTTGGCCGGAAGGAGGCGGTCCCATACCCGGCGCTGGCATTCCTCGCAAGTTGACACGACGTTGCCCCAGGTGAAAGTAGTGCACTGTAACACTGAATTTTGGGGCGACAGTAACTGATTCATAGACAGTGTTACATGTGGTGCAGCTAAGGGGGGCGACTATCGAGAACGAGTGTACGCAGTTTCTGACACATGCTTGGAGAAAGGGGCCGTAATGAGAGAATGGAAACGAAATTATCGAAGAAAAGGTTTTCAAAAAATATTTAAACAAACAAATGCAAGTTAATTTAGGATATAACATGAACATAAATACAACATCTGACAACCAACATGGGCAGACGCACTCCTTATTCTTACTTTGCTTACATAAAACTTAAGCTAATAAGATGCCAAGGAAATCAATATAATTAATTCATAGACATCATCATTTGGTGGCATATAATGAAAAGCAAAGTTCTTCAATTAGGTTTTACTTGAGATAGGTGAACACGAAAAATCCTTTCAAGAGGGTGACAGGAGTAATAAAATGAAGGATTGTACAAAGTCCATGAAATATGGGGGCAAGCTTGCCTGCTGGAACAAAATTTTTAACCAAGACCTGGTCTCAAACTTTTAAATTGGTGGGTCTTCGTCCACGATCATACCTCATTTTTACTCTCTGGTGAGAGGCCTTATGATTTTTAGCTTTTCTTCAGAAATCCCGGCTATTCTCCGGATCTATTGTCTCTGGCTAATGCTCAATGATCGACCACAAATTTGACAAAGGAGTATTTTGGACAAAACAAACTTAAACACAAGAGAAACTGGAGAAAATTTCTGGGGCACATGAACGGCCGAGTTAAAGGCTAATGATATTCATAGTAAGGAAGTTTCCCAACGAGAATTATCTTCGTGGTGACAAGCAATAAGGGCAGATCGAAGATTACGATTAACCCCCTCAGCTAGAGATGGCTGTGGGTAGTACGCAGACGTCGTGACATGTGAGATGGATCAAAACAGAGCTTACGAAGTAAATTAGAGGTGAACGACTTAGCTTTATCAGAAACAATATACGGTATTGATAGGGAACAAAAGATGAAAAAATAGTATTGAGACAAGAAATAGTGGACTGAGCAGTGGCAAGCCTAGTCCGAAACAGCCACAAGAACGGTGTGAAACCATCCACACACACACACAAGATTTAGATTGAGGGAAGGGTCCGACGTAATCGATGTACAATCGCTCCATAGGGCGAGATGCTTGGTGTGATGACAATAGTCCTACCTTGGTAAACAACGTGGGCATACTAATCAAACAACACTTACATGTTTTAACCAGTTCCCTAATCTCGCCGTCAATACTCTTCCAGATAAACGTTTCCCTTATCTTATCTCTACATTTGAAGATGCCCAAATGTCCCCCAAATGGGGTCTCATGGTAATACTTGAAAATCATAGGCACTAGACATCTGGAACCACAATTTCCATTTTCTGATCGTGCCTCGAAGGGCAACACAGAATCCCATTCCTCAAAACATAAGGGACAACATGTTCCCCTGAAGAAAAATATTCCGGAATAGGAGCCAGCAGCGGATCTTCACGTTGGTATTTGGCCATATCATGAAATAACAAGGTGGCATCAGTCAAAATGGCACTTCTAATAGGAGCTGTGGAAATAGAAGGTGAAGGACTTTCTTCCGGATAAACGGTATCAGAATCGCTGGAAAACATTCGGCTTAATCCATCTGCGACCACATTTTCAGATCCCCAAATGTGTCGCACGTCAAACAGAAACGCAGAAATCCGATTCGCCCAGTACGACGGGGCCTAGCCAAAACCCAGCTCAGAACCTAATTGTCGGTCTCTAATTCAAATGTAACATGCTCAAGGTAGAGACGGAATTTATCTAAGGCATATAGGACGGCCAGTCCTTCTAAGTCGTACATACAGTACTTGGCCTCTTGAGGTGACAAGGTTCTAGACGCATAGGTAAATGGCGGCCTTCCAAGTTCAGATTCCGGAAGAGAAACCGCAGCGACCACAGATGACGAGGCGTCTGTCTGTACAATTAACTTCTTAGAGAAAACTGATATAGCCAAGACCGGGGCTTTACACAGGGCTAATTTCAGATCATCGAACGTAGATTGCTGCGATGGCCCTCATTCAAATTTGATACCTTTCCTGCGGTGAAGGTTTAGAGGTGCCGCCTATTAGCGAAGTTGGGGATGAATTTCCTAAAAAAATTCACCATGACGATGAATCTAACAACCCCTTTAACATCTATGGGAGGTTTGAAGTTACGGATTGCATGCATTCTGGAATGATCGACTGAAACTGCAGCAGGTGAAACAATATGCCCCAAGAAGGAGTGTTTAGCAAAAGCTACCTTTGACAACTTGACCGTCAATCCAGCTTTACAAAGGCGTTTTACAGCTTCCTCTAGATAAGATAAGTGTTCTTCAAAGATCTCAGAGAAAATAACGACATCATCTAGATTTAATACCAGATTTAATACCAGAGAAGACCCTATCTAGCAGCCTAGTAAGAACCGCCGCGCCCGTGGAAACCCCGAAAGGCACGCGGTTATATTCGTACTGTTCCTGTCGGTAGCGAAATCAGTCAGATGTTTCGATTCTTCCGCCAGAGGTATCTGATTATAAGCTTGGTTAAGATCTAATATGGTGATCTAAGATGGCCTTACGAAAGCTAGAAAAATATTAATGCAAGTCGGGAAGGGGTAGTAAAATCTTACTATTTAATGCAGTGTAATCAATAACTGCCTTGAAGCCGCCTTGAGGTTTCGGCACCAGAAAAATGGGTGAAGAACACGCCGACTTTGAGGGTCGAATGATACCATCCATCAGCATTTGGTGTTCGATTTCCTCGAGGGCCTATATTTTGCGAGGAGATAAACTGAATGGAGGAAATCTCACGGGAACCGAATCCGTAACCTCGTTCTTGTATTCAATTAAGTCAGTCACACCAAGATTTTCCTAAACACGTCGGAAAATGACTGACATAATTTACGAATGCAATTAGTCTGATCCTCAGGTAGATGGCTAAGGTCTAATGACATCTCAATCTGGGTAGGCGAAATCATAGAAGACGATACAGAATTAGATTTTAAAAGAGGTATACGGAAATTACTCCTAAATTTGAATGTGCAGGATTTACTTTGAAGGTCGAGCACGATATCTGAATGTGGCATGAAATCTTGCCCTAACATCACAGGGCATGATAAATATTTTGCAAAAAATACTTAGATTTCCTCGTAAATTTAGAAATCTGAATTTTGGCATGGATAAATCCTAAAATTTCTAGTGGAGAAGAGTTAGTCGAAACACATTTCACGGAGGAAAAACATATTCAGGGAATTTACAATAAAACATTAATTTGGACTACCATTCTCCTGAAATCACAGAGCTAACACTTCTTGAATCTAAAAGGATCGTGACCGATTCGTTATTTATTTCAATTTTGAAGAAGGGCACGAATCCTGGTCTACCGGAGGCAGTTTTGAGGTATTCCTTAGGATCTTCAAAAGATATTTCAGAGGGTCTTTCCTCCTCAGAAAATACGATGCCAGAATTAAACTGGGCTGAGCCTTGAGAAACAAATAGGTGAGAGGACTCAGCCGGGCACCCTAGTCATTTTCTATTGATGTGGTCAGCAGAAGTAGAACCGAAAGTGGAACAATAAGGTGTGTTATTTGATGAGTTGCAGTTCTTAGCCAAGTGTGTGAATGACCCGCATTTGAAATATCCTTGGGAAGACGACGCTCCATTTTAGGTCCATTCGTTTTTAATAGACGACACTTATTTCGTAGATGGTCCACCATCCCACGCGCGTAACATTTCCGGGAAGAGAAGACTCGGCAAGGTGGTGGTCGAGAAATATTATAAGAAGGTGGTGGTTCCCGAGCGACTCGCAGAGTATCTGCATATGTTACTCCTTCCGCGGACACGAACATAGCCTCAAGTTCCGTAAACGTTTGCGGGCGGGAAGCAAAACATAATATGATCTATAAGATGGCGAAATACCATCAATGATAGCCTGTACAATTTGACCTTAGGAATAATGCAAGGCAAAATCTCTGGTCCAAAACTTAATGTCTTGTATGAAGTGCGCTAGATTTTCACCTAGCCTTTGGACTCGGAAGTAATACTTTTTAATTTAAGATGATAAAGCTCTTGCAGGGATAAAGTTTTCCAACAAGAGGGGGTCGAAGATTTCGATAGAACTCCTTTCCGATATCGCCTTAACAATTTTATTTGATAGAACACCAACAGTGTAAAGGTAAACGATCTGTAAGATTTGTGTATGTGACAGGGCGAAGACCAAAGCATGTTCCTTAAATTCTAGAAGAAATCTTAGGAAGGTTATGACGTCATTTGTTTAATTCACGGAAAATTTCGAAAAATCTTAAGCAACATGCTAAAGCCTGGTGATATGACCGGAGAGGCGCCGGAGGTTGAGGAGGTTCGAAAGCGGAAAATGCTGTGGATTACCAACGGGGTTTACAACTTGTTCGGATGGGGCAGAAGCTTTGTGTTTCACAATCGATTCCCCACAATCGGAGGACTTCTTCGGTTCCTCTTCATTGTTGACATTTAATGGGGCAGCGTAGTCACTCTTCCCACTCGCAGACCCAGACAACAATTCATTAACTTTAATAGATAGCTCAGAGATACGTTCACCGAGGGAGTTAGCCATACTAGAATGTTCATCGCTGATTTTAAGAGAAAATAGTTCCCCTACTCTGTTATAGAAATAAAAGAGTGTAGCCTGAACACGTTTCAGCTGGTTACCAGAGGGCTCACCTCCTTCAAAGAAACTCAAAACAGAGGCAAGGTCTGCAATATTAGTGGTGATCGTGGATAAAGCGTCACCATCTTCCTTTTCTCTATACACAGGAATACTGTTATGCAAATCCAAGGAATCTTTGAGTTTAGATGCATCTGTTGCAACCGAGCCACCAGACTGAACCTTTTTAATAGCTGGTTCATAGATGAGTTCTTCCATGCACAAATACCAAGGAGCAAGATCCTCTCTAGGACCAGGCATAATGAACGAAAATGTTCAAAAAACATTTGAAAAATCGAAAAACAGAAAAATTTCTAGTGTTCAATTTCATATCTTAAGAAATGCCATCAAAAGGGGCTTTGTCCAGGCACATTCAACCACGCTCTGCTACCACTTGTTACAGGAATATCGTGGATCACAGAGATGTAAGAAGGTGCCAGGGTGATTGGGCGGACAAGGAAATGACCAGAGCATAAGTCAAAGCACTAAATTATGACATTTTATTTTTCTTACTTCAAAATTTGATAAATAAAAGATCTGATTAGACAATAACAATTCAATAATGAGCTCGTCACCTCCCACAACAACAGTGTACTATAAGTCCGAATATCAAATTACCAAAACTTGATAGAATTATTAACGCGATAACATACAAGGAATGAGCATTATAGCTCTGAAAGAGGTACACTATTTATAAAAGCCTGTTTGCTCCACTAATCTACATAGCCTAGGAGTCTGACCTCCATAAGTTAATATAGTCCAGCCTCTCAGAGGCAAAAACATTTAACAGCGCACTTACAACCTGTAGGTTGTTCTTAACTACAGTATTTACACATCTTTGCCCAGATGTGGGATTATTTATCGCTCAACAGTTTGTTACACACTGCTCTACACACAATTACAAAATCAACAGGGGCAGTGAGTGCCCATTCTAAATGGCCTTAATGTAAAAGAAAAGGTTTATTATGATAGGCCATGAACAAAAGGCTAGAAAGCGAAACCCTTGCACTCCATCTAGAAGTTTCTAAAACCCTAAATGGACTTATGGCCCAATGACACAGAGGGTAAGTCTATTCTACAATGGGGTGACTAAACGAAAAACATTAAACTCCAAGAGAGTGTTAAGAATGTTAGATTATTAGAATCTTTACTCACCCCATACGAAGTTGGATGGGAATCAACAGAGTGAAATCACTCTTTGTTCCCCTGCATGATATGTTTTCCAGCAGGGATTTAAACAAAGTCCTCAGACTTATCGAAAATCTACATTTAATCCATGAAACTAGAACTTTACATAAATATAAGAAATTTGAAACCTTCTCCTCAAGCTATCTGCCGGAGCTGTCACATGTTAAGAAAATTCTGCCATTACTTTGAGTTGCTGGGCCTTCCGAACGCCGAACTGCGGCCCCTGCCTCCTTAGTACTCGCCGCACACAATCAACTGGAGCGATGAAGATAACAACACAGCCCAAAGGTGCCCATCTTTTATAGAATTCCGAGCAGAAGTTTCCCTAACTCTTTACAGATAGGCTGGATACCTGTACACACCCCCAATTTTAATTGGCTAGAGAAAATATTCCCAAAATTTTTGATTGGTTGATAGGTCCAGGAGTTCGAGGGGGCAGAGAAGTGTTGACAACCTTGACTAAGAACAAAACAATCTTCACAAACTTAAGGTTTTCCACCTGTCTCAATATAAATTTCTTAATAAGTTAGTTAGAGTTTGACCCGCTAGGGGGAGCAACAAAATCGATGATAGAGACATCTAGCGGTTGAAAATCCAAGTATCATGCATAACACTAGTTCAAGTTCAATTACATAGATGGCCTTATAGAAGGCGCGCAGTTTATCTGGACGGAGGTGTATTCCCGGAATAATAATAATAATAATAATAATAATAATAATAATAATAATAACAATAATAATGTTTAGAGTTGGTTTTACGTCGCATCGACACAAATAGGTCTTATGGCGACGATGGAATAGGACAGGGCTAGGAATGGGAAGGAAGTGGCCGTGGCCTTAATGAAGGCAGATCCCCAGCATTTGCATTGTGTGAAAATGGGAGACCACGCAAAACCATCTTCAGGACTGCCGACAGGGGAGTTCGAACCTACTATCTCCCAAATGCAAGCTCACAGCTGTGCGTCCCTAACCGCACGACCAACTCGCTCGATGATGATGATGATAATAATAATAATAATAATAATAATAATAATAATAATAATAATAATAATAATCGTATAACGTCTCTTCATTTGCAATACATTTCAAGCACTGTCATCTTAGGAGAGTGGATTGGTTTTCACGGAACCCAAAGCTAAGCTGAACATTTCTTCAGCTTACAGTTTCAAACCTCTCTGACCTCTCTTAGTCAATTCTTGTTGTCTTCAGCAAGACGCATAGCTTCGACTTACTTGTGCCAGGCCCTTCATTTTCATCTTTCCCATCCGACCTTCCTTGATCAACTCAACCCCTCTGACCCTGACGGTATAGGGTTGAGAAGCGTGGAAATATGTATTTAGAATCTCCTTTAAAAATAAGCATGATTTTTTTTTTTCGACTTGGAGAGAGGAATGTTTCTCAGCTGTACAATGTTATGTCGCATGTTACAGAGTTAGCTCTGCCAATAGCCTGGTCATCATAGCTCCAAAAGGCACTACCATAAACGTGGTTTACAAAGCGTTTCCAGGGTAAATGAAACTTAATTTTTCGGTGAGGTTTTATACTTTAGGAATTTTCAGATAATGTCAGTACCGAGGAACGATTACTTTTATCAAATTACGAGATCTACGCGAGCGAAACCGTGGGTGATTTTCATCTTTTTCATCAAATAAAAATGTACACATGTTTCACTAAGTTGACAGTGTAGTCGTCAATGCAGCTTCAAGGTTCAAAAGAACGGATGTTCTAGATAAAAATAAAGGATGCAATGTCAAGGAAAAATCATTCTTCGAAGTAGATCCATCATCCGGTTGTGCAGTCTATTCCTGGGTGGAGCGGAATGAAATACTGCTATATCACACTCAACTGGCATAAACTGTGATACAACTGCTACTCTGACCGCCTGAGTCAAATTTGCAGCCCGGTGGCTAAATGATGCTTTCAAGGCCGCTATTAACTGTGATAATCTGTTGGGATTTTGCTGTCTCAAAAAAATATACACAGTTCTAGCCCTTTAGGAAAAGAACTCAATGTTTATTAAAACACCCTAGGGATATGAGCTACGAATTTTAGGTAAATAAAATATAATATATGAAAATATACATTTATTTATTCCTAAAAATTACAATACTTTTCTTAATCATTGTTATCCGATCGATTAGGTGAGCAGTTTGCCTTTTACTACCACTACGAGCGCTGATGTGAGTCAGGGGATGGTGGTGGTGATTATTGTTTTAAGAGGAAGTACAACTGGGCAACCATCCTCTATATAACACTAATCAGAGGGAAAAACTGGAAGGGATCCGACACTTCGAAAATTGAAGATATCAGCCAAAGGAAGACAAGGGCCACGAAGGGCGTGAAAATGAAGGACTCCCTAGGCCTCGCAAACCTAATAGCGTCGGGGTCGGAAAAGAACAAGAGTTGACCAAGAGAGGTCGGATAGGATAGATGAAAGTGAGGAGCCTGGCACAAGTAAGTGGAAGGAATGCCAAGACACAGCTAAGGGCCCCGTGGTCGCCAACCCACGCCCCAAAGTTCAGAGCCCCTAGGGCCCCTTTTAGTCGCCTCTTACGACAGGCAGGGGATACCGTGGGTGTTATTCTACCCACAGAGGGAGAATGTGAGTCAATGCAGAGTTTCACTTTGGCCCTTATAACTGCATTCGGTGTAGACATTTTTCAAAAAATATATAAAACGCCTGAGGGTATTGAACCAAGGAACACATTACAGAAAGAATTATGTAAATTAGTTAATCTGGATAGGATTTGAATAAAAAAGAAAACGAGTAAAGAAACAAGCGATTTTAAGCTGTTTTTCCACAACTGCATTTAGGCCGGAAGCGATTTCCGAAATTTGTTTTTTTTAATTTGATAGAGTTATTCAAGACACAATTTGAAACCTTTCCGGGTCCTTTAGTCCTTAAACTTTCAGAAATTAACTAATTTTACGTTTTTCGTAGTATGGGACCCCACTTATCTGCTAAGAAATGTTTTCAACATTTAAAAGAATAGGTTTCCCGTGGTTTCCCATTTTCATACCAGGAAAATTCTGGGGCTTTAAGGCCACGGCCGCTTCCTTCCCATCCCTAGCCCTTTCCTATTCCATCGTCGCCGTAAGACCTAGTTGTGTCAGTGCGACGTAAAGCAAGTTGTAAAAAAAAATTAAGTTTCGCGGGAACTTCACCTCTGTGTCTTCAAAAGAGAAGTCCGCGACTGCCGTTAACAATGACGGTTGGATTTTGGAATTACTTCACCGCTGGTCTATTTTATGTGGTAGTCTCGTACATTGCGTTACCCGCTGTGGGTGGGGACGGAAGAATAACACCCACGACATTTCCTGAGTGTCGTAAGAGGCGACTAAAATGTGGGAGCGCGTGTTGGCGACCACGGGGCTCGTAGCTGAGTCCTGGCATTTTTCATTTGTACCAAGCTCCACACTTGCACCTAACCGACCTCACTTGGTCAACTCTTGTTCTTTTCCGTTCCCGATAGTATTATGTTTGCGAGACCTAGAGAGTCTTGCATGGCCTTTGGTGGCCTTTCTCTTTCTTTTGCCGATACCTTCAATTTTCGAAGGGACGGCCGTATTCCACTTTTCCCTCTAATCACAACCACCACCGCAAGAACATTATTATTTCATAATGAGGCACTTTTAGAAAATACACCTTTTCGGATTTTGTAAATGGTAATAAGATTAGTTTTCTCAAGTAAATAAAAATGGATTTCAGTATAAGATTTGGACTTAACAGGTCTCGAATATCAGCGAAATAAACCGCAATGATTATACTCGATCACCTATTAAGTCGTCTGTCATATCAGCAGTGTTAACACCATATCAAGTGTTATCAGGATTGTTATCTGATAGGTGGCGTGGGTGAGCACTTTCTAGCATCGAACACCGTAGCTGCCAACAAACACCTTATCGACCATTCGATCGTCCTCTTTCGTAATGTCTATTTCTGTTAATTGCGGCGCCTTCTTTCGTAAATAATTAGATAAATCGAACAAGTTGAAAATTTGCGTCACAAAATGTGTGACAAGATGTTTCCTACCGGACGAGTTGGCCGCGTGGTTAGGGGCGCGCAGCTGTGAGCTTGCATCCGGGAGATAATGGGTTCGAACCTCACTGTCGGCAGGCCTGAAGATGGTTTTCCGTGGTTTCCCACTTCTCCTTCAGGTAATAATAATTTCGTGTGGCTATTTATAGCTGAGAGCAGCGCTTGGAAGGCAGACCCTGCGATGAGTTTAGTTTAGTTTAGTTTAATACCTTTCTTATGTGGCGGGGCTCAGGCTATGAAGCCTGCTATTATGCCAAACCATATTATAAAACAGCTTTATACAATTTACGGAATAATGCACATAAAATCATTTTTACATATATTTCTAAAAATCACTAAAATTAATTTCCTTAACCTCTATAATTGTGTATCCGTATTGATAATTAAGAGCTAATTATTAAGTGTTTACATTAGTGAAATCTACTTTTTACATATTTGAGTACCACATTAAACATAGCCTCGGATTGCCTATGCCTCTAATTTCAGCTGGGATTGAGTTCCAGGAACGTATGGTGGCAAGTATGAGTGAGTTGTACGAGTTACTGTGGTGAATGGGAATGGACAAGAGGGAACGTGTGGATGACCTTGAGGCAGCTCTATCCGAAGGGGAGAGGTATTTAAAGTCTGTTTTAAGATAGTCTGGTTTGCTTGTTTGCAGAATACTGTGGAGAAGGGAAATAGCGTGGTATTTACGTCGTTCAGTCAATCAGCCATGACAGCTGAGAGAGGAAAGGGCTAATATGAGTTTGGATTGGGATATTTAATACGAATCGAGCACAAGCATTGTAGGCTCGCTGTAGTCGACATAAAAGTGCTTTGCTAATACTATTATAAACTACATCTCCGTAGTCAAATATTGGAAATATTAGACTCTGTACTAATCATATTCTTGTGTTTCTTGGAAGGAAGTCCCTCATCCTTTTTGCAGAATGTAATGAATAGAATACTCTTTGACAAATGTTTGTGACATGTTCCGACCAACTTAAATATTTATCGAAAACTACTCCAAGGCTCTTTACATGATCGCTATATGTTACTTTTATTACACTGAGCATAACCCTGGGTATAGATGTGTTTTGTATTTTAGCATGAGATTTATACGTGCGAATTATGATGGCCTGGGATTTTGATGGGTTCACTTTCAGGCCATGTCTGCTAGTCCAGTCATTAACATTTACTAGGTCTTCGTTTAACTTAGCGATTGAATTGTTTAAGTCATTAGGCTTTGTGTGAATATATAATTGAATGTAATCTGCATACAGGTGATATTTACAATTGGTCAGCCTCTCAGATAAGTCGTTCATGTACAATGAGAACAGAAGTGGTGACAATACTCCTCCCTGAGCCACGCCCACCCTAGTGGTTTGGCACGAAGATGTATCGTTTCCCACTGATACGCGCTGCTGACGATCACTGAGATAGGAGTGTACCCAGGTTAAAGTGTTGTAAGAAAATTTCAGCGCCTTAAGTTTAGCGAGTAATATGTCTCTATCTACACAATCGAAGGCTTTGCTTAAAAGTCCAAGAGAACAAGTAGGCCTATAGTCTTTTGTCCTTTATCCATAGCTAGTTGCATGCCATTTGTCACTTTAACTAATGCAGTGGCAGTACTGTGGTTTTATCTGAATCCCGATTGATATTTGTCAAGTAAGTTGTACTGTATAAGATATTCAGTCATTTGTTTATGTACTATTTTCTCCAACAATTTCCCTAATATAGGAAGGATACTTACAGGACGATAATCTTCGGGACTGTTGGGGTTGTTGTTTTTAGGGAAAGGTCGGATGATTGCATGTTTCCAGTTCGAAGGAAAGACACCAGTCATGAGTGAGTTATTAATGTATTAATGATATGCGTGACCGTTGGAAGTATGATGTCTATGATTCTTTTTAAAAGAGACAGGTTGATTCCATCATGGCCAGTGGACCCTGACTTTATCTCACTGAAGACTTCCCTAACGTCACTGGGGGTCACATGAGAAAAGTAAAACTGCTTGCCATTATGTCTTGCTTTCGAGGATATTCGGTTGATTACTGCTGCTTTGGTCTGTTCGTCAATCTGAAAGGATCGTGAGCTAAAATATTTGAGTTTAGGTCAGCCAGTGGTACATTAAAATTGTTGTCATTTGTCTTGTTTTTGCATAATCCCATTTCGCGAAGAGATTTCCAAATCTGACTAGAATTTTGAGTGTTCAAAATGTCATAAGAGTGACGTATTTTAGCTTTTCTAATTAACTGCGTTGTTCTGTTTCGGAGTTTTTGATACTTTCCGCAATTGTCAGATGTAGGATATTTCACGTAATTATAGGCTACGTCTCTTATTTTCATCTGGTCGCGTATTTCTTGGGACAGCCATGGGTTTGAAGGTCTCTTTACCCTAACAGTGCGTAGTGATGCATGTCTGTCATACAGAGTCAGAAGTAGTTCGTTAAAATGATTTACTTTTCCGTCATTGTCATTTATGAACTGAATGTTGTGCCATGGTGTGTTAAGAGCATCTTCAAAAAATGCGTCTTCATTAAAGTGTTTAAAATCTCTATATGTAATTAATTTCAGCTTGAATTTAGGGCACTTCAAGGAATATGCAGCGTAAACCACGTCATGTCGGGAGAGACCGGGAACGGGCATTTGTCCATGAGTTAGGATTCGGTTGGTATTATTATTAATTATTAGATCGAGGAGCGTACGGGAGTTGAGGGCGGGCGGCATCTGCCATGTGGAGGTAACTGCGTGTTGTTGTGCTGGGATAGTGTTATGTGTGGTGTGTGAATTGCAAGGATGTTGGGGACAGCACAAATTATCAAACAAACAACCCGGCCTTTCATATCCCATCGTCGCCATAAGACCGAACTTTGTCGGTGCGACGTAAAACAAATTGTAAAAAAAAACTGACTATTTCACTCGTGGTAGTTTCGTAGGCCCTCAGTCACTTTCTCCCTTTCGTGCATTGAACCCTACACTTGTCGGCTCCAAATTCCACACAGTTGTCTCTCGAAAACGATTCGTTAGATGCAAATAAATTAATCGTTATCGATTTGAGTTTCATGTATTGAAAGATTTATGATCATTTGATTTTTCTTTCTTTCTTCCTTTCTTTCTTTCTTTCTTTCTTTCTTTCTTAATCTGTTTACCCTCCAGGGTGGTTTTTCCCTCGGACTCGGCGAAGGATCCTTCATCTACCGCCTCAAGGGGAGTGTCTTGGACCATGAGACTTTGGGTCGGGGATACAAGTGGGGAAAGCGACCAGTACCTCGCCCAGGCGGCCTTACCTGCTATACTGAACAGGGGCCTTGTGGGGAGGGGGGGGGATGGGAAAATCGGAACGGATAGACAAGGAAGAGGGAAGGAAGCCGCCGTGGACTTAAGTTAGGTACCATCCCGGCATTTACCTGAAGGAGTCCGACTCGTTGGCTGAATTGTCAGCGTACTGGCCTTCGGTTCAGAGGGTCTCAGGTTCGATTTCAGGCCGGTCTGGGATTTTAACCTTCATAGGTTAATTCGAATTGCCCCCAACATCCCTGCAACCCACACACCACGCATAACACTATCCTCCACCACAACAGCACGCAGGTATCTACACATGGCAGATGCCGCCCGCCCTCATCGGAGGGTCTGCCCTATAAGGGCTGCAACCGACTAGAAATAGCCATACAAAATTATTATTACCAGAAGGAGAAGTGGGGAAACCACGGAAAACCACTTCGAGGATGGCTGAGGTGGGAGTCTAACACCCCTCTATTCAGTTGACCTCCCGAGGCTGAATAGATCGCGTTCCAGCCCTCGTAGCACTTTTCAAATTTCGAGACTGAGCCGGGAATCGAACTCGAGCCTCCGAGGGTGGTAGTTAATCACACTAACCACTGCACTACAGAGGCGGACCTCATTTGATTTTTGCAAAGGGAAATTTGACATCAATTTTATACCCTGTGGGTGGGGTGGAAGAATCCATTTACCTGTCGTAGGAGGTGCCTGAAAGGGGAACCAGGGACTGTCAACTTGGGAGCGTGGGTTTGTGGCCATGAGTCTTCTAGACGAGTGTGGCATTGATTCCACTTACTTGTATCAGGTTGCTCACTTTGATCTCCCCTGCCTGGCCTCCCTTGCTCAACTCTTGTTCTCTTCCACCCCGACGGTATTAGGTTTGCTAGGCCTAAGGACTCTTTTATTTTCACGCCCTTCGTGGCACTTTCCTTTATTTACCTATGCCGTCAACCGTCAAGGTTCTACTATACATTAGGCCCTTCGTCATTCAGTGTTAATCTCGCAGACATCCCAGAAACGGTATCAAGATAATTTGCCTTTGCCAAGCAACACGTAATATTCAACAGCTTTGAGGACACGATAACGAAAGATCTCTGCTTACAGACAAATTTATTTCAAAAGTGGCGCCTGACACCTAGCACAACCAAAACAGAAACATCTTGCTTTCATCCGAGTAACATACTGGCTCATACCACCTTGAAAGTGACTCTCCACGACAACATTTTACCATACAACCCAAACCCAAAATATCTCGGTGTAACACTGGACCGGACACTGCCATACAGTAAACATCTCTCCAACCTTGCAGCCAACCTAAGTACAAGAAACAACATCTTATCTGGCAGCACATGGGGATCCACAACAGCAACTTTACGTACTTCTGGCTTAAGTCTGGTTTATACAACCGCTGAACAATGCTCTTCCGTCCGGCTGAATAGCGCCCGCACCAAGAAAATTGACACCGTCCTGAATCAGACAATGCAGATTATCAGCGGTGTCATCAAAACAACCCCACTGCACTGGCTTCCAGTCCTTAGCAACACCTTTCCTCCAGATCTACGCCGCATGAACAATCTCGTCCGAGAAGCAAATAAAATTCAGGCCAATAAATCACTTCCAATTCACCAAGACATCCAAAGAACCGCTTCAACCCGACTGAAATCCAGACACCCTCCTCTGCTGTTGGCTCAAAAACTGGTGAAAGAAAACCACCGTGGACTGCGAACTTGGAATGAAGAACGGACTTCTAAAGCTCCCGACGAATGGAGATCTATCTTTGACCCTGGGCAGCTCCCGCCCGAGTTTCATCTCCCGCGGTGTGTTTGAGTCCCACTAAACAGAGTGCACCCTGGACATGGAAGAAGTGCCTCTGCGATGCATTCTTGGGGCGTTGGATATTCTCTAAGCTGTGACTGTGGTGAAGTATTCCAGACATCACCTTCAACTGCCCAGAGAGCGTTCTGGAACTATCGACGACTTTCTGACAGCTTTAACAACGGCTGTTCAATGGCTGCAACAACTCGACATCCTAGTTCAGTTTCCATTTTTCATCATCATCATCAGCTGTTTACCCTCCAGGTTCGGTTTTTCCCTCGGACTTAGCGAGGGATCCCACCTCTACCGCCTCTAGGGCAGTGTCCTGGAGCTTCAGACTCTTGGTCGGGGAATACAACTGGGGAGTATGACCAGTATCTCGCCCAGGCGGCCTCACCTGCTATGCTGAACAGGGGCCTTGTGAAGGGATGGGAAGATTGGAATGGATAGGCAAGGAAGAGGGAAGGAAGCGGCCGTGGCCTTAAGTTAGGTACCATCCCGGCATTCGCCTGGAGGAGAAGTGGGAAACCACGGAAAACCACTTCCAGGATGGCTGAGGTGGGAATCGAACCCACCTCTACTCAGTTGACCTCCCGAGGCTGAGTGGACCCCGTTCCAGCCCTCGTACCACTTTCCAAATTTCGTGGCAGAGCCGGGAATCGAACCCGGGCCTCCGGGGGTGGCAGCTAATCACGCTAACCACTACACCACAGAGGCGGACTTCCATTTTTCATTTGTTAATTTATGTATTAATTATATTTTACATCATTTCTGTGTTTTGTGTTTTTCTTTCTATTTTTCTGTATTGCACATATCTCTCTCGATTTATACTTTATGTTTCACCTTGACTTTTTATATTGATTCTGTTTTGTAAATTATTTGCTGTTTTTCATAGTGTTACTCCATTGGCGCGTGGCTTAACTTGTACCATAACCTAAATATATAAATAAACCTTCGGGTGGTCGGAACTAAATATTTATTTTTTCCCCATGAATCTGCTGTACACTAGTGTTAATTAAAATCTTGGGTCAAAAATATTCATTTCAAGCAAGGAAATCGCCGGGCTGAGTGGTTCAGACGGTTGAGGCGCTGGCCTTCTGACCCCAACTTGGTAGGTTCGATCCTGGCTCAGTCCGGTGATATTTGAAGGTGCTCAAATATGTCAGCCTCGTGTCGGTAGATTTACTGGCACGTAAAAGATCTCCTGGGGGGGAAATTCCGGCACCTCAGCGTCTCGGAAAACCGTAAAAGTAGTTAGTGGGACATAAAGCAAGTAGCATTATTATTATTATTATTATTATTATTATTATTATTATTATTAGCAAGGAAATCAGTACAGCCCTCAGAACCAGCCAGTACCAGCTTACACTCTCTCACTGGTCAGATCTATACTGAAGCAAAACACATGGACACACCTGAAGAGTAAGGGGAGATAGAGACAGCGAATGACGGGAGATATAACTTGAAAGAAACACACACAGAGGGGAAGGTACTTGCTTTCCCGTCAGCCTTCGCACAAAAGAATTGTAAACGAGTAGGAGAATTTGACCCTCGTTGAAATTACATACAAGCCCGTGTGGTTCCTCCCTTCATTCCCCTCTCTAGCGCATACCCAAGGTCGAGACAGGGGGGCGTTATTCACAGGGGTTAACGTGCTAAGTAGGTCAGTCTTTTCTCCACTTTTCTTTTCTTTCACGAACTGCCATGTGGTATAAGATTATTTCTTCTTATTATGACAATTTTTGTACCTTTATAAAGCAGTTGAATTTTAAGTAACTGCTGAGTTTATTTACCATAGGGTGCATTAATAATTATAATATTATACTTAATCCTCAACAACCAAAGTAAAAATAACCTGGCATAAAATAATTATGATCATCAGAGACGCAAGGATGTTTGGAAAACCGTTCCTATGGAGTTATTGTCAGCGCTGATCAAACACTTAAAAGCCATAAATATTGACGCCGGATTACATCATGCAGATTTATTCACAATTAAATTACAGTTAATTAATTGTTTTCCTTGATTAGGAGAAGCCAGTATAGCCAGAATGTTTAACCATAAAAACATCTAATCAGTTCATGAGGAAATGGTGTTGGGAGTGACCTCTGAGTGCGTAACGTTACAGGCCACACCTCCTAGAAAACGAACACATGCGACGTTGCTTGGCTTACTTCCCCTTCATCCTCAGGGTTGGTGCAGACGTGTATCTATCTTCAGTTGAGTGAGACAAAGGCACTCACTCCCTGCTATTCAGTAAGCTCTATCCAGACTCGGGTAAATACAGACAGCAGCCTCTCATCTTACAGACTGACCTAAATACGCTAATGTTGATTGTTCTCCACCTACAGCGGAACTAACTGCACCACTTTGGTCAGACAAACCTCCTCTTTGAATAATTCACAAGAGTACTTTGCGCGATAGTCGAGTGACATAGTCACTGGTTTCCCACAAAGATAGTCGCTGTTCGAATCTCAGCCTGTATATGCGAGATTTTTTTTAATAAAATGACATACTTTGTGTTTCGAATTGCACGTACAACTCGAGGTCATGTTGTTAGACCTCGGAATTTTAGGTCTTAAAAATTCTTTTAAGGTGCCTAAAATAAGTTCTCAAATATTAAAAAATGGCTCTAAAAATACATTTTAGGCAGCTTCAATTATCCTTCTTTTTTACCGGGCGAGAGTTGGCCGTACGGTTAGGGGCGCGCTTCCAACTTCTAGGCCTTTCCTGTCCCATAGTCGCCATAAGACCTATCTGTGTTGGTGCGACGTAAAGCCACTAGCCTTTTTTTTCTTTCTTTCTTTCTTTCTTTTTTCTTTCTTTCTTTCTTTCTTAATCCATTTACCCTCCAGGTTAGGATTTTCCCTCGGACTCAGCGAGGGATCCCACCTCTACCGCCTCGAGGGCAGAGTCCTAGAGCGTGAGACTTTGGGTCGGAGGGATACAAATGGAGAGGTGGATCATTACCTCCCTCAGGCGGCCTCACCTGCTACGCTGAAAGGGGCCTTGTGGGGGGATGGGAAGATCGGAAAGGATAGACAAGGAAGAGGGAAGGAAGCGGTCGTGGTCTTAAGTTAGGTAACATCCCGGCATTTGCCTTGAGGAAAAGTGGGGAAACCCCGGAAAACCGCTTCGAGGATGGCTGAAGTGAGAATCGAACACCCCTCTACTCGTTTGACCTCTCGAGGCTGAGTGAACCCCGTTCCAGAACTCGAATCAATTTTCAAATTTCGTGGCAGAGCCACTAAATTAAAAACGCCACATTTAATTTGCTAAATTGATAATAACCCTTTAGTGGGAAATATAAATGCATTTCACTCACCGATTTGCTGCAAACGCCACAGAAAATAATTTTACCAACCGATGTGAAATGGGGAAACTCCTGTAACCACTGTTAAATTACAGACGACTCGGAAGCCGACACGCTGCAAAAACGGACACACTAAAATGTTCTCAGATAATGAAATGAGGAGTTTTGTTTCCAGCAGACCAATGGACGCTGTGACACGCAGACTACGGGCGTGTTTATTGCGGGAGGTTCTTAAACACTTCCGGGGAGTATTCATTGGTTTGGGCGATGTTTACTTTAGTTACGCTACAGACCGGCAATAGGATTTAACGAGCCGGTCTGTGAGTTTTGAGGCTCGGACTGTACTTCAGGCGGTCCCTGCGCCACAGTGAGCTCAAGACTGTAAACACGCATGTCCGCGATGGTAGACGTCCTAAGGGACGCCGCGATGACAGGTCCTGCTCACAGGCTTATCTCCAGCTGGATGGTGCGCAGCGACACCCGTTAAGTGCTTATAACTTACCTCACTTAGTCGATTTTTAGTCTCTTCCGACCCCGACCACATTAGGTTCGCAAGGCTTGCGTAGTCTCATTTTCACGTCTTCCGTTCAGTGTTGCCAACTCAGCGGATTTTCTGCTAAATTTGGCGGAATTTTAAATGGAACAGCGGATAAAATTTCCTTTTAGCGAACAGCAGAATATTTGACGGATTTTCAAACTTCTGTTAACGGTTTTCAGCGGTAACATTATCATATTTTATCGTAAGGAGAAACAATAATATAGAACTTACCATCATTATTTGCTGTTGCTGTAATCGTCACTGAAATCATGGTGAGCTACCGTGTTTGTATGCCGAAAGGAAAGGTGCAGCAAAGTAACACAAGATGGCTGTGTATAAGTCGCCAGATGTCGTGTCCTTTCCAAATGGCTTGAGTTAATGGCCCATTTTCAAGGAACAAAATCAAATGAAAAGTATTTCACTGCCAAACAGTGATATCATTAATAAATTTTATGTTGTTTTTCTGAAACCCTCTTTGCCAAAACGTTGGAAAATCAATAATTCATTCCAGTCGAACTCGGCAGACCATATCGCCAGAAGAATTGTTACGAGATACTAAAGGTGATATTTTTACAGTTGATATTAGTAAAACCGAGCTCGATAGCTGCAGTCGCTTAAGTGCGGCCAGTATCCAGTATTCGGGAGTAGGTTCGAACCCCACTGTCGGCAGCCCTGAAAATGGTTTTCCGTGGTTTCCCATTTCACACCAGGCAAATGCTGGGGCTGTACATTAATTAAGGCCACGGCCGCTTCCTTCCCACTCCCAGCCCTTCCCTGTCCCATCGTCGCCATAAGACCTATCTGTGTCGATGCGACGTAAAGCAACTAGCGATATTAGTAAATATAAATTTCCGTAAATATCTCTTGGCTATGAAAAGTGATGAAAGTGAAAAAACCTTTCGAAATTGATCTGAAAATATAAAATTTGCACTGCTGGTGAGCTGCAAAGTCGACGGAAAGCTCCTTTGGCTGCTCTGAAAGAGTAATAAAGAGTTAGGATATTGGTCCAATGCTGTTGTTGAAAGAGCTCTCAGCCAATTACATTAGGCTGAATGTCTACCGCTATTGCTTACCATTCGAGCAGGATTGAAACGAGTGAACAATTGTTGCAGTGATCATGAATTGGCATGAGATATTTCGAAAAGGAATGGTACCAAGTCTTCATGTGAAACCACAGGAGACAAGAAGATTATGAAACCCTGTTCTAAAACTGGCGAGTGTCGACTTAATTTTCTCTATACAAAAAGCTGGGAAACGCTATTTTGATCTAATTCGAAATTTAGCGGAATTTAGCGGATTTTAAACTAATATTTAGCGGATAAAGTATTTCTCGGTTAGCAACACTGCTTTAGTTCCTCTTCATTCTTCGAAGGCTCGGACCTCTTTCTTGATTAGTGTTAATAGAGAAGGATTGCCCAGTTGTAATTCCTCTTTAAACAATCACCAAGCAACCAAGTAACCAAAGTCACCTATTACGCGTGAACTCGAAAGACGTACACCAGGCCTATTCAGAGGCCACACGCCATTTCAAAATATTCACAGTTCTATCCCTTCAAGCAAGCAACGTACTGTTAAAACCATCCTAGGGATATGAGCTACGAATTTTAGGCGAATTAAATATAATAAGGTATGATAAAATATTATTTATTCCTTCTCTTAATTCATAGTTATCCGGTCGATTAGATTAGCAGTTTGTCTTTCTCTACCACTACGAGCGCTAATGTGAGTCAATGCATTGTGTCACTTAAGCACCACTACGAGCGCTAATGTGAGTCAATGCATTGTGTCACTTAAGCACCACTACGAGCGCTAATGTGAGTCAATGCATTGTGTCACTTAAGCACCACTACGAGCGCTAATGTGAGTCAATGCATTGTTTCACTTAAACACCACAACGAGCGCTAATGTGAGTCAATGCATTGTTTCACTTAAGCACCACTACGAGCGCTAATGTGAGTCAATGCAGAGTTTCACTTAAGCACCACAACGAGCGCTAATGTGAGTCAATACAGAGTTTCACTTAAGCCCTTATAACTACATTCGGTATAAACATTTTTCCAAAAATCAAAAAACGCCCGAGGGTGTTGAACTAAGGAACACATCACAGAATGAAGTATGTAAATAAGTTATTTTCGATAGAATTTGAACCAAACAGTAAACGAGTAAAGAAACATGCGAATTAGGCTGTTTTTCCGAAACTGCATTTAGGCCGGAAGTTTTTCCAAATTTGTTTTTTTTAGTTTGATGGAGCTATCCAAGACACATAATTTGAAACCTTTCTGGACCCTTTAGCCGTTCAACGTTCGGGACAATTGAGGAAATTGCTTAATTTTACGTTTTTAGTAGTATGGGGACCCCGACTTTGTCTGCTAAAAAATTATTTTCAACGTTAACTATCATATCGACTCTTATTTCGGCAATTAAATGAATCATGTCGTTCTGACAAGCTTTGTCAAAGATTTTGATCGTAGAAACAGTGGTGATCTCCAACATAAATTCCTTGCAATGACATTTTCATCTCGCGTTCTTATTTCCTTTGTGTTAGAATACACCCACGGATCTCCTGCTTGTCGCAAGAGGAGGCTAAAAGGGACAAACGGGGGCCTTCAGCTTCAGATCATGGATTAGAGACCACTGGGCCCCTGGCTAAGATTGACGTAAGTTTTTCTTGCTTGCGCCAGCCTCCCCTCGCTTTCACTTTTCCTATGTGACCCCTTCCAACCTGACGGTATTAGGAATGTGATACCTAGGGTGTCATTCGTTTTTCCAACTACCGGATGAGTTGGTCGTGCAGTTAGGGGCACGCAGCTGTGAGCTTGGATCAGGGAGATAGTGGGTTCAAACCCCACTGTCCGCAGCACTGAAGATGTTTTTTCGTGGTTTCCCATTTTCACACTAGACACATGCTGGCGCTGTTCCTTAATCAAGGCCACGGCGACTTCCTTCCCACTCCTAGCCCTTTCCTAACCCATGGTCACCATAAGACCTATCTGTGTCGGTGCGACGTAAAGCAAGTTGTAAAAAAACATTGTTTTCCCGAATTTCATTGCACTTCCCTTCATTTTGCCGACACCTTCATTGTCCGACCTCTTTCATTTCCCTCTGATTAGTATTAATAGTTGTACTTCGTCTTAAAAAAATCACCATCACCACTAACTTACCGACAGGAAACAGTAAACTTATATCCATTTGGCCAAAGTGAAATCTATTCTGTAATTCCACAGGGTTCGAACATTATTTCACTAATAATTTTAGTTACTTTTTATACATGATTTCTCCGTTGTATTAATACTCCTGCTATTTACGGAGATTAATTAAACTCTTTAACCCCAGTCTTGTCGTTTCATGTGTGGGAATGATTACACAATGATCTTGATGAAGTTCTATTAGGCAGCAACGTAAACAAGTTAATAAATCAGAATGTTCTCCAGTGACCTCCTCTCCAAGTAATAACGAGCTCTGCTTTTGGTAAACACTTCATGCGGACGTCCGGCAGCGAGTGGGTGGGTGAGGTAAAAGATTAACGACCTTGGACAAGGGGCAGCCATTCACCCTGCATTTTATAAGCTCTAAGCTGATGCTTAACGTACACTGGATTTCCCATTGACGACAGAAAGGCCGATCCTAAATGAGCAAACTTCAATACTGCTCTATACTCTCTCTTATATCTACCTCCTTTGTGGGTGGGTCCAGTAGAATACATCACGTAAGAGGTGCTCTGAAATCGGCAGCCTGATACATAACAACCATAATCAGACTTAGACTCAATCATGGTAGCTTTCGCTGTCATCTATTTGGTATTCATGTTATCGACACCCCATATTGTACATATAACAGAGAGTCGCTGCCGAATCCAAAACATTTTTTATTTTTATTTTTTTCAGTGCAACCGTTTTCATCATCATCATCATCATCTGTTTACCCTCCAGGTTCGGCTTTTCCCTCGGACTCAGCGAGGGATCCCACCTCTACCGCCCCAAGGGCAGTGTCCTGGAGCTTCAGACTCTCGGTCGGGGATACAACTGGGGAGTATGACCAGTACCTCGCCCAGGCGGCCTCGCCTGCTATGGTGAACAGGGGCCTTGTAGGGGGATGGGAAGATTGGAAGGGATAGGCAAGGATGAGGGAAGGAAGCGGCCGTGGCCTTAAGTTAGGTACCATCCCGGCATTCGCCTGGAGGAGAAGTGGGAAACCACGGAAAACCACTTCCAGGATGGCTGAGGTGGGAATCGAACCCACCTCTACTCAGTTGACCTCCCGAGGCTGAGTGGACCCCGTTCCAGCCCTCGTACCACTTTTCAAATTTCGTGGCAGAGCCAGGAATCGAACCCGGACCTCCGGGGGTGGCAGCTAATCACGCTAACCACTACACCACAGAGGCGGCGCAACCGTTTTACTTCCCAATAATAGTAGAACTACACAAACCGCTACCAACCAGAATGTCAACTTTACTCGCTACAAACTGCGCCGCAGTGTACTCCGCTATACAGAATACTGGCCTCTGTTGAAATGTCGTATGGCTTTTAGTGCCAGGATATCCCAGGACGGGTTCGGCTCGCCAGGTGCAGGTCTTTCTAGTTGACTCCTGTAGGCGACCTGCGCGTCGTGATGAGGATGAAATGATGATGAAGACAGCACATACACCCAGCCCCCGTGCCACTGGAATTAACCAATTAAGGTTAAAATCCTCGACCTGGCCGGGAATCGAACCCGGGACCCTCTGAACCGAAGGCCAGTACGCTGACCGTTCAGCCACGTTTCACACATTACCTCGTCAACAACAAGAACTTCTTGTATACATTTTATGTATTTGTTCTGTTCATTTTTTGTGTACAGTATTTTACTGTGTTTTAAAAGATGTATCTGAAATGGCTATATAGCAATCACCAGGCCGAAAGTCATAAATTTAAAAAACTTGGGAGCCTGGTTTGGTGCCCATGGAACTCCTAGCTGAGTCTAACACTACTTCCACTTACATGTGTCAAGCTTCTCACTTCCAACTTTCATGTCCAACCTCCATTGGTTAAGTTTACGAGGCCTAGGGAGTCGTTCATTTTCTCGCACTAGCCTACGTAGCAATTCCTTCTCTTTTGCCAATTCTTTATTTTTCGAAATGTTGGACGTCTTCATATTTCATCTTTGATTAGCGCAAAGATTGGACGGTTTCCCTGTCGTACTTCCCCTTAAAAAATCCAAATCCAAAAATCTTCAGACAAGCGACTCAATGTTGAAAACATCCTAGGGATATATCAACTACGAATAGTACGTAAATAAAATATAATAAAATGTGAGAATATATTCTTTATTTATTCCTAAAAATTACAATAATTTACTTAGTCATCTTTATCCGGTCGATTAGATCCAAGTCGGCCGTGATTTGATGCGTCGCTCTAGAGCGCTGCGAGGGTTCCAGTCGGCCGTGATTAGATTAACAGTTTGCCTTTATCTACCACTACGACCGTTAATGTGAGTCAATGCAGAGTTTCACTTAAACCCTTAGGTATAACTACATTCGGTGTGAACATTTTTCAAAAAATCAAAAACTCCTGAGGGTATTGAACCAAGGGACACATTACAGACAGAATTTTGTAAATAAGTTAATTTGGCGAGGATTTCAATAAAAAAGAAAACGAGTAAAAAAGCGATATTAAGTTGTTTTCCCGGAACTGCATTTAGGCCGGAAATGATTTTCGATTTTTTTTTGTTTTTGTTTGATAGAGCTATCCAACACTCACAATTTAAAACCTTTCTGTGCCCTTTTTCCCTTCAAACTTCAACACAATTGAGGAAATTGCTTAATTTTACATTTTTCCTAGTATGGGGACTTTGCCTGTTGAGAAATGTTTTCAAGATTAAAATATAATCACCACCATCACTTTCACGTTAAATTGTAGTTGTAGAATATCACTGATCTACAATATTGTTTTAAATTCAATGTTCATGTTTGTCACAGTAAATGTTGACATCTTTCCCTTTTCCTTATGGCTACAGATTTATAAATTTGTTCCACAGAGAACTCTATCAACATGCGCGAGTAACAACTTATATTTACGTTACCTAGTTCACACATTTGTAATCTAAATTCAACAGCATACAATAGGAGTTGTTTAACTCTTCCAAGTTTTCAAATATTTATTTATCAAAACACGCAAAAATAATTTAGTTTAAAAATACGAACTCGATTTCAACTTGTTAGAAATTTGAAATGTTCGTCAAATCATTTAATTAAACAGTCGAACATTCAAACTATTCTCTAACTGTTAATCGTATGTGGATGGTCCCCGGGTCCAACTCTACTGTTTCAAATTATATACCGCGGACTTTTCTATACTTCCTGTGTACATGTAACGAAGTCAATGATTCGTATCAGAGGGTCTGCTTTACTTTTAACGCCTGGATTTCATTTCGTGAGTGCCAAGTTGTCCTAAATAATAACTACTTTTGCGCTTTTCGGAGAGGCGTAGGTGCCAAAATTTAGTCGCGCAGGAGTTATTTTACGTGCCAGTAAATCTACCGACACGAGGCTAACGTATTTCAGCACTTTCAAATACCACCGGACTGAGCCAGGATCGAACCTAATTCTAATTAACCATGAATAGCCACACTCACTAAACGCTGTATATTTACAAGTGTCTCCCTTCCATATGGCGCAGCAGGCGGTCCGGTAAGTTCTAAACTTAGAAACGTGGGTTGGCGACCACAGGGCCCTCAGCTGAGTCCTGGCATTGTTTCCACTTACTTATGCCAGGCTCCTCACTTTCATCTATCCTATCCGATCTCCCTTGATCAACTCTTGTTTTTCTAAATCCCAACGATATTAGGTATCTAATAATAATAAGAATGCTATTTGCGTTACGTCCCACTAACTACTCTTACGGCTTCCGGATAGGCCGAGGTGCCGGAATTTAGTCCCGCAGGAGTTCTTTACGTGCCAGTAAATCTACCGACACGAGGCTGACGTATTTGAGCACCTTCAAATACCACTGCACTGAGTCAGGATCGAACCTGACAAGTTGGGGTCAGAAGGCCAGCGCCTCAACCGTCTGAGCCACTCAGCCCTGCGTATTAGGTATCGACATCTAGGGAGTCTTTTATTTTCACGCCCCGAAGTGTCGGATCCCTTCCATTTTTTTCTCTGACTAGTGGTATATAGAGGATGGTTGCCTAGTTGTACTTCCTCTTAAAACAATAATCACCACCACCACCACAACCTTTGCTATTACCCGGGGACGACTGATCCTTACTTTCACTTCCCCAAGTCCAGTCACTTCGTACAGCAGTTGTGTGTAGACCGCTGGATTTGAACACAGAGCTACGGGCTACACAACACACGATGACTATTCCTTGGTTCGACTCCACAGATAGTCCAGTAATTCACAGAGTTTCGTGCAGTGAGCAACTAAACAGCAACGGCTCAACAGTAGTCAACGGCAAGTCGATACTCACAACAGCGAACATTAACACAGGTCCATTTACCCTCACACTTGCGATAGCGGCTTCTCTCGCTGGCTCACGGCGATCCTCAGTCCACAGAAATGCACAAACACACAGTACTATCAGGTAGACACAGTCTTTCGTTCCGCACACTGTCTTCAATGCAGCTACTCTCTGAACACTCCACTACCAACAACCACAACTCGGTGGGACACTAGCGACAGCCAACACACTGAGTCTCACATTGACTTCACCACGGAGCCCAACACTGACTCCGAGTTCAGCACCGACACTTACTCCACCATGGAGCCCAATCCTGATTGACTACCGCGGCTGGCCTCCCTTTTTATAGTTCCTGTTGTGTGAACCACAATATACGCGAGTTGGTTAAAGGCGAAACATTCTGGTTGAATCTCCATTAAACTTACAGGTAAGCTAGCCGACGACAATACACAGAAATGCCAGCCATGCCCTCCAGGCCCGCTGGTAGTTCCTCGGACGGCTGACTTCGCAGTCCCTTCAAAGAAGTACCGAAGGGGGCTACGATGGGGTTGGCACGCAACATTACTAATCAAGTTCAAATGATTTTTTGTCCTAGGCTTACACACAGCGATCTTCGGTTATATTCCTGACTGTATCAAGTTTCACATTAAAGCTATAAGAGCAATGCAATGCAATGCAAAGTCATCTCCGTACAGGCCATAAAGGCCTTTGGAGTGGTGGAAGGTAAAGGAGTCCACTATCCGTAACCTCGGCACTTGATGGGGTAGAGTGGTTAGCTCTACGCCCGACCGCCTTTGCACCCAGGAATTAACATGGTTCGCATTTTTTATGTAGGCTGAGTGAACCTCAAGGCCGTGTGCACCTCCGGAGGTTAAAATCTCGTTTCTTAAACTGTTCGACTTCCTGACGGGGTATCGAAGCCATGTCCTTCCTGGTGGACCGAGCACGCCTTTACCGCCTGGGCCAGGTAGCCCTGACATTAATGCTATTGGTACTTGAATAAACGTTTGCACTTTTGCAGAATGTGCGTACAGGATGGTCGGGAACAACGTGAACGGAGTATATGAGGGTTAGAGAGTTGGTCATACTGATAAATAATAATAATAATAATAATAATAATAATAATAATAATAATAATAATAATAATAATAATAATAATAATAATAATAATAATCTGGAAAAGGCCCAGGTAGAACCATCAGAAATAGTGGACAGAAAGATTTACCGTCCCAAGATACATAGATGGGTAGTAAAGCCAGAGAATGAAGTCCCTAAAAGATCGGGGACTAAGTGGTCAGAAGAAAGAAAACAGGCACACAGCGAAAGAATGAAAGCAATATGGTCTGTTAGAAAGGCGAATCATAAATGTAATGCGTGCTCCAACAGGGTCCATACGCAAATAATAATAATAATAATAATAATAATAATAATAATAATAATAATAATAATAATAATAATAATAATAATAATAATAATTGTATGGCCTCAGCTACTATGTGTAAAGATTTCAATATTACCCCATCTGGCTGTCTGCTCGTCAATTTCGAGTTCTGTTTTACTCTAGGCCTACTAGATGGCAAACAGAGTAAACCGAATCTCTCTTGGGCGTCTGTGGCTGAGATTTAATGGATTTTGTCGGGTAAACACCAAATGTGCCACCAGAGATCCTTTACATACCGACATCATACGACATGAAGTGTCGAATGGACTTTTATCCGCGCTTCAAAAATCCGACTATCTGTGCCGGGTTTGAACCCACTATCTTGGGATCCGGAGGCCGACATTCTACCACTGATCCACAGACGCTGCGATAAGTAATTTAAAAATGTAATATCTGGTGCCATTGTCACTTTATCAGCTGCTGAAGTTAGCCAATCAGATCTCTTCGCGGGCGAATTCAAGTGAGCTTTGTGAGGTGGAGTTGCTAAATATGCACGAGGCTTATGACCGGCTTGAGAGTGCCAATTAAAGGAACAAACTTCGCCAGGGGAGGGACTTGAACAAGGACCTCCGAGTTGATAGGATCGCGCCACAGCAAGCACGCTACGGTGACACGGGCTGAAACCCACAGTGGCTAACTTCAGCAGCTGATAACATGACAACTGCGCGAGATATCGAATGATTCTTTTGAAATTATTTATCAGTTTGTTTTTTTTTTTTTTTTTTGCTAGCGGCTTTACGTCGCACCGACACAGATAGGTCTTATGGCGACGATGGGATAGGAAAGGCCTAGGAGTTGGAAGGAAGCGGCCGTGGCCTTAATTAAGGTACAGCCCCAGCATTTGCCTGGTGTGAAAATGGGAAACCACGGAAAACCATCTTCAGGGCTGCCGATAGTGGGATTCGAACCTACTATCTCCCGGATGCAAGCTCACAGCCGCGCGCCTCTACGCGCACGGCCAACTCGCCCGGTTTATTTATCAGTATGACCAACCCTCTATCGCTTATATACATGGTGCACGTTGTTTCCGGCCACCCTGTATATATTCGAACTAGATTAGTTATACCATTACCCGATAAACAAAATTGTAGGGGGTCCACTGTCTGTAATGTCATTTATTCCGCCATATTTTTATATATTTATCTTGATAGGTCAACTCAAGGTCGTATCATTGTTTGTTTTTGTTTGTTTGTTTGTTTGTTTGTTTGTTTGTTTGTTTGTTTGTTTGTTTGTTTGTTTGTTTGTTTGTTTGTTTGTTTGTTTGTTTGTTTGTTTGTTTGTTTGTTTGTTTGTTTGTTTGTTTGTTTGTTTGTACCACTATATCGAACAAAATTGATATTTAGAGTTTACTCATCCGGGACCAGGTTTCTACGTGCATATTAGAGATGGCTGAAAAATAACGTAGCAATTACTTCATCACAGTTACATGCCTCTCACTGTTACAAATGTAACGAGGACAAAAAAATAACAGGTTACTGAGTAACGACCACAGAATAACGTACTAGTGAAAACAGTAACTGGGAAGTGGGAACTGTCACTAGTAGCAGCTTACAGACACAGAATGTGATCTTCAGAGTTCAGATAGTACTCATGTCTTCCAAGTGAGAGGGCTTTCGTAGGAGATTGCTTTAAGTCAAATACACTATAGTGTATAATATACTGTATAGTGTATGTGTTTAAGTTTCTGCTGTCATCTGGTAACTAAAGTGTAAACTGTTATGACATATTCAACTGCTTAGGGGTAATCGTTGACTCAGACATCGCGCATAGCTACCTACATTATAACATTATTATAAGTTTCACCCGTATAATTTTTCTTGTACGGTACCATAAATAAATCAGCATGCTAACTTTCCATATTGATATTGTAGATAACATAACATTACTTCATTTTACTTAATCGATCCTCTTCTACCGGTTAGTGTCGAGGTTTGGCAGACAGATCATCATGTTTTTTGTCTTCATCCTTGATCGGGGTATTGTCAAACTCACTCCTCTAGATTTCAGAAAAGACGCTATGTTGTCTGCCTCTCGTTAACTTTATAGCAAATAGAAATGCATGTTTTGCTGCACCGACTTTCAACAATGTAGTGATCATTGCCCGCATGTGCTGGGCATCCTAGCACATCTACAGTGGATCTACCGACTGCCATCTTAAAATACAGTTTCATCCAAATTATCTGATGATGTCACCTTATCCAAGAGTTTAATTCAAACTAATTGTGTTCTACAAGGAGATCCGATTAGCCCATTACTGTTCAGTGTCATGAGAGCAGACATTACAAATATCATTGACGACAGTTCAGCAATGCTTCTACTCTATGCAGATGATATGGTAATAGGTTCAGAAGACAGAGAAGAGCTCCATAAAGTAGGTACTAAACAGACTCACTTCACGGTCCCTAAAAAATTACTTACAAATAAATCATGACAAAACTTTTTGACACTTTTGAGAGTTGGTGCCTTTTACTATTGAGCTGCCCTTGGAAAATCTTCGTCCAAAGCTGAAAAACACCACTTCACGACTACGGTGTCTGAGAATGTCTCTGAACGCAAGGCCGGCTTGAATGTGGTCAGATTTAGGAAAACGTTCAGAGGGAAATGTTGATAGCAGGCCTGGTTCAGCTCGCAGAGAAAAGGTCATTGTAAATCCAGGGCGTCTGAGGCTGCTTTTATGTGGAGGTATATCTACCAACATGACCTTCAAGCAATCAATCACTACCGATCTGCATTTAGGGCAGTCGCCCAGGTGGCAGATCCCTTATCTGTTGTTTTCATAGCCTTTTCTTAAATGATTGCAAAGAAACTGGAAATTTTTCGAGCATCTCCCTTGGTTATTTAAAACCCTAACTCCCCTTCCTATAAACGAATACTTGCTCCAATTTTTCCTCTTGAATTCCAACTTTATCTTCATATTGTGATTTTTCCTACCTTTAAAGACACCACTCAACTTGTTCGTCTACTAATGTCATTCCACGCCATCTCTCCGCTGACAGCTCGGAACATACCACTTAGTCTAGCAGATCGTCTTCTTTCTCCCAAGTCTTCCCAGCCCAAACTTTGCAACATTTTTGTAACGCTACTCTTTTGTCGAAAATCGCCCAGAACAAATCGAGCTGCTTTTCTTTGGATTTTTTCCACTTCTTGAATCAAGTATTCTTGGTAAGGATCCTATACACTGGAACCATAATTTAGTTGGGGTCTTACCAGAAACTTATATGGCCTCTCCTTTCCATCCTTACTAGGACCCCTAAACACCTTAATAACCATGTGCAGAGATCTGTACACTTTATTTACAATCCCATTTATGTGATTACCCCAATGAAGATCTTCCCTTATATTAACACCTAGGTACTTACAATGATCCCCCAAAAGGAACTTTGAACGCAGCAACTGAAACTGAGAGGACTTTTTCTATTTGTGAAACTCACAACCTGACTTTTGACCCCGTTTATCATCATACCATTGCCTACTGTCCACCTCACATTATCGAAGTCATGTTGCAGTTTCTCACAATCTTGTAACTTATTTATTACCCTGTACAGAATAACAACATCCGCAAAAAATCCTTATTGTACCATACCATGTCCTAATGTCGGCCTAGCTCAGGGGTAGAAGAGCGCGGTGTGTCCAATTAGGGTCGAAAAGCAAATAAGAAAAGTATCTCTAACAATAAAATACACCGAATTATATGGACAGGTAATATGTAGGCTACATATAAATCTAGTGAATGAGAACTCAAGAAAATCGGATAAAATATGGATTTATTTAACTAAAAACATAAAAATAAATCATACTAGGCGAAAAATAAATCATATAAACAACCGACTACTGGTTGTGTCAATCATATATACTAATATTATAAAGAGGAAAAAATTGTATATTTGTTTGTAACGGATAGACTCAAAAACTACTGAACCGATTTTAAAAATTACTTCACCTATAGAAAGCTACATTGCCAGTGAGTAACATGGGCTGTATTTTATTTTCAAAACAATTCTAGGGGGGAGCGACGGGGGAGATATAAAAATATAAAAATAATAGGCTAATGTACTGTAGGCGAAATCGAATTTGTCGCACAAGGACGAGACAAAGCTCATTTTAAGCCCCTTGACGCAAAGAACAAATCTTGGTAAGCCCTATTGGCCCGAAAACCATGTTTTAAGGCCCTAAAACCAACCGTTATGGAGATATTGGCACCACACTACCCCTGCTCTAGGAATCGGATATAGAAATTACCTGCCGTAACCATGGCAACGTCAGCACCAGTAGTCCTACAGCACAATATATCACAAAAACCTAACATGTTACAGACATGAAAATTGGTATTCGGAATCTCCTTTAAAAATAAAAGAACATGAATTGTTGTTTTCAGAAAATCCACCTAAGGGACGAGGGGCGGTTGAAAAGAAGTGAGAAGGAGTTAAATTCTTTATATGAGAATATTTTCCATTTAGTTTGTACATACGTGTTTGCTTTATATTTGTGTACCTAATAAGAAAGAGGCATTGCAAAAGCGAGTAAAATAAAGGAAAATAACCGGTTTTAATATCTAATCCATTGTTTTTGTGTCGCTGAGATGAATTGTGACACTCTGGATACCGTTTAAATCCACGTTCAGCCTCCAACGGGACGGGGGCTGAGATGGAGTGGAAAGTAAATAGTCTAAAATGACAGAGAATAGTATTGAATCTACAGATTTTGGGTTCGCAAGGTTGATTGGTGACAGTCGTACAGCACATCTAGAGCGCGAAAATTAAATACATACAATTATCACTCATTATTTTATGAAAGGATCATATACTTCCCAAACAATTCGGGCTTCCGCATGGACAAAGTTTTACTCGAAAATGAAATAATCTAATCGAACACATATAAATAACTTTGAAACGACATAATAGATCGTAAAACATCAATCAACATCTCAATAAGGAATTCTACAAAAATCACTTCACACCTAATTAACAAGTAATACAAATCTTGAAGATAAACATTCAAAAACTATCTGGGCAACGCCGGGTACTACAGCTAGTTTTTACACAAATTAACATTATTAAACAAATCGTTTACAAACAAAGCGGGTAACGAACCCGAGATATTAAGTAACTATTTAGCTGACTGGAATGTTTGAATTTACAAATTATAGTTGCGCGCTTTGTTAAGTCCCTAGTTCTTTGCCAGAGGGCACGATTTCTAAACCATTCATGATATACGATAGTAATACCCGATCCACTAGTAATGGCCTAAATTACATACATATTGTGATCACTCGGACATAAATATACAAAACACTTTTTCAGGACTGCATCTGAATTAGCCTTCGAAAATGATCACAGACTCTACCGTATGGGTCCGAACCCGTGATCACAGGAAAGGTTAGAACCTCTCCTCCCAAAGATAGCCATCATGTTATGTCTCCCCATTATCGAACAAATGACATCATAACAAAGAAAGTAGCACACTGGACACAACATACAAAAACACGATATGAAAATAACAAAACCTATAAAATAAAGCACACATAATATACACACTGAAGTTGATAGAGCTGTCGGGTCAAGAACCTAACATATCCGGGCACTGGACATCGCATATCTCATGTAGATGCAGCACGGCAGTAGCGTTTGACACGGCAGGGAAATCAGCTGATTAGCAACATAAATAACAACTAAGTAGGTCTTTGTGGACAGGCAACTCACGAACATAACGGGACTATTTGTAAAAACTTTCACTACCCTTCTCTGACCAGCGTACAGCTGGCTTGAGGGTCGGCGACTACCTGAGGCAAGAACAATTGGCGCATCGGGCCTTGACAACATTCTCGATGCTACAGAATAGTACACAACAATGACCAGCAAAATACAGCTCACAGCCTTACATAATCTCATATTTAACAGGCCGGTTCATTACCTCATTATCATCACAACTCCAAATATATCACGGCTTTCATAGCCTATCTCTTAGCATCTCAGTTCCGTAAATATCTGCAGGCAATTCTCTAGCCTCACATATAAATAAACCTCGGTTCGACGACCGGTACATATCCATGAATTCGCCTGCCACCACACTTAAATTTTACTGATTCAGTTTAGGTTAGGATTTTTAAGTTAAAAAACAAATAGGTAGTTAGTCCCAGTGATTTTTGTGAAAACCATGACTGTATTGTACTATCATGAAGTGTCACCGGGTGAAACTGTAAGTACATTGTTTAAAATTCTCTATAGATTAAGTTATAATAGTGTCGTCACTGCCGTGAATATCAGTTTGGAAATATGGGTGAGTTTGTGGATGAAAATATTCTTGAAAGACCTTTCTGAGGTAGACTTTTCCGCGCAAAATGCAGCCTTATAAAATTGTAATGTTGACTTTAGAGAGTGTAATGGGGCTACGATTGCTTATATTTAAAAAAACATTTTTGCCTCTGGGGTAACGAATGTGTTCACGGCACACCACTGGTATTTGGAATCTCCTTTAAAAATAAAGAAACGCGTATTCTTTTAAGGGGGATAAATGAACTGAAAAATGAGTTGCTTTCTTTGTTTGAGGATACGGTACTTTCATCTCGAAAACGAAGGATGTTACGGAAGAGAAAACTGTTATTTGGAATCCCCTTTAAAAATCACACGAATTTTGTGATGGGGTGGGGGTGGAATCAACCTAAGAGGGGTGTAAAAGGAATTGAATGATGTTTATGAGGATACAAATAAGAAGTGGACTTAAAACAACACAGCCCTAAGGGGGTTTTGACTGGGGGGTGAGGAATGATGACAAAAATATGCATTTATATGAAACCGTTTGAATTATGACGTTAAAATTTCAAATGATATCCTAGGTGTTAAATAACAGAAGGTTTGAAACAAATTTAACCGCTCAGAGAGTTAAATGAGGGTTAAGATCCGAAAACAAATATATTCATTCCTTCCTCCAAAACGGTTTAACGTACGCAGACAAAATTACAAAATGTTCAATCCTAGGTGTGAAATAGAAAATTATTTTTGATGTTCCACCCCTAAAGTGTTAAATGAGGTTAGATTCGTAAACGAAATTATTCATCCCTCCAAAACCGTTTGACGTAAAAAGTTGTAATTTTACTAGAATGGTCTTCTATGATGTCCTAGGTGTACCTTATTTAAGGCCATGGTGGCTTCTTTCCCATTCCTAGCCCTTTCCTATCCCTTCGTCGCCATAAAACCTATCTGTGTCGGTGTGATGTAAAGCAAGTTGTAAAAAAAAAATGGTTCACCCAGCCTACACCAAAACTGAATACCAGGTTAATTCCCGGGGGGAATTAGGACGGGGCATAGAGCTAACCGCTCTGCACCACCAAGTGCCGAGCTTACGGATAGTGGATGAAAAGAAATGGCCTTCATGACCTGTACGCAGATGACTTTGCTTTACACCTTTATCACTAATGACTGAACCTACAAATATGATGCTTGTTGTGGGTATCTACATGGCAGGTGAATTATATCCCGATAAATGCGAGGAACACGCAGTACCACCCGGTCATTCCTTTTCTGGGCAAATGTACATTTCCTTTGCCTTATTCTACATTTTCTGTCATTGTTCCTCACCTTCCATCTTCACAAAATTTGTCTCGCACAGAGATCGTTGTCCTGGCACTATTAATGGATACGAATAACGATTCTCCCCCTAATCCACCCGGCTAACCCATACTCGATATGTCTGCCCTCCGGCCCGTATACTCCAAATGCTCGTTTAACACGTACAAACTCAATTATCTGGCAAACTGTTATAATTACGAAAAAATGCATGCGGACATTTACGCAGTGGACTATATTTAGTTTTAAATCCTGAATGTGTTATTTGAGAATCTTTGATAGACATATCATTTACCCGTTACTTTAGTTTTTATAGGATAAAGCCGGATTCTAAGCACAGAAAGGTTTTTTTTTTTCTTTTTTCTGTAAAACTGATTTAGTACGTAACAAAATGCAAACGAACTTTTCGCATCAATGATCTATCAAACAGTGCTCGGGGGTCTCCGGTGAAAAAAAAAAAAAAAAAAAAAAAAAAAAAAAATCGATGTACCACTTTTCATAAAATACAACAAGTGAGTATAACTTAAAAAGTATTACGTATACGGAAATGGTTGTATATTATTTTATTTCATACTATGACGTAATTGATTTCTTTCCGCTCTAGAATGAGTACGAAAAATGACACATTATTGTATCGTAATGAAATGAAATGAAATGAAATGAAATGAAATCGCGTATGGCTTTTAGTGCCGGGAGTGTCCGAGGACAAGTTCGGCTCTCCAGATGAAGGTCTTTAGATTTGATTCCCGTAGGCGACCTGCGCGTCGTGATGAGGATGAAATGGTGATGAAGACGACACATACATCCAGCCCGCGTGCCAGCGAAATTAACCAATTAAGGTTAAAATTCCCGACCCTGCCGGGAATCGAAATTGGGACCCCTGTGACCAAAGGCCAGCACGCTAACCATTTAGCCATGGAGCCGTTGTACCGTAATTATAACGGGCGATCAAAAAGTTTCCTTTCTACGGCCGTACAGTTCTGAATCGGGATGCCGGTCAGACAAAATCGCCGTGAGCAATGAGGCACTCATCGCACCGACGCACCAGGTTGAAGATCCCCGTGTGGTGTAACACCGTGTCCTGCTGCCTGCTGCACATCCTCCCTTCAAGGCCTTTTCGAGAGGACCGGAAGCGTGATAATCGCATGGAGAGATACCAGGACTATAGGCTTTATTCACCGCCTGCGTGTTGTTCGTAATGGAGGAGGCTGGCCTCCCAGATCGACCGGTGTCTTGTGTCGAACTTGGTGCACCATTCCACAACAGTGGTTTTTGGCAGACATGCTGCCCCATACACAATCTTCATTTTCCTATGGATGTCTACCGGTGTTTGTTCTTCGGGCGCCAAGAGCAGAATAACAGCACGTTGGTCCTGTTTGGACGCATTTAGTAATAACGCCGCCATAGTTCACGTGGCTGCATTTAACGCACGCACCTCGGCACCACACGATTGCCATACTAATCCCTTTGCCTACGTGTTCGTGCTTATAAACCCGCATCTCAGTCGCGCTACGTTGCATGTCCGCTGCAGGAACGCCCTCAAACGGAAACTTTTTGATCACGCCTTATACTTTCCGCACTGCTTTATTACAAATTGTCTCTGATTGGTTGAACTCTGCTTCAGAGTAACGCGAACAAGGGCAATCAGAGAGATCATGAGTCAAGGAACACCAAACTTAACTCGTAGAACTGTTTCTCCGCCTGATGCCAGCACTGAGGTTCCGTACTCCAAAAAATGGCGTATCTTCATTCCCAGCTCAAGTTATATGCCGCCATCACAATACTGGCTAATGTGTAGTTTAATCCATTTCCAACAGATAAATATGGCATGTATCACAGAGTATCATAAAGTTTGTATTGTCTTCATAAATCCAGGACCAGAGGACCATCTTTACGACTCTGATAGCTTAATGGACTGTTCACTGCTTCAAATAAGTTGACATTTTTACAGCGTTTTGTATATTCATTAATATTTTCATTTGCACAATTTTTAGCAATTATCAAAATGTTATTGTACAATGCTAAGTGATGTGAAAAGTAAGAGATGAATGATTTACATTAACGTTTGATTTGTGATTCGTTTTTAAAAGAGACCAATATTGCAGGGAAAAAATCCTAAGAAAAGCAGCTCGATTTGTTCTGGGCGATTTCAGACAAAAGAGTAGCGTTACAAAAATGTTGCAAAGTTTGGGCTGGGAAGACTTGGGAGAAAGGAGACGAGCTGCTCGACTAAGTGGTATGTTCCGAGTTGTCAGTGGAGAGATGGCGAGGAATGATATTAGTAGATAAATAAGTTTGAGTGGTGTCTTTAAAAGTAGGAACGATCACAATATGAAGATAAAGTTGGAATTCAAGAGGACAAATTGGGGCAAATATTCGTTTATAGGACGGAGAGTTAGGAATTGGAATAACTTACCAAGGGAGATGTTCAATAAATTTCCAATTTCTTTGCAATCATTTAAGAACAGGCTAGGAAAACAACAGATAGGGAATCTGCCACCTGGGGGACTGCCCTAAATGCAGATCAGTAGTGATTGATTTGATTGATTTGCAGGCTCATGTTTGCTAAGCTCCCTTAGCCGTATCATTCGTTCCGTAGATGTACTTTTGGCCTTATTCCTCCCGAAATTACTTAATATAGGCTTTTCACCGCTTATTCGCCATACGTTGTATTTGGACATGTTTGTAAAGTATGCCAAAATTCGTCCATTTTCAGTTGCAATACCACCAATATATCTTATTAACAGTCACATTTTACCGGGCGAGGTCCGACTCGTTGGCTGAATGCTCAGCGTACTGGCCTTCGGTTTAGAGGATCCCGGGTTTGATTCTCGGCCGGGTCGGGGATTTTAATCGCTTCTGATTAATTCTTCTTACTCGGGGACTGGATGTTTGTGTCCGTCCCAGCACTCTCCTCTTCATATTCACACAACATACCACAGAAACACGCAATAGTGATTACATCCCTCCATATAGGGTTGACGTCAGGAAGGGCATCCAGTCGTAAAACAGGGCCAAATCCACATGTGCGACGCAATTAGCACCCGAGACAGGTGTGGGTTAAGCTGTAGGAAAAGAAGAAGAAGAGATTTTCCCGGGCGAGTTAGCCGTGCTGTTAGGGGCGCGCAGCTGTTAACTTGCACACGGGAAATAGTGGGTTCGAATCCCATTGTCGGCAGCCCTGAAGATGGCTTTCCGTGGATTCCCATTTACATACCAGGCAAATACTGGGGCTGTACCTCAATTACGGTCACGGCCACTTCTTTCCCACTCTTAGGCCTTTCCTATCCTATCGTCTCCATAAGACCTATCTGTGTCGGTGCGACGTAAAGCAAATTGTAAAAAAAAAAAGTCACATTTAACATTTCTGGTGTGTTTTCTGATAGATCTCTTTGATGCGCGGTTGGGACTTTAGACTGCCAGAAACATACACTAACTTGGCGGCCATCTTTTGATGACGTCATGCACGTGGTCACGCCTATGGCTCATTCCACGTTAAGAAAACAGCATTGCTCTTACGGACCTACAACGAGTGAACACACCCCCTCTGGGACACCCATAATTCCTCGTGATTAAGAGATATTATACTGTACCGTACTTGGTAATGTATTATGAAAGATAGATAAAAAGGATGAGGCATTTTTGCCCGTGAGGTATTAAAATAACTATATAACATTTTATTTTTTTATAAATACATTCGTAGGGAGGATGTACAATGGCGGGAACAGCCATCGCTTCGTTGCCTCGCTTCATTTGCCTTCTATGTTGCTCTGATACAAGCATCTGTGAACCGCGGACAGCTCACTTCTGTAGTGAAGTCACGTACAATGTTTCTTTATTGCATGTATGTTTTTAGGCTGTAAATCAGTGCGTACTTGTCTTCTGTTATAATAATCTTCTGTTGAGTGAGGCCATAAAGTTGTCTAATGGCAGATATTTTACTTTGGTTGTTTATTGCATAGTATGTGTGTGTGTGTTGTATTGTTTTCGTACTGTTCAGAAATTGTTACTGAAGATTTTTATGCTGTGGTGTGCAGCGATAAGTCATGGTATAACTTGTACTGACACAAAAATTTGTCATGTGTTTTGTTTGTGCTTGGTTTTGTTATTTAGCTGGACTTTCTTAAGCGTATTTTAATTACCGCTGTTTTCTTTAAGACCGCATTTAATTTGTACTATTGTCTTTTGTTAAGCGATACGGCAGCGCAATAGTACCCCGCGTTGCCTGGTGAATAATAATAATAATAATAATGTTGTATGTTTAGTCCTCAGCCCGAAGGCTGGTTGGATCCTCAACAGTTCCGCCATCAGCTGTCATAGATGGCCTAGGCATCACTGAAGAGGCGTACTAGGGAAATGAGGAGTGAGGTAGTTTCCCGTTGCTTTCCTCACCGAGCCAGAAGTTGCTATTACACATCAGTCTGCCAAGCCCACTGAAATGCATGCACCAACTGACCCTATGAGCAATATTTTCACACCATTCATAGCAGGGACTGGCTGCAGAAGGAATGGCATTACTAGCATTACTCATACCTCAGTCACTTTCATTTTGTCAAAGCTAAGGATAAAGCTGAGACAGATCAATGAAAGTAACAAAATTGCTCTAGCCCATACCAGAAGACATAGTGCACTGTAAACACTAGGTCCTGCCAGCAAAGGCACAATAATAATAATAATAATAATAATAATAATAATAATAATAATAATAATAATAATAATAATAATAATAATAATATTAATAATAATAATAATAATAATAATAATAGTTTTACGTCCCATTAACTACTTTTATGGATTTGGGGGACGCCGAGGTGCCGGAAGTTTGTCCCTCAGGAGTTTTTGCGTGCCAGTAAATCTGCCGACACGAGGCTGAAGTATTTGAGCGCCTTTATATAGCACCGGACTGAGCCAGGATCGAACCTGCCAAGTTGGGGTCAGAAGGCCAACGCATCAACAGTCTGAGCCACTCAGCCCGTCTGGGGAAATTTATTATATGCATCTTTCACCATTCGAGCTCATAAAAATATTTGTCTATTTTCTCCGCCGATTTACCATACACCTCACTGCTGAGGTTTTTTGTGTCGTAGTTTAGCTCTGATTCTGTACAAACCAAAAATAGCCCCTGTAAACTCCCCGTTCCCTTTAGTTCATACAAATTATTTGCAGCTTAGTTTACTCCGCTTGTTATCTTGAAGTTAAATATTGAATTTCACATTTTTATGTGCTGCCGTTTCCCCGTGATTGTGTTGCGCAGAGCCGTTCGATATGGCAACCCTGTTGTCATAAGAGCAATACTGTTTTCTTAACGTGGAATGAACCATAGTAGGCTACATTCAACCTTCTGCTTTAATAGTTATTTACGCTACTGCCACGGAAAGTGATACGAGTGAGAGGAATTTCGAAACGAGTAACGTTCACTCATCACTTCCGTGCCTGTTACGCACAATGATTTGTTTCTTGCTCTGGTGAATTTACCTTTTTAAAACAACTGACCTTTATTATAAATCATTTTTATTCGTTACGATGCAAATTGTCCATGTTTGATCCATCCCATGATGTTTTCTTGATTTGTTGTTCGTGTCTTGCTGTGAAAGATATAACAGATGTGTAGATGGCGTTATGCGGTAATAAAAGAACACATGTAATCACCAACACCACGCGTTTGGGCTTTTGCCGTGTCAGTAAACAAGGTAACACTGTGACACTCTTTAAGTTTCGCAGGGAACTTTGCTTCGAGTCTTCAGAAAAAAATGTCGTCTGTTTACGAACAAGACTTCTCTAATAATGAAGGTTTTTTTTTAAAGAATACTTTACTGTTGGTCTATACACCGCCGTCAGTATACTGCCACAAGTTTAACACAGGAAGACGCGAATACCAGTATTTCTTCAAGTCGCCGTAAGAGTGCAGTCATAGATGCACAACCTTACAGTGACTCTATATGTACAGTGTGCACTGGTCCAGTCCAGCCGCCATGTTTTAGCCAAGTGCTCAATCAGCTGATACATGAAGGAGAGTGATATATTACTGTTTCAACAAAGAATAGACTAGTTCAGTGTTTTAAGAGTTTGTTTATTTTGCTGATACCGTATGTATGTAGGCCTGTCAGTATTTGTCATTTTCAGAGTCTGACTACCTGACGTAAGATTTCAAAATTAAGATTTATACGCGGTATACAAGTCACAATTATTTAAGAGGTCAGGAATTCTGTGTTGGTAGCTAGGCCTACAAAAACATTTATATTATAATACACCTGGCATAAAATTCATTGTCTTGAATACCGATAATGTATGTGATGACTGTAAAGTTAGCCAACATTTAAATTTTAAAAATCAACATTTTCATATTCCAGGTTACGTGGTTTTAGATATCAGAATATACAAAGCAGTATCATCAAACTGTCCATATAAATGCACGTTTTATGTATGACTTATCGGTATGTAGGCTATACAATCTTAACGCACGCAGATAAAACATAATATGATTAGTTAACCGATGGGTAGACAACGTTTTATTACCTAGTTCCATATTTATATTAACATAATATTCTGTGCCATTCTACTCATGGTACTAATATAAATAACGAAAACCTACTACTCTTTAGTGGTGACAACAATCAACTGTCCTGGTCCCGAGATGACGGCTACGGTTTGATCCCCACAATGAGCAATTAAATATTGGTATCACTATACAATATATTTCGAGAGATTACGACTTGTTGCTCGGGGAAAACAAGCAGTTATCCTGGCCCAGAAGAGTTCTTGAATTCAGGACTCAGTTACCGACCACCCGCGGTTCAATCCCCGTGATATGCGACTAATTCTGTGCCCCGGTTTGGTCAGTACTGGTGGATATCCGCTGTATTTTAAACATTCCATTTGCTACTATCGGTTTTGCTATTACTGTTAGCATTACCTTATTTTTCTATCGCTCTTTCCACAACTGTGGGGTTGTGGGTGCGAACTGCGTCACATATGTGGATTTGGCCCTGTTTAATGGCTGGATGCTCTTCCTGCCGCCAATCCTATATGGAGGGATGTAATCACTATTGCGTGTTTCTGTGGTGTTTTTTAGTGTGGTGCGTTGTCTTTATATGAAGAGGAGATTGTTGAGACAAACCAGTCCCCAAGTCCGAGGTATTAAAATACACCATTCGGCCGGGAATCGAACCCGGGACCTTCTGAACCGAAGGGCATTTCGCTGACCAATCAGCCACGGAGTCGGACTATTATTGTTATCATTATAATGTATGGTAATACTCAACTTGATGCTAGATGGCATTTATAACCACGTCCTTAAAGAGATGAATAACCATAAAATCTTGAATTCGAGAATGTATCAATCCTGATACCACATAGGGTGAAAATGAATGAGACATAAATGATCCGGAGTGACCTTTCCTGTAAATTTTGTTATGTACAGGTTTTAGATAAAACAGATATTTTCCGGGATATTCGGAAATTTGTGAAAAATAATATCAAATAATGTAATAATCCTTACACGATAAAATCGTATGAAACGTTAAAGATCGTAAATTATATTCTAAACAACTTTCGTTATGTACAGGTTTTCGATACAGCGAATATTAACGGAGAAACCTAACATTTACTGCCTTGGCCTCTATAGAAACTCACCCTAACACAGTTTGTTATTGTTCCTACCATTATAATGCATGAGACAATCCTACTGGTTGTTGGGAGCGTCTTATAACGTGCTACTTTCAGAGACGAAAACAAGCAATTGTCCAATTTAATTTTAAAACCCCTTCCAGATCTGTTTCTGCATCCATAAGCACAACAGTCTGCCGTAATTTTCTTCAAAACTCAGACCTCAGAAATACGTAAATTCACACACATTTCGAAACTAACAATACTAAATAACCTTCCGTGTTTAATAAAAACATATTCTCGGTAGTATTAAAGTTGAAGCAGGTAGCCCTATACTTCGCTGAAATCGCGTAAATATTGATCTTACCCTGTGCGGAATACATAGTTTAAATCAGCTGACGGTACATTTGGCTAAAACATGGTGGAGCCAATCAGAATGAAGCACTCGTTGGCCACATTGTACATATAGAGTCACTGTACACAACCTTCGTGTGTGTAGCATCAAATACAGTAGAGGGTAGCATTGTGTTCAGTGTTGCCAGGTCTACAAATAAAAAAATCGGTAGATTGTACGTAAAAATTTCGGGAGTTTTAATGAAAACTTTGGTATTTTCTCGAGCAATAAAATGTTACATTATAACTAAATTAAAGAATGCAATAGTCATTTGAAGTTTAAATATACAATTTCACTCACCCGTACGTACTCTCTGGCCACTCTATTGTAATCATTCTTCGCTTTCTCCTCAATCTTCCTGCAGATAAAGTTGTTCATCTGGCGTAGAAATTGTTTGGCAATTTTGAAGTCGTAGCAGGATACAAATTTTGTATTCTATATGCGGGTCGGTGATTTCCCTCCGAATGATGCAGTCAAGCGTGAGTTTTGAGTTCAATAAGAAGAGAGAGATTACGTAATTCGAGCCTAAAATGAATGCGGGGAAGTACCTAACGAGTGGTGATGGGGGTGGTTGTGGTGATTATTGTATTAACAGGAAGTACAACTAAGTAACCATCCTCCATTAACACTAATCAGAGAGAAAAAATGGAAGGGATCCGACACTTCGAAAAATGAAGGCATCGGCCAAAGGAAGACAAGGGCCACGTAGGGCGTGAAAATGAAAGATTCCTTAGGCCTCGAGTGCTCTAATACCATCGAGTTCGGAAAAGAACAAGAGTTGGCCAAAGAAAGTCAGATAGGAGAGATGAAAGTGAGGAGCCTGGTACAAGTAAGTGGAAGCAATGCCAGGACTCAGGTGGTGGTGGTGGTGATTATTGTTTTAAGAGAAAGTACAACTAGGCAACCATCCTCTGTATAACACTAATCAGAGGGAAAAAATGGAAGGGGTCCGACACTTCGAAAAATGAAGGTATCGACCAAAGGAAGACAAGGGCCACGAAGGGCATGAAAATAAAAGACTCCCTAGCCCTCGCAAACCTAATAGCGTCGGGGTCGGAAAAGAACAAGAGTTGACCAAGAGAGATCGGATAGGATAGATGAAAGTGAGGAGCCTGGCACAAGTAAGTGGAAGCAATGCCAGGACTCAGCTGAGGGCCCCGTGGTCGCCAACCCACGCTCCAAAGTTCAGAGCCCCTGGGGCTGCCAGGACTCAGCTAAGGGCCCCGTAGTCGCCAACCCACGCTCCAAGGTTTAGAGGCCCTGCGGCCCCTTTCAGTCGCCTCCTACGCCAGGCATGATATACCGTGAGTGTTATTCTACGCCCACACCCACAGGGGATACCTAAATGTTATCGATAAACATCACGCAGTGAGACGAGGAAACAGTTTTTCGGCACAAATATATTAATGCATCATTAATCATTATTATTCATTTTCTTTAAATTTGGATTAGAAGAAATTTCGGGAGTTTTTTGTTCTTTCGGGTTTTCTGGTGTGTTGTCGAAAAATTGGGAGATCTCCTGAAATTTCGGGAGACCTGGCAACACTGATTGTTTTACTGATGCATGCATGCGTGTAAAAACCTGATCTATTTCGTACAGTGAGTAAATTTGTCTGTTCACGTACTTTTGTACAAGTGATATTTTGTATAGAATTGTAATATGAATTAATCATGTGCTTATAGATATTTTAAAAATTATTTTAATGTGTACTTGAAGCGCACGGTTTCAAACTCCGCCTTATTCACTTTTTATGAAAATTGAGTTCTTAGCTTATCTCTATAACTCATATGATTTACCATCTTTTTCAACAAGAAAACTGTTCCTAAATACCCTTTGTCCCCATGAAGATGTAACACAAATTCAGGTAACGTTTCCAAAACCCGCCTTATCCTATGATATTGTTTCCAAAATCCAAACTTGGGGCACCGCAACTGTAACGTATCTCAAATAATACTCTATGAAGTAAGCATTAGTACGATGTTTATGAAGTTCCAGGTTCACGGTGTGTTCTTTGAAACTCCTGGCAATCATTTGGGATAAGCTAACAAAGAATGACCTACACACTCTAGAAAAAATCAAAGCCCGATTCTTAAAGACAACCCTCTGTGTATCCAGATTTACTAGATCAAGACTTGCAAAGGACCCTTTTTTAATTGAAGATTTGAGATTCAAGCTCACTCTACCTTATACAGACCATTGAAAGAAACTCTCCGATGAAAGATTGGCCAAAAGGAATGATATTTTTACATTTCTATACGACTGAAGCAATGACGAATAGAACTTGGACCAATACAAACCAGGATCTCCGACATTTTGTCAATTCTATGGCAATTCATGGATACCACTATAAAATCTGCAAAACTAAGATCTTTCATGAACATGATGATAGTTGTGTGTGTGCACTGTGTGATTTGACTATTCCTCTTTACCATGTTGTGGAATGCTCTAAGCGAAATAGGCCTATAATAGACTTATGCTTAAAATGACATGTAATCGCTTTATATACACAAATTGTGTGCTCTATTAAATTGTTTTAATTTCGCGCCAGTTTATCACACTATGATTGATATTGAGTTTAATCACTGACATTTATATCCTTCTGTATTTGTATATACGAGTAATATGAAAATATTTCAAAGAGCATAAATAATAAAAACAAAGCTAATTATAATGTCAATTAATGACGAAAATTATCACCATAAAATTTTACCTACGTTTGCTAACCCCGCCCTTATCACAATGGCAGTTCCAAAACACTCCTCGTCCAATGTTGAGTTACAAAACACGCCTTATCCAATCTTAATTTGTAAATATCTTCTTTATATGTCACGAATTGTATAGGTATGTAGTTCTTCAATCATATCAATACATGTAAGTGCGTTGTAACTGTTCGCTCTCCTCATCAAGACACGTGGGGAGATGAAAGTTATTACCTTGGGACACATGAATATCAAATAAACTATTTGTGGCTTGCCCGTAAATTGCCACGAAAATAGAAACAATTAACATTCCATGGTTTCCCATTTCTCTATGTGATGTTTGGGCGCCAGGGTTACAGTTTTAAACAAAACTGTAAACCAAAATTTATATTTACTAGCACAGAGACTTATACTTAAATCACAGGGGTACGATTTTAAATAATTAACCATTAAGTATCGCTTAAGAAAGAAAATTAACGCAATATAAAATACAAATTAATTTATTATACAAAAAAAGAGATGAATCGGAAAAGTCCCTTAAAGCGTGGAGGGATTTAGAATTTACCTTACTGAATTTACTAATTGCTTGCTTTATCTAATTGAAGCTCACCAATTGCAGCTTTCGTTGAAGTCATCGGGTTTCCGTTGTTACTCGTTCTCTTCTTCTCGATGTAGAATTTGCTCCATGGGCATCCTTCCTTCCTTCTCTGATCTGGTACGGGCTATCTGGACTAGCACTCCCTAATTGCCTAGTCTTTAAATTAGACATTGGCCCTATACTTGTAAAAACTGATCAGCGTTGATCGTATGAGGAGAAAATTCCGAGATATGAATTTTTCCATATTAGTAGAAATCTCAGTCCAAATGAGCTATACTATTTATACGGTACAGACTTGTACCAAATTTCGTAGACTTGAACTAAACATAGTTCTTCGTCCAGAAGATTTACTGAATATAACACAAGCCGTAAGCTTGTTTCGTCTCACGCAGATCCGATAACATAACCGCAGCTAAGTACTGTATCGAAGCGACAACACACTGTACAAAATAACTATGTCTCGGAGAGACCACACACTGTTTCAAAAATCAATAACGTCGTTCACAGTAGATGTTCTAATAGTAGTTAGGTTCACAGCAGAAGTTGTAGTTAGGTCCCGTTCTCGTAGTGAGAATCTCTATCCGGGCTCACCCCCACTCTTGGTAACAGTTCAATCTCAAAACTCATATACAACGAAGTATCTGATTCGTAGATCGATTTATCAACTCCCCTTCTCTTCTTTCTTGACAAGTCCAGTAGGCGTGTCGATGATGTAGCTGACCAGCTTGCAAGCCTCGCGCGCGGGTCGCTGTTTACTAGCCTTGGCTCATGAGTTAAGCCCAGTGACTCATACAAATTTCCACGCTCAAGAATAACCTTTTCCGTATACACAAATATGAGATGAAATGACAACAACTATATTTCAACATATTAACCAAATCCAATACATAATAAATTCCTATCTTTCATAATATAATAATAAATAATAAATGATGTTATAATATATACAATATGATTGCAAAAACCTAATTTACAAATGCTTGACGTAGAATAAATATGTTATTACGAATAATTGCCGATGGCGGATAAACTTGATATCAAATGATATCGCGTAAAATGATATTATATTAAATTAGTAGGGCTGGAGAAGCCTGGACGGTTACAACGTTGATATAATAAACATGAATAAATACTTGTATTCTACTGAAGATGAGCAAAAAACGCTTTTTCGTCTCCTGAAAAATTTTCTAAAATGGATAAGGTGTATTTTGTAACTGTGCGCCTCACTTGTTTTCTTCCGTTCGTGCAAGTTAGACTTTGACGGCCCGTGTAACAATTCGTGATGTATCTTTTGGGTTTATGTCGTGTAATGAACTATATAAACACTCAACGCGTTTCAAAAGGAACCTTGCCTTTCTTCAAAAAACAATATCGCCCCAAAATCATCAGGGAGGCGGTTGAAATACGTAAACACCCAGATAATTTCAACCTCAATGAATCACGGCTACCTATTAACAGAACCTTCAGGAAATGATGTTTTACTGTTGCCATTCGTTGTTCCTAGCATGGAGCTGAAGTGGCGTCCCTATTACATCTTAGGACACATTTTAAGTTCCTTGTTGCTTTCTCTTAGCAACCTTTAATGCAGGGCCTCTCAAACGCTCAAAATCTCACGCGTGCATATCGAGGCGCAGAGACTCCGTGCACTGTGCATCGTTCCTACTCGACTCAACTCGGCTTGACTCGCATAGCGTAGTGCGCTGAGAGCGACGAAGCGTTCGGTGATATACGGCGTGTTTATCAGTGAAATAGATAAGCGCAAGACAACAACTTAATAATGGAGCAACCTGCTTCAAAGAAAGCAAAGACTTCCGAAAGTCCATTTCAGTCGAACTGGGAACTTTCGTATTTCTTTGTCGGTCGTGACGATAAAGCCGAATGCTTAATCCGTGGGACAATAATTATGTGAAAAGTTAATCAAAAACTATTTTCCAATACAAAGGCTTTGCTCAAATTCTACGAGAATTTTTCGAAGGCAGTTTTTCCTAAGCTGCATCGAGAAGCAGCTAAGATTATTTCTATGTTTGGTTCCACATGCATATATGAAAGGTATTTTTTCCTCCTTTTACTTGTACGAAAACTAAATTGCGTGCGAGTAGGCCTATTTCTGATTGTAATTTAAAGAAGGCTCTCAAATTGCTGTCAGCCGGTCCCTTGTTGCAGGCATAACTGCTATAATTGCAAAGATAAAGGAAAAGAAGAGCTAGAAAAGATAAATTGTCTGCTCAAACCAAATTGAAAGAAGAGTGTTTTAACACCGGTAACGTAGTCCTATACAACATTGTCACCGCTCACCGCACATAAACATTTCGCAGTGAGGGGAGGATCAGCGGAGAAGGTGGAGAAGGCGAAGACAGGCAGAACGGGTGAGACAGGTGTAGGGGAAGAGGAGTGGGAGTTTGCACTCTGGTCAACCTAGTGAAGTCGTTTCCTGCACCTTGCGCCCGTGCACTGCACGGCGCATGCACCCTGAGAAGCCCTGCTTTAATGCGTCACGTTTCATTTTTTCTCTTTTCTCCTGATGAAGAAAGGGAAAGTTCCTTTTGAAACGCGTTGAGAGGGTTTATACAGTTCATTACACGGCATAAACCGAAAATATACATCATTAAAAGTTATATATTGTTTCTTAGAACTGAAACTACAGATTTTTCCCGAAATATCCAACTGTTGTCTACCATTTTGTAAATCTAGGCAAGGTGGTCCGCAGGCAGAAGAGATACAATTCCATGAAATGCCGTCTAGAAGGGAATTAATAGAAAAGTGGTTGTCGGCTATATCTGGGCAAGGTCCTAATAAAGGAAGTAGTTTGATATTCTCAGTTTACTCTCGCATCTGTAGCCTTTACACCTTATTGCAGAAGTAATTGATTAAAGCCGTGGAGGATATTGGATTCCTTGTGGTAAGAATTGTGACGAAGAAACGTCTTCATGTTTTGATATTTTGGACAATCTCAAATATACAAATGATAATGTCCCAATCAATCTAGAAACAGAAAATCAACTCATAATTTACGAGTACTTGCTTCTTGTTGTTGAAGAGAGGATGGAGTGTGACATTTGCGTCAGCAACATCTCACTGCCTAGAGTTTCGACACCACTTCGACACACCGCTCTGATGAAGCATCTGCAGGTGTTTGTTGAAGCTGCTGTGTCGGAAGAACTTCAAACTTACTAGCGTAATACGAGGACTTACTACTTCTTCCCTTTCAGTATGTGTTCTGTTACAGTGTGATGTCAAAGAATGTCAGCAAACTGTTCGTGAGATTATCCTAACCAAATTCGTAAAACCTCTATTAACTGATATTGCGTTGGCAGGATTACAAAATGTTAGTTGCCTGGTGTATCAATCCAAGCCTTCGTCCAGTGAACATATGACTATACTGCATAGTGGTGTGTAGGCTGTCGTCATACTAATGCCATGACGAATAGAATACCTAGTGTGATCACTCCGCTCTCTCAACATTGTCGTTGGTGGTCCCGCCAGAGTGTGGCGCTGCAGTCGCAATGCACCAGCTGCAAAAACACGTGCGCCAAATTGTCGACGAAGGTAATAGCATGCGTGCGTAAAGTCATGGTGATAATTTTAACGCCTATCGAAGGAATTTGCTTGTTTTAATATTTTTCGAAAGTGCAGTGATTTGTGTATGCAATCAACGTTCTATTATTTCCAGAAAATGTAGTACTTAAAAACTGTGACTGGTAACAGTTTGAATTATTTATAAATTAATTTACAGTCACAGAAAAGGCCTAAACAAAACATGGTTATGTTTAAAACCAATTCTTTATTTCTTTTTCCTTGTAGTTTAACGTCGCACTGACACATCGAAGGGTGACACAAGGGTGGGAAAGGCTAGGATTATGAAGGTAGCGGCGATAGCGTTAATTAAGATACAGTCCCAGTATCTGACCGCTGTGAACATGGGAAACCACGGAAACAGATATTCAGGGCTGCCGACAGTGGGATTCGAACCTATCACTTCCCGAAGCAAGCTCAAGCCTACGTAATACCCTTGGACATTTTATAATGAAAGAAATTAGCTCATTAATATAACGGAGACAAATAACAACCAGATAAGTTCAGAGTCTTGCCAGTTCACAGCGGAAACCCTAACAACCTCTGAAGAAGTTCTGGTGAAGTAACCTCATCACAGCGTGTAAGGTAAGATTCAATAATGTAGTGCCTCTAACTGCCATCTTTTATTAAAACTCGGACTAGGTCACGTGTGCTTAGAGTTCGCTCCATTCTGCCCGGTGCAGATTAACAATTGACGGAGAGGAACATGGGAAATACGTCTTTAGCCATTGTTACTCCAGGATACGAACCATAAAGCGGGCAAGTAGATTTAACTATTAACGTATGTAACTACTGCAGACCTACTATTGTTTATGTCTGTATTCACCGTTGGAGAACCTAGTTTACAATTCAAAGGCTTCCTTTGTAATACAGAAATGGAATGAAAAGTCAAAGCCACATAGCCGAAATTACAAACCTGGTTTCTAAGCATTAGTACATAAAAGTTCAAGTTAACTGCCATGTCAAGTGTTTGAGTTGATTACATACAGTACATACATGAACCGCTTGATGTTGAAAGGGAACTTCTGCAGTCCACATCAAGGCTGTGCTATGCTTGTGAAATATCAGTCTGATGTTAAATGGAGACTTCTGCTGTAGATGTGCATAATATCAGTATTGTTTTGAACTGCTGTGATTGGAATTGCTTTCTATGTTACAACGATTCTTGCATTGATGTAGTACTTCATGTTCATTTGGTATTATTATTATTGCTTCACTGTTCATAGTGAGAATTGGATTCACACCTTTCAAAAGTAATAAAAATAGAGAATATTATTTGTGGGTTTAATGTGGAAGTTGGCATTCAAAGCTCAAGGGTTCTTCTACAAATAAAAGATATATTTTTCATAATCTATGAATTGCATTTTCGTGCACTGATGTGTGCATTGGCACAGGCAACAGGCACTGGCAGAAGCGTAAAACATAGATCGACATTTCCCAACACCTACATAGTTGGTTTTTCAACCAACCAACCAACCAATACTGATCTGCATTTAGGGCAGTCGCCCAGGTGGCAGATTCCCTATCTGTTGTTTTCCTAGCCTTTTCCTAAATGATTTCAAAGAAATTGGAAATTTATTAAACGTCTCCCTTGGTAAGTTTTTCCAATCCCTAACTCCCCTTCCTATAAATGAATATTTGCCCCAGTTTGTCCTCTTGAATTCCAACTTCATCTTCATATTGTGATCTTTCCTACTTTTATAAACGCCACTCAAACTTATTCGTCTACTAATGTCATTCCACGCCATCTCTCCGCTGACAGCTCGGAACATACCACTTAGTCGAGCAGCTCTTCTTCTTTCTCTCAATTCTTCCCAACCCAAACTTTGCAACATTTTTGTAACGCTACTCTTTTGTCGGAAATCGCCCAGAACAAATCGAGCTGCTTTTCTTTGGATTTTTTTCCAATTCTTGAATCAGGTAATCCTGGTGAGGGCCCCATACACTGGAACCATACTCTGGTTGGGGTCTTACCAGAGACTTATATGCCCTCTCCTTTACATCCTTACTACAACCCCTAAACACACTCATAACCATTTTTTTTCCTGTAAAATTCATAAATTGTCAGATGTCCCCTTTCAGCATTAAGAGAGTCACACACATATATATATGTCCTACACTGTTTACGCATGATAAACGTTAGTGCATGGTACAAACAGATTAGTGTATAAAGGGTCGATCCAGTTCATGAACAAATACACTGTGGCGGGCTCTTGAAGATAAATTACTATAGTCACCTAACATTTATTAATAAATATTTAATTTACAAGAAAAAGTCCCTATCTAGCTAGGATTGTGAATATAATATCTACGTTACACTAATCTGAAAAATGAAGTAATCAAATCTAAAAAAATAAACAAATCGTGAGTTATTGGGGTGTGTTAGACAAAATTTCCATAATCGTCCCAATGCTAAGTTCATTTCATTCTTATATCATCATTTCAAGACGTCGACATTATTTCATTATTATTAACCAACACTGATGCCATTTGATATGTTCTGGGATGTAAATGGTATTACCGTTAATAAAGTATTATTATTATTATTATTATTATTATTATTATTATTATTATTATTATTATTAAACAATCTTCAATAGATGCACAAGACAAGAATTAATTTACGGTAAATTCAGTCTAAACAAATCATGAAATACTTTTAATTTATATGTATGCAGCGTTTTTTTTATCTAGTAAGATTGTATCCTCCTTTCATTATTAGATCTTGTGGAAATTAATTAAATTAATTAGTTCATTATCCTATCTAACTGAAATTTATCTTAAACTGACTGGCTGAAACCTGATTTAAAATTAAAAAATGTCGAATACATTTTGCCAATAAAAAACAACAATCAACGCTGAACTGATAAAGATATCAGCGATCAAACGAAACACAACTGCACCTGAAAAATGTATGCTCACCAAAAATCACACAATGACTATAGAACACAATCACATTCAAATCAGATATTATCCCAGTAATCTCACAGGTCTCCTTTGAACATCAAGCGCTTCATTTCTTTTTTGCATCAAAAACTTCATAGGGATCGGTTTATAAAATTCAGATGGTAAAAGTACTGTAGATGGGTGTATAAAGGGTTGGTCCAGTTCATGAACAAATACAAATAAATTACTATATATTATTAAATTACTAATGAATGTTTCCAAGTCGTAGAAACGAGGTCATCGGACCGCAAGGAATGGCCATTACATGTCATTTTAGTCACAATCAGGAAAATATCACCAGAAGAATAGATAAATCATCTTGGATCTGATATTAAAAATTAGATTAATTATAAACATCAGGCGCAAGAATAAGTCTGATAATAAATCACAAACATCACAATTCTCATCCGATCTGGTGGTCGAAATGAAATACACTGACTGACAGAGCAAATGCAACACCAAGAAGGAGTGGTCAGAACTTTATGCCAATTGCAGGGTAGACTGACGTCACTGAGGTATGCTCATGATGTGAAATGCGCCGCTGCGCTGCGCACGTAGCGAACGATAAATGGGACACGGCGTTGGCGAATGGCCCACTTCGTACCGTGATTTCTCAGCCGACAGTCATTGTAGAACGTGTTGTCGTGTGCCACAGGACATGTGTATAGCTAAGAATGCCAGGCCGCCGTCAACGGAGGCATTTCCAGCAGACAGACGACTTTACGAGGGGTATGGTGATCGGGCTGAGAAGGGCAGGTTGGTCGCTTCGTCAAATCGCAGCCGATACCCATAGGGATGTGTCCACGGTGCAGCGCCTGTGGCGAAGATGGTTGGCGCAGGGACATGTGGCACGTGCGAGGGGTCCAGGCGCAGCCCGAGTGACGTCAGCACGCGAGGATCGGCGCATCCGCCGCCAAGCGGTGGCAGCCCTGCACGCCACGTCAACCGCCATTCTTCAGCATGTGCAAGACACCCTGGCTGTTCCATTATCGACCAGAACAATTTCCCGTCGATTGGTTGAAGGAGGCCTGCACTCCCGGCGTCCGCTCAGAAGACTACCATTGACTCCACAGCATAGACGTGCACGCCTGGCATGGTGCCGGGCTAGAGCGACTTGGATGAGGGAATGGCGGAACGTCGTGTTCTCCGATGAGTCACGCTTCTGTTCTGTCAGTGATAGTCACCGCAGACGAGTGTGGCGTCGGCGTGGAGAAAGGTCAAATCCGGCAGTAAGTGTGGAGCGCCCTACCGCTAGACAACGCGGCATCATGGTTTGGGGCGCTATTGCGTATGATTCCACGTCACCTCTAGTGCGTATTCAAGGCACGTTAAATGCCCACCGCTACGTGCAGCATGTGCTGCGGCCGGTGGCACTCCCGTACCTTCAGGGGCTGCCCAATGCTCTGTTTCAGCATGATAATGCCCGCCCACACACTGCTCGCATCTCCCAACAGGCTCTACGAGGTGTACAGATGCTTCTGTGGCCAGCGTACTCTCCGGATCTCTCACCAATCGAACACGTGTGGGATCTCATTGGACGCCGTTTGCAAACTCTGCCCCAGCCTCGTACGGACGACCAACTGTGGCAAATGGTTGACAGAGAATGGAGAACCATCCCTCAGGACACCATCCGCACTCTTATTGACTCTGTACCTCGACGTGTTTCTGCGTGCATCGCCGCACGCGGTGGTCCTACATCCTACTGAGTCGATGCCGTGCGCATTGTGTAACCTGCATATCGGTTTGAAATAAACATCAATTATTCGTCCGTGCCGTCTCTGTTTTTTCCCCAACTTTCATCCCTTTCGAACCACTCCTTCTTGGTGTTGCATTTGCTCAGTCAGTGTAGAAGCAAATATGTAGATAAATCATATAATGCAGGAAATGTCTCTTAAATCTTATTTCGTCGTACAGAATAATTATTATATTATAATAATATTATTGATTTACGCTCCACTAACTACCTTTTTAAAGTTTTCAGAGTTACCGAGGTGTCGGAATGTTGTCCCTCAGGAGTTCTTTATCGTGCCAGTAAATCTACCGACACGAGGCTGGCGTATTTTAGCACCTTCAAACGCCACCGGGCTGAGCTAGGATCGACCCTACCTCGCTGGGCTAAGAAGGCCCAGCTCTTTACCGTCCGAGCCAGAATATTAGGCTGCACACATAAGAATAATTTCTGTAAACAACTCGTTATTATGGGAAGATTTTCCAAATCTAACACATGGCAACGTAGAATATGATCGTATCTCCAAATGCCGCAATCGTAGAAAACAAGATATGGTTCTCCATAACTCCATTGAGTCGCTGATTCAATAACGCATCCGTGGCATTTCCACACTGAAGAATATATTATCAATTATCACACACTTTACCAATGAGCACGCAACACATCATAGCAATAAATATCATAAATAACAAGAAACACTGTAATAAATTCACCACACGTGATAACACTAAGTACTCAGAATTATTATTATTATTATTATTATTATTATTATTATTATTATTATTATTATTATTCCTCCTCTGCGAACCATGTGACCTTGCCGCGGTGGGGAGGCTTGCGTGTCCCAATGATGCAGATAGCCGAGCCGCAGGTGCAACCATATCGGATGGGTATCTGTTGAGAGACCAGACTAACGAATGGTTCATCGAAAGGGGGGTAGCAGCCTTTCGGTTGTTGCAAGGGCGGCAGTCTAGATGATTGACTGATACGGCCTTGTAATAATACTCAACATGGCTTGGCTGTGTTGATACTGCTACACGGCTGAAAGCAACGGGAAACTACAGCCGTAACCACCTCCCGAGGACATGCAGCTCTCTCTGTATGAAAGATGTACTGATGATGGCTTCCTCCCGGGTAAAATATTCCGGAGGTAAACTAGTCCCCCATTCGGATCTCCGGGTGGGGACTACACGAGAGGGGGCGATCATCAGGAAGATGGATACTGACATTCTGCGAGTCGGAGCGTGGAATGTTAGGAGTTTGAATCGTTGTGGTAGGTTAGAGAATCTGAAAAGGGAGATGGATAGGCTAAAGTTAGATGTAGTTGGTATAAGTGAAGTACGTTGGCAGGAAGAACAGGATTTTTGGTCAGGCGACTACCGAATTATCAACACGAAATCAAACAGGGGTAATGCAGGAGTTGGTTTAATAATGAATAAGAAAATAGGGCAGCGGATAAGCTACTACGACCAACATAGTGAAAGAATTATTGTCGCCAAGATAGACACCAAACCAATGCCCACCACAATAGTGCAGGTCTATATGCCTACTAGTTCAGCGGATGATGAAGAAATTGAAAGAATATATGAGGAGATAGAAGATTTAATACAATATGTCAAAGGTGACGAGAATCTAATTGTGATGGGAGACTGGAACGCAGTGGTAGGCCAAGGAAGAGAAGGTAGCACAGTAGGAGAATTTGGATTGGGACAAAGGAACGAAAGAGGAAGTCGGCTGGTTGAATTCTGCACTGACCATAATTTAGTCCTCGCCAATACTTGGTTCAAACACCACAAACGACGGCTGTATACGTGGACGAGACCTGGAGACACTGGAAGGTATCAAATAGACTTCATTATGATTAGGCAGAGATTCAGAAACCAGGTGTTGGATTGCAAAACTTTCCCAGGAGCAGACGTGGACTCTGACCACAACTTGTTGGTCATGAAATGCCATCTGAAGTTGAAGAAATTGAAGAAAGGAAAGAATGCAAAAAGATGGGATCTAGACAAGTTGAAAGAAAAGAGTGTGATGGATTGTTTCAAGGAACATGTTGCACAAGGACTAAATGAAAAGGCCGAAAGAAACACAGTAGAGGAAGAGTGGAGAGTCATGAAAAATGAAGTCAGTAGGGCTGCTGAAGAAATGTTAGGAAGGAAGAAAAGATCAACTAAGAATCAGTGGATAACTCAGGAGATACTAGACCTGATTGATGAACGACGAAAATACAAGAATGCTAGAAATGAAGAGGGCAGAAAAGAATACAGGCGATTAAAGAATCAAGTGGATAGAAAGTGCAAGGTAGCTAAGGAAGAATGGCTGAAGGAGAAGTGCAAGGATGTCGAAGGCTGTATGGTCCTGGGAAAGGTAGATGCTGCATACAGGAAAATCAAGGAAACCTTTGGAGAAAGGAAATCTAGGTGCATGAATATTAAGAGCTCAGATGGAAAGCCACTTCTAGGGAAAGAAGACAAAGCAGAAAGATGGCAGGAGCATATCCAACAGTTGTATCAAGGTAACGATGTAGATAATTTGGTTCTGGAACATGAAGAGGCTGTTGATGCTGATCAAATGGGAGACCCAATTTTGAGGTCAGAGTTTGACAGAGCTGTGAGTGACCTAAATAGGAACAAGGCACCTGGAATTGATGATATACCCTCTGAATTACTGACTGCCTTAGGAGAAACCAGCATGGTAAGGTTATTTCATTTAGTGTACAAGATGTATGAGACAGGAGAAGTCCCATCCGATTTTCGGCAGAATGTTGTTATACCTATTCCCAAGAAAGCCGGTGCTGACAGGTGTGAAAACTACCGCACTATTAGTTTAGTATCTCATGCCTGCAAAATTTTAACACGTATTATTTACAGAAGAATGGAAAAACAAGTTGAAGCTGAGTTGGGGGAAGATCAATTTGGCTTCAGAAGAAATGTAGGAACACGTGAAGCAATCCTGACTTTACGTCTGATCTTAGAGGATCGAATCAAGAAGGACAAGCCCACGTACATGGCATTCGTAGATCTAGAAAAGGCTTTCGATAATGTTGATTGGACCAGGCTATTTATGATTCTGAAGATGATAGGGATCAGATACCGAGAACGAAGAATTATCTACAACCTGTATAAAAATCAGTCTGCAGTGATAAGAATCGAGGGCTTTGAAAAAGAAGCAGCAATCCAGAAAGGAGTGAGGCAAGGCTGCAGTTTGTCCCCTCTCCTTTTCAATGTTTACATAGAACAGGCAGTAAAGGAAATCAAAGAGAAATTTGGAAAGGGAATCACAGTCCAAGGAGAGGAAATCAAAACCTTGAGATTTGCCGATGATATTGTTATTTTATCTGAGACTGCAGAAGATCTCGAGAAGTTGCTGAATGGTATGGATGAAGTCTTAGGTAAGGAGTACAAGATGAAAATAAATAAGTCCAAAACAAAAGTAATGGAGTGCAGTCGAACGAAGGCAGGTGATATAGGAAATATTAGATTAGGAAACGAAGTCTTAAAGGAAGTAGATGAATATTGTTACTTGGGTAGTAAAATAACCAACGATGGCAGAAGTAAGGAGGACATAAAATGCAGACTAGCACAAGCAAGGAAGAGCTTTCTTAAGAAAAGAAATTTGCTCACTTCAAACATTGATATCGGAATTAGAAAGATGTTTTTGAAGACTTTTGTGTGGAGCGTGGCATTGTATGGAAGTGAAACATGGACGATAACTAGCTCAGAAAGAAAGAGAATAGAAGCTTTTGAAATGTGGTGTTATAGAAGAATGCTGAAGGTGAGATGGATAGATCGAATCACGAATGAAGAGATACTGAATCGAATTGGTGAGAGGAGATCGATTTGGCTAAATTTGACGAGAAGAAGAGATAGAATGATAGGACACATCTTAAGACACCCAGGACTTGTTCAGTTGGTTTTTGAAGGAAGTGTAGGTGGCAAGAACGGTAGGGGTAGACCAAGGTATGAATATGACAAACAGATTAGAGCAGATGTAGGATGCAATAGTTACGTAGAAATGAAAAGGTTAGCACAGGATAGGGTGGCATGGAGAGCTGCATCAAACCAGTCTATGGACTGATGACTCAAACAACACATTATTATTATTATTATTATTATTATTATTATTATTATTATTATTATTATTATTATTATTATTATTTCTTCGTTTCGGCCAACGAGAGACCACGTCAGTTCAACTGTCTCCTTTTCCGAGTTTAACTGCCACCCAGTGCTCCTGCATTTGTCTCCGGTGTTGTTCTCTTCTCTCTTGGGTCCACGCCTTTCCTGTCTTCAGCTTCGGATTTTCCTGAAAACCTTTGTGCGTAGGTATTTCCCTTAAGCGTAGATCTTTCTCAACTTCTGTGAGCCATTCCCCCTTGGGTTTCTTATCTTGAAAGTATGTTAATATCCATTATCCTGCCTGGGCTCATTCGTGTCACTTATCTTCTCCACGTGCTTGTATAATTCGTGGTTGTGACGCCTTCTGTACTCGCTGTTTTCTTTGATGGGACCCAGGATTTTTCTCAAAACCTTCCTCTCTTTAGCCTATAGTTTTTCCATTAGACTTTTCATGTTCATTGTTAGATTCTATGCCGCATACAGAACCTCTGGTTGAATAACAGTGCAGTAATGTCTAATTTTGGCGTTTAAGGATATGGATCTCTTATTATAGATGTCTTTAGTTAGTTGGTAGGCCATACCCATTTTGTTAATGCGTGACACGAAGGCTTCCTTCACTGATAGGTTAGGCTCTATTCATTCACCGAGATATTTAAACTTTTCTGTTTGCTTAATTTTTTCTAGTCCGATCTCCATTTCCCTTGGCGCTGATTTTATGTTTGTCATGAAGTGCGTCTTCTAAAAGGAGATTTGAAGCACAGCCTTCAATGCTTGAGTCTTCAATTGGTTAACTTGTTCTTCTGCCGTATCAATGGAGTCTGAAAAGATCACTAGATCATCTGCAAATGCTAGACAGTCGATTGTAAGATTAATATACTTGTAGCCTAGCCTTACCCCATTTTCTACCCCTGAACTTTTCATTTCTCTCCGCCATTCTCGGATGACCTTTTCTAAAACACAGTTGAAGAGTTGTCTCACTCCTGACCTGATTTCAAAGGCATCAGATATCTCTCCTCTGAACTTCACTTTGGAGGTGGTGTTAGTCAGGGTTTGCTGGATAATTGCTTTTGTCTTGTTATCCAAGCCAAACTCTTCAAGGATTTGCAATAGGGTGGTTCAATCAATTGAGTCGTACGCTTTCCTAAAATCAACAAGGGTCACCACGAATTCCCTGTTTCTGAGTACATCAGGTTCATAATCTGCTCAGCGCATGATCGTCCCTTTCTGAAACCTCCTTGGTCTTCCCCCAGCTGTGGATCGATTTGTTGTTCCGCCCTATTCTGTAGAGCTTTTGAGAGGATCTTGTAAGTAATAATAATAATTTCGTGTGGCTTTTTCTAGCCGAGTGCAGCCCTTGTAAGGCAGACCCTCCGATGAGGGTGGGCGGCATCTGCCATGTGTAGGTAACTGCGTGTTATTGTGGTGGAGGATAGTGTTATGTGTGGTGTGTGAGTTGCAGGAATGTTTGGGACAGCACAAACACCCAGCCCCCGGGCCATTGGAATTAACAAATTAAGGTTAAAATCCCCGACCCGGCCGGGAATCAAACCCGGGACCCTCTGAACCGAAGGCCAGTACGCTGACCATTCAGCCAACGAGTCGGACATCTTGTAAGTTATTGACAGAAGAGAGATGCCACGGAAGTTATTCACATCTGTTATCTCCCCTTTCTTATGTAGTAGATGAATTACGGCAGAGGTCCATCCACTTGGGAATTTTTCGCTTTCCCCGATCTCTTGAATAATTGCAACAAGCTTGTCGATTGCCTTATCCGCTGAATGCTTCCACAGTTCAGCAGTTATCAAATCTTCACCTAGTGCCTTGTCCTTCAGCTCTTGGATAATCTTCCTGATTTCTGCCTTCGTAGGTGGGGACGAATCTGGGTGGATGTTTGGATTTTTTCATAAACAAATGTGGTCTCTGGTGCCTCACAGTTAACTTTCAGAATAACTTGCTAGAATCTGACAATTATCTTCATCATTGTGAGCTAGTTCCTCGTTGGAATCTTTAAACTGTAGACTTGGGGAGTTGTATTTGTTCAGATTGTGCTTGAAGGTTTTATAGAATTTACGTGTGCTATTTTTTCTGGAAGTCTTGCTCAATCTGTACCAACTGTTTCTCATTAAACATACGTTTCACGCCACGGATGTTTTTTGATGCAGGTTTTCTCGCATTTAGGACGTTGATCCTGTTCGCTTCATTTGTGTGGCAATTCTATTTCTGCCATGCAACCTGTCTTAGCGGTACTGCTTCATCGGATTCATTATCCCACTAAGCATGATTTCGTGAATGGGACAGTCTCTTTAGCTGTTCTGACTATAGCCTCCTGTAATTGTTCCTAATTCTCTGGATTTAAAGTTTCCAATTTTTTGGGTGAATTCTTGGTTGCTCCTTAACTTGTCTCTGTCAAACTTATGAGTTTCTCTTGGAGTAATATTCTTGGTGTTTCTTGGAACTGTCTAAATTTGATCTTCGAAAGGTAGTGATCCGAGTCTAAGTTGGCATTTCTCAGAACCTTTACGTTCTGGATCTCTCGTTGCACTTTCTGTGCGATGGCGACATGGCCAATTTGAAATTCACGAAGGTTGGAGTTTGGAGAAATCCAGATCTTCTGTTTTCTGGGCGGGTGTTTGACCGCACTTGACTTTAGGACCATTGCTCTGCATACCTCCACAAGTCTCTCTCTATTTCGATTGGTTCTCCTGTGAACTGGATAGTTTCCAATAATCTTCTGATATTTTCGTCCCCTGCCAAGCTGGGCATTGAAATCTCCAACCAGAATGGTGGAATGTTTGTCAGGTACCTTTGAGAGGAAATCTACTAGCTCCTCTCAGAATGTATCTGTTCCTTCCGGTCCTTCTTATTCGCCTGATTGATCGACGCATGTACGTTCACCAATGTGTAAACTATATTTGTACACCGAAAAGAAAGAGTAAAGACTCGGCTGTTAGGGGAGGTGAAGTCCACAATCGAACCTAAAATCTTGCTGTTGACAATAAATCCCGTGGTTAATTGTGGGGTGGTTTTTACTACACGTTTACCGGTTTTGCCTTTGAAGATTCTAGAACATTGTGCCTCGAAGCAATGTTCGTCCGTGAATCTTGTTTCCTAAATTGCAGTGATCAATATATGATATCGGGACAAGGCATCAGTGACCTGTTTCAGTTTGCCGGTCTTGAGAAGCGAGTTTGCATTGAAAGTAGCAAAAAAATCCGGCGTTTGCGTCTGATCTTTCCTAGAGTCTCCGATACCTCCATGCATGTCTGCGCAGGCTCCCCAGAATCCGAAGGCCTGCATGCTTTACTCGAGGTGAAGGTTGACTGGTAACCACCTGGGGTAGTAGCCGGTCTTGAGAAGCGAGTTTGCATTGAAAGTAGCAAAAAAATCCGGCGTTTGCGTCTGATCTTTCCTAGAGTCTCCGATACCTCCATGCATGTCGGCGCAGGCTCCCCAGAATCCGAAGGCCTGCATGCTTCACTCGAGGTGAAGGTTGACTGGTAACCACCTGGGGTAGTAGCTTCAGCTGAACTTTCCTCCCTGCTCTGGATAGTTGAAAAACTGTAGATTGGGGTCAGTGACATTGCGCACTGACCAATATACGATCAAGGTTGTGAGCGTTGGAGGGCCTCCTGATGTTTTCTGGCTAAGAGCAGGCATTTCCTTCTACTCTAACTAGGTATGGTTTTCCCGCCAATACTCGGGTGGCTGACTGCAGTGGTTACCCACTGGGCGATGGGGTCGCCACATCCCCACACCTATTGTACCGGAGGTACACCTTCTCCGGCCATTTGAACGGCGCGCCTTCTAGAAGACTATCTGTGCTGTGAACCCTGAACTATGTCTCTGAAGATACTTGGACCTTTAATCTTTAGATGTCTCTACTATCGGTCTATGTGCCCTTTATGGCGGAAAGACGGACAATTATTTTTAAGGGAATTTGCTATTGTCTAAGTTGGTAAACCTTAAGTGTTTGTACTTTTTTATGTGCAGAGGTTGTCATCACTACTACGGTTTCCTTCTTCCACAGAAAACCCTCAACAATTATTATTATTATTATTATTATTATTATTATTATTATTATTATTATTATTATTATGATTATTAGTATTATTATTATTATTATTATTATTATTATTATTATTATTATTATTATTATTATTATTATTATTATCGGGTGGAGTGGCCGCACGTGTCAACCGTCGGCTGACCTGAGAATGGTTTTCTGTGGTTTCCCATTTTCGAGACAAATGACGGACCACAACCATACCCAGTTTCATTCACCATCATTCACTTGATCTGTATGTCCTGCTCCATAACTAAATAGCGTCCTGGCCTTCGGTCCAAGGGATCCCGGGTTCGATTCCCGGCCGGGTAGGGGATTTTAACCGTCATTGCTTAATTCCGATGACTCGGTGTGTGTGTGTGTGTGTGTGTGTGTGTGTGTGTGTCGTCTTCAGCATTAGAATTCATCATACATAGCTCCAGATCCTCACAGACACGCAGGTCGCCTTTAAGGCGGTCCATCGAAAGATCTACAGTAGGCTCCTCCGAAGGGCACACGCCATTAAAAAAGTCATCTTCATTAGCTCCTCAACTGAGAACATCCATCAGTTAAAACATGGCATATAATTCCATCCAACCTCACTCTCCACACCTACCCTGTATCAGGAAACTGGATTGGGTAGATTATTATTATTATTATTATTATTATTATTAAAATTATTATTATTATTGTTATTATTATTATTATTATTATTATTATTATTATTATTATTATTAATATTATTATTATTTAAACATCGAACATTCCAGGCTTTACTCCCAAATTACACGTTCCCAAAACCAATAAACTAAACAGTTTTAAGCCAGAATACAAACACTGATGTGTGGCCTCGCTCACATGAGCGGATAACCAATCTCACATGCGAGACGTCACCCCTATATACGTACTTATACCTATTATGTGACCCCTCACATGGGCGGAAAACCAGACCACATGCGAGACCTCACCCACCTTAACAAACTAACACTACTGGGCGGCCTCTTACATGGGCGGAAAACCGGGCCACATGTAAGCCCGCCCCTACATTTAACTTATATCTATACTCTAACTTAACTTGTGCCTCAATACACGGGCGGAAAACCAGTTCACATGCAAGGGCCACCCCTACAACTACTGCCCGGTCGCGTTATCCCCCCTGGTGAGAAAATGAGCCACCCTCCCAGGAATAACATGTCGGTCCTTTCTCATGAGGCCCAAAAGGAAGACCCCACATACCCTAGCACCTGTCAATCGCTAATTTCTCACAATTCCATATTTCAGCAGGACACATGTAAGCTGAAATCCTGCTCCCCATGTGCCCCCTCTCTCTCTTCTATCTCGACATTTTCCCTGCCGCGTTTTCTGACATTCTACCCTATCCCATCCTCCCTCGGTTATGTACTGCCCCCAACCCCCCGTTTCTCCCCCGTCCTCTAACCCTACTTAATTACGAATTAACAACCAATTTCACTCTATGAACCCACGTTACTAAAAGAAGTCTAGCCTTCCTTCCTTCCCTTTCCATCTTGATTTAGCACCTAGGGCCGTATGTATCCTCACTAATTGATTGATTACACACGACTCCTAATAAAAACCCCCGTCACTATTATCTCTAGCCTGGCTGAGTCAGCTGGCACACTGTTACATACCATAAACACTTCCTACCTGACCTATTCTCCTACACCTACTGACTCAGGCATGGCTGACCTACTGTTGCCGCGAACGCCCTCACATTCTTCTTATTTCATAACTTACAGTCAACACATACCTTCTTACAATGCACTATATTACCAAATTTCAACTTGCTAGTCTTTTATATTCATGACCACTCGTAAGACCGCACCACCGTCTTTTAGCTTTTACACGACCTTATAAGTGTATGTACTTCCTTAACTTTAACTCACATATTCTCCTTACCGCACACAAATACCTGGTTAATTCCCCTCCTTTTTCCCATTCTTTGGCTACCCACACTAATATTTTTTTCATCCCCTTGTTCTAATAACTCTCGCTTGTTGGCACTCAAAAGTTTATTTCTTACCTTTCCCGTGTCTTTACAATTACTTATTAAGTGCAGATCATTACACTTTATCCCAAATAATGTGCATAGTGACTTATCCTTACCCTTTATCCACCCCTTGTTTTATATATCCTCATAAGCCACCACAGTAAACCTCCTCCCTTCAAACTATCTACATTCCGAATATTTAAAACTGCCACTTCCTTCACCTTATTAAAACACTAAGAGATCCTCTAACACCCTCCTTATAACCACTCTCTGATCCCTAGTATCATTCTTATTCCATACCTCTTCCCACACATACCACTCCCCACCCTCTCAAGATATAGTTTAATTTTCGCTAGCCAGCATCCCTCATACATGCTTTTCTTTCGTTGTTCGTGCGCCGCCTGAAGCACTCCCCCTCCCTCCCCTCTTTTCAACGCATCCAATGCTTGATTACTCTTTTTACAAACTCTACCTCAATTTCATCCCCGCACATTAATACCATACCAGCGATCGCAGTGCATTGAGGGAGACTCTTCACCGCCTTACCAAATTTACTCATGATTTGTCCTAGTATAACCCTCTTCTCCTCCAGACCCCATACTTCAGCTCCATACATTACTCTACTTATTACTACTGACATAAAAACTAACCTCAAAATTTTGTAATTTGTTTCCGAGAATTTTGCCACTAAAATTTTGACTATTACTAGGGCTGCCATCCCCTTCCACTTTGCTCTCTTTATTTGGTCATCCCAAGTCTCTCTTCTGTTTAAAAGCACTGCTAGGCATTCTAACTTATTTACTTGTTCCATCTTCTCGCCCTGAACCACCCATTTCATTTCCTTTTTCCTCCCTTTATTTTTCTGCATTACTATCATCTTAGATTTATTCCCGTTCATTTTCACGGCCCATATCTTAGCATAATGTGACACCTCGTTTAGACTTCGCTGCATCCCACCCCCAGTTAAAGTCAATAGAATCACGTCGCCAGCAAAGATCAGTCCTGGAATCTATATATTATTTAGAACTGGCACCACCCAGCTATTTTCCCCGTGTCTATCAAAAATGTTGTTAAATGAATAAAATAAACAGTATCGGGGATAATTTGCAACCCTGTTTTAAACCTATCTTACACTCTATCGGACTACTTAATGTATTTCCCTCCAGTTTAACACAGCACCTAACCTTCTTATATGTTGCCTCCACTACAAGAAATCATCTTCCCAGAGATCCCCAACCTACACAGTTTTTCTACTAACGCTCTTCTGTTTACTGTGTCGAAAGCTTTTTCAAAATCTACTGCCGCCACATATACTTTACCTCTTCCCATACTCATGTATTTTTTCAACTATCATCTTCACTATCATTATATTATCTGACGTCCTTTTTCCCTTCCTAAAATCCCCTTGGAAAACTGACAGTACCAGATTTTCCTCTGCCCAGTCCCTTAATCTGTTTGCTAAAACTCTTGTGTAAATCATACTTAGTGAGTCTAATATGGTTATCCCTATGTAATTACTCGGGATGTTTTATTTCCTTTTTCTTGTAGATTGGGCATATTATCCCTGTCTCCCATTCTTTTTGGGTATTTACCGCTCGCTAGTCTGCTTGTTCTTTTATTCCTTTCAAAGATAATCAGGAGATTCATGAAACATTTTACATTTCTTCCAAAATGACGAAACTTTTATGTTCAGACAATATTTCGGTATGGTTTCGCAAACACATTGTCGACACACTGCTGGCTGAATTTCAAAAATTTGAATAAGGAGCAAGTAATAAGGCACTTGAAAGTATTTTGCATCTTCAAATTAATGTGTGCAAATTCGACCCCTTCAATTCAGGTAGGCGACACATTCATCTTCCTCCAACGATTGTAAATAAAAGAGCAGTAATCAATATTGAGAATAACGATGATTACTGCTTTCTATGGTGCATCGCCATGGCGTTAAAACCAGCAACACGTCATAATTCAAGAACTTCTCAGTATAAGGATATGTTTATTCAGTTGCAAGAGTCCTTAAATTTTGAAGGTGTTTCTTTTCCTATGGATTTAGTAAACATTTCTACGTTTGAAAAAACTAAATTTTCCTTTTCTGTAGACGATGTTGATGGAGACCGTATTGTAGGGCAAATTTACTCCGCTTCTTCTCCAAAACAACACCATCTTCATCTTTGATATGTTTGCAATGAAAACACAAGCCACTACTGCTTGATATCTAATCCTCCCCGTCTGTTAAACTCTCAACTTTCATCACACAAACAAAAGAAGTATATATGTGACCGTTGTTTGCAGTACTTTACTACAGAAAGCTTGTTAGCTACACATGTCAATGATTGTCCAACACACCCTGCCGTAAAACTTGTTCTGCCAACCACGGAAAGTGCAGAAATGAAGTTTGTGAATTATTATCGACAGGAACCTGTTCCCTTCACGGGTTATGCAGATTTGAACGTTTTACTGTTCCTTTTGATCGTCGCCGACCCGACTTGAGCGAACCCTACACGGATTACGTGCAAAAGCACACTCCGTTTTCAGTAGCTTACAAAGTCGTTTGTTCGTACGATACATCACTATCTTTTTTTAAATGTATCGAGGCGAAAACTGTGCGGCATGGTTGCTGAAAGAATTAGAAAAGTTGGCACAACGCGTTCATACGCTTATTTCGCAACCAGTGCCCATTCAAATGACATTAGATGAAATGTTTTTGCATAATGAAACTGATGAATGTCACATCTGTAAACAGCCGATTATTTTCCCACAGATTAAGGTTATAGATCACTGTCACGTTACTGGGAAATATCGCGGATCTGCACTTGATTCGTGCAATCTTTTATATCGTGTACCTAAATGTACTCCATGCTTTTTCCATAACTTGTCAGGCTACGGCAGTCACTTCATTGTTCGAGAATTTGCATAATTAAATTGTACAATGTTCACTGTGATTGCGAAAAATCATGAACGCTTTATTTCATTCTGTTATCGTTTAGGTGATATTAGGATTCGCTTTCTAGATTGGTATAAATTTATGAACTTTTCACTTGATACACTTGTAAATGGGCTTTCCAGCGACGACTTGAAATACATTCGAGAGTATTTTTCAGATCCTGAACAATTTAAACTTTGTATAAGGAAAGGTGTTCTGCCCTATGACTATATTCAGAGCTTTCAAACATTAGAAGAAACAAAATTACCTCCTCAGTCTGCATTTACACGTGTGTTAAGTGAATGTAGCACGACGTCACTCAGCTCATCGTCATACGGTAAGCATACGGTATCCATTTCTGATGAAGAGTATTTGCATGCCTGTCAGGTATGGTCAACGTTTCATTTACAGACCTTAGGTGAATATGCTAACTTGTATTTGAAAGTAGATACACTTTTACTCTGTGATGTGAATGTGTTTATCTATTTACGAATTAAACCCTTGCTATTACTACACAACATCTGGTCTGTCGTGGGATGCGATGCTCAAGTGTACCGGTGTTCAACTTGATCTTCTAATGGATGTCGACATGCTTTTGTTTTTTAATGCGGCATTCGCGGCGGACTAGTTTCGCTTGTCAACAGGCATGCCATCGCGAATAATCCCTACCTCGACAACTATAATTCAGAGAAAGAATATTCTTATCTGATGTATTTTGATGTCAATAATCTATATGAGTGGGCCATGTCACAACCATTACCATGTAAAGATTTTGTATGGCTAACAGAAACTGAAATTCAACATTTTGATGTTTTTGATGCTGCTGAAGATCGTCATCGCGGCTACGTGCTGGAAGCTTCTCTTGCATACCCTTCTCATCTGCACGATTCACATTCCGACCTTCCCTTTTGCGTTGAAAGAATGATTCCACCTAACGATACATGGAAACATACTAAACTGCCAGCCACTCTTTTTCCGAAAAAGCGCTATGTTATCCACATACAATGTCTCGAATACGGCTTACAGTTAGAGTGTATTCATCGTATCGTAGCGTTTAAGCAGGAAGCATGGCTTAAACCATACATGGATTTAAATACTGAACATCGTAAACGTGCTACAACAACATTTGAGAGTACGTTTTTCAAACTGATAACTCGATCTATGGCAAAAGCATGGAAAATGTACGCAAACATCGCGACATTCATTTAATTAATCAATGATATGGCCGGTATGGCTCGCGCAAGTACATCTCAAAACCAAATTTCAAAGCCTATCATGTTATTGATCGTGACCTTATTTCTGTTGAAATGATAAAATGGAGATCGTCTATGCGAAGCCAATGTATTTGGTAATGGCTATACTTGATTTTTCAAAATTAAAAATGTATGATTTTCATTATGGCTTTGCAAAGCAACAGCTTTCTGAGCTTACACTTTTGTATATGGATACAGATAGTTTCATGTATCATATTCGGAAGACGGACGTCTACGATGTGATGCGAAACCATTCGCAATACTTTGACACTTCTTCCTTTTCACCTAGTAATCCATTCAACTTTCGGCCACAGAACAAGAGAGTCATAGGGCTTATGAAAGGTGAATGTAGCATGAATTTTTCAAACTACCCGCCATCACGTGCCTAAGGTGGCAACTATGAGGTTTAGTGCCGTAAAGATGTCAGCACTGACGTTAGCGATGCGTTGTTGTTTAAAGATGGCGAATGACAGCTGTCAAAAAAGCACGTGGGATTTCAAATTGCCCGCCACTATGTGCCAAAGGATGAGGTTTAGTGCCGTCAAGATGGCAGCACTGAGGTTAGCGATGCGTTGTTGTTCAAAGATGGCCGATGGCAGCTGTCAAAAAGCACGTGGCTGTCAAAAAGGCACGTGGGTTTGTTTACAAACAATAGCACGTGGCTTTATTTACAAGTAAGAGCACGTGGTGATTACGTGACGGTCACGTGATCGGGGTCAATGACATCGGGTGCTGACGCAGCAGAAAAATGCTGACGAGGTGGATTGGGAGCCCCACTGCTTCCCTACTAGTGAGTGTAAGTCGCAGTACGAGTCGGCTCGACGGGTACGCGATGCATTTGTACAGTAATTTCTGGTGAAGTGTTATCTTCATGAGCACAGATTCACGTAATTGAAAATAAATTTGAAACTACTGGCTCAGTGCTCAATAAGAAACATGCGTGCACACGAACAGTTTTAACAGAGGAAATGCTAGATGGCATTGGTGCGAATTTTGAGCGGTCACCGAATAAATCACTCATAAAATTAGCACAACAAGTAGGGGTTTCGGTTTCTTCTGCACACAGAATTGCAAAGCTGTTACACATCAAACCGTAAAAGTTTACACGGCCCCATTGTTTAAAACCTGCTAATCCAGCCACAAGAGTGAGATATTGTTAGTCGTATCTTGCATCACTGAATGATCATTTATTCGACCCACAGCTGTGCTCTTTCCGGATGAAGCCTGGTTTCATCTTAATGATCGGGTGAACAGTCATAACACTCGCTATTGGTGTGCAGAATTGTTTTTTTTTTTTTTTTGCTTTACGTCGCACCGACACAGATAGGTCTTATGGCGACGATGGGACTGGAAAGGCCTAGGAATGGGAAGGAAGCGGCCGTGGCCTTAATTAAGGTACATCCCCAACATTTGCTTGGAGTGAAAATGGGAAACCGTGGAAAACCATCTTCAGGGCTGCCGACAATGGGGTTCCAACCCACTATCTCCCGGATGCGAGCTCACAGCTGCGCGCTCCTAACCGTACGGCCAACTCGCCCGGTACAGAAAATCTTAATGGTGTTTATGAAGTCCCTCATCCTGAAGCATCTTTTATAAGGTAAGATTTCATCTGAGACTGTATACACGCTTAAAGCAGGCGGCCGTTCGCGACGTAAGTTGAGCTGAGGCAGCTGCTGTAGCGCAGAGTACAAAGATCGTGCGTTCGGTCTGGGTTTGTAAGAGAGACCCTGTATTATGTAATAGGATATTGAATAATTTCATTAGCCAGCATAACAGGCTTCTCAGATGAAAGATTTGGAACGTCTGCATTTGAAAACGATGTCGGACTCGGCGATAAACCTTCGTGTATTTTCGCCGCAGGGGCTGCCTTTTCCAATGCCCATATCTGCCATTCTGTACGAACCAAACGTACCCAAGAAAGAGTCTGCAGGGAAGGGCAGAGGCTCAGCATAACCGACCAGCAAGCCAAAAGAAGCGAACTACGCGTCAGCCCCACTAGCTGCATGCTGCAACTAGCACTAATACAATGCACCATAATTCAAAGTGTCAGTAGTTTTAGTACCATGCAGCCTGTGAGGTTTGGTTAGAACTGTTGGGTTATGATGTCATTATGACGTCACAAGTCCGTGACTTTGAAGACGTCAGGGGTCGTTGAACCCGAATGTAAACGGATACCCGTAGGAAAATACTAATTCAGTTCCCATTGTGTTTGAACCGCCGCTGCTCTACTACTGCGGCTGAGACAAACAAGTATGAAAAATGCCGGACTCGGCTAGTGGGGGGACGAGGGGTGGGAGGGAGAAGGGTCAATTGCGTGATCGTCATTTCACGTATTCAAGTATGAAAACCTTTTGAAGTGACACCCAGAGCCTAATTATTGTCCAATTAATCCAGTCATGGAATTACAGTACTTACATATCAGAATGTGGGTTGACATAAGAGAGAACGAGCCTTCCTCAGTATATTTTTCTTTCGGTCCCCACAGGAGGAAGAGGCGTAGTAATTGCATCTCCAGCTCCAACGCAATCACTGAGGGTAAACGTATGAAAGTAGACTTGAAGAAATCTCACAGCGTCTCTGCTTCTTTACAGGCCGTTAATAATGGATGGCCAACGATAGACAAGGGCCATGCAGAATTGAAAAGCCCAGGGGTCATTCTCTATTCTCGCACAAAATGGCTATAAGGCATTGACACAGACTAAGTTTACGTAGAGAACCAGCGGCTAAGTAAGGTGAGTTCGGGGGGCCTTATTAGTTAATATTACATTAGATCACCAGTGCGTTACATACACGGAACAATGATTTACTTCGTAGTATGGCTAATAATAATAAGAAGAAGAAGAACAATGAATAACATGGGTTTAAATTAAAACTGGTATATGCATTCGTGAAACCCGAATAGCAGAAACACAGGATATAATTAGAAACATAGAATATGATTAGAAACGGAAGATATTGCAAAGAGAGAAAAAGTTGGGAAAACATCTGGGTCTAGAAATGAAAAATACGAATATAGTTTTGGCTCCTTGAAAATCCACGGAGACATCAGACGAAAGGCACGATAGAGGAAGACGTTGTCACATGCTCTCAGGCTGCCTGGGAGGTCCCCGGCCTGACTCACTCATCCCTTCCAGGAAATACCGACTGGGGCTACAACAGGACTGAGATAACTATATCATGACTGATGCACCATTTACTTTCTGTAAATCCAGTGGTTTCTTCTGCTCGGTAGTGGCGATTAGGAATTAGAAGTGGTGGGGAGGGGCGCAAAAATGTATAGACAACGAAAAGTACCCGGGTTTGAGTGATATAGCACGCGGGCAGTGGGGATGGGGGGGTACCAAAATTGAAAAAATAGCTACAAAGTGTTACGTTTTGTGATGCTCTCTGAACGAATTTCGACAGAGAAGTAAAGGTTTACAGCCTACCAACTTACCTGCGGTAATAATAGTATTTTATTTATTTATTTATTTATTTATTTATTTATTTATTTATTTATTTATTTATTTATTTATTTTTGTGCTTTTGAACCAATACCAAAGGAACAATAATTACACATGGATTACTATTTGAGAAATACAGCGTGATTATACGTACAATTAAAAAGCATTTAGTATTTGACTGAACACTCAACAAAGTAATAGACACTATATAGAACTACACAGACACATTCAATGTGCGAGACTGCCAGACTCACGAATACACGCGGCAAGCGGGTGAATCATAGCTTTGTGTTCATGACCTTGGCAAAAATATACCCCTGCTACACTTCCTAACAGCACATACTACAGTACATGCTGCAGCGCGAGTCTCCACTACTTGCTGTAATGATGTTTTAGTCGCGACGAATGACATCTTGATAATTAAAGAAATTAAAGGAAAGAATTAGCTGATAAGACAACAGGATTTGTGTATTTTAAGAAAAAATTTCCATAATCCTAGTTTCATGCGCCTAACATTGAATAAAAATGTAATGTTTTCTCCCCAAAATCGCTATCAGTGCTTCTACTAGTCTTACAGTTTCTTGCAGTTATCATTTTATAATTGAAAATCTGTTCTTTTCTTTCCTTAAAACTCCTTATATTATTCTTTGAATGGGGTTTTGATGTTCTAGATGAATCCTTTTGTGAGCAGCTCTTTGTACTTACAAGTCTATTGATAATAGATTAATCTTTGTCTAAAGAAACTTTAAAAGTTAAAGAGAGTGGAGTATCATTAACGATAAGCCTATCTACATTGGATAGGAGCTACTTCCACCTCAAACTTGTACAAACCCTTAAGACTCGCTATTCTTTCCGCCGCAAATCTTTTCTACAAGGGAGGATATAAGTTATTTAAAGGAAATGACATGAATGGCACGTGAGGATACCGGGTAGCAGATTAGATTAGGTAAGATATCTTATTTTGTTTGATGAGATGAGGACCTTTAGGCCAGTCTTCCATCTAAACAGGAAACAAAGATTGCAAGATACAACATTTGCAAATACAAATTCATCCTCTCCTGCACACGAAGCTTATATGAATTCTGTAATGTCGGTCTCATTCAATGTGCCCTTCAATACCTCCTTTTAAGAATACATGCAAAATAATGACTCCACGCTTTACTTTGGACATTATTTATTTATTTATTTATTTATTTATTTATTTATTTATTTATTTATTTATTTATTTATTTATTTATTTATTTATTTATTTATTTATTTATTTATTTATTTATTTATTTATTTATTTATTTATTTATTTATTTATTTGAAAGTACACAGGCAGTAGACCCAATACAGAACCTTATAAACACAACAATTCTTATAACACATAAATAAGAATAAACACGCCGGGAAAGTTGGCTGTGCGGTTAGGGGCGCGCAGCTGTGAGTTTGCATCCGGGAAATAGTGGGTTAGAGCCCCCCACTGTCGGCAGCACTGAAGATGGTTTTCCGCGGTTTCCCATTTTCACACCAAGCAAATGATGGGGCCACGGTCGCTTCCTTCCCACTTCTAGGCCTTTCTCATCCAATCGTCGCCATAAGACCTATCTGTGTCGGAGTGACTTACGGCAAAATTGTAAAAAGAAAAATGCAAAATAGAAAAATGAAAATAAAGTTAAGGAAGAAGAATAAAAAGGAGAAGAAAATAGACATACAGATAAAATAGCGATTTAAAGTACATCAAGGATACAGTATATCTATACTTTGGAGATACATGAAATAAAACAAAGATATAACTGAAGTAATAAGTGACTACAATAATTAACACCTTAAGATTATTACAAAAAGTTATAACATCTGAATTAATAAATTAGAAACACAGGCCTTTACATGTGTACCCATTAGTGCATAGCGTCCGAAAAATCGGACGTCTTAAAAATGATAAAAAGTACGATCTTTATGCATGGTTTTAAGCCCCCGCAATACTTTCTTTCACTTCAGAAAGGCTGTACCTGACAGGAAAGAAGAATACATTATTTTCACTTCTTAGCGTTCATTGTTGAATCACATTTGTAGCCAGGATGGTGGCAAGACAAAAAATAACTATATGCACTAATGGGTTTTAACGGCAGTGTGCGATTTTGAAAATAAATCTATTCCTGCAGCAAATGTGTTGTAAAAACGTAGCATTTTAATAAATGGTGAATTCAAGTGATGAGTTGTTCTGAATCTTTGAACGAGAAATGCCGTGTTCTTGTAAGCTCTTATTTGTGGAACGTGTAAGGAGATAAAATTCAACAGCCATATGGAATCAAATTCATTGTTTACAATTACAACATTTTAACGAAATAATAATAATTCTTCTGTTACGCAGCGACGTGAGGTTAAATTATCTTTTTAAATACCGTGTTGATGTATCAAAAGGGCAAAATGTTTTATAATACAGACATTGTAAAAACTTATTTTGAACAATTTCAATAGCATGTATTTGTTCCTTTGAACCCCAGGAAATTGAAGTTAATAAGGTTAATGGTTGCAGCTCGTGGTACCACACCTCAGCAATTTGCCGCCATTTGGTAGCGCTTCCAACCTCCAATAAAATGCATCCTTGAAATCGTGCCTCTCATCCTCCGAGGCTCCATTATGACCCCAAGTCACCACCTACATAGTGCGGAAGTATCGCGCTAGTCGAAACCATCTCTTCATTTTCAGTGGTGAATTTCGAGGTTTCCTAAAGACAACTTTATAGATACAATTTGATTGGTACTACCTTGTTTTAATGGTAGCCTAGAAATGAAGGAGGTTGGTTCCCAAGAACAACGGCCGAGAGGATTCGTCGTGCCAATCACACGGCATGTCGTCTCAAAAATCACGAGTATCAAAACTCACGAGTATCAAAATTCACGAATTCCAAGAAGAGGATTAGTACGAGTAGGTTTCTTTACTTGGGCCAGTCTCAGAACTCACGAGCCTGGCCAGTTCTTCTTTAAATGGACAAATGCCCACACTACCCATATAACAGCCGTAGATATTTGAAAATGTAATCGGAATTGTGCGAAAAGGTATATTGTTAGCGCCAGCCGGAACTGCGTGCCCTCTTGTAATTGTCACCTCTCTCATCAAGACGTGGACCTGTCGTGTAGCCTCGCACAAAGTACGTGGCAGAAGGTGAGGAAACCCGCGGATATCAGGTACACACTGGTGGGCTATTTCACTTGTCACTTTACCGGCACACGCGTATGACAGTCTTTTATGACAAAACCGTACTGTTTCGCCCGACTTCTTTTTCGCTGCTTATAAAACCTATAACCAGTGTACACTAAGTTTAGTTTACCCTTTTGCGAAGGAATGAATTCCCTTACAAAAAAAGTTGCAAAGTTTGGGCTGGAAAGACTCGGGCAAAGAAACGAGCTGCTCGACTAAGCGGTATGTTCCGAGCCTTCAGTGAAGAGATGGCGTGGAATGACATTAATAGACGAATAAGTTTGAGTGGTGTTTTAAAAATAGGGAAGATCACAATATGAAGATAAAGTTGGAATTCGATGACACCAAGCAGAATAACTGAGTAAAAATCAGTGTTATACTTGGAGAATTTGGTCTGTGCCTGTGGTAGGATGATGGTTCCTGTTAACAATACATGGGTCCCATTCTGAAAGTGGGCGAACAAACGTGGGTTGAAGGGCTGCGTGAGTCACCACGCATCTCATTCCTCCTGCGGTAGTCGCTGCTCCGGAGTCGTCAAATTTGAGACTCATGAGAATGTTAATTTAGCTACTAGTTTGTAGTCGTGAGTTTTGAGGCGTAACACTTCGGGCTGAGAATCGGTCGCTTGGTATGCTGTTGCGCCATGGTTTCTGCGGGACGCTCGGTGCTAGGCTAGACCCATTTCTTGATACGGGGTCGGAGATGAGGTGTGTTGAATCTATATGGAATGCGACCGGATTCCCTTCCTGACGCTAACGTCAGTTGAGGAGCTAATAGAGATGAATGGCGGTGAATGAACTTAGGTAAGGAGGTGAAAAGAATCAGCTATCGCCTATGGGTAGAAACTGTCCCGATATCCGACTGGAAGTGAAAATGGAAAATCATGTCAAACACTCTCAGGACTGGCGACGCGTCTCTCCAATGCAGAGCTTGGCAGTTCGGGTTTAGGAAAGATCAACTTGTAGGATTCCAGCAAGATATAGCAGATATCTTGGATTCAGGAGGTAAAATGGACTGTATCGCGATTGACCTATCTAAGGCATTTGGTAGGGTAGATCGTGGGTGACTACTGGGAAAAATGGGTGCAACTGGACTAGACAAAAGAGTGACTGAATGAGTGGCTATATTTCTAGAAAATAGTTCTCAGAGAATTAGAGTAGGCGAAGTTGCTAGTTGCTTTACGCCGCACCGACACAGATAGGTTTTATGGCGACGATGGGATAGGAAAGGGCTAGGAGTTGGAAGGAAGCGGCCGTGGCCTTAATTAAGGTACAGCCCCAGCATTTGCCTGGTGTGAAAATGGGAAACCATGGAAAACCATCTTCAGGGCTGCCGACAGTGGGATTCGAATCCACTATCTCCCGTATGCAAGCTCACAGCTCCGCGTCCCTAACAGCACGGCCAACTCGCCCGGTGGAATGATACTGTATTAGCAGACAGTAGTGGCGATTGGGAATTAGAAGTGGGGTGGTGCAAAATATGTACAGACAACAAGAAGTATCCAGGTTTGTGGGATATAGTGGCCGGGTGGGGGGTGAGGGGGGTATAAGCATTGAAACTGAAAACAAAGCTACAAAATGGTAGTTTTGAATGCTGTCTGAGCGAATTTCGACTGAGAAGTAAAGGTCATGCCAATCATGTGTGTCAATTATTATCTCTCTACCTCCAATATTCCGTGAAGTATTGCCTCGTCAAATGTTAACAGGCATTTGGGTCACCTGTATATAAGAAAACATAAAGGTCCAATAATACTGCCTTGAGGAATTCCGCTCTTAATCATTTACAATTATTTACAGAATGCGAGTCTTTAGGTAAACACTTTTCTATGTGGGGCCTAAAGTTTGCAAGGAAAATTACATTACTAATTTTTTGTGTTTGCACGCACTAAGTGGCTATCATCACTAAGTAAGACCAAACAAGTTTTCAGAATGATCGCTCGAAAACAAAGTTTGCATGTCATATTCATGTTTTCGTTATTTTCAGGGACAACAAATTCAAAATATTTATTCGACGTGGGGAATGGAAATTCCTTACCCTTCCATTGTCACATATTTATTCCAGCTCCATTCTGGACAACGTAGTACACCATCATCTACATCTTAACCACGAACCACAACAGGCTACAAGTAAAAGAATGAATTCACATCGTACCTTTGGCTTTATACCCTTGGCATGGCGCTTTGCGAGTACTGGGGCTCCAACGTTGCCAATCGATCCATGCGAAGCATGTCATTCACTAGCATGTAATGATTATTAAAATGTAACAATTACAATTGTATTCCATGCAGTAGATTATGAGAAACAATTATATTTTGTGAAATGTAACTATTACAAGTAAAAAGTAATCGTTACAAGTACTTGGATTACTTTTACTCAGTTACTTCACATATTTGTTAGTCTTCCAGGATCGATCCTATCACAAGATCAATAGCGATACAGTCCGTTCGACCTCCTGAATCTAAAATATCTGCTAAATCTTGCTTTATTCCTATAACTTGAACCTTACTGAAATAACGTTTCCTAAACCCAAACTGACTTTTATCAAACCAGTTAGTACTTTTGCAAACATGTCTAATTTAAACACAAATAAAGTTTCCCTACAGCTTACACGTAACACATATCGAACTGACTGTATCAGCTTTATGTTTATCACCCTTTCCTTTGTACATACGGGCTATTATACCAACTCTCTATTCATTTAGTATATGCAACGTTACCCCCAGGAAATCCGCAATGACGTTACGCTCAACAAACGCCATAGGGGTCACGAGAACGGAGAAGAAGGAAAGGTGAACAAGCAAAATATACAACACACAAACACCCCAAAAAATTAATTTACCCAGAAACAAGCTGACTAAAAGGCAGCGAAACTGAAAACTCACGCCATATTTTAAAAGAAAAGGACAGGAACCCCGGGATAGTGCCGAGCCAAACTACTAAATAATAACAAACACCCTCATACTTTAAATTAAAATGTAATTAATTATAAGAATAACATTACACCCAAGGGAATTTTTAAATAAATGAATATTTGAAAATATAAGGAAATAAACTAATGATTATATAATAAAATTTCTGCAAAATAAGTAAATCAATTAAACTAAAATAAATATAGGAATTTAAAATAAATTTTCCCAATTAACAAATATTAGAAATGGTGCACCATTAAATTTCATCTATTTTTAACAACATTTTAACATTTTCAAATGTAATAAATTTAAATGTGGGATGAACAGCTAGGGTGAATAAACGTGAAGAGTTTATGACAATTTCTAGTGGAGGTAGCATCCACCCAAAATATGTCCTGAGGCATAGGTCCATTAACGGTCACACGAAACGAAAACGTAAGGACAATCCAGAAGAAAAATATTCAAACACACAAGCACGGAAATTTAAAAAAATATCAATAGCAGATCAATCAAACCGAAATTCCAAATAAAATCAAATGGGTTAGTAAACGAACTAAGTCAATCACATGGGCGATAAAAACAAACAATAATGCCAAACTCAGTAACCCATACGTCCGTACACACTGAGTATCAACAACGATCCCATGACAAGATCAAAACAAAAAAGTGTCTCCACGTGAGAACAAAAGATAAATGATCAAGGTCGGGCAACAATGAAATAATTACGTCATAAGACAAAAATGGAGGGAAGATAATGTAACAATACGAAGTTAAGAAAATAATTTTGAACGCTTGGAACACTTCACTATGAACGCATAAGCCCCCACGAAATAATAGACATTTAAGTTAACTATCGGCCTTTTGAATATTTCAGTTAAAATATATACTAGAAATAATACAAGGTTTAAATATTTAGGACGTCCCAGAAATTAATAATTATGTATTTACTTTCTAACGAACTATAGATATTATACTACAAATTTTAAATATCTTGAAGATAAAATAAAAAGTAGTATTAGTAGAGACTCCGAACTAGAACAGACGTGTTAGCGGGTTCCGCTCAGCAGAGTTTTCAAGGCAAACAGCATATCAAAGGAAACAAAATTAATAATAATAATAATAATAATAATAATTGTTACGGAGATATCCGTGGTAGGTAGAGGTGAAAGAAGGTGCGGGTGTGAATGGGTTTCAAGCTACGAAATTAACGTGCAATGTAAAATTAATTTAAAATTTAACTAGGTTATATTTTCTTTTCAAAAACAAGAGATAACAATCATAACAGGTACAGAGTAGCAAAAATGTAGGTACAATATTACTGGATTCGGGCTCAGTGCCCTTACTTCATAACTCTTGGGCAATCAGCCCCGCCTTACTCCAAAAAAAATTTTAGCCAAGGGGCAGAAAACCCCATTCATGCCCAGGAGCACTGGCTCCAAACATTACACATAAAGCCTGCACGAGGCATACAGAAACAAATTTCAAAGAGCGATCCGCTCTCAAAATTGTAAGCCTATCACAAGGCCACACCAAACTCTACCTTCAAGCTGTCCTCTAAGGACGTATTCACAGGGGTAAAATACCCAACCTACGGAGGTCTATTACATGAAAAGAAGGTTGATTACATGACCTCTAAAATAACAATTTGAGAGGAGGCGAACTTGCACTCCTAATACACTTTGTTTTTAAAACCTAATCTGGCTCTGGGCCACTAACGCAAGGGCTAATCCCATACTACAGAGGTGACTTAGAGAAGAACACTTTACATTACATAAACGAAGAATAGTTTGAGAAAATAAGTTCACCTCAAAACAAATGTGAGTGGGAGCTCGAGAGGGTTAGCACTCTCTATCCCAATATGTAGCTTTACAAGAAAAAGATGAAAAGAGTAATTACATTTTAGGAGAAGGTTACATGATGGAAATGCTTCGAACCCGCCGCGAGTGTTAAACTGCCGACCTAGCAAGAAAGGAAGTTATTAATAGGCCATTACCTGGTGTTGAACGGCTGAAGAAGAAAGAGGCGCTTCCCGCCTCCTGCTATGTACTTAATACACTGAAAGATGGAACAGAAGTGGCCCGGAGACCCCAAAATCAGCAGTTTAAATACTCTCGCGGAAGTTTCTAGGCGTTAGGGGAATGAAAACACCCGCCCACAATGTTTTTATTGGATAGGACCCCGCAACAGATACAAGTTGGGGGAAGATACACCAGATTGGTCAGAAATTACTAAAAGAAATTCGGGATTGGATAAATCTAAAACAAGGGGAAAAAGAGGGGTATACAGCCAACTTAAACAATAACAGAAAGAAATTTAACAAGAAACAAACTTTTGAAATAAAAATTTCTCCAACAAAATAGTTCTTTGACTCCGCACTAGGGTGCGCTATTGTTGATCTTCAGTAGTGTCCTCTAGAAGAGAAAGTTCACACTTCTTACTTCAAGCGAAACAAAAACACATCAAAAGTGACACAGTTCAAAAACTCAAAACTTTCCACGTGGTGACATCTTCTGAGAAAGTAGAGAATTAATAGAATAGATAAAGTTCAACCTTCCTCCAGAAGAGGAGTTTCAACTGGCGCAACTTTTAAATAAACGGTGTAGAGGTGTACCGCCCGGTACAATAATAATAATAATAATAATAATAATAATAATAATAATAAATAAGAGAGGGAAAATAAAATTTGGATAAGCAAATTAATTTCCAAGCAACGGTCAAACAATATACACGTAATTTAAAATATCACCAAAATGGCGCACAAACGGTGTAATAGAAAGGAGTGCCTTACCCCTCATTATCTTTTCGAGATAGTAATTTGCATTTGTACGAAGTCTGGTTTAGAGCTAGTCTGAAAGCTATTGTACGCACATATATCTACAATCTCGCTCATTTTGGTCATTTACTCTTTCAGACATGACGAAAAGGGTCTTCAGAAGGTGATGGCAAAGTATTTTGAAAAACTTTGTAATGAGGATGACTGCTCGGAGGAAGGTGATAAGAAAATGGAAATAATAAATGGAGAAAAAGAAACCCGATAACATGGTTGGAACTTGAAAGGGCAGTGAAAGCAATGACCAAAGGTAAAGCAAGTGGAAAAAGACAAATTCATTGCTAATATGATTAAGGCAGCAGGAAGCATTGGACTACAGTAGCTATACAGATCCCTCAATGCCATATGGAAGGATGAAAGGATACCTGAAGATTGGCAACAAGGAAGCATTGTACCACTGTTCAAAAAAAGGAAATAGGAAAAAATGTGAAAATTATAGATGTATATCCCTATTATCACATGGGCTAAAATTAATGGAGAAAGTCATAGACAATAGACTGAGGGATATAATAGAAACACAGAGAAAGAACAATATGACCTTAGACCAAATAGATCAACAATAGACTTGATATTTACAGTGCGAACGATAATGGAAAAACATCTGGAAAGGAACAAGGAAATCATCTTCATATTTTTGGATTTGGAAAAGGCTTATGATACAGTTAAGAGAAAACATGTATGGAAATGCCTACTGAAAAAGAATGTACCAAAATCATTAATTAACAGCAAAATAATGCTATATCATGAGAGTAAAAGCAGTGTACAAGTGGGGAGTGGGACTCTGAAACATTTTATACAAAAAAAAAAAAGGTCTCAAGCAACGCACGTGCCTACTTTGAACACCAGGCCTGTGTTCTACTGTGGAATCCTTGAGCTGACGTTGCCATGGTTACGGCCAGTCACTTCTTCATCGGATTCCTAGAGCGGGGTAGTGTGATGCCAATATCTCCATAACGGTTGGTTTCAGGCCCTTAAAACGTGGTTTCCGGGATCCATTGCCGAGTTTTGTTCTTCGCATCGTGAGGCTTAAAATGAGCTTTGTCTCGTCCTTCTACGACAAATTTGATATTTCGCCTAGATTAGGCTATGATAATGTGCCAAAGGACGTAAATGTAGGAAATGCAGGGGGCTGTAAAAATTGCTTGTAGGTGGGGTTACCTGCAGTGTCCTAAAAGGTAGGTACACAAAATTTGGTTCAGATTGTTGCAACGGTAGGTATGTATTTGTATAAGGAACAGACGGACAGACAGACATTCTGTATAAATAGATAGATAGATAGATAGATAGATAGATAGATAGATAGATAGATAGATAGATAGATAGATAGACAGATAGATAGATATCTACCAGGTGAGTTGGCCGTGCAGTTAGGGGCCGCAGATGTGAGGTTGCATCCGGGAGATAGAGGATCGGCAAGCCTGAAGATGTTTCTCCGTGGTTTCCCATTTTCACACCAGGAAAATGCTAGGGCTGTACCTTAATTAAGGCCACGGCCGCTTCCTTCCCAGTTCTAGCCCTTTCTTTTCCCATCGTCTCCATAAGACCTATCTGTGCCGGTGCGACGTAAAGCAAATAGTAAAAAATATATCTTTTTTACGATAGGAAAATTTCAACACTTCATTAGTTTTAGTCACCTCCTCTACCTGGACATTATCCTTACTCCCAACAATATTTACATACTGCTGACTGAATACTCCTGCCTTCTGTAAATCCTCGCTTATCACTCCTCTTGTTCATTAATGATTCCTGGAATGTCCTGCTTGGAATGTGTTCCTGCATTGAAGTGTCTATACATACCCTTCCATGTTTCACTAAAATTCATAATATTGTCATTTATGCTTGCCATCAGGTTATCTTTAACATTCAATCACACGCGCACAGTTTGTGTGTCCGCATCAGCGATTATCGGATTTTAAGTCTGACAACAACACCAACACATCAAGGATACTTTCGCATGACCCTTTAGTCCGTTTGATGTATGAACCGATCGATTGAATTTGTCAGCCTAGAATTTGACCTGTGTTCCCACATTCCACACATGTGCTCTTGTACAATGTATATTGACAGAATAGTTTGTGCTTTCATAATACTACAGAACATTTATGAAAGTAAATATATATCTTTTCAATAAAGAAGTTTAAGTGTAATTTGTTTTACTTAAATAATGGTCTACATGATTCCTCTCAAAAAACCATGACTTCCTTAATTTGTTTACATGTACTAGCAAGAAACCCGTGCTTCGCAACGGATTTAAACTGAAAGTTATTATTCAAAGTTTTACATTTTGAAGAGTCCACTGTCAGCTGAGCCTGTAAAATACGCCCTCAATTCGTACGTCAAACTGTTTTGGGGGAATGATTATTTATTTTCTGATTTAACACGCATTTGAACCCCATTGGAGAGAATTTGAATGTTTTCAACCCTTATTTAACATCTAGTTTGTAAAAGCGACCAAGCTGTGAATTTTTGATTTTGTACGTTGAGCAATAATGGAGGAATGAATACTTCTTTAAGGGGTGAATGTTTTTAAATATTTATTAACATCTTGGACATCGAAGACCACCCGTCAAAAAAATATATAATTTCGTGCCTGAAACGGTTTCGGAAGAATGAATATTGTGTTTTTGTGAGTCAACCACCATCTAAACACCTTAGGAGAGAAATATTTTGAAGTATACAATATTTTACACATAGGGCATAAACAGAATACCCTTCTCGTAAAATTACAATTTTGTACGTCAAACGGTTTTTGAGGGATGAATAATTTCGTTTACGGAGCTTACCTCATTTAACACTTTAGTGGAGGAAGAATTTGGAATTTTGTCTTCGTACGTTAAACCGTTTCTGAGGAAGGAATGAATATGTTTGTTTTCAGATCTTAACCCCCATTTAATTCTCTAATGGGTTAAATTTGTTTCAAACCCTCTGTTATTTAACACCTAGGATATCATTTGAAATTTTAACTTCGTAATTCAAACGGTTTCATATAAATGTATATTCTTGACATTATTCCTCATCCCCAGAAAAAACCGTTAGGGGTGTATTGTTTTAAGTCCACTTCTTATTTGTATCCTCATAAAAAGAATTCAACTCCTTTTTCACCACCCCTTAAGTTGATTCCTCACCCCCACAAATACGTCTTTCTTTATTTTTTTGAGATTCCTAATACCAGTGTTCACATCCGTAATATCCTTCGTTCTTGAGATATAAGTACCCTGTAGAAAGAATTCAACACTTTCTTCACTTCTTAAGTGGATTTTTCAAAAACAAAAAGTAAGTGTTTCTTCTTTAAAGAAGACCCCAAATACAAATTTTCATATCTATAACATCTTCAGTTTTTGAGATAAGTATCCTCATAAAAATAATTCAATCCATTTTTCAGTCCTTTTTACAACCCCCTTAATTGAATTTTCTGAAAACAAAAATACATGTTTCTTTATTTTTAAAGGAGATTCTAACTACCAATTTTGACGTCTGTAACATCTTCAGTTTTGGAGATACCAGTATCCTGACAAAAATAATTCAACCGGGCAAGTTGGACGTGCACGTAGAGGCGCGCGGCTGTGAGCTTGCATCCGGGAGATAGTAGGTTCGAATCCCACTATCGGCAGCCCTGAAAATGGTTTTCCGTGGTTTCCCATTTTCACACCAGGCAAATGCTGGGGCTGTACCTTAATTAAGGCCACGGCCGCTTCCTTCCAACTCCTAAGCCTTTCCTATCCCATCGTCGCCATAAGACCTATCTGTGTCGGTGCGACGTAAAGCCTCTAGCAAAAAAAAAAAAGCAAAATAATTCAACCTCCTTTTCAGTGTTTCTTGCAAAAAACAAAAAATGTTTTACTTTATTTTTAAAAGAGATTAAAAATACTAATTTTCGCGTCTGTAAATGTTACGTTTTTGAGATATACTGTAGATATGCTCATTTTAAAAATTCACCTCCTTTAACATTTCCCCTTAAGTGGATTTTCACAAAACAAATTATGAGTCTTCCTCTGCTTGTACAGGATACTTCAAATACCAATTTTCACGTCTGTAACATGTTACGTTCATGAGATATATTGTAGATATACTCATTTTAAAAATTCACCCCCTTTGTCACCCCTGTTCATGTCACTTAAGTAGATTTTCCAAAAGCAAAAAATACGTGTTTCTTTACTTTTGAAGTAGATTCCAAATGCCAATTTCTCCAGTTTTTGCAATATAAGTATCCTCATAAAAGGTATTCAAGCCCTTTCCCTCTTTTTTACCCCTTCACATCCTTCGTTCTTGAGATATAAGTACCCTGTAAAAAGAATTCAACACTAAATTAAGAGGATGTTTTGGAAAACAAAATTAATTCCTTATTTTTAAAGGAAATTCCAAATACCAATTTTCACGTCTTTAAACGGTTAAGTTTTTGAGATATGAATACACGCATTTTAAAAATTCACCCACTTGTCACCCCCCTTAGCGACGGAATATCCAAAAATCCTCCCTTAGTGTTATTTTTTATAAATGTATTTATAATTTGTTTTTATTTTTACAATAATCTATAGCTAAACCCTTTGTTAATAACAAAAGAAAATAAAAATTAAATAAATCCCAAAATATGATGTTGTTGTTGTTATAAAAAGTACGTGGTCCCCACATTCCGCGCGCGTGCAATTATGTTCCAATTAGAGGCACATCTGACTGACTTCCTTGCTAGATTCAATTTTCTAATAGGTTCCATCAATTTCTCCTTACTTCCACAACCATTCCTAACTCTATTTCTTTCCAACCTGTACCTCCTTCTTAGCATCGTAGTTTATTAGCTTAATATAGAACTGTATAATTCATCCAGTGTTTGTAAATAGAGCATGAAGGCCATACCAGCGACACTTCATGCTATCGTACTAGAGATCATGATTCATTATACGCATTATCCGACAGAATAGATCTAATGCATTCGAGAACAGTGCAAGTGAACTTTTAGACATACTTTTAGATCCAAAACTTTACAACTCTTATCTAATGTAGGTTTATTACAAACTGTATTATATAGGCTTAGAAATGAGCAGAGTTTTTAATATTATTGTACATGTAGTTTTATTAGATAAGGTACTTCAATAGGTGAAGGTGGCCTCTAATAGAGACTGAAACCGATACTGCTGAATATATTTGTAATGTGAATACATCAGAAATAAATCAGGTATTGGTTAGGTAGGAAATCCAAGTTTATAATTGTGACCCCTTCTTGGTTCCGTAATTTTTATGTTATAGTGAGTCTATGGTCATCATCATTTTAAATCTTTTAGTGCTAAGTATATATCCATATGAACACACAATTCTACACTGAATTATATTCACAACAGTGTACTGCACCCTTTGCATTTCTCTGCGGTGATTTCTTCCCTATGGATTCGCCACGGCTGCCCTGTAATAAAATATACTCACCGAAGACGCCATTTCTCTCCAGGGTGTGTAACGTCCTCTAGACCGTCTTGCGCGGTGCGATAGGAGGATACGAGGCTATTACGCTATAGGCTAATCTATTCTACTGAAAAAATGAAATACTGACACAGATTGAGGTTTAAATGCGTTTTTAAATGTTTTATTTTTATTTTTAAATGATATGAGGAATTCAAATAATACCATATAAATCTGATTCAAGCATGTGTGTAACAACTATGACCGTCATCAACTCATTGCGATCATACAAAAAAGTCTTCGTCCTCCAAATCAACCACTCTGATCTAATTATGGAGGGTCTAAATTAAGTGTCATAATTAATTAATTAAACAAATTATACTCCAGTTAACTACATTGATTCCAGACGCTCATGACACTCTACAATGTTCTCTGACTGTGTAACTGAATAAACATTTACTAACATGAATCTTGAATATAAATTAATGACTGAAACTGGATAATTAAAAGATTACAATTACTCATTACCAATTACAAAATTGTGGTGTTCAAATGTGCATTTCTATAACTTAGAACATTCAGTAGTCTTTGGGATTCACTGCGCCCATTTACATCATCATCTAAATTCAATTGCAGTGATGTTACACGGATTTAGTGGCCTCTCATTGCTGAAGGTCTCCATCGGGCATTTCAATACTACATCATAATGTCCATTGCCATAGACTGATTTCTTTCTTTACCACAAGTTTACAGATGTAATGGTTGCATCACTGTGTAAACCATGAACATAGGAGATCAATCACCTCAGGTTTAATTGATTATCTGGTCAACTGAACAACCACTGTTTATATTTGCATGGCATGCGTTGATCATATTTGGTTTCACAGAGACCCAAACTACCTGAACAGATGAAGGAAATACATATAGCACATTTATAATTTCTTGATCGACCTTGTCTAGATTTTCATGCGTGGAAAATGTATAACTGTTGGTTGTATTGTTCAGTGACGTTTCGAATCATGTTTGCTGCTCAAATGTAAACAAGAAGTGAATGTAAGGTGCTGTCTGGTTGAACTGACGCGAGCACCCGTGAACCTGGCATTATCCAAAATACAGCGGAAATTCTCCCACCTTAATGAAAAGAGAATGTATCTACATTTAAAACCGCAGTCAATCACCACTTATGCTAAATAAAATAATCAAAGGGAAACACTGTTGAAATAAAAAGACATCTATACTAACATCCTACACTAATTTATATACACGCTGATTCACACACTTGGTTATTTGCAATACATAAATACTGAACATTTAATTTACTGTTTTCTACGACGCATATTAATTTCAATGTCTATGGATTTGTTATCACTGAAATCAGAAAATATGAAAATACATCCTGCTGTCTAGAGCACATTGTTTCTTCTTTAACTTTGTCAACACATCTAAGATTTACTGAATTAACTCAGGCGCTGGTTTCAAACTAGTAAACTTGAGCGTTGTGATTGGCTTAACTTTGCCTGCGGAGTTTTTGACGGTCTTCCGTTTGGGCAAAACCAAAGATTAAAAGGGGTGTCACGTATCACTCCATCCCTCGTTTCAGATTTCCTTTCCTCGTCTTCTGCTCTGCCTTTGTCAAGCGACTGGGAGTGCTCTTATTGTTCTCAACATCCGGCCTCCCGTGAGAACGTATACGAGAAATGGTAGCTGTCGGCCTCTCAGTTTTATTTGAGGGATCACTACAAGTGTCCATTTGCGAGCTTCCTGGGACGTGTCTTAAAGCTGCCTAGTCGGATTAAGACTTCCTTCCTAAGTTCTCTTTGAGTTTCCATTGCCGAACTTGGAATGAATTTCGCTGCGCTGGCTATGTTTGCATCTACACTGACTTAGCAAATGTCGTGGGATAGTCACCCAATAGTGTGTGGGGCCTCCTCTGGCCCTGTGAACTGCAGTGAGACGCCGTGGAAATGAGTCGGCAAGTCCCTGGTAGTCCCCTGGACGCAGCTGACACCAAATCGTTTGCGGAGCAGCCGCCAATGCTGGCCAGTTCGTGGGTGCAGGATCCATGGCACGGAGCCTGCGTTTCAAGACATCCCAGATATGCTCGATAGGGTTCATATCGGGGCTCTTGGGTGGCCATGGCAGTCGTTGGTCTTCCGCTACATGTTCCTGGAACCATTCCCGGGCGACGTGGGAGCGATGTGGCGGCGCCTTATCATATTGAAACACCGCAGAACCGTCTGGGCGCTGGAAGGCCAAAAATGGGTGGAGATGGTCTCCGAGCAGCTCAACATACCGCGTACCATTCAAAGTCTCCTCCAGAACAACTACGGGGCCCATTCCATACCAGGAAAATGCACCGCAGACCATAACAGACACCAGCGCCCTGGACCACACCTTCGAGGCAGGCGGGATCCATCGCTTCATGTGGTCTGCGGCATACACGGTGCCTCTCACCGGCATGGTGCAGTTGAAATCGTGATTCGTCCGACCCTGTCACGTTACGCCATTGTTCCAGTGCCCATCCCTGGTGACTGGCGACAAATGCGCGTCGTTGTGCCCGATGACGTTGGGTTAACAGTGGCACCCGTGTGCGGCGCCGGCTTCCATACTCCATACCACCCATGTTCCTACAGATTGTCCACTGGGAGACGTGTCTAGCACGGCATGTGTTGAATTGAGCCGTGATTTGTTGCATGGTTGCCCGTCTGTCACTATTGACAATCCGTCTCAGATGTCGCCGGTCACGGTCATCGAGGCTGGCTGGACGACCGGTCGTTCGTCTGTTATGGACGGTGACACCCGCATTCAACCATTCACGATACACCCTGGACACGGTTGATCGTGTGAAGCCGAATTCCCGCACCACTTCCGAAATCGCACTTCCCATCCGTCGGGCACCGACCACCATGCCCCATTCAAATGGTGTCAGCTCATGACGACGTTCCATGTTACACCTGTCACATGCACAGCCACTGGTCACAAGGTCTCCTGTACAACTGCCGCTGGCACAGGGGGCGTGTGGTGCGCAGACAACTCACCTGCGCATCAGTGCTCCGCTATCCATGACATTTGCTCAGTCAGTGTAGATATTGATTAAAATGAACACCCATTCTATATAAATTCGGGATATGTGTGCAGTACCTCGACATAACTTTGTGTCAGTTGAACACATTCACCCTTTAACTACTGTATTATGTAGTTCCATATTGTACCAGAAAGCACATGGCACATTTCTTTTAATCATAATAATTTCTTTATCTTCTAACCCGAGAGGGATCACACATGGTCTTTTCGACTGGCTCTATTTGTTTAGGACCATCTTTACGCGAAGAGTGAATAGGGTCTCTCTTATAAACCCAGACCAAATGCTCAGTGTTTGTACTCTGCACTACGGCAGCTGCCTCAGCCAAACTTATGCTGCGCATGGCCGCCCTGCTTTCAGCGTCATACAATCCCACAAAATGTAACCTTACCTTATAAAAGATGCTGGAAGTGTCATCCTTCCTGGGTTATACAGGCATTGTATCTGATAACCACATTCTGGCTGACACGAGCGAGTTCTGCCACTGTAATGTTTCTGATTTCATTCGTAACGTTTTCTTTCAGTTTCTCCATTGTGTGAGGATTTATTCTATATACTTTTCCTTTCAATTTACTCCACAAGTAAAAATCACACACTGTTAGATCTGAAGAACAAAAGGGAAATAGACCAGCACTGATCACTCTGTCTGCAAACACTTCTGAGGTTGTATGAAGGGGATCTTCGGCTGTAGGAGTAGGGTCTGAATCTTGTTGAAACCACTCACGCGTTTTTTTCTTCTTCTGCTAACTGATGGAAGAATGGCATCAAAATTTCACCTTGGTACCTCTCGGCATCTACTGTCATCTCGAAAAAATTAGGCCCAATTATTCGTCTTGCACCAACAGCACACCAAACACCAATCTTCCTATCATAGTAAGGGTTTATAAGAGATACCCTGAATATTATGCTTCCTACCCATCAGTGCCATCTAATCTGCTCGTCCACACTACTGCCATTCCATTGTTCTCCTTCTCCACTCCATCAGTTTGTAAGTAAGTGATTAGGTAGAAAGTCGGTCTTCTTGTTCATGCATGACTCATCATGTTACGTGTTCTTGGTCTACTGAACCATGTGTGACTCATGGTATAGACTTATACAAGGATTGAATCATAAATCTTCTTCTCTTCTTCTTCTTCGTAGCATTTTCCCACTGGTGCAGGGTCCACTGTTCTAATCTTGGCTCGCGATTTTGGACGGTCTTGGGCATCATGTGGTCTGAAGTCCAGAGTCTTCATATCAACATTCATTGTGTCATGTTGTAGTATAATATTTATATTTAACGCATGTGTCCGACAGACTGAAAAGCTTTTAAGTTAACTAAGTCGACACTGGAAAGTACGGCCTCCTTCTTAACAAGTAGAATTAGACTATCAAGAATATGTAATGGATCCAAGGAATAACAAAAAATTTCAAGGCTTTTAGAGAGCACTGATAAAGAGGAGGGAATAGGAAGGAAACACTGTGAATCCCAGAAAAATTTGGAACCTATTGATGAGTTGGCACGTGATAGTAATGTGGAAGACGAAGAGGAAGTACATGAGGAAGCTACACAATCTGAGCAATCTGCTGAAAAAGGTGATCTGTTTGTATTAAAACCCAAATATAAGTAGGGACAGAGAAATTGAATGGAGTATCTACTGTCCTCCCAGCAACAAACACACAAGTGACTTCAATGTAGTTCGACACCTCCCTGATGTATGAAATGAAAATTAAATTAAATCTCCTTCTGCAACACGGAGACTGTTCTCTACTGACAAGATTCTAGATGGCACCATACAAAAAGTTCCTGCAAACTGTACAAGAGGAAGGGATGCTTATGATTCATCAAGAGTTGAAATCAAAGCATTTACTGGACTTGTTTTTATCGCAGGTGTTCTCAAGTCACCACACAAAAATTTGTGTGATTTATGGTCGGATTATGGAACCGGAGTATAGTTTTTTGCAACACAATGAATCAGACGATATAGATGTTGGTTACCATAGGGAACCTGAAATATTTGTCCTAAATGAGTAAATTAATACCCATATAAATGGTCCTTTATTGGACATTATAAATTTTTCAGCTAACTCATTCCTGGTTGCCAGCGTATTACCCCACTGTGATTAGTTGGGCTCATCAGTTGGTAAATAGCACACCCACCAAGATGTACGGCTAGTGCATGCCGTGGAGGCCACTGCGTAGGCTACTTGGAGCCACTGCAGTGCCAATGCACAATGAGAGACTTTGTCTCATTACCAAAAATTGATGCTTGCCTGGCCATCAGATGATATAGATGTTGGTTCCCATAGGGAACCTAAAATATTTGTCCTGAATGAGTAAAGAAAATGTCCTATAACGTACCATTTATATTGGTATTATAAATTTATTCATTCGGGAAAAATATTTCAGGTTCCCTATGGGAACCAACATCTTTATCATCTGATGGCCAGGCAGGCATCAATTTTTGGTAACGAGACAAAATCTCTCATAGTGCATTGCCACCCCAAGTAGCCTATGCAGTGGCCTCCACAGACGATCAACACCTCTGATCTGGATTGCACCCAACTCCGTCGCACCTCCTAATCATTTTTGCTCAGCTGGGTGGCTCACCATCTATAACTTAGCTTCCCGCTGATACAATCAGCATATTGGGCCGACACCTAGTTGGTATTGCAGGTTATAAATTTCATTTTCTTTGTCCGTATTGAAGATCTACTTGTGATACAAATTCTTATAATTTTGTTAATTACCACCTATTCAATACAATAAAAAGGTAATATAAACTTACATATTTATTAAGATGTTGATATGGTACATGTTTCGCTCCTTTTTCGTGAGCATCATCAGCCAATTATTATTTACTTAAGGTTATATAAGATCATGAAACAATTCTTTTGGATTATTGTCTAGTGTTACTCCTAGCCTCTTGAGAACTACTTGTTGTTCTGTTTGCACTCCTTGTATTATATGAGACTCATAATTACAATTACGCAGCAGAAAGAAAAATATACCAACAAGCCCATTTTGGAACATACGAGAACATTTTAAATTTTATATCACATTAGAAAGTGTTTCATCAACAAGTTTGTTCATGAACAATATTCTCGTATTGACAATATAAAATTAATGCCAATACATTTGTATAAATGTTACTCCAGCAACAACGAGAACAAGTTAAATGTCCATAACATAGACAATTATCAATTGCAGAAAATTGTCAATATAGTTAACAAAGCTTTAACGACAATCACACAAGTTAAGCAACATTGAATCAATACAATTAGCCAGATCTCAAAAGTTTTTTATTTTTTAAATAATTTTAAAGGATGTTCACCAGATGAGTTTCGTCAATAAAATGTTAGACTTAGATTGATAGACAAATATGTTTTAACTTAAAGACATAATTTTATTGTTATATGACTTGTAAAATATTATAAGAATTCCATCTCCACCCTGCTACATTCATTTAAACTTTACTCCTAGTTCACAACTCCTTTCATTCCCATCTCTCCAGCCAAGAGGACCCACCGTTACTTCACCATGACTTTTCACATCGCTATACCCATCTTCTTCTTCTATCGCACCTCCTAATCCTTTTTCCTTCTCCCTGCCCGAGAGAGCATGTTATGCTTTGAGGGGCCCGCCCCGCCTTCGGGTGGGAAATTAAAACCTATCAAGCTAGCAAGTCTCCACGGTCGTCTTTCATCGACCTTGCTAAAGCGGTCATCCTCGATTTTTGCAGCAGCATCTCCAGTTCTTTTGATCAGCCGGGTGGCTCCACATCTCTAATACCAGTGCCCGCCGACCTGAATCAAGCATATAGGCCGACTCCTCGTTGGATGTCAGCCTCCCTGCGATAAACCACCATGACTAACACCACCATCACCACTACCTTTGCGACCCCTGCTCACACCTTCTTCTCCCTTTCCATCACAACAGTTACATCGTTCCATCCATCGTCGCTTCTATCAACCTCCCTTCGCCCGCTACTTCCTGTTGATCCACCTCAACTATTACGTATTCCTACCCACTACTTCCCTCACCCATCTACGTCTGCCCTGCCAACCACTACATCACCACCGCTGTCCAGCGTACCAGTAGCAGCCGCCAGACATCATTCATGACCGTCAGCAACATCCGACACACCTGAAGTCTTCAGATGTGTCGTCTGCGGTGTAAGCCCACTCATCCCGACAACTGCCGTTCGAAAACAATTCTGCCTTCAAGCCATACCCGTCAAGAGGGCGTTACGCATCTACAACTCCACCGATCCGACATACTTAATCCGACTTCAGCTTCCCAGAGGAGCAGGCATCGCCCACCTCATCTCCAACGGTGCACTTCTCTACGGCCGTCATCATACCGTCGAACCTTCTCGCTCACCTCCCCACCTTAGCCATCCCCTGCCACATCTTGTCGCAATACTCGGCCTGATCATCCCTGCTTTCCGCATTCTTTTCATGTCCGTCCACCTCCTTCCTCTGCTCATCTCTCCATTCCACCACTGCCTACCTTTGCACATCTCCAACACCTCATAACTGTCGTTTACCACATCCCTTCAACACTTCACCACCTTACCCTTCCGAGCAACTTCCTTCTCGACACTCTGGTGTAAACCTCCCTCTACAGTCATTTCCCCCAGCCAAGAGCCCCGCCATAACATCCTCCATAATATTCACATCGCTTACCCATCTCCTACATCTACATGCATTACACTGTTCTCTTCACTGCTCCTGGCCCGAGAGATTGCGTTATGATCTAGGATGATGATGATGATGCTTGTTGTTTAAAGGGGCCTAACATCGAAGGTCATCGGCCCTATGATCTAGGGGGCCCGCCCCACCCTTTGGGTGGGGAATGAAAACTTCTCCGCCGCTGCCTCCATGGTATGCACTAGCCATGCGTCTTGACCAACTGATGATTCCAACTTACCAAGGTGGGGTGAAACGCTGGCAAGCAGGAATGAATTTGCTGGAAAATTTATAATGTCCAATAATGGACCATTTATATTGGTATTAACACAATGAATCTCTGAAGATTCAAGTTTCTCATCAGAAATTTTAGAGACCGAGCAAGTGGCCACGCAGTTTGAGTCATGTAGCTATCAACATGCATTTGGAAGATAGTGGTTGCGAACTCCATTGTTGGCAGACCTGAAGATGGTTTTTTGTTGTTTCCCATTTCCACATCAGACAAATGCTGCAACTTAATTAAGGCCACGTTCACTTCCTTCCCACTCCTAAACCTTCCCTCTCTCATCGTCACTATAAAACCTATCTGTGTCAGTGCAACGAAAAGCGAATTTAAAGAAAAAGTAATGTTAGATTTGATGACAGTATGATAATAGAATAATGCAGAATTTATGATAAACTTGCTTTGATCAGATATTTGTTTGAAGGAACCGTTCAAAAGGGTAAGACCAACTTTTCTGTGAGTAAACATATATATGACCATAGATGAGATGCTCGTATATTTTTTAGGCAGCTGTGCTTTCCATCAGTACACTGAAAAAAAAAAATTTTTGCCCTCACCTGTCCAAACATTTTTGTTACAAACATGTAAGGTATATATGGAAACCCAACCTGAAAGCAGAAAGTAGAAAATTCCAGATTAGCTGTAGTAGTTAATTTTGTGTGGCTATTTCTAGCCGATTGCAACCCTTGTAAGGCAGACCCTCCGATGAGGGTGAGCGGCATCTGCCATATGTAGGTAACTGCGTGTTATTGTGGTGGAGATTAGTGTTATGTGTGGTGTGCGAGTTGCGGGGATGTTGGGGACAGCACAAACACCCAGCCTTCAGACCATTGGAATTAACCAATGAAGGTTAAAATCCACAACCCGGCCGGAAATCGAACCCGTGACCCTCTGAACCGAAGGCCAGTACGCTGACTATTCAGCCAACGAGTTGAACATTAGCTGTAGTATCTAGACTAGTTTGATCAATAAGTGGTACCTGCAGAAAGATAGCTATCGACAACTGGCATTCTTCACTTCCTTTGCCTAAACATCTTCTCAGTGTCCACAAATTAACACTGGTCAGAATATTAGGAAGAATAAAAAGGAGATCCCACCTGAATTTCTGAATACCAAATTCTGTCCAGTCATTTCAAGTATGTTCACATTTAGGGGTGAACTGACATCAGTGTCATACAGTGCTAGTAGAAAGAAATGGTCCAGTGATACATCATTTGAATGATATTGATCCATTGTCAGGTGATGCTCAAAAACCAAACATTCTCACATTTTATAGTTCAACAAACAGGTCGATGTTGATGGTGCATGCATATCAACCTATTCTGTATCATGAACAAGCAACCATGGCCACTAATGGTATTATTTTCCCTACTGAACATCACAGGTCTGAACTCTCTTATTGTTTACTGGCTTTTAGCCACAGCTTTGCCCGCATTTATTAATTCAACCATTATATGTTTTTTAAACTATTTATTTAAAAGCAAAAGAAAAGAAAACTACATTTATTAATACACATCATTTTTACATAAATTGCATGAAATACATTATTTTATTTTAAACTAGCAAATGTACCCGTGCTTTACTACGGTATTCTACAATGTATACGGATATCGTCAATTATTGTACACGCAGTGAATAAGATTTTTTAAATTGGATGTCTCTTAGCGTTATCTGAGAAATAGTATGGGGAGGGCTCCACACGTTGTAAAGTGCGAGTTACAGAGTTGTGATGATAACGTCAGGCTCACTTGCCTACTGTCATTCACAATCGAGTTGGAAAGTTTTCATTATAATGGCAGGCTCCCTTACCTACTGCGCAGTCACAATCGATTTGGAGAGTTTTCATTAAATGGCAGGCCTCTTTTCCTACTTCCAGACACATTACAGTTGAGGAGTTTTTATTATTATGACAGGCACCTTCCTTGCTGCCAGTCAAAATTGAGTTGAACTGTTATCATTATAATAACAGGCCCCTTTTCCTAATGCTAGTCGCACTCAAGTTGGTGAGTTTTGATTATAATAGCAGGCCACTTTGCCTAATGCCAGTCACATTTTAGATGGGTCAATTTTTTATAATGGTGGGTACCCTTGTTTGCTGCCAGACAGAATCGTGTAGGGGAATTTTGAACAAAATTGCATGCTCCCTTGCCCTCTGCCAGGTAAATCGAGAAGGGAATTATTCATTACAATCAGTGGCGTATACTGAGGGCTACCAAGGCAATCAGTGAAGCCCAAATCTCAACTGAGAATGATGGAAATCGAAAGCACATTATAATGTAAGCATCTGAAATATTGTTCCATTTACAAAACTTGAGAGCAGTGAGAAAAAACATCGCACATATTTCTGAGAGCAAGGCATCAGAGACTGATATTGCAGCCCAGACTCTCGCCCCTCTCCCCTCGACTCACCACACGCGGCTTACTGCTGGATATCGGATAGGAGCAAATAGGAGCGGGGAGCAGGGGCTGGGGACCGGCGTAGGATAGGTGTGCTCGGCTTCGATCTGTTAGATCGCCACTAATATCAACCATGTGTTACTCATCGTATATACTTTCTCACCTCATACTTCTAACTTTTTAATGATATAGATAAGAGAGTGCAGGTATTCCTCACTCCCATTTACTTCTACATCCTTGTAGGAAGAGACTGCAGGACTGCTGTTAGAGGAGCAATATAGTTTTATTTTTATTGGTGGATCTGCTAAAATGAAATGCCATCTTTCAGGTTTAGTGTTTTCTTTTGTTGGTTGGAATCGAACCTGTGATCATGGGTCGGACACCACCACTGATCTCCTGAGGAAGCTAATTAACCAGTGAACGATGGGTACGATCACTGTAAAATATTAATAATAATAATAATAATAATAATAATAATAATAATAATAATAATAATAATAATAATGGGCATGGCATCTATATAGGCTTGGTGTTGACCTAATGGGGATAAAATGAATGGCGAAGACGTCATAAATACCCAGTCACCAAGCCAGGGGAATTAACAGTATGAGGGGGTTGATTCTGGAAACTGAACCAGGACCATCGGACCAAAGGCAAACGTTCTATCCATTTAGCCACAAAGCCAGACTTTCATTTGCTAAACCTTAGGCTACCATCTCCACTGATCAGGGGTTGAGCATTTTCAGTAGCAGAGGCGAAGGCAGTAGCCTGTAAAGCAGCCTTGACAACACAGCAGGCTTCTCTGTTGACTACTGGCTGCAGCTCAAAATGCTGAAGGCTTGACGTTCACTCATCAACCATCGAAAAGAGGTAACTTTTTTTTTTTTTTTTGCTAGCGGCTTTATGTCGCACCGACACAGATAGGTCTTATGGCGACGAAAGAGGTAACTTAAGTCTAGTGGTACCCCATGTCTTAATCCCAGCATACGCCACTGATTACAATGATCAGCCTTCCTTACTAATGCCACTTACATAAGAGTTGGAGAAATACCCCATTCCTACTGCCAGTCAAAGTCAATGTAGGGAATATTGATTACAATAGCAGATGCCTTCCTACTGACAGTCACTATCAATTTGTAAAGTATTAATTATAATGGCAGACATCCCTTTTCTATATTGCTACAAATGGACTTCAATGAATATATATAGATCAACATATGAAAGTATACGCATGTTTACAACATTTTACAGACCTTCATTTACAGATTAACTGCTCCTAAACAGTACGTCATATCAACAACTGATTGCACCATAAGATGCCTCTATTAGTGATCTAAATGGTGATCTTATGACATTTTCTCGTATCTCCTCTATTTATGGGTTACATTGACTTAGGAATGTTGAATAGCATGAAATTTGAGTGCTGTTTTCGAACAGTGCATCACTTTTTGGATACATATGTGACACCTAGAAACATAGACTTTAGCTCACATATGTCCACTGGGTGGCCTAATGTTCGTGCCAAATTTGGTGATTTTATCTTTACTATAAGTGAATCATAGTGTAAAAAAAGTACGAAATTTATATACAGTCGAGAAATACAGCCAAATATAATGTATAAGGGATAGAGATACAACAAAAAGTGATAAGACTTACCATTTAGCTATCAAATAGCTCGAAACGAAGGTCTGCACCATCATTAAAATTGCCTCCATATTTCAATATTTTTTGGGAGTAAAAAGTGAAAAATTTTATCATCTTGGAATTTTTCCATCGGTTACAGGCTAAAAGCTATAATACTGCCAAATTTCAATTTTCTAGCTTGTCTGGCAGATTTTGCTGCCATCTTTATTTTGGGGAAGGGGGTTAAAAATTAGGACTCTTGGAAAACTTTTAAGCCCATGAAACCCATAGGTTGTCATTCTGGTTAAATTTGAAACCCCCAGCATGGCCCCCTCAGAGAATTTTGAGATTTTTTTATTTTTCTAGGGATCAGCTTCTCTGGTACCAAGTTTTAAGTTTCTAAGATCCCTGGAAGTGCTTCATTAATTCACGTCTATTTTCATTTTTACACCTTAATTTATGTACACATAGTATTATATAGATCGCTCCAAACACACTTCCATTTATTAATATAGATTATATTTCACCCATATCCCTAAGGGCTATACGGGTGTCTTGCCCCCACAGTATTTTTTCCAGATAGCAGGTAATATTTGTACCAAGTTTAGTTGGCAACTATGCTGGAACATACACACAAACATCCATAATCTCAGTCACTTTCAACATTTTCTTTTCACCCATTCTCCCCACCCCCCTGCCGATTGGAGCTCAACTGGGACTTAAACGACATCCGGGGGGGACAATATTCATTTCAACGACCCCTGAAAACTGTGGATTCGACACTATTTTTGATTATTTTCATATCTCACCCCACCCCTCATCGCCCAGCCCAAAGATGAAAAATCCGGAACATCACTATTCACCTTATTTATAGCTATTTCAATTTAGACTATTTATAACAACTGAAGATGGCTCTTAGGAGCCAAAGCGTGTTTTTTGTGAATATAATTGATCTCTAAGAGTGATTGTAAGGCTGTATTAATTTGGTGGATCTGATCATCTTTATCTTCATTTCCCATTTCCAGCTTCCCGGGTCAGGTTGTGAATCAAGGACCTCCATCGCTGCCTGTCTCTCCACCATTCTTCTCCTTTTTTTAAGTACATCTTCTGATTTTCCTCCCCTCTTCTCTATGCATTCCCACTCTGAATCTGTCTACCTTTTTCGGGGTCTTCCTCGTGGTTTCTTTCCTGTTAACTTCTCTGGAAAACCTTTTTTTTTCCTCCCATTTTCATCATATGCCCATACCACTTTAGCTTTGCTGTTTCTATCCTATCTTGAAGTTTCAAGATTCCTGTCCTTTTCCTTATCTCTTCATTTCTAATTCTATTCTTTCCAGTCTTGACCTTGATACCTCTTAGGAATTTCATCTCCGCTGCCTGTATTCTACTCACCTCTCGTTTTGTTGGTAGAAGCTGTTTGCTTGTTGTATTCTTTTCCCAATTTCCTTGGTTATCTTTCCATCATCTGTGATCACATTTCCCAAGTACTTGAAACTTTTAACCACTTCCAGAATTTTACTATTCAGTTTTATCTTTTCCTTCCTACCCCTTGTCATCACTATTGTTTTACTTTTCTCTGTGCTTACTTTCATCCCAAATTTTTCTCTCTCTTGATTGCATACATCTACTTGTTTCTGCAATTCCATTTCATCCACACCCCATATCACTATATCATCTGCAAAAAACATGGCTTTTGTTGCCTGTCTTCCAATCTCTGTTTAATGTTCTTATGAATTTCATCCATGACTATGATGAATAGTGTACCGGGCGGTACACCTCCACGTTGCTAATTCAAACTTTGCGCCAGTTGAAACTCCCCTACTGGAGGAAGTCTGAACTTTATCTAAGGTGTTAATTTTCAAGTTTCTCAGAAGATGTAACTACTCGGAAATTTTGAAGTTTCTGAACTGGGTCGTTTTCGATGTATTTTTGTTTTGCCTGTAGTAAGAAGTGTGAACTTTCTCTTCTAGAGGACACTACGGAAGAACTACAATGGTGCACCCTAGTGCGAAGTGAAAGAACTGGTTTTTTTTGAGATTTTTTTATTTCAAAAGTTTGTTCCTTGTTAAATTTCTTTCTGTTATTGTTTAAGTTGGCTGTATAACCCTTTCTTTCCCCTTATTTTGAATTTAGCCAATTACGAATTTCTTTAGTTAATTTATGACCAATCAGGTGTATCTTCCCCAAAGCGGATATGTTGCTTAACCCTAGCCAATCAAATGATTGTGGGCGGGTGTTCTCATTCCTGAAACGCCTCGAGCTTTCCGCGAGAGTATATAAACTGCTGATTTTCGGGTCTCCGCGCCACTCCAGTAACATCTTTTGGTGTGTAAAGTACATAGCAGGGGGCGGGAAGCGCCTCTTTCTTCGGGCAACAGTTCAACAACAAGGTAATGGCCGTTTAATAACTTCTTTTCTTGCTAGCTCAGCAGTTTAACTCTCGGGGCAGGTCCGATGCTTTTCCACCATGTAACCTTTCCCTAAAATGTAAAGACTCTTAGTATCTATTCTCTCTTAAGCTGCATATTGGGATAGAGAGTGCTTAACCCTCTCGAGCTCCCACTCATATTGCATTGAGGTGAACTTATTTTTTTCTCAACCGTTTCTTCCTTAACGTAATGTAAATTGTTTCATTCTAAAGTCACCTCTTTAGTATGGGATTAGCCCTTGCATTAGCGGCCTAGAGCCAGATTAGGTTTTAAACAAATGTATTAGGAGTGCAGATCGCCTCCTCTCAAATTGGTATTTTAGAGGCCATGTAATTAACCTTTTCTCACTTAATAGGCCTCAGTAGGTTGGGTATTTTACCCCTGTGTTTATGTCCTTAGAGGACAACTTGAAGGTGGAGTTTGGTGTGGCCTTTTATAGGCTTGAACGTTGAGAGCGGTTTGCTCTTTTTGAAATTTGGTTCTGCGTGCCTCGAGGAGGCTTTACTGTGTAATTTGGAGCAAGTGCTCCTGGGCATGAATGGGGTTTTCTGCCCCTCTGTTGAAACTTGTTCTGGGGTAAAGCTGGGCTAATTGCTCAAGAATTGTGAGTTCGGGGCTCGAAGCCCAAATCCTGTAAATACTGTAATTGTACTTTTGTTGCCTTGCTACTCTGTATCTGCCATGCTTGTTATTTCTTGATTTTGGAAAGAAAATATAACCTTGTTAAATTTTAAATTAACTTTAATTTCGTAGCCTGAGACCTGTTCACCCCCGCACCTTCTTTCACCTCTGCTGTTCCACAGATACCTCGGAACAAGTGGTAGCAGAGCGTGGTTGAATGGGTCTCAATTTAGCCCCTTTTGACGGCTAAACATTGCTTTGATCCAAACTCTAACAATTTTCTCAGTTGCTGGAATTTTTTTACTTTTCCTTTATCAAAATGGTTCTGTCATCATGCCCGGACCTCGCGATGTTCTCCATCTTAACTGTTTGCGCAAGGAGGAGTTGATCTATGAGTTAACTATTAGAAATGTGCAATCTGGAGGCACGGTTGCGGTAGACACAAATAAGCTTAGAGAGTCCCTTGATTTGCCCATTTCCATCCCCACTTTGGGAGAGAAAGAAATTGACGACTCTCTTTCCACGATCACTGACAATACTACTGAGCTAGCATCTGTAGTTAGTTTTTTTGAAGAAAATGATCCTTCTCCTAATCAAATTAAGCGTGTGCAAGCCAGGCTATTTCATTTTTCAAATAGAGTTAACGATCTGTTGTCTCTGAAGTTGAATGACGTTCAGAGGAAGGAAGCTAGTATGGTTCTCGAAAATCTTTCTAAATTGTCCAGTAAAGTTACCCAATTGTTAACTGGGGAATTTCCTCCCAAAACTGATCAACCCACCACGGTTAATGTAGGTAGCGAGGAAGAGCCTCCTAAGGGAGACGTCAATAGGAAAACCGTTGAAGCTCAGACAACCTCTGCCCCATTGGACAACGAGTCTGAACGTCGAACCTCGTTGAATAATGTACGTTCTGAATTGACATCTTTGCCACTTAAACCTTTACCTACTATGTCACCTGGGTTCAGCAGCTTGCCTCATCCATTAGCAATGTTGCTCAGAGGTATCTCTAAATTTTCTGTTAACACTACCAGTGAAGTTATTTCATTCTTAAGGTTTTTAGTTGAGTTCCAGGATCATGCCCTTGTTTTTTCTCTTTCTCCATGTCAGATTTTGCAAATCATCTATCCCTATGCAATTGGTATTCTCTCAGACAAAATAGTAAGAGCCATTGCCGAGCAATCATCTATTGAGGACTTCCACGCCCACTTGCTAGCTAACTTCATCCCGGCTAGGGCAAGGTCCTCCCTTATTCAGAAGTACTATTATCGTGTACAGCGGTTGGATGAAAACTTGGCAGATTTCATCCAAGATATTAAGTTCTATACTAGGGTGTTTGCTCTTCACTTCCCTGAGGATCAGATTGTACAAGCTATTGTGGAAGGTATCTCACCATCCTATAGGTCATATTTGTGTTTCGCGGCGTGCCCGCAAACTTTCTCTGAACTTGTAGCATTGGCTGTCTCAGCGGAAGGAGTTAGATACGCCGATTCCTTGCGTGTCGCGAAAGAACCTCCTCCTTCTTTTGGTAATCCTTGGCCCCCACCTCGCCGACCTGTCACACCTCGTAAATGCTATGCTTGCGGGTCGCCTGACCATCTTCGCAATAAGTGTCCATTGATCAAATCTAGTAGGGCAAATAATGGAGCTGGTTCATCACAAGGCTGTTTTAAATATGGGGCTTTCTCACACATCGCCAAGAATTGCCCAAATTCAAATAGCACCCCCTCCTGCTCAACTTCTGGTGCAAATTCCACCAATGTCAATAATAATAAGTGACTAGCGGCTTCGGCTGAGTCGACTAATCCATCTTCCCGAGGCTCAGCCCCTGGTAAACAGGTCGAAAATTCAGGGAAAGTTCAGTCTTCAAATTCATCTTTTGAATGCCCCAAAGAATGTCTTAGGATTGCGGCGGATACCCCCGCACCGGTGCCCTTTCTCAAAATTGAGTTAAATAATGAGCCTATAACAGCTCTATTAGATTCAGGCAGTGTTTGTTCTATTATTTCGGCTGAATGGTATGCAAAATTGAAATCTGTTTGTAAGCTTCCTGACTATTGTTTGTCTGCGATCCAATATGTTTCGGCTAATTCATCTCCATTAGAAATTCTAGGTTCTTTACAGGTCAAAATTCGTATTTTTAAATTTACATGGAAAATCAAATTGTTTGTGGCTAAGCACTTGTCTTGCCCCATCATATTGGGAGCTGACTTCATTTCTCACACTGGTCTTGTGCTCGATCTTCAGAGTAAGTCGTGCACATTCAAATTTGCTTCCAATTGTAAAATCCCCTTGTTAAAATGTAATTCTGCATCATGTTCATCTATTTCGCCTACTCAGGATGAGATGTTGTTAGACCTTAGACATTTACCTGAGGAGCAGGCTGATAGTATTCGTAAGTTGTGTCAGTCCTTTCCAGAGGTGTTCTCTGATACTCTTGGTGTTACTGATCTTATTGAATACAAAATTGAGGTCACGGATTCGATTCCGGTCCGTTTTCCACCATATAGGCTGTCTCCACCTAAAATGATGGCTCTGAAAGAAATCATCAATCAGATGTTGAAGGATGGTATTATTAGGCCCTCCAAGTCGGCGTATTCTTCGCCTATTTTTCTAGTCCCGAAACCCCAAGGTGGCATCAGGCCTGTCATTGATTATAGGGCTCTCAATCGGAAGGTGGTGTTACAATCTGTGCCCCTTCCCGACTTTCATTCTTACTTTTCATGGTTTCGTAAGGCCAAGTTCATTACTATCTTGGACCTGAATCAAGCCTACAATCAAATTCCCCTTGTCGAAGAGTCTAAACATCTTACAGCGTTCGCCACGGATTGGAATTTGTATGAATACAACCGCATGCCTTTCGGGTTCCCCACGGGAGCAGCTGTACTTACTAGACTGCTAGATAGGGTCTTCTCCGACATCAAATTTGATACTTGTATCACTACCTGGATGATGTCGTCGTATTTTCGGAGACCTTTGAAGAACATCTAAATCATCTGCGAGAAGTTCTCAATCGCCTTCGTAAGGCTGGGTTAACTGTGAAGTTGTCCAAAGTTGCCTTTGCTAAGCCCTCCATGTCATTCCTAGGGCATATTGTGTCACCTGATGGTGTTGCAGTCGATCATTCTAGAACACAGGCCATCCGTGATTTTAAACCTTCCAAGGACATCAAAGGTATCGCCAGGTTCATTGGTATGGTGAATTTCTTCAGGAAGTTTATTCCTAACTTCGCTAGTAGAGCGGCGCCCTTGAACCTTCTTCATAGGAAAGGCATCAAATTTGAGTGGGGACCTTCTCAACAAGCCGCTTTTGAAGATCTTAAATTAGCTCTCTATAATGCCCCTGTCCTTGCTATGCCCGATTTTTCGAAGAAATTCATCGTCCAAACTGACGCGTCGTCGTCGGCGGTAGCTGCAGTCCTTCTTCAAGAGACTGAACTAGGGAGGCGACCCATCGCCTATGCATCTAGGACTTTGTCGGCTCAAGAAGCCAAGTATTCCATCTATGAGCTCGAAAGTTTGGCAGTCTTATTTTCCTTACAAAAGTTCCGTCTCTATCTGGAACATGTCAAATTCGACCTGGAGACAGATAATCAAGCCTTAAGCTGGGTCTTAGGTAGGCCGCGTCGTACTGGTCGTATAGCCCGTTGGGCCATCCGAATTTCTGCCTTCCAATTCGATGTCAGGCATATCAGAGGTACCGAAAATGTCGTTGCAAACGGACTTAGCCATATGTTTTCCAGCGACGTCGACACCCATGAACCGGTCGATAGTTCATCTCCTCCCGAGTCCATGCTATCTGATGTTAATGCCATCTTAACAGATGCTCCCATGCTCTTTAGGGATATCGAGAAATACCAACGGGAAGATCTGACGCTGGCTCCGATAATGGAAACCCTTTCTTCTGGGGAACATGTCGTCCCTTATGTACTGAGGAATGGTGTTCTATGTTGCCATTCGAGGCATGACAAGATGATGAAAGTTGTCGTTCCAGCTGTTCTTGTACCTATGATCTTTAAGTACTATCATGAGACCCCATTAGGGGGGCATCTAGGCATCATTAAAACTCGTGAGAAGATTTGTGAAATGTTCATCTGGAAGGGTATGGACGGTGAAATACGTGAACTAGTAAAGGCTTGTAAATCCTGCTTGCTTAGTAAACCCACCATGTCCACCAAGGTAGGCCTGTTGTCTTCTCATCAAGCGTCGCGCCCTATGGAACGCCTGTATATTGATTATGTAGGACCCTTCCCCCAGTCAAAGGGGAATGCCAACAAGTTCATCTTTGTATGTGTAGATGGTTTTACAAGATTTTCCTGGTTATTTCCGACTAAGCTGGCTACCGCTCAGTCCACCATTACTTGTCTAAATTCTATCTTTGCTTCTTTTGGTCCGTGTCAATATATTGTGTCTGATAATGCTAAGGCTTTTACATCTAATTTATTTCGTAAATTCTGCTTTGACCTGTCCATCTCTCATGTGACAACTTCTGCTTATTACCCTCAACCATCTCTGGCTGAACGGGTTAATCGTAATCTCAGGTCCGCGCTTATTGCCTATCATCATGAAGATCATTCCAGGTGGGACACGTCCCTGCATTGGTTAGCTTTTGCTTTGAATTCGGCGGTTCATGAATCTCATAAGTTTACTCCAGCTTCTTTGATGTTCAAGTTCGTTCCCAACACGCCGCTCTCTAACCTCTGGTCTCTGAGTGACATTCTACCTGAGACAATAGACCCAGATAACATTAAAGATCTTTGGAAGAAGACTAAAGCCAACCTTAAAGTGTCTCATGAAAAGGTTAGGGAAAGATATGATCGTGGACGGAGACCCACCCATTTGAAGGTAGGTGACCAGGTGATGGTCAAGAATTTTGTTCCCGCGGGCAAGTTTGCCCCCAGATTTCATGGGCCGTGTATCATTCTCGATTTCCTTACTCCCGTTACCTTATTGTTAAGCAATCCAGCCACCGAGAGGATATTTAGGGTTCACCTGTCACAGGTGAAACCGGTGTAATTTCTGTGTCAACTTGCTTCATATAATTTTGAAAGAAATATGAAGGTTATATTTTGTTTGAGGGGTTTCACTCGTAAGGCCTTCTGCCCTTGGAATCTGTTTCCTTTGTGTGTAATTATTTTTGTAAACCTCCCCCGATCAGTTGAACTGCCATCCTGTCCTTACCACGGCCATTACCACGCTCCCGTCTCCTGCTAACATAACACCCAGTGGCTTATACATGACATGAATATCTTCACGCCGCTGGCCCCTCAACCTCTCCACAAAGCCTGTGCCCTCAAAACAAAATGATGATGGTCCAACAAAATTCTGCCGCCGAGCTTTAGGGCCGATTGCAGAAACGATGACTAGTTTTAAGACTTAGGCATCGTCTACCTAAACAACATCTAAATCATTCACGGTCTTCCATTGCATAAACAATGTTCAGTCGATGTTTAACTAGACATCCCTTAAAGTTTCAATTTTGGTTTGAAAATGGAGACTGAAGTATCTTTCATGTAACTCTTTGCTTGTCGCAACCAATGAAATTCGTCGGTGCGCGCGCCGAACGCCAGTCAGCTGTTTGTCTTCTACACATTACTCAAATATGGCTGAGCATGACTTGCCCACAGATAAGAGTATCGCTTTCGGTGCAAATTAAATCTCATAATATTATCGACACTAAAGCGACACGCCACCGAACGGGGAAGTGTAGCTTTCATTATAATGTTACAGTGAGTGCAATCTACTCATAAATACGGTAGCTCCGACGAAGGGAAGATGAAGCAATAGTAATGTGTAACTGAGTGTGTTGTACGGGCCATATAGATGTAGATGTAGCTTGCATTCTGGAGATCGTAGATTCGAAACGCATCATCGACAGCCGTGAAGATTGTTTTCCGTAGTTTCCCCATTTTTACACCAGGCAAATACTAGGGCTGTTATTATGGCCACAGCTGTTCTTCCCCAGTCCTCTTTAAACGATAATCACCACCACTTGCCTTTTCCTATCTGATAGTTACCGAAAACCTATGCGATTATATATGTAAAAATCCCATACAACCTACTTTTTAGTTTTCACTATTATGTGTGTTTACTTGGCAGTAAATATAAGTGAATCTCTCCCGGTTGATGTATGTGACAGCCCTCAGACGATCGGGACACGTAATTGTGATATGTATGTAGTCGAAGTGACCTATAATTCCATGGAAATTACCCCATGTATATAATAAAATATATCGATTGCCAAGAATTGTATTCAAGTTGACAGTTACCGGCCTGTCACTTTGTCAGTCTCAAGAAACAAGTCTCTCGTAAAGCGGAACCTAATTTTTTTATTATCTCCCCGTGCATGTCAAACGAATTGCTGCGATTTAGCAGCGGGCGACCCACAGAGAAGCCGTCGGACTAACCTTTCTTCCCGGAATCGTCTCAACATGATAATACAAATTACATATTTCACGATACATAACCTCTGATTGTGATTCACTCCTGTCATTTGAGGTTAAACAGTGCTCTCGGCAGTGTTTAAACATGACCGGTTGAACATCGGTTTTAGACAGTGTCTAAGTGATAAATAACGTCTCTGCAATGTGGCAGCCATACTTAGGCATTGTTTAACCGTAGACATCGTCTAAATGCCGTTTCTGCAATCGGCCCTTAATGTTTCAGTGCCCCCGCAGCAGCGCGGCGCCGTACCGCTCCTGAGGCAGGGTTCGGGCCCGCCCTTCCCCAGTGAGGCCAACCTGTGTACGGCGAGCCGGAGTCCTCCTTCCGGCCAAGGCTGATGTGCGGCGCACAACCTGTAACTGACCCGCGACCTGCATGTTCGCCGCGGGCGAGAGGTATCTCAGGGTACTTGAGGGGTCTGAGCGGCCTCCTCTGAACTCAAGCAGCGGCGGCTGGTCTGGCCATCAAACTTATCAACGTTAAAAGTACATATCCAGCTATATGGACATTCCAGTTCAACATTACTACCTTTTTTTTCGGATTTTACTGCAATATCTGGTGGACTTATAAAATTTTTCCTCTACTTTAAAAAACTAAAAGTTTCCTTCTGAATTCAACTTCTACAAACATAAAGACATTAATTCAACAGTTACTACAAGAATTTTGAAACTGGATCCAATCATTTTAAGAAAATTTGTTGGTAAATTCTCCTGCAATTAACTTCCATATCAACATCATAGCTTGGACCTTATGTTGAAATAAAAGTTTATGTTCTTCTGTGTTACCCCTTGGAGGGACTTTTGGGGGGGGGGTCTGTACCGGGCGGTACACCTCCACATCGCTAATTCAAACTTTGCGCCAGTTGAAACTCCCCTACTGGAGGAAGTCTGAACTTTATCTAAGGTGTTAATTTTCAAGTTTCTCAGAAGATGTCACTACTCGGAAATTTTTGAAGTTTCTGAACTGGGTCGTTTTCGATGTATTTTTGTTTTGCCTGTAGTAAGAAGTGTGAACTTTCTCTTCTACAATGGTGCACCCTAGTGCGAAGTGAAAGAACTGTGTTTTTTTTTTGGAGAAATTTTTATTTCAAAAGTTTGTTCCTTGTTAAATTTCTTTCTGTTATTGTTTAAGTTGGCTGTATAACCCTTTCTTTCCCCTTATTTTGAATTTAGCCAATCATGAATTTCTTTAGTTAATTTATGACCAATCAGGTGTATCTTCCCCAAAGGGGATATGTTGCTTAACCCTAACCAATAAAATGATTGTGGGCGGGTGTTCTCATTCCTGAAAGGCCTCGAACTTTCCGCGAGAGTATATAAACTGCTGATTTTTGGGTCTCCGCGCCACTCCAGTAACATCTTTTGGTGTGTAAAGTACATAGCAGGGGGCGGGAAGCGCCTCTTTCTTCGGGCAACAGTTCAACAACAAGGTAATGGCCGTTTAATAACTTCTTTTCTTGCTAGCTCAGCAGTTTAACTCTCGGGGCAGGTCCGATGCTTTTCCACCATGTAACCTTTCCCTAAAATGTAAAGACTCTTAGTATCTATTCTCTCTTAAGCTGCATATTGGGATAGAGAGTGCTTAACCCTCTCGAGCTCCCACTCATATTGCATTGAGGTGAACTTATTTTTTTCTCAACCGTTTCTTCCTTAACGTAATGTAAATTGGGAACATGCATCATTTTCAAAAATATTTTTTTTGAAAAGTACACCAATGAAATAGTACGTAAACGTATTACATTGTGGTATGTTGCCTTGTTTTCTACCATTAAAAAAATATTTAATAGTGCCTTTCCGCAAGGCGAGTGAAACGGCCTCTGACGTAAGCGGCGCGCTGTGACGTCACGATCCCGTATCGCATGGAGCTCTACCAGCCGTTGTGCATCAGCCGTTGCTAAAGCCGATTGTTTATTATTCATGATCGCGAATAACTTCAGAATGACAGAAGAAAGGTTCAAAACAGCACAATCAGACAATCTATCATGTGTAGATGTCATCATTCTTGAAAAATAGTGACTTTTGTGGCCGCAGAATTTCGCGGATAAAAAGCAAGTTTGTAAGTGGCATCTTTTATATACGTGCAATGTACTGTAACCCATAGTATTAGGATAACAACTGAACCTGGATAGATATCACATCACTTTCAACATTTCCTTCTAGACTGGTTCCCCTATTAAAGAATAACATTACATTTTCGGGCTTTCAGCATTAGTAAAGTAAGAAATCGGATTTCAGCACTAACATAAACATATAGGTAGCATTATAGTACTAGTCCGCTTCTGTGGTGTAGTGGTTAATGTGTGCCATTCCCGGAGGCCCGGTTTCGATTCCCGGCTCTGCCATGAAAGTTGGAAACAAATAGTACGAGGGCTGGAACGGGGTCTACTCAGCCTCGGGAGGTCAACTGAGTAGAAGGGTTTCGAATCCCACCTCAGCCATCCTCGAAGTGGTTTTTCGTATTTTCCTACTTCTCCTCCAGGCACCTAAGGCCACGGCCGTTTCCTTCCCTCTTCCTTGTCTATCCCTTCCGATCCTCCCATCCTCCAACAAGGCCCCTGTTGAGCATAACAGGCGAGGCCTCCTGGGCGAGGTAATGGCCCTCCTCACCAGCTGCATCACCATACTCAGTCTCACGTTCCAGGACACTGCCCTTGAAGTGGTAGAGGTGAAATCCCTCGCTGAGTCCGAGAGAAAACCAACCCTGAAGGATAAACTGATTAAGAAAGAAAGAAAGAAGGAAAGAAAGAAAGATCATAGTACTATAGGGCTATAATCTATCATTCCCAAAAAAATATATATTTATGGTTGGGACAACTGGCCTACTCACTTCCGGGGCCCATGAAAGAGAATTAAATATCTTTGTGGAGGGAAAAAGTTAAACATGATAAAGGTAAATATGACTTCATCTAGTTTTCACAAGTCGGGCTGAGTGGTTCAGACTGTTGAGGTGCTGGCCTTCTGACCCCAACTTGGCAGGTTCGATCCTGGTTCAGTCCGGTGGTAGTTGAAGGTGCTCAAATATGTCAGCCTCGTGTCGGTAGATTTACTGGCACGTAAAATAACTCCTGCAGGACTAAATTCCTGCACATCGGCGTCTCCGAAAATCGTAGAAGTAGCTAGCGGGGCGTGAAGCCAATAACATTAATTACATTTGGCTTTTAACAAGCTGAGCATATCAGGAAAGAAAAGTGTCCTGGTGACATTTTAGTCGTTCAATACAGGAATGTCTTTGGGTGCTGTTACTTTAATTTTTTTTTCTGTTTGCTTTACGTCACACCGTCACATAATGGCGACGATGGAACAGGAAAGGCCTAGGAATGGGAACAAAGCGGCCGTGGCCTTAGGTACAGCCTCAACATTTGCCTGGTGTGAAAATGGGAAACCACGGAAAACCATCTTCAGGGCTGCCGGCAGTGGGGTTCAAAACCCACTATCTCCCGGATGCGAGCTCACAGCTGCGCGCTCCTAACCGCACGGCCAACTCGCGCGGTATTTTTACCCTTCGGTTTATTGACTTGGCTTGTATAACCTAAAACTTAGGCTAAGTTGGATTATATTTTAAACACCTACATCACTATTTTCACCTGTGTGCAATTATGTTATTTATTTCATTAATATTATGATAATTATTATAATTGAGCATTGTTAACTTATAAGACTCCAACAGACAAGCATTGGTTTTGTGTAGAGTTATACATTTGTTAAATTCACGTCGTTTCCTTTCATGATGTACTCGCCTATTCTTTGCTACATTATAGGGTATTTAGATATAGCCTAAATTTCTTTACCAATTAAGCTCTTCAATAAAGACATACATAACTGTCCCATGCCAAGATATATTGGTAGAATTGGAACTGTCAAAATGGTTCATAACCCCTTTGATTTATTATCTTGACATGGATCACCCAAAACATAGGTTAGGTTTGGAGAATACTTTAATAATCAGCATTATTTAATGCACCGTTTATTACTTTCATATTCCAAGATGTAATTGAAGCATTTAAATAAAGCATCATACATTAAAATTTAAAGTTTTACCACTAGAACAGCTGATATGGAAAAGTGATTTGAAAATTCAAACAAATTCATCTTACGTTAAAATTTTCAAAAAAATAAACTGTAGACTTTTCCGATATATCACCAGCATTTCTCCAGCTCGCCAAAATCCATTTCTCCCTAGTTTTAGCGTCTTTGGAACGTTTATAAACAATTTGTTTGGGATGGTATGCGATGTGCTATTGCACATCGGAACTCTACACCATTTATAAGTTTTCTGCCTCACTGTCTGCACAGGATTCATTTTAAGTCTAAAATATACCACTCAGATTATTATCCAATGTATAGACCTCGAATTTAACCATACTAGACACCAACGTAAAGTAGAAATACGCGAAGTGTATCCTGCTTCTCACAGCACACTGCGTGTTATTTCGTCTGCTAATTCAGTCAACCTGTACGATGACGTCAGGCCAATGAGATCGCGTACTTGCGTGACGTGACATTTTCGTAGATTTTTATCATGTTTGGAGTTATTATTTGTACATTCTGATCACATTTTTGAATTCTGCATGCAATTTTGTATCAGATTAGCATATTTTTAATTAAAACCCCGGATCATGCATGTTCCCTAATTTGGGAACATGCATCATTTTCAAAAATATTTTTTTTTGAAAAGTACACCAATGAAATAGTACGTAAACGTATTACATTGTGGTATGTTGCCTTGTTTTCTACCATTAAAAAAATATTTAATAGTGCCTTTCCGCAAGGCGAGTGAAACGGCCTCTGACGTAAGCGGCGCGCTGTGACGTCACGATCCCGTATCGCATGGAGCTCTACCAGCCGTTGTGCATCAGCCGTTGCTAAAGCCGATTGTTTATTATTCATGATCGCGAATAACTTCAGAATGACAGAAGAAAGGTTCAAAACAGCACAATCAGACAATCTATCATGTGTAGATGTCATCATTCTTGAAAAATAGTGACTTTTGTGGCCGCAGAATTTCGCGGATAAAAAGCAAGTTTGTAAGTGGCATCTTTTATATACGTGCAATGTACTGTAACCCATAGTATTAGGATAACAACTGAACCTGGACAGATATCACATCACTTTCAACATTTCCTTCTAGACTGGTTCCCCTATTAAAGAATAACATTACATTTTCGGGCTTTCAGCATTAGTAAAGTAAGAAATCGGATTTCAGCACTAACATAAACATATAGGTAGCATTATAGTACTAGTCCGCTTCTGTGGTGTAGTGGTTAATGTGTGCCATTCCCGGAGGCCCGGTTTCGATTCCCGGCTCTGCCATGAAAGTTGGAAACAAATAGTACGAGGGCTGGAACGGGGTCTACTCAGCCTCGGGAGGTCAACTGAGTAGAAGGGTTTCGAATCCCACCTCAGCCATCCTCGAAGTGGTTTTTCGTATTTTCCTACTTCTCCTCCAGGCACCTAAGGCCACGGCCGTTTCCTTCCCTCTTCCTTGTCTATCCCTTCCGATCCTCCCATCCTCCAACAAGGCCCCTGTTGAACATAACAGGTGAGGCCTCCTGGGCGAGGTAATGGCCCTCCTCACCAGCTGCATCACCATACTCAGTCTCACGTTCCAGGACACTGCCCTTGAAGTGGTAGAGGTGAAATCCCTCGCTGAGTCCGAGAGAAAACCAACCCTGAAGGATAAACTGATTAAGAAAGAAAGAAAGAAGGAAAGAAAGAAAGATCATAGTACTATAGGGCTATAATCTATCATTCCCAAAAAAATATATATTTATGGTTGGGACAACTGGCCTACTCACTTCCGGGGCCCATGAAAGAGAATTAAATATCTTTGTGGAGGGAAAAAGTTAAACATGATAAAGGTAAGTATGACTTCATCTAGTTTTCACAAGTCGGGCTGAGTGGTTCAGACTGTTGAGGTGCTGGCCTTCTGACCCCAACTTGGCAGGTTCGATCCTGGTTCAGTCCGGTGGTAGTTGAAGGTGCTCAAATATGTCAGCCTCGTGTCGGTAGATTTACTGGCACGTAAAATAACTCCTGCAGGACTAAATTCCTGCACATCGGCGTCTCCGAAAATCGTAGAAGTAGCTAGCGGGGCGTGAAGCCAATAACATTAATTACATTTGGCTTTTAACAAGCTGAGCATATCAGGAAAGAAAAGTGTCCTGGTGACATTTTAGTCGTTCAATACAGGAATGTCTTTGGGTGCTGTTACTTTAATTTTTTTTTCTGTTTGCTTTACGTCACACCGTCACATAATGGCGACGATGGAACAGGAAAGGCCTAGGAATGGGAACAAAGCGGCCGTGGCCTTAGGTACAGCCTCAACATTTGCCTGGTGTGAAAATGGGAAACCACGGAAAACCATCTTCAGGGCTGCCGGCAGTGGGGTTCAAAACCCACTATCTCCCGGATGCGAGCTCACAGCTGCGCGCTCCTAACCGCACGGCCAACTCGCGCGGTATTTTTACCCTTCGGTTTATTGACTTGGCTTGTATAACCTAAAACTTAGGCTAAGTTGGATTATATTTTAAACACCTACATCACTATTTTCACCTGTGTGCAATTATGTTATTTATTTCATTAATATTATGATAATTATTATAATTGAGCATTGTTAACTTATAAGACTCCAACAGACAAGCATTGGTTTTGTGTAGAGTTATACATTTGTTAAATTCACGTCGTTTCCTTTCATGATGTACTCGCCTATTCTTTGCTACATTATAGGGTATTTAGATATAGCCTAAATTTCTTTACCAATTAAGCTCTTCAATAAAGACATACATAACTGTCCCATGCCAAGATATATTGGTAGAATTGGAACTGTCAAAATGGTTCATAACCCCTTTGATTTATTATCTTGACATGGATCACCCAAAACATAGGTTAGGTTTGGAGAATACTTTAATAATCAGCATTATTTAATGCACCGTTTATTACTTTCATATTCCAAGATGTAATTGAAGCATTTAAATAAAGCATCATACATTAAAATTTAAAGTTTTACCACTAGAACAGCTGATATGGAAAAGTGATTTGAAAATTCAAACAAATTCATCTTACGTTAAAATTTTCAAAAAAATAAACTGTAGACTTTTCCGATATATCACCAGCATTTCTCCAGCTCGCCAAAATCCATTTCTCCCTAGTTTTAGCGTCTTTGGAACGTTTATAAACAATTTGTTTGGGATGGTATGCGATGTGCTATTGCACATCGGAACTCTACACCATTTATAAGTTTTCTGCCTCACTGTCTGCACAGGATTCATTTTAAGTCTAAAATATACCACTCAGATTATTATCCAATGTATAGACCTCGAATTTAACCATACTAGACACCAACGTAAAGTAGAAATACGCGAAGTGTATCCTGCTTCTCACAGCACACTGCGTGTTATTTCGTCTGCTAATTCAGTCAACCTGTACGATGACGTCAGGCCAATGAGATCGCGTACTTGCGTGACGTGACATTTTCGTAGATTTTTATCATGTTTGGAGTTATTATTTGTACATTCTGATCACATTTTTGAATTCTGCATGCAATTTTGTATCAGATTAGCATATTTTTAATTAAAACCCCGGATCATGCATGTTCCCTATTGTTTCATTCTAAAGTCACCTCTTTAGTATGGGATTAGCCCTTGCATTAGCGGCCTAGAGCCAGATTAGGTTTTAAACAAATGTATTAGGAGTGCAGATCGCCTCCTCTCAAATTGATATTTTAGAGGCCATGTAATTAACCTTTTCTCACTTAATAGGCCTCAGTAGGTTGGGTATTTTACCCCTGTGTTTATGTCCTTAGAGGACAACTTGAAGGTGGAGTTTGGTGTGGCCTTTTATAGGCTTGAACGTTGAGAGCGGTTTGCTCTTTTTGAAATTTGGTTCTGCGTGCCTCGAGGAGGCTTTACTGTGTAATTTGGAGCAAGTGCTCCTGGGCATGAATGGGGTTTTCTGCCCCTCTGTTGAAACTTGTTTTGGGGTAAAGCTGGGCTAATTGCTCAAGAATTGTGAGTTCGGGGCTCGAAGCCCAAATCCTGTAAATACTGTAATTGTACTTTTGTTGCCTTGCTACTCTGTACCTGCCATGCTTGTTATTTCTTGATTTTGCAAAGAAAATATAACCTTGTTAAATTTTAAATTAACTTTAATTTCATAGCCTGAGACCTGTTCACCTCCACACCTTCTTTCACCTCTGCTGTTCCGCAGATACCTCGGAACAAATAGTATGGGGGATAGTACACTTCCCTGTCGGAGACCAGTTTCAACTTTAAACAATTTTGTTTTTCCTATACTAGTCTTCACACTACTGATACAATTTTTGTACATAGCTTTTATCATTTGTACTTCCAGTCTGTTAACTTGATTTTTCCTTAATGTGTCCCATACCAACTGTCTGGGCACACTGTCATAAGCTTTCTCAACATCAATATATGTCATCACTATGTCTTTTCCAAACTCCCATCTTTTCTCCATCATTATGTCTTGATGTAAAGATCAGGTCAAACGTTGATCTGTCTTTCCTAAAACCATACTGTTCTTCTTCCATTTCTCCTTCTAGCTTCCTCCTCAGTCCTCCTTCCAATACTCTCTCAAATATCTTAGCCACATGAGCAATAAGGGTGATCCCTCTGTAGTTATTACATTTCTTTTTATAACTTTCTTTTAATATCAGGAAAATTAAACCCTTTCTCCACTCTTCTGGGATCTCTTTTTCCTCCAGATTATTCCAAATAATCTATACAGCCACTGTAGCCCTATTGGTCCTGCTGCTTTACCATTCTTCATCTTTTGTACGGCTTCCTCTATTTCTAAGATCGATATCTCCTTTTCTTGTTCTTTTTCCCCCATTGTTTCTTCTTGCTCCTTCTCATCTATCAGTTCACTGTACTTAATATTTATCAATTCTGAATATTCTTCCCATCTTTTTAGTATGTCATCCCTTTGCATCAATATCTGCCCTGTTTCAGTTTTTACAAATTTTGTATCTTCCCTATTTTGTAAACTATTCTTTGCCAAACCACACAAAACCTTTTTACTTCCCTTTATATCCTCCTGTAAAGTTTCTGTGAAACTTTCCCAGCTCTTCCATTTCTCTTCTTGTACATTTTCTTACATACTTTTTTGGCTTCTTTATATTTCTTCCAATTCTCTGTACTATTGCTGCCTATTCACTTCCTCCAAGCCATGTGTTTCTCTTTAACTGCTTCCTTTACCCTGCTGTTCCACCAAGGAGTCTCCTTTTCCTTTTTCCTTCCTGATAGTCTTCCATTTCTGAAACATGTCCATTCCTTTTCCACATTGTTCACGTCATCTGTGGGAATTTCTTTCTTCAGACCCTCTTGAAACTTTTCCCTTATTTCTTTCTCTTTGAACTTCCATCTCTTTATTTTTCTTTCCCTTTTTGCTATTAACGTTGTTATTTTACCAAGTCTTAATTTGGCTACCACCACTTTATGGTCTCCTTCAAAATCTGCTCTTGGCATTGCTGTCACATCTTCCAGTTGTCTACGTTTCTCCTTCTCCACCAGAATAAGATCAATCATTGTGTTTGTCTTTCTATCTCCCCAACCATATCTAGTTATTTTTTGTGAGTTCTTTTCTCTAAACCACATATTGTCAACAATTAATCCATTCCTTCTACAAAAATCTATTATTGAATCTCCTCCTTCATTTTGGTTTCCATAACTATATACTTTCTGTTCTCCTATATGAATGTGAAAGCTGGACTCTGGATCCAATCACAGAAAAACGTATTGATGCCTTCGAAATGTTCCTCTATCACCGTCTCTTGTGGATATCCTGGGTAATGAAAATCTCAAATGCCGAGGTCCTTCATCGGATGAAAAAGCAAACAGAACTACTGCTCACCATAAAACAGAAGAAAACGCAATAGCTAGAACATATCATGAGAGGTGAGAGGTATCAGTCATTACAGCTTATTATCGAAGGGAAAATACAGGGGAAGAGATCTGTTGGGAGAAGAAGAAATTCATGGCTGAAAGACCTTCGAAGATGGCAGTGCTGTACTTCAGAAATGGCATTCCATTTTGCGCTTTCAAGATCAGAGCTAGTCACTGGCGTAGCCAGGGGGGGGGCCCAGGGGGGCCGGGCCCCCCCCAAAATATTTCCTGAAACTAGAGCGAGGATTAGCCGTTGTTTTACGTACGGTACGAACAACTTAAAATCGTACGCCGAAATGTTAAATTAACGTAGCGACAAGAATCTATTAGTAGGGCTCAATAGGGACATACATAATTCTCCATATTTGTACTACTTGAATGAAAGGAAGACACTTAGGATTGTGATGCGCGAGGATATTTTCCTGTAGAGGCCTCAGTATTGGGAATGAAACCGTGTATTAACAAATGTCAAGACATGAAGAAAGGGCCAGTTAGCAAGGGATTACTCAGTAGGGGGCCGGAACGTGACCACCGAGATAACGGGGGCCACGTCCAGAAGCAGCTGCAAGCTTACAACATCGTGTCAGCTTTTGCAGATCGGTTCCAGGAAACAACAATGTCCTAGGGATCCTCGGGTTGTACCGTGGTGGAGAGGTGTGCTGTATTTGAGTTGCAGCGTTGGGAAGACTGTGACAGGATTGTGATCTGCACGTTAGTTCCTCATTTTGTGCCATATAAGTAACATTTTTTGAAGAAGGGACCGTTTTGTCACTGAAAAGCCAACACTATGTGCATCCTCGGTAAGTTATGAATTTTTTTTTTTTAATTCTTACAGTGCCAAGACAATCGCAGATGCGTGCCTAAGTTCGATAGGTAGGCCTATATACTTTGTCAAATGCCCGGGGACTGATTGGAACCTCAAATGGCACCATCAAAAGTGCGGGTAAATACTTTATAATTGGCGGGCATGATAACTCAGTTCCAATGCTTCTATCTTCTCATCAGGATGGCCCAGGCTTGAATCGCAGTCGATACATGAAACACGTTTAAAATGGGAAGTCACGTTCTATTGATACGGATTCTACTTAAAAACTAGATCCCGTCCCTTACCTTTCCTTATACTTTTGAGTCAGAACCGCATCATTTATGGTGGTGTATTTTGAGTATCCAACCATTCTACGGACTTACCTTGTACCTTAAATGGTGAGTGGATGCAGTGGCGTACCCACAAAATAATTTCAGTGGGTGGGGTGTAAGTCCAGGCCAGTAGTGTGGATACAACTTTCCCTTGGAAGGGGTTGTGAAAAGATTTTTTATTTTTTATTTAGAATTTGCTTTACGTCGCACCGTAGGTCTTCAATGGCGACGATGGGAAAGGAAAGGGCTCAGAGTGAGAAGAAGCGGCCGTGGCCTTAACTAAGGCACAGCCCCAGCATTTGCCTGGTGTGAAAATGGGAAACCACAGAAAACGATATTTAGGGCTGCCGACAGAGGTGTTTGAACCCACTATCTCCCGGATGCAAGCACACAGCTGTGCGCCCCTAACTGCACGGCCAACTCGCCCGGTGAATATGAAAAGAAAGCCGGTCCTACCGAGTGCGGTGACGGATCTTCAGTAGATATTGTTGGTTTTGATTGTTACCATGTACAATCATAGCTTTTGTACTTTTGTACAACACCTCGTAATCTGCAGGCCTCCGGGCTGAACAGCCGTCGCTTGGTAGGCGATGGCGCTTCGAGGCTGTTACGTCATGGAGTTTAATTTGGAAAAGTGAACAGAGAAGGAAGCGACACCCCTGCAAGGTTCCTTAGCTTCCAGCTAGTTCTTCTGTCCGGCCTCGTGCGTTTAGGACAGTAAGAAAACGTACGCCTTAATAAATGCTCCTCATAACACCTTTGTAAAAATACTAGCTGCATTATTGATAATATCGTTCTTCGTTTGTGAGGAAGTAGAATCTTCATTTAATTTGTCTTCTTAAAAAAAAAAAAAAAAAAAAGGAACCACTTTGGTACTACACCCCGTGAAGGTGACTACCTTCCAGGCCGTATATATTTCGATTACGAGAGACTCAAGGAAAATTCTACTGCACCCAAAAACAAGGCTGTATCCTCCCCATCCCATGCCTTTCTTAACTCTGTCAGTGCCGGGAATCGAATGCAGGATGTCTTAAGTCAAATTCGAAAATAAGGAGACCTAAAAGTACCAGCCGGCCCCACAGTGTACGGGTAGCGTGCCTGCCTCTTACCGGAGGCCCCGGGTTCTATTCCCAGCCAGGTCAGGGACTTTTACCTGGATCTGAGGGCTGGTTCGAGGTACACTCAGCCCACGTGTTTATAATTGAGGAGCTATCTAACGGTGAGATGGCGGCCCCGGTCTAGAAAGCCAGGAATAACAGCGGAGAGGATTCGTCGTGCTGACCACACAACACCTCGTAATCTGCAGGCCTCCGGGCTGAACAGCCGTCGCTTGGTAGGCGATGGCGCTTCGAGGCTGTTACGTCATGGAGTTTAATTTGGAAAAGTGAACAGAGAAGGAAGCGACACCCCTGCAAGGTTCCTTAGCTTCCAGCTAGTTCTTCTGTCCGGCCTCGTGCGTTTAGGACAGTAAGAAAACGTACGCCTTAATAAATGCTCCTCATAAAACATTTGTAAAAATACTAGCTGCATCTATTTATAACAATAATCACAAACGCCTCCTTTTCATGTGGCTCAGTTGGTTGAGTCGCTGTCCTTCTGTGTCTGAGTTCGCAGGTTCAAATCCCGGATTGGATCGGTAACCCTTAAAACGGTGTTGAAATGGCAACAGCTCAGTGTCGTTGATTTCTGGCACGTTAATAAAAATTATAGATACGAATATTAGCGTCACGAAACTCTGACTTTATACTACTATATTCTGTATCCCAGACTTGCGTGGAAAAGTAATTAACAATTTACTTTACGTCACACAGACACAGATAGGTCTTATGGCGACGTCGGGATAGGAAATGCCTAGGAGTGGGAAGGAAGCGGCCGTGGCCTTAATTAAGGTACGGCCCCAGCATTTGCTTGGTGTGAAAATGGGGAAACCACGGGAAAACATTTTCAGGGCTGCCGACAGTGGGGTTCGAATCCACTATCTCCCGGATGCAAGCTCACAGCTGCGTGGCCCTAACCGCGTTGGAAACTAACAGGACAAGGTAAACCCTACATAGCATTTGTTGTAAATTGTAGTTTTCTTTACCAACTAACAAAATATCTATACCCATACGCTTTACATTATTTATTTATTTATTTATTTATTTATTTATTTATTTATTTATTTATTTATTTATTTATTTATTTATTTATTTATTTGTCTGTTTATTAGTGCCTTCAGTACAGTGGCGAAGTTAGGGCTCCAGGCCCTCTTGTAAACTTAACCACACACTAATCAAAATCTTAAATAAAATACTGAGATTCTTAAAATAGTTAAAACTACATAAGAATTTAAAATAAATTTAAATAAATTACTTACTAAATATTCGGTGGTGGGGTCATGTGAGACGAATGGAGGAGGATAGGTTACCTAGGAGAATAATGGACTCTGCTATGGAGGGTAAAAGAAGAATAGGTAGACCAAGACGACGATGGTTAGACCATGTGTATCAATTTGATACATGGTAAGTTATGAGCTCAGCCCCATGTGTATCAAATTGATACACCGTTAAACCCAGCCAGAAAGTTGATAAATTCACCCACAGCCCAAGGCTTACTATTGTATGAACTCGTTATTCTGGTGGCCTACAGGTGTTTTAAAACAAATAAAAACATTTTCTCATCTTGAACTCTCCTAAAGAAGGTGTGAGTCAATAAGATGCACATGGGCTCTGAGTAAGTTATGTATGCACTTTTCGTGTGCGTCATTTTAATACACGCACAAAAATAGTTTTAAAATATTATTTATTAATTTATTTTTATTTCAAACACTTCCATACAGATTTGGATATTGTTTTATGTTACCAGGGTTAGGTTAAGTTACGTTAGAAAAGGCGAGGTTAGATTAGGTGACAAGAATTTGAAATTTAAAAAATGGACACAGGAATCAGCATTAGGCGTAAATACATACAAAACTCAGTAGATTCCTTCAACTGATTTCTTTTACATTTTACTAAGAGCAACATTTTACTTTCTGTTACTTCGCTACATATCTATGTTTCTTGAAAAAACAGTCCATACACATGTACTTGAATTCTGGGCAACCAAAGCACATTGTTCTTACTTGACCAATATACGACCCAGCACCGTCCTGTGGTCCCACAGCCCCAGGGAGAAGAAGACACTATGCTATTTCAATGTACGTGTGAATCTGAAAGCCTCACACTTTGAAGAACAAGGCCCTGTCATGTGTGTCAATATGATGCACATGGGGCTGAGCGCCTTACTTGGTGTGTATCAGAATGATTCACATGGGGCTGAGCGCGTGTTAATTAAAACATCGTGGGCTGGGAGGAAATGTGCCTTCCATACCTCTGGGGCTGAAAGTGTTAAAGATAAGAGGTATAGAACTAAATGAGGCCACAACACTAGTTGCAAATCGAGGATTGTGGCGACGTTTAGTAAATTCACGGAGGCTTGCAGACTGAACGCCGAAAGGCATAACAGTCTATAATGATAATGTATGTATGTATGTAAATTAATATTAGAACTAATTAATATTAAAAACTCTTAAACATGGCTATTCCTCAGGAACGCACACATTCATATTTCAACCATTCAGTCAGCTGTCCTCAGCAGGTAGTCTCGGCAGGTGACCTTAAATCGTGATTTTAAAAAGCTAGTTTCTCTGACCTGAACTGGCAGGGAATTCCATAATCTGGCGACAGTCACCACAAATGATCTAATAATTTTATTTGTGCGGTGCAGTGGAATAGAAAGAATGGATCTAGAACGTGTATTAATGTTGTGAAATGATGATAAAAAGACGAATTTAGAAGAAATATACATTGGCTGACTTTCAGCTACCACTCTGATCACCATCGTTAAAGTGTGCAGCTGCCGACGTTTATCAGACATCAGCCATGAGATAGCCTGATAGTATGGGGTGATATGAAAATCGTACGGTACTCGATATTGTAAATAAATCGCAGGCAGGAATTCAGTGCTCGTTGAAGTTTAAGTGTTTCTTCTCTCGTCATGTCAAGTAAAACAACGTCACAATAATCAAGAATAGGGAGAATGAGTGTCTGTATTAGTTTGGCCTGTAGCTCAAATGGAAATGCATTCCTCTGTTGTTTAAGAGGGTGAAGTACTCCAAAAATCTTTTTACGTATATCTTTCGTTTGATCAGACCAATCAACTGTTACATTCATCATTACGCCGGGATTTTTAACCGTTTTACTGTAGGGAATAATGTTACCATTCAGTACGATAGGCGGGATTGCGACATTGTTTGAGAAGCTCAGTAATTTTCGTGATACAATTATAATTGTCTGAGTTTTTTGCAGTTTAGTATAAGAGAGCTTCGTTGTGCATATACACTGAGTCGTCGGAGGTCTATGTTAATATCTTGTCTTGCAGTGTCGATATAGCCTATTTAAAGATCGTCAGCACAGAGGTCATGTGTGTTATTTCCTGTCACAGATGGTATGTCATTGATATAAATACAGAAACTTAGGGGCCGTAGAATACTGCCCTGTGGGGCAACACTAAGTTTCATTTTCCATTTAGAGGCCTTGTCGTTTACTGTTACACGCTGTTGACGGTTACTCATAATGTTATGTATAAAAGTAATAGGAATATCATATACACCTGTAGTCTTTGATTTAATCGAGTACAAAGCCTTTTAACCTGATTTTCTGTGACACTGTGAAATGTGAATGGCGGATTGGCTGGAGGGGAGGGCGGTGAGTCGGTGCAGTTAATTTGGGTAGGTTGAATATTTATTCTACTAAAGTAATCGTTCAGTTCGTCAAGTGGAATGTCAGGAGTTGTCTATCTCTGTTGATGTTTTCCTATTCCCAGAGCTCTAAGTTGGTCCCATGCGCGATTAGAATTTAAGTTGTTAGCTAAAATCCGAAAATATATGCATTTTTTAAATTTCTGATTAACTGCTTTGTGCGATTTCTTAAGATGCGATTAGATTCGAAGTCTGTGTCATCTAGGGTTTGTTTATAATGTCGAAATAACGAGTCACGGTGGGCCATCATTCTCTTGCCTTCATCATCTAGCCATGGACAAGAAGGACGAGAAACCTGTATTCGACGCGCGTGTGTGTTTGTGTGTGTATCTTTGCCACTTTATTTGTATAAAATGTCACTTCTTTATTGCTTACCACATGACCATTATTATTATAACATTACCGTATTTGTTCTAAACCAGAATATTGCATCCTTACTCAAAGTGTTTATTCTTGCATTCATTTCACTTCTACGCGGAATATATGAAATGCTGCAGTTATGTTGGGATGGGAGTAACGGAGGTAGCCGGGGGACGGGGTTGTCGTCCAAGGAGTCCAGACACCCCAGGAGTTTTAACGAAAGTTCTTTTATTGAGCATTTTATATATCACTATCACTATCAGCCATATTCAATCGTTTTTACGATGTGGCCTCTTTAAGTCCGAAGCAAGGTAGGTTTTCATGAGGTCTCTCCATCTGGGACGGTCTTGAGCGATGTTCTGCCAATTGATCCCAGTAATCTTCCGGATGTCTTTATCCCATCTGTCCGGTGGTCTTCCCCTTGGTCTGAGATGATCTTTCGGACACCACTCAAGCACAAGCTTTGTCCACCTACCATCAGTTCTCCGAGCAACATGGCCTGCCCACTGCCATTTTAGGGTAAATACCCTTTCTAAAATGTCACTGACCTTTGTGACTGACCTGATGTATAATGTGCATTAATATTAGCTTCCGGAGTCCGACTCCTTGGCTGAATTATCACTGTTGAGGCCTTCGGTTCAGACGGTTCCGGGTTCGATTCCCGGCTGGGTCGGGGATTTTAATCGCGTCTGAATAATTCTTCTGGCTTGGGACTGGGTGTTTGTCCCAACATATTCATATTCAGACAACACACTACATTACCAACCACCAAATAAACATACAACACTGATTACATCCCTCTATATGGGGTTGGCGTCGGGAAGGACATCCGGCCGTAAAACAGGGCCAAATCCACATGTGCGACACATTTCGCACCCGCGACCCCACAGATGTGGGAAAAGTGGGGAAGAAGAAGGAAATTACTATTAGCTTCCGGAATCTGCACGAATCCACCACTCTTACTTGGATCCAAGGACACTCATTTCCTTTTTCGGTATTCTACACCACCTAAACTATGGAAGTTTGGACACCTATCAAAATAAAATTCTGGATGAATGGGCCCCCCCCAAACTGAAATCCTGGCTACGCTACTGGAGCTAGTTATGTGTATCGCCAACCTCCGCTCGGAGATGGCGTCTTAAGAAGAAGAACTGTAGGGGCCAATTATCTCTTCTTTTCCCTGTCTGTCTATTCCAACATGTGCATTCATATCTCCCATTATTATAACCTCTTTGTCTTCAATACAACTTTCCAGTTTTTGTAGAAACTCTTCTGAACATTCATCTGCATTCCCCAATTGGGGTGCATAAAGCTGTATAAAATCCTTGATTCCACTCTCAAGTCCAAGTCTTTAATTATCCTGTCACTGATCTGGTCAATTTTGTCCACATACTGTATTGTGCTAGGTCTTCTCTCGATATAACACAAACACCATTTGTTGCCATCTTTCCTCCACTCTAATATAATCTATACCCTTTCTTCAATTCTTTTTTACGTTTCCCCTTCCATTTTGTCTCACTCATTCACATCATTGCTATGTCTTTCTTCTCCATATACTCTATCAGTTCTTCTACCTTGCCATTCAAAGTCACGACATTCATGATACCGATTCTTGTGATGTCCGGTAGCCCACATCTCACACTTCTCCCAGAACACCGGGAACTGCGCGTAACTTCAGGGTGACGCCCTAGTATTTCCCGAGGCCTCGGTTCACTTGCATTCATTTTTTAGGCTGTTTGTATGATGGGTTCGCCACTCCCAAAGGCATTTTATTACCTTCTGCCAGGTTCAAATTAGGCCGCCCCTATCATGGAGTCAGACGCCTTTTGTAGCCGCTCCTCTGTAGTACAGATGCTACGGGTTTGCCCCTTCTGCCATCTCCACCATACCGAAATCCATCTTCTCCACCATAGATGCCATTGAGGTCTTCACCCATAACCCAGGGCAAGGGCCCTGCATATTTATGACCCCTGGAGAGAGGGTGTCCCAGTATTTCAAAGCCTCCAGGAATTGGGCTACCTGTTGGTCCACGGGTTGTATTGGGTATTTCAATCAGCTACGTACTGTAGAGACCCCCATTCCACCATCTGGGGATGCGCTTTGTAGGGGTTAGATTCCCCTGGTTACTTATTGGAAGTTAACCCCACTCACAAAGGCTGAGGTTATTTGCAGAGTGGTGGTGGATCTTCCCAACCATTATAATTTTAAATTTCAGAGTCAATACGGTACAAGGATGAAGTTTTTAACTTGTAATATCATGGACTAAACGAAAATGGCCTCCTATGGCATGGACTTAAAATAGCACCTTGACTGATATATGTATTACTATTCCTTGTATATTATTATCTTATATACTATATATTTCTTCTAAATAAAAAAATATAACATTGAGTTACTTGAAGAAAATATGGTTCACAGGTTACTGCTGGTATAGCAAAATCCTTGTATTCCCCAAAATTTGAAGTGAATGAAATGAAAATCGGAAAAAATGAAATAACAAACTAAATAAATAATTAAAATGATTAAAAGTAATATAATGCTCCTACATTTAAAATTTCAGATGTCTGCATGTCATAGATTTGGCTGGACATCACACACATACATACAGACAAACACTTTTGGATGTTTTGGACTGAGTATGGCTCCTCATGTCGAGGACTGAAAATGGCTTCGTACACCATAGACTTAAACTGGCTCCTTGACATGTATTACTCATCTTATGTACGTTGACTAGCGACAGTGAATCTATGCATTTACAGCACATTGGACTGACATTTCCCAACACTTTTCTGCTGGGATTTTTTATAACCGACCAACAAACGCAAAAATTTTAAATCTGGCTTTGAGGTGCATTTGGATCCCCTTCCATCTTCCTACATTAAAAATTCCAGATCTCTGCATACCACAGATTTGGCTGGGCACCACACACACATATGCATGCACACAAACACTTCTTTTTGTTATTATAGATAGATAAACAGAAATGAGGACAGAGACAGAGAGAAATGTTTTCTTCAAACAGCTTGCAAGTGAGCTGTCAAAATTATTTTTACATTGCAACATTCAGGCACAGTTACATCATCAAAAGAAATGAAACATCAAACAAATGCCAGGTTTGGAAGAAGAAGAAGAAGAAGAAGAAGAAGAAGAAGATCTGCTCCAAGCGTTGCTTACGCTATTATATTTTATGAGTTTTCTCGTGCTAGTGCAGGTGATTATAATTGAGTGATTGAAATTAATGATCATATTTACGTAACGTGAACATTGAATAAACTTAAGAAACATGGTGTACTATAGTCTTCCTTATTGCAAATCAAAGATCTCAAAAGGGTGTGGTATTTCATTTCATAGATTTCCGAAAGACGAGGAACTTAAAACTAAATGGTGTTTGGCAATTTTTCATCAGGAAAATAGACTGGGATCTCTGTGGAAACCTAGTGTACATTCCACTGTTTGCAGTTAAGGACTCAGATTACAGTGTGAGCACAGCACTAAAAATCCTACTTCTGAATGTCATACCATCCATATTTCAAGACTTTCCCGGACACAATCACATACAGGAAGACCACTTAAGATAAAGGCTTTAGAATTGGGAAATGAAGCTAAACCCTACAAGAAAATTGAACTTCATGTGGAACCAAGCACATCTACAGCCAGTGAAGAGAATGACCCTCCACTTGTACTTTTCAGTGAACCATTATATAAAACCACAGCACACAGTGTTCTATTAAACATAAACTATACTGCATTAAATGAGGTTTGAAACTGAAAATAGCCAGGAAATGTAGGAAACAAAGAGCACTTATAGCAAAGCAGAAACATATTATTACAACTTTAACAGAAAGGATGCATCAACTCAAAAATGAAAAAAATTATCATGGACTTGACAGTCAACTAAATAAAATTACAGGACTAGCTGAACAAGGTGATTTGAAAGCAAATTTCTTGATTGAGCAGATCCAGGCTTTTTATAAACAGAAGTGTAAATTCAGAGAGAACACTATAAAGGTCTGCATATTACTGCCCAACAGGTCATCTACAGGCTAATTTAACAAACATTTTTTAAATTGCTTACAAATGATTTGATCCTTAACTCAGCCGTGATAATTACTTTTTTCTGTTTTCAGAATCTATATTACTCTGTCATCAATTTCACTGGCAATGATAGCTGGATATTTGATACATGTAGCAGAAGAAGAAACTAGCTACCGGTATGACATTTGTCTACAGATAATATCCTCACGTGCAACTCATAGTCCTGCAGTATGCTTAATCCATTTTCAAAACAAGAGAGTGTTAAGGTACCCTAACGCTTTCTTCAGGGCTTTGATACAAATGTTTATTACGATTTTGTTATTGAAGCAGTACACTATCTCCCAAAAAAACACTATCTACCGATCTGTACCCACTACCTGAAAGACAGGTTTTTAAGGGAACTCATGAGCAGGACCTGCAATAATGAAACATTGCCACTATTGTTGCTGCAGAAATTACTCTAGCCTTTGTTGGACAATATTGCAAGGAATATTTCATCAAAGTGCCAAAATATTCCGAATCTGGTCCGACAACCTTTGAACAGAAAAGTGTTAAAGTAAAGTTAGGCTAGGCAGTGATGTAAGATTCAAATGGTGACTCTGAACTGGAGACCCATTACAAATACTACAATTTAAGTAATAGCTGTTTCATGAGTATAAACTGACTATATATTTCCCAAACACTACGATGACTTATAACCTCAAGATTCTGATGTAAATAAGTTTCCAACCGGACACGTTAATATCATATTGACGGGATTATTAGGACTACAACAAACATGGATCACGAGCAACATTCAAAACACGTGGTTTCTCTGCAAGTATCATAATTGGCTATATATTAGCGAATTTCCACAAGCACTTGTCACAAAATCCATGCTGAACATAGGAAGACATTCAAAACTTATGTCGAAGAAAGGCAATCCTAGCAGGAGGACTGAAAACTAAATTTGGTGACCCTACTTCTCATGGCTCATTTCCCAGCTTTGTATAATAGCGTAAGCAACGGCTCCAAGGGAAGGTGAAGAAGGACTAGTTTGCTGTATTCATTGTGATTAAGAGAAATAGAAAATTGAAAGCAAGGGTTTTGCTGCATTTCATCTATAAAGTGCACAGCAAAGCAGATAATAGAAGGAAATGTAAGAAATTGGTAAGAAAAGTTGGGAAGAATTTACATGAACGATGGAATCAGATGGAACTGGCAGTAAAAGAATGCTGTATGCAATTATACAAAGTAATAGAAAAGAAAGAGGTCAAAGAGGAAGTTGGAGAGTTGAAACACATCCAGAAGAAATAAAGAGAATAGGGAAGAGGTATTTTGTTAAACTGCTGAATGTGAGAAATTATGCAGAGTAGAAAGTAGTACGGTAATACGGTGTGATGACTCAACAATAGAAGATGATAATATAACCATGTCAGAGGTGGAATTAGTAGTCCATAAAATGAAAATGGGGAAGGCACCAGGAATTAATGAAATTAGTGTGAAAATGAAGAAGGCTGCTGGACCTGTTGGACTACAATGGGTGAGCAGATTGTTAAAGTTCATATGGAGTCAGAAACATGTGCCAGAAGACTGGGGAAAGGGAATAATAATACTAGTCTTTAAACAGGAGGAAAAAATACCGTAATGTATGTGTTAACTAGAAGGCATATTCATATGTACTAAAAACAGCACAATATGCATGCAGCTATCTGTGCAATAAAAAACAGCACTATGCACTATTGTATACTCTAAACAAAATTGTTTTTCCTCTATGTATAAGGTTAGTTCTCCAAACATCAACTGTTGAAGCAGAATACTTTTAGCTGCTTTTTCTTTTGGCATGATTTATACTGGTTGCTGGTCTTTATACAATGAAGAAATGAAACTATACGTTACAGATCCAACATAGCTGCAGCTCTGGTGAGCTCGCAATACACCAAACAGATTTGCCAATGTCAGTGCATTATCCACAGGTACTGAATAACATGAAAGATGAAAGCTAAAGATAGGTTAGAGCCACAAAATCCTGGTCTGGACAAGACAATTGGTCTGGACTGGTTTGGTCCTACTAGTGACAAAAGCATAGGGACAAAGAAAATTGTGACATTATTTAGTTTCAGGCTGTTTCTGTTTTAATTCTTCTATGTTAGTAAGAATACTCTCTGGGGTGGGTAGCTTGGTCCCTGTCAAATATTGAGGAAAGATCTCTCCTCGTTGCTACTTCAGATCTCGTAAAACATTATTTTTCTATGATTCCAACATCCAAATCAAATGCCAAAACACCACACACAAAGAAAGAAAACACATTGTCAGGCTCTTGTTAATACTGTCGACTGTCAATAACAAAGCAGTGTAAAGGCACTGATGTCCAGAATTTTCACATATTCATATCTTTGCATTGTTTTACCGATTTGAATATCAATATAAAATATTATATGTTCTTTTATACAAAATAATAATAAAACTTCAATATTATGGTTCATGTTTGTGGGTTACTGTAGTCACATCCTAGTTCGTGAACCATGGGCAACGGCTGAGTGGCCTAGTAAGTGGTCCTGAGAGTCGGGATACCAGTTGCTATGGAATGGGAGTGGGCATCTCGGACAATCTGAGTCGTGGCCCTCCTTGTGCTCAGGCGGCTAGGACTATACAATTCACCGGTGGTCCATAACCCTTTAGAGGAGAGATCCTCACTTGGACTATGTGCAAGTAGGGCAGCATCCTGCTTCATGAATTTACCAAGCCCAGAACACTTTAAGCATGCCTCGGACCTATGGGCGTAATGGAGTCCCACTCCCATTTGACAGGCGATGGACTCCTTGGATACAACTTGGCGAACGAAATGGAATTCGATGGGGAGCTATCACTATTAATGGGGCTTATGGAAGAAAGAAGGTAGAACTGGCTGAGTCAGCAAAGAGGATGCATCTGGATGTGCTAGGAGTAAGTGATATTTGGGTAAGGGGAGATAATGAGGAAGAGATAGGAGATTATGAGTTGTACTTGACGGGTGTTAGAAAGGGAAGGGCAGAGTCTGGGGTAGGGCTCTTTATCAGGAATACCATTGCACGCCACATAGTTTCTGTTAGGCACATAAATGAGCGAATGATGTGGGTAGATTTGTCAGTGGGAGGAATTAGGACAAGAATTGTGTCCGTGTATTCACCATGTGAGGGTGCAGATGAGGATGAAGTTGACAAGTTTTATGAAGCATCAAGTGACATCGTGGTCAGGGTCAACAGCAAGGATAGAATAGTGCTAATGGGTGATTTCAATGCAAGAGCTGGGAATAGAACTGAAGGATACGAAAGGGTGATTGGTAAATGTGGGGAAGATATGAAAGCTAATGGGAATGGGAAGCGTTTGCTGGACTTCTGTGCTAGTATGGGTTTAGCTGTTACGAATACATTCTTCAAGCATAAGGCTATTCACCGCTACACATGGGAGGCTAGGGGTACCATCTCCATAATAGACTATATCTTAACAGACTTTGAATTCAGGAAATCTGTTAGGAATGTACGAGTGTTTCGCGGATTTTTCGATGATACAGACCACTATCTGATCTGTAGTGAACTAAGTATCTCTAGGCCTAGGGTAGAGAAAGTGAAATCTGTCTGCAAACGAATAAGGGTAGAAAATCTCCAGGACGAGGAAATTAGACAGAGGTTCATGGATATGATTAGTGAGAAGTTTCGAACAGTAGACAGTAAGCAGGTTCAGGATATAGAAAGTGAATGGGTGGCATACAGGGATGCTGTAGTAGAAACAGCAAGGGAATGCCTAAGAACAACTGTTTGTAAAGATGGGAAAAGGCGAACATCTTGGTGGAATGATGAAGTGAGAGCAACCTGTAAACGTAAAAAGAAGGCTTATCAGAAATGGCTCCCAGCAAGGGCCGAGGCTGACAGGGATTGGTACGTAGATGAAAGAAACAGAGCGAAACAAATAGTTGTTGAATCCAAAAAGAAGTCATGGGAAGATTTTGGTAATAACCTGGAAAGGCTAGGTCAAGCAGCAGGGAAACCTTTCTGGACAGTAATAAACAATCTTAGGAAGGGAGGGAAAAAGGAAATGAACAGTGTTTTGAGTAATTCAGGTGAACTCATAATAGATCCCAGGGAATCACTGGAGAGGTGGAGGGAATATTTTGAACATCTTCTCAATGTAAAAGGAAATCATCATGGTGGTGTTGCAAACAGCCAAGCTCATGGGGAGGAGGAAAATGATATTGGTGAAATTATGCTTGAGGAAGTGGAAAGGATAGTAAATAAACTCCATTGTCATAAGGCAGCAGGAATAGATGAAATTAGACCTGAAATGGTGAAGTATAGTGGGAAGGCAGGGATGAAATGGCTTCATAGAGTAGTAAAATTAGCGTGGAGTGTTGGTAAGGTACCTTCAGATTGGACAAAAGCAGTAATTGCACCTATCTATAAGCAAGGGAACAGGAAGGATTGCGACAACTATCGAGGTATCTCATTGATTAGTATACCAGGCAAAGTATTCACTGGCATCTTGGAATGGAGGGTGCGATCAGTCGTTGAGAGGAAGTTGGATGAAAACCAGTGTGGTTTCAGATCATAGAGAGGCTGTCAGGATCAGATATTCAGTATGCGCCAGGTACTTGAAAAATGCTACGAGAGGAATAGGCAGTTGTGTTTATGTTTCGTAGATCTAGAGAAAGCATATGACAGGGTACCGAGGGAAAAGATGTTCGCCATACTGGGGGACTATGGAATTAAAGGTAGATTATTAAAATCAATCAAAGGCATTTATGTTGACAATTGGGCTTCAGTGAGAATCGATGGTAGAATGAGTTCTTGGTTCAGGGTACTTACAGGAGTTGGACAAGGCTGTAATCTTTCACCTTTGCTGTTCGTAGTTTACATGGATCATCTGCTGAAAGGTATAAAATGGCAGGGAGGGATTCAGTTAGGTGGAAATGTAGTAAGCAGTTTGGCCTATGCTGACGACTTGGTCTTAATGGCAGACTGTGCCGAAAGCCTGCAGTCTAATATCTTGGAACTTGAAAATAGGTGCAATGAGTATGGTATGAAAATTAGCCTCTCGAAGACTAAATTGATGTCAGTAGGTAAGAAATTTAACAGAACTGAATGTCAGATTGGTGATACAAAGCTAGAACAGGTCGATAATTTCAAGTATTTAGGTTGTGTGTTCTCCCAGGACATACATTACAGCACTATACACAATCACAATAAAATACTATACAATAAGACATACAGTACGCAGTAGCTTCATTGAACATCCTACTATTTTGGAGCTCAGCTCTCAGCAACTTCAGGAAGTGCCAGAAACCGCTCGCGCCAGCGGCCGATAGCGGCCTGTCATCGGCGGCCAAGGTCGAGCGAGAAAGTCCTTGTCAAGCATAAATAAAGACCCTCTATATATATATATACTCACCCCCCCCCCCTCTTTCCCCGCTATACCCCACAAATCCCGGTACTTTTTGTTGTCCGTAGATTCTTTTGCCCCTAATTCCCAGTCGATGCTACTGTTCACCTGTGTGAATGTGTCAATCCAAACCCAAATCAAACCCCATGGTGCAGCAGCCTCGAAGGATCATGGCCTACCAAGCGACCGCTGCTCAGCCCGAAGACCTACAGATTACGAGGTGTCTTGGTTTTCTAGACCAGGGCTGCTTTCTCACCATCGGATAGCTCATCAATTTTAATCCCGTAGGCTAAATAATACCATTGGTACCCAGGACAGAGATGGAGAATGTTGAAGATGAATGGAAAACATTTAAGGAAGCACTGGTTGGATGTGCAGAAAAGGTATGTGGTAGAACATCAGGAAATGTGAAAGACAAAGAGACACACTGATGGAATGATAGGGTAAAGAATACTGTAAAGTGAAGGAAAAGAAAATGACATGGAAAGCATGGAAAACATCTAAGACTGAAGAAAGTAGGAGAAAATATGTGGAGGCAAAGAATTTGGCCAAGAAAGCAGTGGAGGAAGAAAAGAGGAAAAGCTGAGCCTTTTATTCACACAGAAATTGAGAGATGATGTGTAGGGCAACAAGAAATTATTGTATGGTATCTTAAGAAACAAAAAGAGAGACCAAGTAAACACCATATTTGTGAAGGATGAAGGCAGCATGATATTAACAAAGCCAGAAGAAATAAGAAATATATGGAGAGAGTATTTTCAGAAGTTGCTGAACATTAAACTAATGACAGTCATTCAACAGACCACCAGGAAAGGCAATTAGTTGATGAAGAAATGGATAAAGAAATTACAATGAATGAAATTGAAATGGCAGTAAGAAAGATGAAGAATGGAAAAACTGCTGGAATAGATGAAATTTCAGAGGAGATGATAAAGGCAGCTGAAGCTGTAGGCCTGCAGTGGACATATCAAGTTCTCAGAATTGTCTGGGAGATTAAGGAGGTCCCTGAGAATTGGCAAAAAGGAATAATCATCCCAATTTTCAAGAAAGGCGATAAGAAAGTATTGAATAATTACAGGGGAATTACTCTGATATTCCATGTTGCTAAGATAGTGGAGAGGATACTGGAAAGTAGGGTAAGGTTGAGGGTTGAAAATCAGATACTGGAAAATCAGTTTGGTTTCAGAAGTGGAAGGTCAACAACAGAGCCCTTATTTATTATGAGGTAACTAAGGGAAAAGCAATGGAAATATGGGAATGATATGGTGATGACATTCATTGACACTGAAAAGGCATATGACAGTGTCCCCAGGACTAAAGTTTGGGACAGTGTGGTGAAAAAAGGAATTGGATAGGGATTAATAAAAATGATCATGGCAATGTTGTAGTTGCAAGTAAACGCAAGGTGGCAGGACAAGTTGGTTCAAAATCACTAGTGGGCTGAGACAGTGAAGTGTTCTATCACCAATCCTGTTTACAATAGTAATGGATGACATCATGAAAACAGCAAAAGCAGCATATGGAGGAAGAGAAATGAACATGTTGTTTGCAGATGATATTGTGATTTGGGGAGAAGATGATATGAATGTTCAAGAACAGTTGGATGTGGCGAATGGGGAGATTGAAGAATGTGGATTGAAAGTAAGTGTAGAAAAGAGTAAAAATCTTGTTATGACTAGAGGGGGGAGAAAAGGGGAAGTAAGATTAGACTTGCAGACAAGCCTCTGGAAGTAGTGGAGACGTTCAAATACCTGGGAAGTGAATTAATGGAGAATGCTCGACTGGATGCTGAAATTAGTAAGAGGATTTAAGCTGGAAGTTGGTTCTATCATAGTGTAAGAAACATGTTATGGGACGAAGATGTGCCAATGGAAGCAAAGGAAACTGTATACAACATGTATTATGTACCCATAACAACTTACGGAGCAGAAACTTGGACAATGACAAAGAAGAATGAGAGTCGAATACAGGCAGCTGAAACGAAGTTCTTGAGGAGTATGATACAGAAGAGTAGAAGTGACAAAATAAGGAATGAGAAAATCCGGGAAGAAATTAGAGTGGAAAAAATGAATGATAGAATAGAGAAGAGCCGATTAAGATTGTTTTGGGCACATAAAGCAAATGAGTGATGAAAGAATGCCAAAAAAAAGGGATGGAAATGCAAATGCAAGGAAGGAGAGGCCGCAGACGACCACGATTGAGATGGAAGGACACAATCCAATGCAGTATTAGAGAAAGAAACCTGGACTGGGACACAGTGTTGGAGGAGGAGTGGTGGAAAGACTGAAGAAAGTGGAGAGGAACTGTATTTGCTCCTACCCAGCTACAGCTGGATAATGGAAAATGATAAAGATGATGATGATGATGATGATGAGGCTGAGTGGACCTCGAAGCAACCCTCAGATGCAGGTGAAAATCACTGACCTGGCCAGGAATCAAACCCGGGACTTCCTATTCCTTTTTTGCTATTTGCTTTATGTTGCACCAACACAGATAGGTCTTATGGTGATGATGGAACAGGAAAGGCCTAGGAATGGGAAGAAAGTGGCCGTGGCCTTAATTAAGATACAGCCACAGCATTTGCCTGGTGTGAAAATGGGAAACCACGTAAAACCATCTTCAGGGCTGCTGACAGTGGGGTTCAAACCCACTATCTCCCGGATGCAAGCTCACAGCTGCACGCCCCTAACCGCACAGCCAACTCGCCCGGTATCCTGGGACCTCCAGGTAAGAGGCAGGCACGCTACCCCTACACCGTGGGGCCGGCTCTAATGTGTCAATCCAAACAATGCAAAATCAGCTGCATGACAGAGGTGTGATGTCAAAGAGTCCTGAGCCAAAAGCTCCTCCTAAATCACTCTATAAGGCAGCTCGTGTGAGGCCGACAACAACTCATAGATCCTGGCATCAGGAAAAGTGGAAATGTCTGCTTCTTTCAGTCACCGTAGGCTCCTTTGTACCCATACAACATGAACATTAGAGTCTGGAAACAATTCGGTGAGAGATGAACACAATCGGCAGAAAAGCAGTTCTGTCATATTTGGTCTAACATAGAGAACAAACATCCTCCAACCTGTAGTTACAGGATTTGCAGTCCACTGTGGGTGAGGCAAAGTGGGCAGTTGGTTCCTTAGGACGCACAGCATACAACAAATAATGTGGCTGGCATATTCTGAGGACATGAACAGTGTTGAACATGCATGGCATGAACTGATCTAATCCTCCTGCTAACATTCAGCAACTGACTGAAGATGCTTTCCGAGAAGGGGATAAATTTCTCCAAAACAAATAGAATTCTCTAGTGCTGAATAAGCTATGCCTCATAGTGTTCAAGCTTGCCTCGGGAGGTGGCTACACAGTATTGATCTGCCACACAATAAGTATGCGTTCAAAATCCCACATCAAATTAAATTCAATTTATTTGCAAAAGAAGTGTCTACCTCGGTGACAAATGGTACACTAAAATACATTATTATCAAGCACAACAAGAGAAGATATTTTCCTAGAATACAGTATTATACAATTTACACTGGAAACCTATGTAGCATAACGACCTTCTGCGTCTTAACCAGAGCCCCTTTTGCTTCCGCTTTTCAGAGTTCCTGAAGGGCCTTCACAGCTACTATAGCGGTCCCAGGGCCCTCAAAGTCCCCACTGTACTTCACCCCTACAGGCAGTTCCCTACTTCGGCTGTCCAATCTTCAGAGACCAGGGGATGGAAGTGATTTGTTCACAAATTTTTTTTTATTTACAATAACCTGCACTGTTTGAATGCCCTCTAACATTTCTTTTTTCTGTTGCTGTTTATTCTCTTCTTGAATATCAGTACAGATTTTGGAAAAGGATCAAACACTACCCCTGGTAAACTGTTCCACTCGTTCACACCCTTACCAATGAATGAAAATTTACCCCAATCGCTTCTGCTAAAATCCCTTCTAATTTTATACTTGCGGTCAGTCCAGCCGATATATTTATTTTCTAACTGAAGCCTCCCACGGATTTCTCCCCATGCTTCCTTTCCTGCATAGGTTCTAATTCTATACGGTAAGTCTAGTCTTCTCCCTTCTCTTACTTAAAATTTTCTGATACACTACATTACCAACTCCATGCTATTATTGCATTCTGTCACTTTTGCATACTTGATTGCAGGTTGTTGTTGTTGATTTCTGTAACGTATTATGTTTGTATCTATGATAAACATAGCAAAATACAAAGTGTACCAAAACAGAATATGGAAAACTTCTTCTGAGCACTGTATAAGAGAATTGGTGAAAGCCTATGAGACTGTGATTTTATTGGCTTAAATTATTTAGGCCTGCGAGCCATCACAAGGATTCTCAAAGAGGAGACAGCAATTAATACAACCAACTGGCCCAGGTAATATGAAATCTGGTTTCCGATAAAACGTATTCCTAATTGAGGCGAGAGAGAAAATATGAGGACCGGGCGAGTTGGCCGTGCGCGTAGAGGCGCGCGGCTGTGAGCTTGCATCCGGGAGATAGTAGGTTTGAATCCCACTATTGGCAGTCCTGAAGATGGTTTTCCATGGTTTCCCATATTCACACCAGCCAAATGCTGGGGCTGTACCTTAATTAAGGCCACGGCCGCTTCCTTCCAATTCCTAAGCCTTTCCTATCCCATCGTCGCCATAAGACCTATCTGTGTCGGTGCGACGTAAAGCCCCTAGCAAAAAAAAAAAAAAAAAAAAAAAAGAAAATATGAGGTGAGGTAAGGTAAGTGAAAGAAAAATGTGGAACGCTTCACGATTTTGCGTGTCATCCTTGCGCAGGGGCCATGCTAATCTTCTCTGTATCGTTCCAATTTTAGTATATGTACCGCCGAAGCGAGTACGGAGGCTGTCTCTCACGAAGTTGTATATATACTTAATAACGGGTAATGAATATCTCCTATGGATTCACTGTATTTTAATTACTTATATATTCATCTCCCTTTGGTTTCCTAAGCATTTGAAGTAAGTGTATCGGTGAGAATAAATATGTTTTACAATATTTTGACCTGATATTTGAATATAAAATTTATATTTCTGTTTTTCATGTGAATAAACTAACGCCTTTGCTTCTGTAGACATAAACGTGTGACCAATCAATTAACGTGATGTTCAGAATGCGAGCTGCAATGATGTAGTATCTTCATATACCGCTAGATGGACGACTCAGGCAAATGGACTCTCTATGGATAGTGTCAGTTCCAGTCCAGCCGCCATGTTTTAGCCAGACACACAATGAACTGATAAATGAAGGAGAGTGATATGAATCTTATTTTAGTAAAAACTAGCTCGGTGCTTTAAGATGGTACCGGTACCGTATTTATTTTGCTTATATTTGTTTGCTTATTTGTTAGTCCAACCCTGGCTCAGTCTGTTGATATTTCAAGATGCTCAACCCCGTCAGCCTCGTGTCGGTTAGATTTACTGGCACGTAAAAACGTAAATGAGTATGAGGTACAGGGTATGAGGTGAGATGAATCTGTCATGGCGACTGTTTACGACCGGATGCTCTTCCTGACGTCACCCTCATCAGAGGAGTGAATGAGATGAAACGAATGACATGATGTATGATAGGAGGATGGGAGAGGGTGAAACCCTGTGGCGGCACATAGCCTACTCCTGTCTGCTCAGGGCTTAACGTTCCATCCGACGGACGGGCGAATCACCATCAACTACGGAGAGATTTGGAATTTAATCCAGGTTTTTGTCACTCAATCTAGTGACTAGAACCAGCCAATATTTTAATGGTGATTTTTTTCCACCAACGGGGTTTGAACCGGCTAACCATGGTGTCAGACCGTTTAGACATCAACGCCTGAACGATCATGGCCACCAGGCCATAAAAACTGCAATTACAACAAATTACTCCAGGTAATATAAAATCTGAATTCCGAAAAAAATGTATTCTTGCCACTTAGGTGAGAGAAAAAATGTGAGGTAAGGTAAGTGAAAAAAAATGTGGAACGCTTCACGATTTTGCGTGTCATCCTTGCGCAGGCGCCATGCTAATCTTCTCTGTATCGTTCCAATTTTAGTATATGTACCGCCGAAGCGAGTACGGAGGCTGTCTCTCACGAAGTTGTATATATACTGTGAGCTTGCATCCGGGAGATAGTAGGTTTGAATCCCTACGGGTAATGAATATCTCCTATGGATTCTCTGTATTTTTATTACTTATATATTCATCTCCCTTTGGTTTCCTGGGCATTTGAAGTAAGTGTATCGGTGAGAATAAATATGTTTTACAATATTTTGACCTGATATTTGAATATAAAATTTATATTTCTGTTTTTCATGTGAATAAACTAACGCCTTTGCTTCTGTAGACATAAACGTGTGACCAATCAATTAACGTGACGTTCAGAATGCGAGCTGCAATGATGTAGTATCTTCGTATACCGCTAGATGGACGACTCAGGCAAATGGACTCTCTATGGATAGTGTCAGTTCCAGTCCAGCCGCCATGTTTTAGCCAGACACACAATGAACTGATAGATGAAGGAGAGTGATATGAATCTTATTTCAGTAAAAACTAGCTGGGTGCTTTAAGATGGTACCGGTACCGTATTTATTTCGCTTATATTTGTTTGCTTATTTGTTAGTCCAACCCTGGCTCAGTCTGATGTTATTTCAAGATGCTCAACCCCGTCAGCCTCGTGTCGGTTAGATTTACTGGCACGTAAAAAAGTAAATGAGTATGAGGTACAGGGTATGAGGTGAGATGAATCTGTCATGGCGACTGTTTACGACCGGATGCTCTTCCTGACGTCACCCTCATCAGAGGAGTGAATGAGATGAAACGAATGACGTGATGTATGATAGGAGGACGGGAGAGGGTGAAACCCTGTGGCGGCAAATAGCCTACTCCTGTCTGCTCAGGGCTTAACGTTCCATCCGGCGGACGGGCGAATCACCATCAACTACGGAGAGATTTGGAATTTAATCCCGGTTTTTGGCACTCAATCTAGTGACTAGAACCGGTCAACATTTTAATGGTGATTTTTTTCCACCAACGGGGTTTGAACCGGCTAACCATGGTGTCAGACCGTTTAGACATCAACGCCTGAACGATCATGGCCACCAGGCCATAAAAACTGCAATTACAACAAATTACTCCAGGTCGGCCAACATTTTTATGGTGATTTTTTTTTCCACCAACGGGGTTTGAACCGGCTAACCATGGTGTCAGACCGTTTAGACATCAACGCCTGAACGATCATGGCCATCAGGCCATAAAAACTGCAATTACAACAAATTACTCCAGGTAATATAAAATCTTAATTCCGAAAAAATGTATTCTTGCCACTTAGGTGAGAGAAAAAATGTGAGGTAAGGTAAGTGAAAAAAAAATGTGGAACACTTCACGATTTTGCGTGTCATCCTTGCGCAGGGGCCATGCTAATCTTCTCTGTATCGTTCCAATTTTAGTATATGTACCGCCGAAGCGAGTACGGAGGCTGTCTCTCACGAAGTTGTATATATACTTAATAACGGGTAATGAATATCTCCTATGGATTCACTGTATTTTTATTACTTATATATTCGTCTCCCTTTGGTTTCCTGGGCATTTGAAGTAAGTGTATCGGTGAGAATAAATATGTTTTACAATATTTTGACCTGATATTTGAATATAAAATTTATATTTCTGTTTTTCATGTGAATAAACTAACGCCTTTGCTTCTGTAGACATAAACGTGTGACCAATCAATTAACGTGACGTTCAGAATGCGAGCTGCAATGATGTAGTATCTTCGTATACCGCTAGATGGACGACTCAGGCAAATGGACTCTCTATGGATAGTGTCAGTTCCAGTCCAGCCGCCATGTTTTAGCCAGACACACAATGAACTGATAGATGAAGGAGAGTGATATGAATCTTATTTCAGTAAAAACTAGCTCGGTGCTTTAAGATGGTACCGGTACCGTATTTATTTTGCTTATATTTGTTTGCTTATTTGTTAGTCCAACCCTGGCTCAGTCTGATGATATTTCAAGATGCTCAACCCCGTCAGCCTCGTGTCGGTTAGATTTACTGGCACGTAAAAAAGTAAATGAGTATGAGGTACAGGGTATGAGGTGAGATGAATCTGTCATGGCGACTGTTTACGACCGGATGCTCTTCCTGACGTCACCCTCATCAGAGGAGTGAATGAGATGAAACGAATGACGTGATGTATGATAGGAGGATGGGAGAGGGTGAAACCCTGTGGCGGCACATAGCCTACTCCTGTCTGCTCAGGGCTTAACGTTCCATCCGACGGACGGGCGAATCACCATCAACTACGGAGAGATTTGGAATTTAATCCAGGTTTTTGTCACTCAATCTAGTGACTAGAACCAGCCAACATTTTAATGGTGATTTTTTTCCACCAACGGGGTTTGAACCGGCTAACCATGGTGTCAGACCGTTTAGACATCAACGCCTGAACGATCATGGCCACCAGGCCATAAAAACTGCAATTACAACAAATTACTCCAGGTAATATAAAATCTGAATTCCGAAAAAAATGTATTCTTGCCACTTAGGTGAGAGAAAAAATGTGAGGTAAGGTAAGTGAAAAAAAATGTGGAACGCTTCACGATTTTGCGTGTCATCCTTGCGCAGGGGCCATGCTAATCTTCTCTGTATCGTTCCAATTTTAGTATATGTACCGCCGAAGCGAGTACGGAGGCTGCCTCTCACGAAGTTGTATATATACTTAATAACGGGTAATGAATATCTCCTATGGATTCTCTGTATTTTTATTACTTATATATTCATCTCCCTTTGGTTTCCTGGGCATTTGAAGTAAGTGTATCGGTGAGAATAAACATGTTTTACAATATTTTGACCTGATATTTGAATATAAAATTTATATTTCTGTTTTTCATGTGAATAAACTAACGCCTTTGCTTCTGTAGACATAAATGTGTGACCAATCAATTAACGTGACGTTCAGAATGCGAGCTGCAATGATGTAGTATCTTCGTATACCGCTAGATGGACGACTCAGGCAAATGGACTCTCTATGGATAGTGTCAGTTCCAGTCCAGCCGCCATGTTTTAGCCAGACACACAATGAACTGATAGATGAAGGAGAGTGATATGAATCTTATTTCAGTAAAAAATAGCTGGGTGCTTTAAGATGGTACCGGTACCGTATTTATTTTGCTTATATTTGTTTGCTTATTTGTTAGTCCAACCCTGGCTCAGTCTGATGATATTTCAAGATGCTCAACCCCGTCAGCCTCGTGTCGGTTAGATTTACTGGCACGTAAAAAAGTAAATGAGTATGAGGTACAGGGTATGAGGTGAGATGAATCTGTCATGGCGACTGTTTACGACCGGATGCTCTTCCTGACGTCACCCTCATCAGAGGAGTGAATGAGATGAAACGAATGACGTGATGTATGATAGGAGGACGGGAGAGGGTGAAACCCTATGGCGGCACATAGCCTACTCCTGTCTGCTCAGGGCTTAACGTTCCATCCGACGGACGGGCGAATCACCATCAACTACGGAGAGATTTGGAATTTAATCCAGGTTTTTGGCACTCAATCTAGTGACTAGAACCGGCCAACATTTTAATGGTGATTTTTTTCCACCAACGGGATTTGAACCGGCTAACCATGGTGTCAGACCGTTTAGATATCAACGCCTGAACGATCATGGCCACCAGGCCATAAAAACTGCAATTACAACAAATTACTCCAGGTAATATAAAATCTGAATTCCGAAAAAAATGTATTCTTGCCACTTAGGTGAGAGAAAAAATGTGAGGTAAGGTAAGTGAAAAAAAATGTGGAACGCTTCACGATTTTGCGTGTCATCCTTGCGCAGGGGCCATGCTAATCTTCTCTGTATCGTTCCAATTTTAGTATATGTACCGCCGAAGCGAGTACGGAGGCTGTCTCTCACGAAGTTGTATATATACTTAATAACGGGTAATGAATATCTCCTATGGATTCTCTGTATTTTTATTACTTATATATTCATCTCCCTTTGGTTTCCTGGGCATTTGAAGTAAGTGTATCGGTGAGAATAAACATGTTTTACAATATTTTGACCTGATATTTGAATATAAAATTTATATTTCTGTTTTTCATGTGAATAAACTAACGCCTTTGCTTCTGTAGACATAAATGTGTGACCAATCAATTAACGTGACGTTCAGAATGCGAGCTGCAATGATGTAGTATCTTCGTATACCGCTAGATGGACGACTCAGGCAAATGGACTCTCTATGGATAGTGTCAGTTCCAGTCCAGCCGCCATGTTTTAGCCAGACACACAATGAACTGATAAATGAAGGAGAGTGATATGAATCTTATTTCAGTAAAAACTAGCTCGGTGCTTTAAGATGGTACCGGTACCGTATTTATTTTGCTTATATTTGTTTGCTTATTTGTTAGTCCAACCCTGGCTCAGTCTGTTGATATTTCAAGATGCTCAACCCCGTCAGCCTCGTGTCGGTTAGATTTACTGGCACGTAAAAAAGTAAATGAGTATGAGGTACAGGGTATGAGGTGAGATGAATCTGTCATGGCGACTGTTTACGACCGGATGCTCTTCCTGACGTCACCCTCATCAGAGGAGTGAATGAGATGAAACGAATGACATGATGTATGATAGGAGGATGGGAGAGGGTGAAACCCTGTGGCGGCACATAGCCTACTCCTGTCTGCTCAGGGCTTAACGTTCCATCCGACGGACGGGCGAATCACCATCAACTACGGAGAGATTTGGAATTTAATCCAGGTTTTTGTCACTCAATCTAGTGACTAGAACCAGCCAATATTTTAATGGTGATTTTTTTCCACCAACGGGGTTTGAACCGGCTAACCATGGTGTCAGACCGTTTAGACATCAACGCCTGAACGATCATGGCCACCAGGCCATAAAAACTGCAATTACAACAAATTACTCCAGGTAATATAAAATCTGAATTCCGAAAAAAATGTATTCTTGCCACTTAGGTGAGAGAAAAAATGTGAGGTAAGGTAAGTGAAAAAAAATGTGGAACGCTTCACGATTTTGCGTGTCATCCTTGCGCAGGGGCCATGCTAATCTTCTCTGTATCGTTCCAATTTTAGTATATGTACCGCCGAAGCGAGTACGGAGGCTGTCTCTCACGAAGTTGTATATATACTTAATAACGGGTAATGAATATCTCCTAAGGATTCACTGTATTTTTATTACTTATATATTCATCTCCCTTTGGTTTCCTAGGCATTGGAAGTAAGTGTATTGGTGAGAATAAATATGTTTTACAATATTTTGATCTGATATTTGAATATAGATTTTATATTTCTGTTTTTCGTGTGAATAAACTAACGCTTTTGCTTCTGTAGACATAAACGTGTGACCAATCAATGAACGTGACGTTTAGAGTGCGAGTTGCAATGATGTAGTATCTTCGTATACCGCTAGATGGACGACTCAGGCAAATGGACTCTCTATGGATAGTGTCAGTTCAACACCTCCTAGATGTATAATGCCTCACAACCACCGCCGTCTCGATCCTCCTATACTGCCTGCTCTATGCGAGCCTTTTTGCGACTACGCTGCGACAAAATTTCTCCGCTAGATGGCAGACATAGATGCACAATGTTTTAAACTTATTCTAATGATGACAGCGTACAAAACACTATGCAGTATGGTCATATGTTCACTAAAGCTCGTAAATTACATCAGTAATATTAAATATCGGCAAAAATTCCTGTATGAAGTTGCAGTTGGCCTCTTCATGCACAATTTAAAGATTTCCCTGGACGAAGGCTTGGAATGGTACCGTACTTAATGTGTTCTTGCCTACGCAATATAAACAAATAGAGGTATTACGAACTTGATTAGGATAATATCGCTAACATTTTGCTGATATTATTTGACCTCACACTGTAAAAAGCACATTCTGAAAGGTTTTCTTTGCTAGTTGTTTTACGTCGCACCGACACAGATAGGTCTTATGGCGGCGATGGGATAGGAAAGGCCTAGGAATGGGAAGGAAGCGGCCTTGTCCTTAATTAAGGTACAGCCCCAGAATTTGCCTGGTGTGAAAATGGGAAACCACGGAAAACCATCTTCAGGGCTGCCAACAGTAGGATTCGAACCCACTATCTTGCGGACGAAGGCTCACAGCTACGTGCTCTTAACCGCACGACCAACTCGTCCGGTATTCTGAAAGGGAAGACGTCGCAAGTTCTCGTATTAAGCTCGAACGTTTGAAGGACGTCGACAATAGGGCACAGCAGCTTCAGCGAACTCCTGCATATGCTTCACCAGAGCAACAAAACAAGGTTTTGAATATCGAACTTCTACTCTGTCCTGATGCATAATCAGTTCCATTTAGCGGTTTCGAAGCTCTAGGCAATGAGATGTTGCTGATACAAATGCACACTCCATCCTCTCTTCATCAACATGAACCTAGTACCTGCAAATTAGGATTTGATTTCCTGTTTTTAGTTTGATTGGAATATTATCGACTGGATATCTGAGGTTGTCCAAAATGTCTAAACATGAAGACGTTTGCTTTGTGATTGTCCGTCACAATTCTTATCACAAGAAATCCACTATCCTCCATGGCTTGAATCACCTTCTGAAAAAAAATCTGCAGCCTGTTTCCAGTCATTCGACCGGGTCAGAAATGGAATGAATAAAGCCCCCATCTAGCAGCGAGGATAGGGATTGAGCCGGCTTCCCAAGCCTGTCGCACTCCTCCGGGGTAATGATTAATGAATGACAGACGAAATGAAATGATATTCGAGAGTGGTGCTGGAATGAAATATGACAGGGAAAACCAGAGTATCCGGAGAAAAACCTGTCCCGCCTCCGCTTTTTCCAGCACAAATTTCACATGGATTGACCGGGGTTTGAACCACTGAACCCAGCGGTGAGATGCCGGCGCGCTGCCGCCTGAGCCGCGGAGTCTCCATCACCTTCTGAAATAAGGTGTAATCTGAGAGTAATCTGAGGATAACCAATTACTTCCTTTATTAGGTCCTTGCCTAGATAAAGCCGACAGCCGCTTTTCTCTTAATTCCCTTCTAGACGGTATTTCATGGAGTCGTATCTTTTCTGGCTGTGAACCACCTTGCCGAGATTAGCAAAATGGTACAAAACAGTGGAATATTTCGGGGAAAGAATCTGAAGTTTCAGTTCTACGAAAAATAGGACTTACACCAACGAAAAGAAACGAGTACCAACACCTTACAATCACTTTTGAAATATCTATTAGCATAACATGATTAATTCATTTCACAGTTCTATACAAAATATCTCTTGTACGAACGAAAGTGACCAGACACGTTTACTTATTGTACGAAATAACTCAGGTTTACACACACATTCATGCACCAATAACACAGTGCTACACCCACACTAACAGCGAAGATTGTGCGTCTATTGCTGCACTCTTACGGCGACTTGGAGAAATGTCGGTAGTCGCGCCTTCCTGTGTTAAAATAGTGGCATAGAGCAGGCAGTATAAGAGGATCGAGACGGCTGTGCTCACAACTCTTCTGGGAATATACTGTGACGTCAGAATCGGGAGGCAAGCTTGAACCTTTTCAGTAATAACACAGCAATGAGTTTGTCCATGTAACGCTGAAATTAGAAGTGTTTTAATTCGTTTAATGGTGCCAATTGCTAATAGCGTTGTACGTAATGGTACTGATATGTTGCGTACTCAACTTTAAGGAGAATTCCGGCAGTGATAACGAAGTGCATGCATTAAGTTTACGAAAGACGAGGTTATGCAGCAGATATGGTTACGTGCAATTCCAAGACAAGACTACAGATTTACAACTAACTCAATGGTAACTATTATTATTACATTCTCACACAATCAAAATCAGTATAGGCCTATGACGTACTTAACTACACGCAACAGCTGGTGATATGCAGGCATATTTACTCTTCAATGATATAAGGTTATGTTAGCTCACAATCATGGGATACATTATTTCAAAGGTATTATTATTATTATTATTATTATTATTATTATTATTATTATTATTATTATTATTATTATTATTATTATTATACGCATTAAAACATACCACCTACAGGAGTTGCTGGTGTAGGCCGATTCACTCTGTAAATGCACGAATTTCGCTCAAGGTGATACATTATTTTACAGGTATGCCACAGACATTTCAAAGTCGGTGATATTTTATGGGAAGTAACTAGTACTGATCCTGCCAGAATGTGACTATAAATATGATGGGCAGTTGGAAAATATATAAGCCACTGCCGTCTCTGACAGTCATGGTCTTGGAAGAGGAGTAGTTAAAAGAATCAGGCAAAAATGTAGAATAGAAAAAGGAGCAATAAACAGAGTCATTGAAGATCGTACTTATCTCATACACAGAATTTCAACACAGCTGAAAAGTACAATAAACACGTTGTTACCTGATGGTTGTTGTACTGTGATGAAGGGAACGTAAGTAATTTGTCTGTACGTCGATACATCAAGGCAACCATACTGCATGGCATATGTAATCATCTTATAGGACATGGCCTTTATTCTAAGCGGGTTTTATTTAAGTATAAAATATTTCTAATGTATATGTGGACAAAATTACTAATACAAATGCGGTATATTCTTTAGTTACAAAACATCACTGCTGCATCACAAGGAATGAGTGTATCAATGTGTAGAAAGATTCAATAAATAAGTTAATTCTAATCCTAGTTGGTGAATTGAACACCGAGGATGATGTCCCCACAGTTCATTTAATAGACATAGTTAAAACATTTGTTAGTTCATAAAGGAGTATGTACATGATTTTCTTGTTATTTGTTCAATCTTCTGTCTGATATCTCCTCATGTTTACAAATTTATGGCCGACCCCGTGGTGAAGGGATATAATGCCTGCATCTTACCCGGAGGCCCCGGGTTCGATTCCCGGCCAAGTCAGGGATTTTTACCTAGATCTGAGGGCTAGTTTGAGGTCCATTCAGCCTGCGTGATTACATTTGCGAGCTATCTGACGGTGAGATAGCGGCCCAGGTCTAGAAAGCCAAGAATAACGGCTGAAAGGATTCGTCCTGCCGAACCCAAGACACCTCATAATCTGCAGGCCTTCGGGCTGAGCAAGGACAAGGCCAAGCCCTTCAGGCCTGTTGCGCCGTGCGATTTTTACAAATTTATGAGACAGTAGCAATTTAATGTTGCCACATGTCAATGCTTTTAAAAGAGTAGGCTCCAGTCCGAATGGTAGTCCAACATTAGGTTAGAAACTTACATACTTTCTGGAATACATAAAGGTTTCGAACAGAATTACAAATTAGTAACATCGATGGTAGGTGAAATTCTCATTAAACCATACATGAACTTCAAGGGAGGAAACATTGTAGGCTCAAGTGCATATACTGCCAGTGGTGCTACATCAGCTTAGATGTTAGGCCTATGCTAATATTATACGTGCTAGTTTTCTTTTAAGATCATGTAATGCTAATTTAAATTGAAATATGAAATATATCCTGTTGTGATGTTAGCAATTCGGCCTAAGTAAGTTAACATTGCAAAATGCCGTCGTGTTTTACAACTGTTTGCTGTTTTTCTTTAATGGCAGAGTCACTAAAATACGGTAATAACGACAGTATAATTCAATGTCCTTCAAATTTGAAACGCTATTTGTTAGTATAAATTATTCCATTGGCAAAAAATATTAAAATCATGTCTGTGTTTAACTATGTTCCGCGTTTCTCTGCATTGCCATCGCCTCCACATCGTGACATCACTACGCTGTTGTTAGGCCTTATTATCTAGGAGGTGTTGGTCAGTTCCAGTCCAGCTGCCATGTTTTAGCCAGACACTCACTGAACCGATAAATGAAGGAGAGTGATATGATTCTTATTTCGTGAAAACTAGCTCAGTGTTTTAAGATGGTACCGTATTAATTTTCTTTATATTTGTTTGCTTACTTCTTAGTTCAACTCTGGCTCAGTCTGATTGTATTCGAAGATGCTCAAATACGTCAGCCTCGTGTCGGTAGATTTACTGGCAGGTAAAAGATTAAATAAGTATGAGATACGGGGTATGAGGTGAGATGAATCCGTCGTGCGAGTTCTTATGACCGGATGCTCTTCCTGACATCAACCTCATCAGAGGAGTGAATGAGATAAAACGAATGACGTAGATAGGAGGACGGGAGAGGGTGAAACCCGGTGCCGGCACATAGCCTACTCTTGTCGAACAGCACCACGGGGTCTGCTCATGGCTTAATGATCCATCCGACGGACGGACGAATCACCATCAACTACGGAGAGATTTGGAATTTTATCCAGGTATTTGGCATTCAATCTAGTGATTATAAATAGTATACTATCACCTCTTCTAACCTACCGGCCAACATGTTGATGGTGAACATTTCTTTCGACCAACAAGACTCGAACCACATAGCCTACTCCTGTCTGCTCAGGGCTTAACGTTCCATCCGACGGACGGGCGAATCACCATCGACTACGGAGAGATTTGGAATTTAATCCAGGTTTTTGGCACTCAATCTAGTGATTAGAACCGGCCAATATTTTAATGGTGATTTTTTCTCCACCAACGGGGCTTGAGCCGGCTAACCATGGTACCAGACCGTTTAGACTTTAACTCCTTAATGATCATGGCCACCAGGCCGTGAAAACAGCAATTACAACAAATTGCTTCAGGTAATAAAATTTGGATTCCGAAAAAATGTATTCTTGCCACTTTTCTACTTTAGGTGAGAGAAAAATGTGAGGTAAGGTAAGTGAAATAAAAAATGTGGACACTTCACGATTTTGCGTGTCATCCTTGCGCAGGAGCCATGTTAATCTTCTCTGTATAGTTCCAATTTTAGTATATGTACCACCGAAGCGAGTACGGAAGCTGTCTCTCACGAAATTGTATATGTACTTAATAACGGGTAATGCACATCTCCTATGGATTCCCTATAACTTTATTACTTATATATCCATCTGTCCGCCTCTGACGTGTAGTGGTTAGTGTGATTACCTGCCACTCCCGGGAGCCCAGGTTCGATTCCCGGCTCTGCCACGAAATTTGAGAAGTGGTGCGAGGACTGGAACGGGGTCCACTCAGCCTCGGGAGGTCAACTGAGTAGAGGTGGGTTCGATTCCCAACTCAGCCATCCTGGAAGTGGATTTCCGTGGTTTCCCATTTCTCCTCCAGGCAAATGCCGGAATGGTACCTAACAATCAAACACTCAATCAATCACTACTGATCTGCATTTAGGGCAGTCGCCAAGGTGGCAGATTCCCTATCTGCTGTTTCCCTAGCCTTTTCTTAAATGACTGCAAAGAAATTGGAAATTTATTGAACATCTCCCTTGGTAAGTTATTCCAATCCCTAACTCCCCTTCCTATAAACGAATATTTGTCCCAATTTGTCCTCTTGAATACCAATATTATGTTCATATTGTGATCTTTCCTACTTTTAAAGACACCATCCAAACTTATTCGTCTACTGATGTCCTTACCACTTAGTCGAGCAGCTCGTCTCCTTTCTCCCAGGTCTTCCCAGCCCAAACTTTGCAACATTTTTGTAACTCTACTCTTTTGTCGGAAATCGCCCAGAACAAATCGAGCTGCTTTTCTTTGGATTTTTCCAGTTCCTGAACCAAGTAATCCTGGTAAAGGTCTCATACACTGGAACCATACTCTAGTTGCGGTCTCACCAGAGACAAATATTCTCTCTCCTTTACATCCTTACTCCAACCCCTAAATACTCTCCTAACCATCTGCAGAGATCTGTACCCTTTATTTACAATTCCATTTATGTGATTACCCCAATAAAGATCCTTCCTTATATTAATGCCAAGGTATTTACAATGATCCCCAAAGGGAACTTTCACCCTATCAATGCAGAAATTAAAACCCTGAGGCTTTTTCCTATTTGTGAAACTCACAACCTGACTTTTATCCCCGTTTATCATCTTACCATTGCCTACTGTCCATCTCACAACATTATCGAGGTCATTTTGCAGTTGCTCACAATCCTGTAACTTATTTATTACTTTGTACAGAATAACATCATCTTCGAAAAGCCTTATCTCTGATTCAACTTCTTTACACATATCATTGATATATATACGAAAACATAAAGGTCCAATAATACTGCCTTGACGGATTCTCCTCTTAATTTTTACAGGGACATATAAAGCTTCACCCTCTCTAATTCTCTGAGTTCTATATTCTAGAAACAGAGCAACCCATTCAGTCACTCTTTTGTCAAGTCCAATTGCACTCATTTTTGCCAGTAGTCTCCCATGATCTACCCTATCAAATGCCTTAGACAGGTCAATCGCGATACAGTCCAATTGACCTACTGAATCCAGGATATCTGCTATATCTTGCTGGAATCCTACAAGTTGGGCTTCAGTGGAATAACCTTTCCTAAACCCAAACTGCCTTCTATCAAACCAGTTATTAATTTTGCAAGCATGTCTAATATAATCAGAAAGAATGCTTTCCCAAAGCTTACATGCAATGCATGTCAAACTGACTGGCCTGTAATTTTCAGCTTTATGTCCATCACCCTTTCCTTTATATACGGGGGCTACTATAGCAACTCTCCATTCATTTGGTAAAGTTCCTTCATGTAAACAATAATCAAATAAGTACTTCAGATATGGTACTATATCCCAACCCATTGTCTTTAGTATATACCCCAAAACACTATCAATTCCAGCTGCTTTTCTAGTTTTCAACTTTTGTATCTTACTGTAAATGTCTTTGCTGCCATAGGTAAATTTAATACTTCTTTAGTATTAGTCACCTCCTCTATCTGGATATTATCCTTGTAACCAACAATCTTTACATACTGCTGGCTGAATACTTCTGCCTTTTGAAGATCCTCGCATACACAGTCCCCTTGTTCATTAATTATTCCTGAAATGTCCTTCTTGGAACCTGTTTCTGCCTTAAAGTACCTATACATACTCTTCCATTTTTCACTAAGATTAGCATTCCTCACCACCTTTGAAGGTACAAACCTATTTTCACATTCTTCAACAATTGCTTTAAACCCATCCCAGAGTCTGTTTACATTTTTCCACCGATCATAATTACTTATTATAAAGTCCCTCATGCCTGTTTTATCAGCCATATGGTACTGCCTAACAGTCCTAATTTTAATCTCTTCCTTTCTCTCACATTTATTTTTAATTACCACCAAAACAGCTTCGTGATCACTATTACTATCTATTACTTCGGTTTCTCTATATAGCTCATCTGGTTTTACCCGCTCCACATCCAGAATATTCTTCCCTCTAGTTGGTTCCATCACTTTCTGAATCAGGTACCCTTCCTATATTAACTTATTTGCCATTTGTTGTTCATGCTTCCTGTCGTTCGCATTACCTTCACAATTGACATTTGGTAAATTGAGATCACTCGCTACAATCACGTTCCATTCCTTATCGTTTCCTACATAGCTGATTATCTTATCAAATAATTCTGAATCAGCATCTGCACTACCATTTCCTGGTCTGTACACTCCAAAGACATCAAGCTGTCTATTAGCTTTAGAGATGAGCCATACACCCAGAATTTCATGTTTTTCATCCTTAACTTTTTCGTAGCTTACAAATTCTTCTTTCACGAGAATGAATGCTCCCCGTCCTACCATTCCTATCCTATCTCTACGATACACCCTCCAGTTCCGTGAGAAAATTTCTGCATCCATTATATCATTTCTCAGCCATGATTCAACTCCTATTACAATATCTGGTAAGTATATATCTATTAAATTACTTAATTCTATTCCTTTCTTTACAATACTTCTACAGTTGATCACTAACAGTTTTATGTCATCCCTACTTTATTTACAGTTCCCTGTTCCCTTAACACCGCTCCCTAGGCCGCCTTGTTTCTCTGAATGTACCTCCCTATAACCCTTCTATGCAAATGTCCTAACTTATATGTACCACTGCGGTTTAAGTGAAGTCCATCTGAGCGCAGATCCCTATCCGCTACCCACCCATTAGGATCTAGAAATTTCACTCCCAGTTTCCCACATACCCACTCCATAGTCTTATTTAAATCCCCAATCACCTTCCAGTCAGTATCCCTCCTACACAGTATTCCAATGATAACAATCTCCGCTTCCTTAAACTTCACCCGTGCTGCATTTACCAGATCCCACATATCCCCAACTATGTTAGTACTTATGCCTGCTTGTCTTACGTTGTTAGTACCAACGTGAAACACTACCACCTTCTCCCTTCCCTTTTCCCTCTCTTCTACTTTCCTCAACATCTGCCTTAACCTAATTCATGGATAACACTCTACCATGGTACCCTTTCCTCCACACACTTTCCCGACATGTCTAACGATAGAATCTCCCACGACCAGAGCCTCAACGCTACCCACCTCATTTGATCCCCTCCTAGTCAGTCCTATCTTTCCTGACAGCTGCAGAAGTTACTTCCTCCTTCATTTTCTCCATCCCATGACCTTGTTCCACCTGTCTTTTCCTGTCCACTACTCCACATTTCCCTTTCCTACCTCTTCCCTTTCTCCTACTTCCACACTTCTCGGCAACGGTTCCCTGTTCCTCATCTTCCTTCGGTTGTTCTACCTGCAGTGACTCGTACCGATTTCTCACCGACACCTGTCCTGAGTTTTGAGCCTGAATTGAGCCCTTAGCCAGCAATCACCTTCCCCTTAAAACATTTGATCACCTGTCTTCCACAATTCCCCCCCTTTCCATCCCATCCCTCTATTATCCTGTACATTTTTGGAGGCCTACGTTCCTTCCTGTCCTCTGAGAGAATCCTAATTATCTCCCTCAAGCTCTCCAACTCCTCCCTCATACTCCTTAATGCCTGGCCACACCCACAGTTCCTACACTCGCACTGCTTAGACACTTTTTTTTACTAAATAATGAAAAGAAAGGGAGAAATAAGATAAATTATTCTGTGCAAAATAAAAATGAAAGGAAAGAAATATTGTCTAGGTTAGTTCACAAAGATAACACGACAGTAAGTTAATTAATATTGGCTAATACTACCTACAATACTACTTATTTGCACTATTTTTTATTCCTACAACACGCTAACACGATGAAAATTTCTGTTAATTACTGGAAACAGAGAATAATACACAAGAATTACACAATTCTTAACTGCAGTTAAGTCTACCCTAATTACAACAAGATAATTTTAGTAAGAGAGTTACTACAGATACCACAGAAACGGTACTATACACAAATATTTCACAGTAATTGAATAAACACACAACTTTCTAATAATATGCTATGTTACACTACAATAATTTTAAACTACGGTCAGACGTATTCTAATTACAACAGGTTATTACCAAGCAAACACAGAAGAGAAAATTACCATTAAAGTTCGAAATTCGCAAAACTACTCAAAATTATAGAATAGGCACTCTAATTTCTAATAAGTTACTATACTACACTACAATAATGTTAAAACTACGTTCATACGTATCCTAGCTTCTTACTTACAGATAGAAATGAAAATTCCAATTAGGCCTAAATTTAGATATTCGCAAGAACTATCGGTAGGTACTCAAATATTACCAACAAAGTTAAACACGTATACAGATTAATATTAGTACTACCTTCTCCTACTATGCTGTAATAGAAATTAAACCTGCCGTTTGCACAAAAATACACACGAATATAACAGGCAAGATACTATCTAATATACCGTATCCACACTACAAATCTCAACTGAAATGCCGTTATGTGATCTAACTTAAGACCACGACCGCTTCCTTCCCTCTTCATTGTCTATCTCTCCAATCTTCCCATCTCCCCGCAAGGCCCCTGTTCAGCATTGCAGGTGAGACTGCCTGGGCGAGGTACTAGTCATCCTCCCCAGCTGTATCCCCCGGCCCAGAGTCTGAAGCTCCAGGACACTACCCTTGAGGCGGTAAAAGTGGGATCCCTCGCTGAGTCCGAGGGAGAAAACAATCCTGGAGGGTATGCAGATTAAGAAAGAAAGAAAGAAAGAAAGAAAGAAAGAAAGAAAGAAAGAAAGAAAGAAAGAGATGGCCATCTCCCTTTCATGTCCTAGGCATTTGAAGTAGGTGTATTGGTGCGAATAAATATGCTTTACAATATTTTGACCTGATGTTTTAATATAGAGTATATATTTCTTTCTTTCATGTGAATAAACTAGCGACTTTGCTTCTGTAGACATAAGCGTGTGACTATCAATGAATGTGATACGTGACGGTCAGAGAGCGAGCTGCAGCGATGTAGTATCTTCGTACACCGCTAGATGGACGACTCAGGCAAACAGAGTCTCTATGGACAGTGTCACCCTGTAGCACTCAATTCATTTGCAGCAATTTCTTAGATTTGATTATACCGTCATTTATTTCCAAAAGATTGTAGTTTGAGACGTGTCTATGATGTTTCCAAGTTCTTGATATCTGATCAACTTCCTCAGTTTTAGTTTCAGTAAGTCCCTGTCGATGAAGTAGAAAGCTTTTCCGTAGACCATGAAAACGACGTAGTATTTCCCATTTTTGTCTGCTAGGGCAAGACCGACTCCAATCCTCAGACTGTAATATTAAAAAAACAAGGCGGCCGAAGTAGCCGGATTGCTGGTATTGGCTAACATGAAAATATCACGTACACATTTTATAAACGACAGTAATTTAATATGAAATATGTAACAGCATAGGGAAAATCACTTTAACACGTATTAAAACGCTTGCCAACAAGTACGCACCATATATAATCACCTAGAATCACATATATTCTACTAGACAAGAGACCAACAAGCTGATTATTTAGACATTTCAATTCGTCAAATAATGTTTTCTCTTAGATTTCACTTCACTGGATAGATGAAAATACGTGATAAAACTGTTAAAATGATGGGTATGATGCGCAAAGGTATCACCCAAATATCACTATAAAATTTGTCACAAATGGAACATAATAATTGCTTTTACACATATCAAGTGAAAAATCCCTGGCAAATTAAGAAATACCGTCGTTATTTGAGAAATATGAAAACATACTCAAGGTTTGTAGACAGGACTGGTTTATGTCGTACTACGCTGCTGGTGCCGTCTTTTGTTACTTTCTTCAGGTCCAGGGCTAGCACCGTGGAATGGGAGGGCTATGTCTGTGGATTCTCATTATCTTTGTCCATTCGCTGCTGGTGCCGTCTTTTGTTACTTTATTCAGGTCCAGGGCTAGCACCGTGGAATGGGAGTGCTATGTCTGTAGATTCTTATTATCTTTGGCCAATACAAACAACAAAATGAAGGTCAAAAGAAAAATAGCATGATCCCTGGACCAATAAATATTTGTATTTCTGTTCGAACGAAAGTAGCTCGATCCCTGGACCAATAAATCACTAGTCCACTGAATTTTTCTTATGTACATTGGCCATATCATTTTGTCGCCTATTAGATATTGCATATCGCGATACAATTCATGAAATGATGTCATTGACAAGTGAAGAATGAAACGAAAGCAAAGAACTTCAGTGAACACAGATATCACACACGAAATTGTTCACAGTGTAAGACAAAAGACATACGTGTGTCACTGTGAGCGCAACACCAAATGTACTTGCAAAGTAGTAAAGTACATATTAATATTCTCCAAAAAACATATATTTCTTAATTTGCCAGGGATTTTTCACTTGATATGTGTAAAAGTAATTATTATGTTCCATTTGTGACAAATTTTATAGTGATATTTAGGTGATACCAATGCGCACTATACCCCACATGAGAACTGTGAAACATAATTCGTTGCATTAGTTTTGAAGTGGTGGATAATTTCTTAAAGTCAGCACCCAATGAATGGGAAGTACACCTGAAATAATAATGTTATTGGCTTTACGTCCCACCAACTACATTTTTTACGGTTTTCGGAGACGAAATTTAGTCCTTCAGTAGTTATTTTACGTGCCAGTAAATCTACCGACACGAGGCTGACGTATTTGAGCTCCTTCAAATACCACCGGACTGAGCCAGGATCGAATCTGTCAACTTGAGATCAGAAGGCCAGCGCCTTAAACGTCCGAGTCATTCAGCCCAAGTACACCCGAAATGATTATGTTAACCCATTGAACGATCCTGGTAATGTTAACATAATGTTGACATATGGCATAGCAGTACTTCACACAATGATAGTAACCTTAGTAATGAAACGTTCAGACACTAAAGATATAATAGATTTTTACCCATAAAAAGAACATGAGTGCAAAAGCTCTATTGACTAAACAGTGATATTTAACCACATGGACGAGCTTCAGTTCGGCCCAGTCTGCTTGATAACACATAACCACAGCATGAAACGGAAGGTGTGGGTAGTGTAAAACCCTACGTCACAAACCCAGCTAATCCCTCAAGTCACTATTTCTTCTGTGTAACAGTATACAGATTGCTCCAACTGTCACACTTATAAGTTTTGTTGTACTCCAAGATCCAGCCAAACATTTCCGCAGGCAAAGCACAGATTAGTGTAAAATACACTTGCATCTAAATCACTCGACACTTTGAAGCACATAGACACTGACGGAATGACACAATATCAGTTATGTTCTATCAAATTAATATTTTTCGAGGAACACGAATAGTTTGGAAGTAGAGAAATTGCTTCCCTAGCCTCAGACTTATTCTCAAAGTGATTTATGCACGCTACAGTTTTATAATGGGCTTCAATATAATCACGATGCATATTCCTAATCCATCTCTCCCGCAATGTTCTATTCCGTAGGAAACTTAAGAATAGTTGTATGAGAGGTATTGCCATAGTTAGACTAAAACCTGGTTCACAGTGCACTCATGCTCTTTAATGGGTAAAAACACAATCAAAACAGTTCCCCTGTGAGTGGGGGTGGTAGAATAAGACCCACGGTATCCCCTGCCTATCGTAGCCTATCGTAAGAGGCGACTAAAAGGGGCTCCAGGGGCTCTGAACTTTGGAGCGTGGATTGGCGACCACGAGGCCCTTAACTGAGTCCTGGCATTGCTTCCACTTACTTGTGCCAGGTTCCTCACTTTCATCTATCCAATCCGACCTCCCATGGTCAACTCTTGTTCTTTTCCTACCCCGACGCTATTATGTTTGCGAGGGTTAGGGGGTCTCATTTTCACGCCCTTCGTGGCCCTTGTCTTCTGTTGGCCGATATCTTCATTTTTCGAAGTATCGGATCCCTTCAATTTTTTCCGTCTGATTAGTGTTATATAGAGGATGGTTGCCTAGTTGTATTTCCTCTTCCCCCTGTGGGTGGGGCGGTAGAATAACACCCACGGTATCCCCTGCCTGTCGTAAGAGGCGACTAAAAGGGGCCTCAGGTGCTCTGAACTTTGGAGCGTGGGTTGGCGACCACGGGGCCCTCGGCTGAGTCCTGGCATTGTTTCCACTTACTTGTGCCAGGTTCCTCACTTTCATCTATCCTATCCGACCTCTCTTGGTCAACTCTTGTTCTTTTCCGACCCCGACGCTATTAGGTTTGCGAGGGCTAGGGAGTCTTTCATTTTCACGCCCTTCGTGGCCCTTGTCTTCCTTTGGCCGATATCTTCATTTTTCGAAGTGTCGGATCCCTTCCATTTTTCCTGATTAGTGTTATATAGAGGATGGTTGCCTAGTTGTACTTCCTCTTAAAACAATAATCACCGCCACCACCTCGTTTATTTGACCCTGATATATTAGATTCCTTGCTTTCTCAATTTCTTCCGAGTTCTTTATTATGTCTATGTCGAGCCGTATTGAATGTTTTGTATCATCTGTTGTATTAAGATAGGTTTTCGATGTTCCTCTTAGTTCTATTTCCGTTAGTATTGGAATGTGTTTTCTGATGGGGGCTGCTCCTGACGTCCATAGGCTACACTGCTTCTTTACTTTTATCTTTTCTCCTTTTAGAAAACCAAGTCTATTGTGCTGGTTCCAGTGGCGGCTCGTGAAAAAATCGTCCTACGTGCTACAAAAAACAAGCTAAATACGCTGTTTTAAATCTACATATTGCCATGATGAACAACGCATACTTCAAACTTGGTACTACTACTACTACTACTACTACTACTACTACTACTACTACTAATAATAATAATAATAATAATAATAATAATAATAATAATAATAATACAACTTTTCTCACAATTTATAACTCAGAACAAACAAAAACAACATTAATTTGGAAAGATGAATTCTTCGACAACTGTCTACGAGATAAATAATTCATTCGAGAAATATTGTTTTTACTAACCTAATGGCGCAACTTACATCAGTGCAAATAGAATCGTGGGAATATAGATCCCCACTAAGAACACTAATTTAATTTCACTTTATATACACTGCAGTTAATAAATAATTTGATAAATCTTCGTATACACTTTAGCACTAACACAATGACAGAAAAAACACGCACCAGTAATATAACTGCGAGATTAAAAACCGCACAAAGCAACTGAAAGAGCTGCCAACTGATTCATTGAGACCTCCCCTATTACCAGAGTAAATGTCCGGCTCCATGGCTAAATGGTTATCGCGCTGGCCTTTGGTCACAGGGATCCCGGGTTCGATTCCCGGCAGGGTCTGGAATTTTAACCATCATTGGATGTACGTGTTGTCGTCATCATCATTTCATCCTCATCACGACTCGCATGTCGCCTACGGGAGTCAAATCAAAAGATCTGCATCTGGCGAGTCGAACATGTCCTCGGATACTTTGTGGGTTGGCGACCACGGGGCCTTTAGCTGAGTCCTGGCATTGCTTCCACTTACTTGTGCCAGGCTCCTCACTTTCATCTATCCTATCCGACCTCCCTTGGTCAACTCTTGTTCTTTTCCGACCCCGACGCTATTAGGTTTGCGAGGGCTAGGGAGTCTTTCATTTTCACGCCCTTCGTGGCCCTTGTCTTCCTTTGGCCGATATCTTCATTTTTCGAAGTGTCGGACCCCTTCCATTTTTCTCTCTGATTAGTGTTATATAGAGGATGGTTGCCTAGTTGTACTTCCTCTTAAAACAATAATCACCACCACCACCACCACCTCGGATACTTCCGGCACTAAAAGCCATATGCTATTTCATTTCACCAGAGTAAATTACATTGTAATGCGGGATAACATTTAGGGTCAGTCAAAGATTCTTTGACTCGCCTACGAATTCCTTATTTTTGACACAAAAGGAAGATGGATATTTTAATAAGCATGTGTGAGATAGATTGCCTCCACTTACGCTTTACTTTCGAACTCAGACGATGCTAATCTCTAGTGGCAGATTCGCTTACCACGTTCAACATAAGCACGGCCGACTGGATCCCTCGCTGCGCTCCGGGTAGCAGGAGACATTGAGTAATTCTACCCCCTTGCGGGAGAGGAAGTAACTATAAACGGGATCAGTGAAAGTTGATCCCGGTTTACGGTATACTCCGCCGGCTAGGGGGAGTGTTGCAAGCTTGGCTGCGCCTGCGTATTGCTTCCTTCAGGCTACAGGCAAGGGCTCACTTCACATGAGCACGAGCCTTGTTCCCCGGGAGAACGGCGCTAGGTGTTCGACAGATCTCGTCCTGATTTGCACAAAACACAAATTCATATCGTACTCAAAACAACGAAAAGGCACCAGGATAATTGTACTGTACATAAATAATATTCCTTACAGTTCCAAGCTACGTGCTGGAGCCCGGCAGCACGTACTGACCGGCCGCCACTGTTCCTTGAGCACTCTCTTCACATGTCCTACTGTTGCCTTGAGGAAACAGGTTACTCCTTCAGTTGATCTTCTTGCTGTTGGTGCAGCATATAGATGGTGTCCGTAAAAACCATGCAAAGCTGTCGGTTCCAATAGGAAAGTTTCGGTGGCAATCAAGATGTCCATATTCTGTATTATGTTTTTTGAGGAAATTCGAATGCATTCTTTAATCCTTCGGTGTTCCAGAGGGGGATCTTCATGTTTATCGAGGACTTTTTATTCAAGCCTGGTCCCGGTTCCGTGGCCTAAAAAAAATGTCTTACTAGCACCCTTTTTGGCCAGAACTCTGGTTTTCCTACCTTCTCTAATTCTCCAAAAGGGATCCCCACTTTAAATGCTTTATTTGAGCTTAATGTTTCTAGCTGTTCGCATTCTGTCTTTCCAGGTATGCTTCTCAAATAATATTTAATGTTCTCCGCTGTTGTAGAGGAGTACAGTCACCCTACATATATCCAGGCGGTGCGTTCCCCCGCTTTTAGAATGTTCTCGTTGTTTTCCTCAGTTTTTGAACCTGTGAATTTGAGCTGTCGATTTTTCTTCTTTTTCACTGCCTCTGTCCATAACGAACGTTATATAAGACATGCCATCGACCTTGCTGATAATGTATGCCGATGATATGGCCATAGGATCTATATCCAAAGAGGACCTCCAAATAATCCTAACAAGGCTAAAGGATTGGGCCATGGAAAACTAACTAATGATAAACCGAAAGAAAACTGTGCAAATGGTTTTCAGAAGAGGAGGAAAAGTGGCTAAAGACGCAGCTTTAAAATTAGGGAACGAACCGCTGGAAATTGTGAACAAATTTAAATATCTGTGAATCACACTCCAACCAACCAACCAACCAACCAACCAACCAACCAACCAACCAACCAACCAACCAACCAACCAACCAACCAACCAACCAACCAACCAACCAACCAACCAACCAACTAACCAACCAACCAACCGACCGACCGACCGACCATGGCTTCCTCCCTTCCTTCAGCAATCACAATCAAAGCCATGTGCAATATAAAATTCAATCGAAACAGCACTGGCACTCTTCCGGACTGTGATTACCCCTATTGCCACCTATGTAATTGGCATCTTATGGGAGAAATTAGTCCGCCTCTGTGGTGTAGTGGTTAGCGTAACTAGCTGCCACCCCCGGAGGTCCGGGTTCGATTCCCGGCTCTGCCACGAAAATTTGAAAAGTGGTACGAGGGCTGGAACGGGGTCCACTCAGCCTCGGGAGGTCAACTGAGTAGACGTGGGTTCGATTCCCACTTCAGCCATCCTCGAAGTGGTTTCCCACTTCTCCTCCAGGCGAATGCCGGGATGGTACCTAACTTAAGGCCACGGCCGCTTCCTTCCCTCTTCCTTGTCTATCCCTTCCAATCTTCCCATCCCTCCACAAGGCCCCTGTTCAGCATAGCAGGTGAGGCCGCCTGGGCGAGGTACTGGTCATTCTCCCCAGTTGTATCTCCCGACCAAGAGTCTGAAGCTCCAGGACACTGCCCTTGAGGCGGTAGAGGTGGGATCCCTCGCTGAGTCCGAGGGAAAAGCCGAACCTGGAGGGTAAACAGATGATGATGATGATGATGATGATGATGATGATGGGAGAAATTAACAGCAAGAGACCTACTAAGAATTGAAAAAGTGAAGGCAAGGTATCTCAAAAGAGCAACCGGAGTAGGGAATTCAGCTCGATCAAGATTGGTATACCTTCATTGAGGACATATGTCTCAGCTTACTACTACCAGCTACACACCAATATCAGGAAGCGCATCGGTTGCTGTCAGAGAAATAATAGGAAATCGACCCCGAGTTCTTTTTTTTTTTGCAACGGACGCGATGATATACCGAAATTGGACCAAGGAGCTTCAGGAGCAAAGACATGCGATAACCAGATATGCAATCCACGGTTTTCACAGCAAGATTTGCACAACGAAGATTTTTCACTTCCCGAATACTGTGTATGCTCTTTGTGTGGGAACAGATGCGAACAATATCATCTCCTAAAGTGCAAAAACAGAACGAAATCTGTGACTCAGTATAGCAACATCGACTACGGAGAGATTTGGAATTTAATCCAGGTTTTTGGCACTCAATCTAGTGATTAGAACCGTCCAACATTTTAATGGTAATTTTTTTCCACCAACGGGGCTTGAACCGGCTAAGTGGTGTCAGACCGTTTAGACATCAATGCCTGGACGATCATGGCCACCAGGCCGTAAAAACTGCAATTCACTGATCTCTATACCTGGATGGCTGGTAGCTTGGGTAGCAGTAAGCCGAATAGAAGATGACTGGCGTAGTAAGATGGCAGCGAGCGCATGGTGCAATAGATCACGAGGAGCGCGCTTGCATTGTTTATGCCTAGTTCAGTGACGCCAGGCCTCTTGATTGTAGTTCTACGGGTGTTCTGTGCTGTGTTATTGCAAAGTAAATAGTAGTGTATTTTACGAATTTAGGTTCGTTACCTTGCAGTATACTTGTGGATTACAAGATTCAATTTAAACATGTATGTGTTTACCTGAAATATGTATGAAAAAACATTCTACGGGGTATTAACATACCGCAGTATTCAGCTTATGGATGTAGCCTACAAACAAAACCGATCAGCAGAAGGAGAAATCATTTCATCGGGGAGTTTTATACTGTACATAAGAATCTTCCTAGGGTAGTGTTTTGAGTTTTAGATTTATTGTATCTTTTTTCGCATATTCCGGGAGCAAAATGGCAATTAATTTTTGTAGGTTTCCCTTCTCGAGACCCGAACTTCTAAGATCATGGATTAGGAGTATGAGGCGGGAGAATTGGGAGCCTTCTAAAACAGCTGTTCTCTGCTCGGATCACTTAGAGGAAGACTGTTTTGATAGAAATGGACAAACTGTACACCTTAGAAGTGATGTACAGCCAACTGTTTTCAATTTTACTGAACATTAACTGCAAGTAAAGATTTACTTATTTTTTTTTAATTTCTCATAATTAAACTGACGGTTTCAATGAAATAATTGACGTGACCTTATAACAATCTTAGAAAATGAAGTCTGGAGGAATTCTAGACCTTATTTACATCAATAATAATTATGGGTTTCAGACACTGGAGTGGTGGGAGAAGGGAAAGTGTGGTGGGTGTTTGGGGCTATCCCATTATAATATTCGTGGTATTTGGGACTCTTTTAACTGGTGCTACATATTTCTGATGATGACTATCAATATCGCTTTGCTAGCTGAATTTAATTAAAGAAGTCTGTAATAGTAAATTAAGCTGCAGGTAATGTGGTATATTGACAAGTTTTGAATATTTGCTGGTTTTATAAATGTGTACATTTGCTTCAATGATATTTTAATTTGATAATATACGCGCTATTTCATGGAAACAGGAAACAGAAATTCATTATCAAGCACCGATTACGATATGTCGAATCTAGGCCTATATAGTGAGCTACGTTTATAGGTACATCATTTTAAGAATGCATAATTTCGTGGCATACATGTATACAATTTACAGCAATGTTTCCAGAAACTGGTTTTCACTCGTATTGTGTTACCGATCGCTAATTGCATGTATTCAGCACCTAAGTTAATATTTGTCGGCCGTTATTATACACTCATGTTTATTGCTATCCCGGAGATTTACTGACCTCGGAATGACGTGTCAGTGATCCCAATGTCCTTATGCTTTGAGTGAACATGTCTCTATATTTTTAATTATTCCAATGCGCCATTAATTGCGACTTAAAATTGACTATATTATCATTGCTTCCCCATAAGGAGAGCTCTAGGTTGGGTACGCCAACATGGCGAACCGCGCGCTCAACTTGGCGTACTTTCTCCTGTAGCGGAGACCTGCCATCAGCGATCCATGTATAGAGATCAGTGCTACAATTACAATAAATTACTCCAATTAATATAAAATCTGAATTCCGAAAAAATGTGTTCTTGCCACTTAAGTGAGAGAAAAAATGTGAGGCAAGGTAAGTGAAGAAATGTGGAACGCTTCACGATTTTGCGTGTCATCCTTGAGCAGGGGCCATGCTAATCTTCTCTGTATCGTTCCAATTTTAGTATATGTACCGCCGAAGCGAGTACGGAGGTTGTCTCTCACAAAGTTGTATATATACTTTATAACGGGTAATGAATATCTCCTAAGGATTCACTGTATTTTTATTACTTATATATTCATCTCCCTTTGGTTTCCTAGGCATTTGAAGTAAGTGTATTGGTGAGAATAAATATGTTTTACAATATTTTGACCTGATATTTGAATATAAAGTTTTTATTTCTGTTTTTCATGTGAATAAACTAACGACTTTGCTTTTGTAGACATAAGCGAGTGACCTGTCATTGAATATGAGACGTGACGCTTTGAGTGCGAGCTGCAATGATGTACCGGTAGTATCTTCGTACACCGTCAGTTCCAGTTCAGCCACCATGTTTTAGCCAGACACTCACTGAACTGATAGATGAAGGAGAGTGATAAGATTTTTATTTCAGTAAAACCTAGCTCAGGGTTTTAAATTGGTACCGTATTTATTTTGTTTATATTTGTTTGCTTATTTGTTAATCCAATCCTGGCTCAGTCAGATGGTATTTTAAGATGATCAGGAATCTGTCGTGGCAAGTTTTTGTGACCGGATGCTCTTCCTGACGTCAACCTCATCAGAGGTTCCACATATTCCAAAATGAATTATATTATTGAACATAATATACTATATTATTCTACTCGTGGTACTGATATAAGTATAGTGGTGAGAAGAAGTAATTTTCGTGGTCCCAATGTAGTTAATGACGGCTACATTTTGATCCCCGCGATGAGCAATTAAACATTGGTATCACTGTACAGTATAGTTTAAGGAAATACTACTTGTTACTTGATGAATTTGCCTGTTGCCATTTCTTGATGGATACAGTACTTTTGTATCCATCTCTTGACACAGGCCAGAGCAAAGTGTAGCTTCCACTGAAGTCCCAGTCTCATCCATGGCTGTGACAATATGGAAGCTGCTGGGGTATGGGTGGTGCTGAGTAATGGCATTCAGAGCACGACTAGTGCATCTGAGTGTTATGAAAGGTGTTGCTCATAGGGTCAGTCGTGCTGCAAAAGCACTTTCTGACCCAGTGAGGAAAGCAATGGCAAACTACCTCACTCCTCATCTTGCCTAGTACGCCTCATTTTGGTGCTAACATTGGTTTTTGCGGTTTCCTTATAACCACATAACCTTTGGTGATGCTATTTGAGGATCCAACCAGCCTCTGGGCTGATGACCTAACAGACAGACACTTGATGAATACAGTAAATTGTCCTGGTTCCTGGGTACTTGTGTTCACGGCTCGTTTTCCTACCACCCGTAGTTCGAACTTGTAATGTGCGACTCACTTTGAGCCCCGGTTCGTATTGTACTGGTAGATATCCGCTGTAGTTTAAACATTCTACTTGAAAATATCGGCTTTTGTCCGCCTCTGTGGTGTAGTGGTTAGTGTGATTAGCTGCCAGCCCCAGAGGCCCGGGTTCGATTCCAGGCTCTGCCACGGTACGAGGGCTGGAAAGGAGCCCACTCAGCTGATTCCCATCTCAGCCATTCTGGAAGTGGTTTTCAGCGGTTTCCCACTTCTCCTCCAGGCAAATGCCGGGATGGTACCTAACTTGTCTATCCCTTCCAATCTTCCCATTTCCCCTGTTCAGCATAGCAGGTGAGGCCGCCTGGGCGAGGTACTGGTCATCCTCCCCAGTTGTATCCCCGACACAGATTCTGAAGCTCCAGGACACTGCCCTCGAGGTGGTAGAGGTGGGATCCCTCGCTGAGTCCGAGGGAAAAACCAACCATGGAGGGTAAGCAGATTATCATTATAATCCACTAGTGGTTCTGTAATGTGTATTTTGAGGTCCGGCTCCATTATAAGGTATGGGAAAACCCTAATTATGCTAGGTGGAACTTACAACCTAATCCTTTAAGAGATGAATAGCAGTAAAAGCTTGAATTCGAGAATATACCGGACATGATAGCTTATACGTTGTAGAATTGGGGGGGGGGGAGTGGCGAAATGTCCCCATCTCTGACCCCTAATATCATTTCTTGAGGGAGGGGTGCGAAAACGCCTTCTCCCCTCCCCACAGTCGGCGCCACCGGGTGGTATATACCGGTGTATCCCGGATCTCCCCTTGGCGCAATAGCCCGAAGGGCGTTGGCATACCAAGCGACCGATTCTCTGCCCGAAGTTAAATCTCTAAGTTTCGGATTACTACTAAACTCCATGTACCTTACAGTACTTTCTCCGAGCTGTAGAATTCTTTGGACGGAGTGCCGAGCCAGCACTAGTGATGGGTCGAACTAGCTCTTTTGAGGGAGCTAGCTCATTCGCTCCCGCTCCTAACTGAGAGTCGTTCAAAAGAGTCGACTCTTGGGAGCGGGAAGGTAGGAGCGAGCCAGGAAGTCAGAGACCGCTCTCCGCTCCAGGTTCGTTCGTTCATTCGTTCATCCGGTTTAGGGCAGACGGCTTTTTATGACTTCCGGTCGCTCTTCATGACTTCCGGTCGCTCTGTATGACTTCCGGGAACGAACGGTATAGCGCAAATAGTTCATATTTTCCACAACAGATGGCAGCACAACGTCTAGTTCAGAAAGCTTCTCTTGAAATAAAATAAATAAACAAATGCACTCCTGGCAACATTGGCAAATAATCTAACGATAAAGCTTTATATACAGTAACGAAGAAATGTTTAACAAATATGCAGTATTAATGGATAACATCTAATATTACTTTGCCCATGTTCCTTTCTTCTTAAAATGATGCTTTTCAAGACTGAATGCACCGTGACGAGACGTATGTTCATGATATTGGCAATACTTACACGTTAATAAATAATTGTTTAAGAATGTAATGGGATGTAAGTTACTATAGTATACACTAAGCCATGAGTTTTTTATTCATAAGCGCCCAAAATAGCGTGATTTTACATCTTCTAGATTAATCATGACTCCCGTCTTTATTTGAAGGAGCGAGATGGTGCGAGATAGTTCACCTTTTACACAACAGATGGCAACACAATGTACAGTTTGGTACGCTACTCTTGGAATAAAACAAATGTACATTGCTGCCAAAATTCGCAATTAATCCGATGATAAAGTTTTACACACAGTAGCGAAGAAACGTCTCACAAATATACAGTGTTGATTGATGACATCTAATATTACTTTGCCTAACTTCCATTCTCCTTAAAATGATGTCTTTCAAGATTGAATGCACCGTACGGGACGTATGTTCGAGATATTGGCAATACTTCCGTTCCACCCCGGCAATCCAGATAAGCATAAGAAGAATTCCTATTCCTGTGCACGTAGTTTACATTTCACTCAAAAGATGTCATCAGAATATCCTCTTTCGACTGGAGCTGCAGAAATTTTTTCACTTGACACTCCGCGTTGGGACAACAGATTCTTTCATCCATTAATGCAGCGTAGGAAACATAGCTGATTAAACGCGATCTTTAACGAAAATAATGGAAACTACTATCAGCACAAATGTACATATAACCAAGTATACTACAGTACGCATAGCATTTTGCCTATTTTTCGTGTACAGTATGGTCACACTCTCTTCTATTTTTTTTTTTTTCAAGAACGATTAAACCGTATGAGTCGTATATGTTCAATATATTGGCATTCCTTACACTATCTAAACTTACTTCTTCTTCTTCTTCCGCTTCGACCACTTTTCCCACACTTGTGGGTTCGCGGGTGCGAACTGTTCCGCAAATGTGGATTTGGCCCTGTTTTATAATAAGTAATAATGTTACTGGCTTTACGTCCCACCAACTACATTTACGGTTTTCGGAGACGCCGAGGTGCCAGAATTTAGCCCCGCAGGGGTTCTTTTACGTGACAGTAAATCTACCGACACAAGGCTGACGTATTTGAGCACCTTCAAATACCACCGGACTGAGCCAGGATCGAACCTGCCAAGTTGGTGTCAGTAGGCCAGCGCCTCAACCGTTTGAGTCACTCAGCCCGGCTGGCCCTGTTTTATGACCGGATGTCCTTCCTGACGCTAACCTTATGCGGAGGGATGTAATCAATATTGCGTGTTTCTATGGTGGTTGGTATTGTGGTGTGTTGTCTGAATATGAAGAGGAAAGTGTTGGGACAAACACAAATACCCAGTTCCCGAGCCAGAAGAATTACATTTCCGACTTGGCCGAGAATCGAATCCGGGACCCTCTGCAGCGAGGGCCTCAATTCTGACCATCCAGCTAAGGAGTCGGACTTCTTACACGTCAATAAATAATTATTTGAAAATGTACTGCGGTATACACGTTGGTATGAGTTATTTAGCCTATATTTTAAAGCCAAAACTAGTGTTATTTTCTATTTGCCTTAATTCGATTTAAAACTACGGTATATTATTTTATCCAATGTACCGTAAAACCGAAAGATTTTGGCAATATGTTAATTCATAACTACGAACTCATTTAAGAAACAGATGAGGATTTATCAGAGTATTTCTTAATTATTTCAGACAGAATAAAACTACGCCGTTTCTACTTGCCGAGTGGTATATTCAGTATTCTGGATAGCGACTGTTTGTTCGTGCTTAGTTGAGGTTAGTTAACCCGAACTTCGTGTCGTTTATTTGCTCCTAACCTACTGGATCTATACTAGGCCCTAAATCCTTCATAGATTATGAGTGCATACAGGAAGTGAACAGGTAAGTATTGCTCAATAACATGTTGTTTATTTCATTTCATTGTTTCGTTACGTTGCAAGTTGCCAGAACTATGGCACAAAAACGTACCTAACAAACAACCCACAACCACTGCACTCAGAACACTGACTGAATGCGGGAAGAGGCTAGACTGGGCAGCCTATAAAAAAGAAAGCTGCTTCAGTATGTCACGTGATTATCTGAGGCATGGCATTGGCTAGAAATGAACGAGAGTCGATGTGACGAGCTAGCTCTTTCTTGGAGTCGCTGCTGATAAAAGAGTCGGCTCGTGCTAGCTCTCAGGGAGCAAGGAGGGAGCTAGCTCATACAAGAGTCGACTCGTAATTGAACGACTAGCTGTTGATAAAAGAGTCGGCTCGTGCTAGCTCTCAAGGAGCAAGGAGGGAGCTAGCTCTTACAAGAGTCGACTCTCATTGAGAGAGCTAGCTCTCTCCAATGAGTCGTTCAAAAGAGTCAGTTCGTTCATGAACGACCCATCACTAGCCAGCACACTGCACAGAGAACAGTCTGAAAGAACGGCGTCTTATGTAGAAAAAATGCTACTCTGCCCCCTAAGATTATTTTGGGGGGCAAGGCAGGGAACGCTTTGCCTCCCCTCGCCCCAAAGTCGGCGCTACTGGTAAGGTAACTATGAGCAAAACGGGAAGGAGAAGAAGAGGAAGAAAATAATGATATTTTTTCCCTGATTGAAGACATTAATTTTTTAAGCCTTTCGCCTGTTCCGATATTCATTTATGAAACTTTAAATCCATTCACAAATAATAATATTTGTTTACGCTTTAGAAACTTAACTTTCAAACGGCGTGGACTTATGTCCTCCCCACTCTACTCCCCTCACATTAAGAAATGGAAATCGTTTCTTTTCAGTTAATTTGAATATAAACATTTTAGGGTGGGGCAGTCTTCGTATCTTCTGGAAACGTCATTAATCAGCGATGATCTATTTTGGCATCCAATTATATTTTCATCTTGAACTTTCACCTCTGTACTTCGTCTTGAACTATTCATACTCTGCACTCTGGATTACGAAGTACTTTACAGTACTTTCTCCAAGCTGTAGAATTCTTTGGACGGAGTGCCGAGCCAGCACACTGCACAGACCAGAGAACAGTCTGAAAGAATGGCGTCTTATGTAGTGAGGAATTTCGTCAAACCCGTATTAAACGGCAATGTATACACCGTACCACTCGGTAAGATAAATACTGTGGCTGCATATCGCATTAATGGCGGATTTGATAAGCTGCTGGTTTGTAATACGGCGTTTACTTGCAATCTTGGGATTAAAACTGGCATTTAAACTTTTTTTAAATGTAGAAAGCTAAAGCTCTGTAAAATGAATTAATTTATACATGCCTTGGCGAAGGTATTGATATTTATGCATTCAGACATTTCCCTCACATTGTTTAGATGCCTGTGTGAAAGAGTTGATACTGCATTATTTTATTATTCCGGTAGTTTACTTCTTTTAAAGAACATTTTCAACAGAATTACTGTAAGTTGAAAATTCTTGGACAGTGAGTGCCAGCTTCAAGTGCTTCTCATGAATGTTTTTTTCATTTTTTTAAAATCTGCTTAGAGAGGCAAAGTGAGTTGGACTTCATTTAGGTGGTGTGTGAATTAATATATTGTCATTCAACTGTCATGGTATGCCAAGGGAACAAGGCGTAAAGGACTAGACCTCATATAAGGAATTAAACTTCATTAATTTGTGTGTAATTTTTTAATTTATTTGGTAATTGGTGCAGTAATAACATAGATGCTGCATCCACTCTTCATCCTAAGGCATAGCCTAAAAGTGCTGTTGGGGCTGCCAACAAGTGGCATTTCTCTCCGCCTGTGTCTTCAGTTTCTTTCTTAACAAAGTTGTGAAATGGACAGCAGGCAGTGGTATGATAGTTGCTGGGGTGAAAAGCCAGGTTGTGAGTTTCAAAAAGAGAAGCCCTCTTTTTTAAATTCATATTATGATGAGATGATGGTGACTCATAGGGATCTTCATTGGGGTAATCACATAAACTGGATTGTCAATAAGAGTTACAGATCTCTTCATATGGTTATGAGAGTATTTAGGGGTTGTGGTAAGGATGTATGTGAGAGGGCATATAAGTCACTGGTAAGACCCCAGTTAGAGTATGGGACCCTCGCCAGGATTGCTTGATACAAGAACTGGAAAGGATCTAAAGGAAAGCAGCACTATTTGTTCTGGGTTATGTCCGACAAAGCAGTAGTGGTACAAAAATGTTGCAATGTTGCAAACTTCGGGCTGGGAAGACTTAGAATTAAGGAAATGAGGTGCTCAACTAAGCAGAATGTCATTCACTGAAATTGCTGTTAAATGTGTAAGTTCCGCCTAGTCAGTACAATTAAAATTTTGTTTTGTTTACCGGGCGAGTTGGCCGTGCAGTTAGGGGTGCGCAGCTGTGAGCTTGCATCCTGGAGATAGTGGGTTCGAACCCTAGTGTCTGCAGCTGTGAAGATGGTTTCCTGTAGTTTCCCATTTTCACACCAGGCACAGGTGAGGCTGTACCTTAAGGTTACGGCTCCTTCCTTCCCACTCGTAGGCCTTTCGTATCCCATCGTCGCCTTAAGACCTGTCTGTGTTGGTGTGACATAGAGCAAATTGTTTTGTATGTATATCACAGATGCAGACTTTGTTTTCAATAATATTAGTAGGATACAGAAATTTATGACCTAAAGCAGTACAAGATATGAAGCAAATATACCCATAAAAACTAGCTAAATATTACCAAAAAAGGTAAAATATGACTTAAGGGATTTAGTGATACGTAGCAAATATGAAAATATTACTAACATTAAACATCTTAAGTACCGAAAGTTATTAGTATAATACAGCAGATAGATCAAATCATGCAAACTGATGGAGCTACAGTACATAACTTTCAGTGAGAATCCCCCTGTGGGTGGGGGCGGTAGAATAACACCCACGGTATCCCCTGCCTGTCGTAAGAGGCGACTAAAAGGGGCCCCAGGGGCTCTGAACTTTGGAGCGTGGGTTGGCAACCATGGGGCCCTCAGCTGAGTCCTGGCATTGCTTCCACTTACTTGTGCCAGGCTCCTCACTTTCATCTATCCTATCCGACCTCGCTTGGTCAACTCTTGTTCTTTTCCGACCCCGACGCTATTAGGTTTGCGAGGGCTAGGGAGTCTTTCATTTTCACGCCCTTCGTGGCCCTTGTCTTTCTTTGACCGATATCTTCATTTTTCGAAGTGTCGGATCCCTTCCCTTTTATTCCTCTGATTAGTGTTATATAGAGGATGGTTGCCTAGTTGTACTTCCTCTTAAAACAATAATCACCACCACCACCTTTCAGTGAGAATTCACATTAAATTGCTTTCCTGCTGCTACCTTAACCTCAGACGCTTTACAAAAGAGAACTGTTCCATCAGTAGGCGTATTGAAAATCTCTTCACGAAACTCCTTCACATAATCTCTTAATTTTACATCTCCACTGCACTTCACTTTAAATGTGAGAGGATTCACTGTAGTACTAGAAGTGTGACCAATCTGTTGAAATTCGTTGGTATTGAAAAGGGAAGTTGGCTGTAACTGACCCATTAAGGATGATCTGGGTGACAGAAATTTGCTTCTTTGTTAATTGCTTTTATGCTAACTATATCTATGGAAGTGACTTCCTCCTCAATGAGACGTCCATCCAGCAGCTCTTTCTCGGAATCAGGTGACAGCTGACCACTTTGCATCGCTTCGGTAAATCTCTACTAAATAGTTCGCAAAAGAGAGGTTAAGAATACAACATGGCATGGCTCACACATTGTCACAGCGTGCTACACATGGGTGCTAACTTCTCAACTTAGGTCAGGCTAGTGACAAAGAACTAAGTAGTGACAAGACTAATGTTCTGGATTGGTTAGGTCTGGCTAGTGACAAGATCATTTGGCTGGGGGCAAGCAAAGCGGGTGTTAGCTGCCTAACTGGAGCCATGAAGTGGCCCACAGGTCTGTAGTATCCCCTGTGAGAGTACAGAGTTGGTGAGAAGACCATTGGGTTGAATTGGTTAGGTCCAGCTAGTGACAAGACCATTGGATTGGATTGGATTGGTTAGGTCTGGCTAGTGACAAGACCATTGGGCTGAGGGCAAGTAAAATGACAAGTGAAAATTGAGTTCCGCTCACTTTCAGTTGCAGATCTCTGTTTCATACTGCATGATTTATTCCGTGCCTTGTGCGGAGCGTAATTACAACTGTTACGCCATGCCATGTCACTTTCGAATTCTGTGGTTTCAATATTTTCACGGAATGTGGTAGCAGTGCAAGAGACATGATCCAAGCTGCATCAGAGGCAATAGCAACTGCCCTACAGCCAATAGCAACACAATGGTCACACATCATAGATTGTTGTCATCATTATCAATGATCCACTCCAGTCGCCTGGGTGTGGTTAGCAAGCCTCCTCCACTCCTTTCTGTCCTTCCACTTTTCCTGCTCCATTACTTCTGCATCATCCAATCCAGCTTCTCGAATGTCCTTCTATATCTGATCCATCCACCTTCTTGGTCTTCCAACTGATCTCTTTCCCTTAACTTCTCTTTCCAATTCCCTTCGTGCTATCCATTCCTTTCCCATTCTTTTTAAATGTCCAAAGCAATTCAGTCTTGCTTTCTGTATCTTCTGTACTAACGGTTCTATATTTAGCTCTTCTCGGATTTTAATATTTTGTTGTAGTTGTTAGTGGTGTCGGTAGTGTTTGATTTAATTCTTTTTATGTAAGAAAGAATACTTCTTGGGGAGGGTTAGTGGTTCCCTGGCATGCATAGAAGACGACTCTTCTCTCATATACTTTAGGTATCATTTCACATAATATTCTCATGATCTTCACCTACCTAAAGTGCGAACAAGCTATGAAAGTGTAACCTATCACCTCATTGGCACTTGCTTTCCTAAAGTTCTTTTTTGGAACTTGACATGTACTTGTGTAAACTTTTGTATTTTTCAGGAGCAGTACGATGTATATCGACTAGTAGAACAAACAAAGCACCAAGGAAATCTATACCTGATAGAACTGGAAAGAACGTAGTATTTGTGGATGCTGTGAGGACGCCCTTCCTTCAGTCTGGCACTCAGTATGCAAAGTTGATGCCACACGATTTGGCAAGGCATTCTCTTATGTAAGTACTCGTATGCTCAAGGTCATTCAAATTGCTGAATAAGTATTGTATTAAAATTCTTTTATTTTTTTAATTAATTAGGCTAATTTATTTTTTGCTATTCTAACAGAGAACTAATGAGAAGAACAGGCGTGCCGAGGGAGATTGTAGAGTATATCATATATGGCACTGTCATTCAAGAAGTGAAAACTAGCAACATTGCACGTGAAGCTGCATTGTGTGCTGGCTTCTCTGACAGAACACCAGCTCATACTGTGACTATGGCTTGCATTAGCTCCAATGTTGCTATGACAACAGGTAGGTTTCTATTGTCAAGTATGAAAATTTAAATATATTAGAACATATTGAATGAAGAATTCACCATAACTCTACAGCAGGATTCTCAACCTTCGAAAAAAATTTAGAGTACCACTCAAGCGCCATCAATTTAATGGCTTTAATAGGTAAATAAAGCCTCCGTGGCTCAGATGGCAGCACATTGGCCTCTCACCGCTGGATACTATGGTTCAAATCCCGGTCACTCCATGTGAGATTTGTGCTGGACAAAGCGGAGGCGGGACAGGTTTTTCTCCAGGTACTCCAGTTTTCCCTGTCATCTTTCATTCCAGCAACACTCTCCATTATCATTTCATAGCATTTATCATTCATTAATAAATCACCTTGGGAGTGGCAACCCCATTGTTATAACAGCCTATATATGTTTCATTCATTACATCCCTGACCCGGTCAGTGACTGGAAAACAGGTTTTAGGTTTTCATTCAATAGGTAAATAAATTAGATTTTGGGTACAGCTTCAGTAATTGTAAAAAATTGGCACCGCGAGAGCATGCTGCGGCACGCAAGAAGGAAGAAGCTGTCTTGTTTCTGTTAATTAGGCAGATGACAGTGCTACTAGCTGCTGAAAAAAATTAGTCTGAGCACAGTAAAAATACAGCTAACCATTGATCTAACACGTGAGGAGTGTTCAGAATAAAGTCCCTTGAAGGAAGTGTGGCCCTACTTGCGGGACCACTGTTTCATGACAGACCATTGGTCAGTGTCACTTTGGTTAGGGATCAGATCTTGGAATTATAGAAAAATGTGCACTGGTGAATCAGATTTTATCAGATTACATCAAAAAAATATTTAGAAATCCTTAAATACTTGAAATTTAGAAGTTAATGAAGTCTTCCAACAGAGCTTCCTCACTTGTTGCCATAGAACACAAGGTGGTGTAATACTGTGTTGTTGGCGTGGGTCCAGCTGGCTAGTTAACTTTTATGTTATGCTCCGGTTAGGTCAGTGATACACTGAACTGTATTTTCAGGTTTTATTACTATGAGGATTGGGGCAAAAATCATGGCAACTATTTTGTTCTTGTAGATATGTGAACGGATCACAAACGTATATGTGTCGTGTGGAAGTTCTGCAGGCATAGTGTGTATGCAGAACAACACATGGCTCTTTGATAGCTGGTAGTAGCGCAGCGAGGGCTGTGAAATCAGTCAGGTGGTGAGTGTCGTGCGAGGTGGAAGTAACCCGTGTTGAGCAGCACGCTTACATCAAAGTAGTTCCTCCTGTGGGTGGGGGCGGTAGAATAACACCCACGGTATCCCCTGCCTGTCGTAAGAGGCGACTAAAAGGGGCCTCAGGGGCTCTGAACTTTGGAGCGTGGGTTTGCGACCACGGGGCCTTCAGCTGAGTCCTGGCATTGCTTCCACTTACTTGTGCCAGGCTCCTCACTTTCATCTATCCTATCTGACCTCCCTTGGTCAACTCTTGTTCTTTTCCGACCCCGACGCTATTAGGTTTGCGAGGGCTAGGGAGTCTTTAATTTTCACGCCCTTCATGGCCCTTGTCTTCCTTTGGCCGATATCTTCATTTTTCGAAGTGTCGGATCCCTTCCATATTTCCTTCTGATTAGTGTTATACAGAGGATGGTTGCCTAGTTGTACTTCCTCTTAAAACAATAATTACCACCACCACTTGAGCGATGCTAGTAATATCAGTCCTTATGGAGCCAGTCCTTGTTATGAATGGTGTGAAAATGTTGCTTATAAGGTTGGTTGATACATTTTTCAGAGGGCTGGGCAGACTGATATGTAAAGTTTCGTCTTAATTTTACGTAAAAAATATATGTATTGACTAGGACTAAAATAGTTTTGTACAATTTTGTAAGAAGTTCAACCGTCAATACAGATTTAACATGAGATTTACAGTCTGTAGTGTAATAGCAACTTTGACTCGGTAAGGAAAGCAATGGGACAAGCTCACTCATTTCCATAGTATGCCTCTGCAGCACTGATCTCGATACATGGATTGCTGATGGCAGCTCTCCGCTGCAGGAGAAAGTATGCCAAGTAGAGCGCGCGGTCCGCCATGTTGGTGTACCCATCCTAGAGCTTTCCTTATGGGGAAGCAATGATATATAGTCAATCTTAAATCGTAATTAATCGTGCGTTGGAATAATTAAAAATATAGAGATGTTCACTCAAAGCATAAGGACATTGGGATCAGTGACACGTCATTCCGAGGTCAGTAAATCTCCGCGATAGCAATAAAAATGAGTGTATAATAATGAACTGTATATAGGAAAATATCTTTTGTTTGTTTCCACCCACGGGTGGTCCACATTGGTTGCGCAGTAGATGTTAGTTTTCCCTCGTCCTGCTCGTGACGTCATCACAGGAGCACCGTGACTGTGTAGCATACAACCGCACGTGTATCTCATTTCGTTGTCTTATAAAGAAAGGATTTCCACGTATAACTATACGTAATTTCTTTCCGTATATTGCTGTTGGTTTATATAGTGGCCTACTGTATTTTGCGTAGTAGTGTGTGTGTCGGAGTTCGTTTCTGTGAGATCTCTGTTAAGTTGCTGTGTTTCGTGCAGTAAGGTGCACTTATTTTCTTTTCATTAGTTGCGTGAACAGCGTAATAGTAGCTGGAATGAAATTTGTGTTTATTGTACATTATCATTGCGATAGAAAACTGTGCCGTTAATGATTCACCGACCGAGCTCGATAGCTGCAGTCGCTTAAGTGCGGCCAATATCCAATATTCGGGAGATAGTGGGCTCGAGCCCCACTGTTGGCAGCCTTGAAGATGGTTTTCCGTGGTTTCCCATTTTCACATCAGGCAGATGCTGGGGCTGTACCTTAGGCCTAATTAAAGCCACGGACGCTTCCTTCCCATTCCTAGGCCTTTCCTGTCCCATCGTCTTCATAAGACCTATATGTGTCGGTGCGACGTAAAGCAAAAAAGATTCGCAGCAATGTACAGCGACACCTGATTGTTCAGCAGAGGGATTTTGGTACCTCGCCGGCTACATCGCCGACCGTGAAAGATAATATGACAGGTCAATGCGAAGTCCCACTGGGGAAATGCTTTCCATTTCTTCCGGTACAGCCTCTGTGGGATGGATAGAAATGTTATCTCGGGGAGGTCTACTCGTTCCATCGTTACAATGGTAAACCAAATAAAGGAATTTGAGTTAATTTTCAGGGACACTCACGGACGTGCTGAACTGTGACGCATACCTAATATTATACGCAAAGTGTGTCAAATAATTAGCAGTAAATTCCCCGCTGTACCACCAGAAATATTAACAATGTATGTTAGAACGAGAATATATATATGCATACGACAAATGAACATTCGGACAAGAACTGAAAAATCCATAGCACCTCATCAGTGAAAGGCACGACAGTGGATTTTATCTTCAAAAGCAACCACTTCATGACATCTAATCTCACAGGTAGGACTGTGTTCTAATGAAGTGTTTTTCCTGTTCTTTCTTATTGTTTAATTTTTTAAAAGTAGACTGTCTATGCGGAGCCTCCGTGGCTCAGATGGCAGCGCGTCGGCTTCTCACCACTGGATACCGTGGTTCAAATCCCGGTCACTCCATGTGAGATTTGTGCTGGTCAAAGCGGAGGCGGGACAGTTTTTTCTCCGGGTACTCCGGTTTTCCCTGTCTTCTTTCATTCCAGCAACACTCTCCATTATCATTTCATAGCATTTATCAGTCATTAATAAATCACTTTGTGAGTGGCGACCCCATTGTAATAATAGCCTATATATGGTCCATTCATTACATCCCTGACCCGGTCAGAGACTGGAAAACAGGTTGTAGGTTCATATCTCTAAATATTTATATTTACAGATTTGAAAGCGCATAACCTTCCTCAAACTAAATAGAGGAACTTGGAAATGTTAATAAATTTCAAGCGTTGGTCAGTGTGCCGTCACGTTACATTTACGCCTTATTCGTAATGGAAATAATGAAAAGTTACTACGCTGTACTCCTTTTCAATCTTATAACAGCAGTAATCTTTATGTCTGGTCTGCAATTAGTTCTGAGAAACTGTAATGTTTGCTGATATTATGAGATTCCTACTGATTCGCACGCTCTGGGCTCGGCTGCTTTGCTCCTACTGTGACGTCATTTCGTTAACCAATAGCAGCTCGGCTCGCGTTGGGCCCAACCTTTAGTAGTGTTTAAGAACCTTGGTTTCCACCTATTCAATACAATATAAGATACTTTAAGCCATCAACTGTCATTTATAATTACATGACGCCTCCATTTTTAAATGTACTACTTATGAATCTACCAGTTTTTATGTATCATTTGAATGTATCATAAATTCTCATTGAACTGATTTCTTATGCCTTCCACTATGTATTAGACATCTATTAATGACTACAGCTTCAAGCCGTACAATCATACGACGTCCTATTCAACAAAGAACTACATGTGTGTTTATCACTATATTAGATTTTTTAGTTATTTCATGAACATTTTATATGTACTACCTAAGAATCCACCAGTTTTTAGTATCATAATGAAAAACATAAGATACAAACTGAAAAATATTAGTGCATAAAGAGAACACAATACGTAATAAATTAAATGGGATTATAAGTATGGCCATAAGGGATCTATGTACATATGTATAAAGCTAAATATTATGTACATTTACACTATTGTGTAGCTTGGCTTAGTTGGAAAGTGAAGTGCTAAATTTAGTAGCTTCTGCACCCTAATATTTTTTTCCCTTCAACAGATATTTCTCTTTTTCTCTAGGTATAGGTTTGATTGCTTCAGGCGCTAACGAAGTAATTGTTGCTGGTGGAGTGGAATTCCTTTCAGATGTTCCAATCCGCCACTCACGACCGATGAGAAGCTTGATGCTTAAGGCTGGAAAAGCAAAATCCTTACCACAGACCCTATCACTTTTAGCATCACTGAGACCAGGCCACTTTGCACCAGAGGTAAGTTACTTTATTCAACTGGGTCTACAATCGATTAATCTATTGCTAGTATCAGCTAAACAAACTTAAATGTAATGAAACATAGGTAGCATACAGCATATTGTAACTTCAAGTTTGAAATGAAATACAGCAGTAATGCTTGTGGTACACTGCCAAATTTTTCTTTCAATTCAATGCTTCACAGGAAAAGTTGTCAAATCTTTTCGGAAATTGTTCAACATTGCTAAAGGGTTGACAAGATTTGAAATGTTTTGGGAAAGTTTGATAGCATTTTGTTTTAACATGAAAGATAAGATAAACAGGAATTTACATGGGATAAATATTAATGTGGTTATCTTCAACACAATTTTTGCAGTGTATTTACTGCCATAACATCATTTGTAGAGGTTATGTTATATTGCATTTACTCATATTAATTGAAAGAAAATGATAGCAATATAACAAATTCATATCTGCATGTCAACAAACGCAACTTACTTGATGACTGGGAAATATGTTCAGTGGCAAGCAGATGCAAGACGATTGGAGGTTTCCTAATCAGTGCAGCCTTCATCTGCCATTCCAGTCGAGTAAGGGTAACATGTCTGAACAACTGGTCCACCATTGAGGACTTTCTATGCCATTGACCACATGTGGTTCATCTGCCTTTAGGGGAAGTTTCCCCACCCCAAGGGCAAGAGTGTGCCCAAACCACTACCAGCTCATGAGTAGCGCCTTCACAGCCAGTCCGCCTGGCATGACCTCATCCACCTCCACAACTGTTGTGAACTGAAGTGAGAGGTTCCTCCTCAGCTTGTTTGCTGTTGGATCTTCAAGTGATGGATCCCAGTGTCATTTCCTCAACGGAGGAGACCATCACCCCACCTAAGGGAGCTTATTCACCCGAAGCCGTTGGCCCCTTTAGGGAGTAAGGTTATTTACCACCACCGAACACTCGGCGTTAGCAGTTTTACAGGTGGGTGCCAGACCAGCTAACTCTCCTCCTTTCACATTCCGGACTTGAAAAATTCCCGTATATGAAACAAAGACAGCACTACTGCCCAGTGTGCGACATATGACACAGGCATTTTCTCGGAATTTACATGTTGAATAAATAAAATTAAAGCTTTTCTGGGATCTTCGTATGTACATTATCCAATGCTCAAAGTTACAAGTTGATTCTCAAAAAATAAAACCTGAACATAACTCTTAGAACTGCTTTTTTACAAATTCTTTGTTAATGTATGCAGTCCCTTTCCCAGTACTGTACTGTACCGTACCATTCCTTCCCTTTCCAGGATATTCTGTACCTTTGTAACTAATATTATTATCCATCTGTGTGCAGTTACCTGCGGTTGCAGAGTTCTCATCTGGTGAAACTATGGGCCATTCTGGTGACAGACTTGCTGCAGCTTTTGGCATCACTCGCAAGGAACAAGATGAATATGCTATGAGATCCCATTCCTTGGCACAACAGGCCCAAGAAAAGGGGTATCTTACAGATATTGCTCCTTTTAAAGGTAAGCACTGGAAAAACTTACATTTAATAGAATTTTGAGGAACCTGTAATTATTCTGTTATGCAAGGAAGTGTTTAATACAGATAGACATACGTTAAAAATCTGCATTCATACCGTTAGTAGATACTGTATTTTTGGATTTTTAGCATATTTTTACCTCAGAAAATGAGGCAGAAAAAATGAGAACTTAATGTTGAATGTAAAATACCAAAGTGTAACTTCACTACCTTTTTGGTATATTCGTTTGGCAATAGCTGGGATAGAGTTGTCCTCTTTCAAAGAGAAAGTTTGTTCCTCTTCATGAAAAGTGCACCCTCTGCTTGATTTAAATTTTACCGGGCGAGTTGGCCATGCGGTTAGGGGCGCGCAGCTTGCATTCAGGAGATAGTGGGTTTGAACTCTGCTGTCAGCAGCCCTGAAAAAAAAAATTTCTGTGGTTTCCCATTTTCACACGAGGTTGTACCTTAAATAAGGCTACGGCTGCTTCCTTCCCACTCCTAGACATTGCCTGTCCCATCGTCGCCATAAGACCTGCGTCGGTGCAACGTAAAGCAACTAGTTAAAAAAAAAAAAAAAAAAAAAAAAAAACACTTTGAAATTTGAGAGACCGAGTGAGTTGACCATGCGGTTAGGACACACAGGTGTGAGCTTGAAATTCAGATGGTAGTAGGTTCGAATCCCACCATTGGCAGCCCTGAAAATGGTTTTCTGAGGTTTCCCATTTTCACACCAGGAAAATAAACTGTGAGATTCCCTTATTGCTTTTCTTTTCAATTTCTGGCCCCTTTAACTCTAATAACATTTCTTGCAGAACTGAATAGCAATTATTTCTTAATCTGGTTACACATTTTAATTTTTTTTTACATTTCTGGATACTGGCCTTCTTTACTCCGAAAAATGTAAGGCTGTCTTTGTGGTACACTGCAGTTGTCTTTTTCTTTATGCCATTAGCAAACATGTGATGTCTCTACACAAAACTTCCATGCTGCAGGAAGTGATCACTCTTAATTTGGACTGTGAGTTGTAACTCCAGTCTTTCTTACCGAATGTTAACCACTGTTCACTTACGTAAACTTGATTGCTCAGAGACCCGTATATGTGATATGCCAAGTGTGGCTCTCCCACGTGGTTAGTACTAGCATATTAGCAAAGTGTGTATAGACCAACACTATGTTGCTTGCCATGCAGTCCTGTTACTGCAGTGTTGCAGCCTCTGCTTCTCGGTCACCGCCTGTAAACTGCTGATCAGGGGTCTGTTCCACGAACGAACTTTGTAACTTTTCACTTTGCACTTTTCAGTTCAGATTTTGTTCCATCACTTTTCAGATTTAGCTTGCAAAGTGAAAAGTGAAAAGTTACTAATCTTTTCACTTTTCAAGCCTGTTATGTTTCTCCATTGGTTCAGAAATGCAAAGTGCAAAGAAATGAAGTGGAAAGTTTTCATAAATCTTGCAAAGAGATGATTCCCTTTTCATCTGTTAATTAACAAGTATGTATTATTTATTTATTTATTTATTTTATACCTTTGTATGTGGCGAAGTTAGGGCTCACGGCCCTCTCTTACACTTAACCACTACGTACAGTACATAATCATATACTTTGGTAAAATAACATTAGCAGACCCTAGGATCTACCTAAATTTATGCAGTAATATTATAACAGATTATAATTATTTTTAATGTTTAATATTATCTAGCCTGTCTACATCTACATAACCTAACAATAGTTCTAAATCACGCTTGCACTCATACACACTAACATTCATACAAGCTGGTCACGTATTTAAGAGGAAATCTCGACAAGACCGTTTAAATGAGACTTGTTGAAGTGCTATTACATATACTGACAGGGAGTGTGTTCCATAGCCTTGCCCCAGACACTTGGAAAGAGTGGCTGTATACAGATGAATGATTAACTGGTATCATAAGGGTAGAAGTCGATCTGGTATTATGTCCATGGAGATTTGAGAGGAAGTTAAAATGTGACGATAGGTATTCAGGTGTAGATTCGTTCAGAAGTCAAAAAATTAGTGTCGCACTATGTAAATTCTTCAGTTGATCAATTATCAGCCAGGATAGCTTCTCATAATAAGGGGAAATATGTGTCCTAAAGTTCAAAGAAAATATAAATCATATGCAAGAGTTCATTGCCCTTTGAAGTTTCATAGTTTGTTCTGCAGCTGCATCGGTTAATACGACATCACAGTAATAAATTATTGGAAAAATGAGGTTTTGAATAAGTTTTATTTTCATGCTGTATGGAAGAATGGATTGTTTCATTTTTACGGGGTGAAGAGATGCATATACTTTTCTGCAGACACTTGTTATATGGTCATTCCAGTTTAATGTGTCATTCATGACAACATCTAGGTTTTTTACAGACTTCTTAAAAGGTATAGCTTCACCACAGTGCATGAGGTTAGGCTGTTGTATGATGTTTAGCGTATTTAAAAGTCTAGATTGTCCTATTATGATTGCTTGCGTTTTCTTCGGGTTAATTAATAGGCAGTTCTCTTTAGCATACGAGCTAATTGAATTTAAAGTCAAGTTCATGTGGTGCATTGCTTTGTCAATGTCGGGGACCTAGTTTCTCGGCGTAGAATTTTGTTTAGTGATATAAACACGTTACTTTAGTTAGCATTAAGTGAGGACAGTGATGAAGAATCCAGTAAGAGAACGTACAAAGACGAGATTAATTTTCGTAACCTCACTTCGACGGACTTTCGCAAGTGATTTCGTATTACCCCAACACAGGTCGACTATATTCTTGAAATGATTGGTCATTTATTGAAACATGCAACAAAAAGAAGTCAATTCCTTTCCGAAAAAGGACAAATTCTTGTATTCTTATATATGTACATTGGTTAGTAAATAGTGCCCAGCTGCACGGTGTAGCACCAATGCATGGGACATCAAAATCAATTATTTGCAGAACTGTTACCAAAGTCGTAGATGTTATAGTAAATTTAATATTTCCTAACAGTATGTTGGTCTGATAATCCACCCAATATAGCGATGGAATTTCTAATGAAGGGTGAATTTCCTTCTATGTGTGGATGTGTTGACGGTAGCCTACTCTCGTTAACATTGATGTGTGTCATCATTTGAGAGGTTATCTTTAAAGTTTTCAAAAAGGATGTCACGTTTCTCCTTGACAACTTCCAGCACAGCCAGTTTCTTGTAATACTAACCTTTATTTCCCATGATAAAAACTTATACGGTACCACAATTATACCGTCAAGTTTGCCGTGAAAAGTAAAACATTAAAATCATATAGTATTAGGCCTATACAGTTTGTTCATGGAATAAACTCGTTCCGATCACTCATTCGCAAAGACTTTTCACTTTGCGAAGAGATTGAAAAGTACAACCTAGTAGTGATGGGTCGTTCATGAACGAACTGACTCTTTTGAATGACTCATTGGAGAGAGCTAGCTCTCTCATTGAGAGTCGACTCTTGTAAGAGCTAGCTCCCTCCTTGCTCCTTGAGAGCTAGTACGAGCCGACTCTTTTATCAACGGTAATTCTAAATTCCCATGGAAGGAATTAGATATTTTTTCCACCAATAGAGCATATAAAAAATCAGATCAAAAATTAGATGTATGGCTTTTCAGGCGTTTGCACCCCCTGTGGGTGGGGGCGGTAGAATAACACCCACGGTATCCCCTGCCTGTCGTAAGAGGCGACTAAAAGGGGCCTCAGGGGCTCTGAACTTTGGAGCGTGGGTTGGCGACCACGGGGCCCTCAGCTGAGTTCTGGCATTGCTTCCACTTACTTGTGACAGGCTCCTCACCTTCATCTATCCTATCCGACCTCCCTTGGTCAACACTTGTTCTTTTCCGACCCCGACGCTATTAGGTATGCGAGGGCTAGGGAGTCTTTCATTTTCATGCCCTTTGCGGCCCTTGTCTTCCTTTGGCCGATACCTTCATTTTTCGAAGTGTCGGACCCCGTTCTTTTTTTCTCTCTGATTAGTGTTACATAGAGGATGGTTGCCTAGTTGTACTTCCTCTTAAAACAATAACCACCACCACCACCTTTCAGGCGTTTGCTCTATTAACCAGCATTTCGTCTTAGGCCTGACACTAGACTCGTCAGTCTGACTGACTGATTTTGATCTGATTTTTGATATGCTCTATTGGTGGAAAAATATCTAATTCCCTCCATGGGAATTTAGAATTACCATTTGGAATTGCTAGGTGGGCATTAATTCCATTGTGGAGTTTTATCTCCCGTATGCAGTTATCAGACTGTGCCACATAAGAGGCTTCTGATAAGTTCACCTGCATACACCCCAGCATAAGTGGGTAGGGTCTGACGCATCCCACTCTGACGAGTCTAGTGTCAGGCCTAAGATGAAATGCTGGTTAATAGAGAAAACGCCTGAAAAGCCATACATCTAATTTTTTATCTCTTTTATCGACTGCGACTCCATGAAAGAGCTGGCTCGTCACATCGACTCTCGTTCATTTCTGGCCAACACCATGCTTCAGATAATCACGTGACATACAGAAACCGCTTTCGTCCAGCCTCTTCCCACAGTCAGTCAGTCAGTCAGTCAGTCCCTCTTTGAGTGAGTCAGTCAGTGCACTGAATGCAGTGGTTGTGGTGTCTGGTATGTCTGTTAGGTACATTATTTGTGCCATACTTCTGACAACTTGCTGAAACAATAAAATGAAATAAACATGTTATAGAGCAATACTTACCAGTTCACTTCCTGTATGCACCCACAATTTATGAAGGATGTACTGTAGATCCAGTAGGTTTCAAGAGCAAATAAAAGTTCAGGTTAACTATCCTCAACTAAAACACGAACAGTCACTATCCAGAATACTGAATATACCACCCGGCAAGTAAAAACGGCGTAGTTTTATTCTGTCTGAAATAATTAAGAAATACTCTGACAAATCCTCACCTGTTTTGTAGTTATGAATCAACATATTGCCAAAATTATTCGGTTTTACGGCACAGTGGATAAAATGACATACCGTAGTTTTAAATCGAATGAAGGGAAATAGAAAATAACGCTAATTTTGGCTTTAAAATATAGGCTAAATAACTCGTGCCAAAGTGTATACCGCAGTATATTTTCAAATAATTATTTATTAACGTGTAGTCGTGTAAGGAGCCCGACTCCTTAGCTGGATGGTCAGCATCGAGGCCTTCGGTGCAGAGGGTCCCGGATTCGATTCTCGGCCAAGTCGGGGATCTTTATCCCTTCTGATTCATTCTTCTGGCTTGGGAACGAGTGTTTGTTTGTCCCAACACTCTCCTTTTCATATTCAGACAACACACCACACTACCAACCACCACAGAAACACGCAATATTGATTACATCCTCCGCATAAGGTTAGCGTCAGGAAGGGCATCCGGCCGTAAAACAGGGCTGGGCGGGCTGAGTGGCTCAGACGCTTGAGGCGCTGGTCTACTGAGCCCAACTTGGCAGGTTCAATCCTGGCTTAGTCCGGTAGTATTTGAAGGTGCTGAAATACGTTAGCCTCATGTCGGTAGATTTACTGTCACGTAAAAGAACTTCTGCGGGGCTAAATTCTGGTGTCCCCGAAAATCGTAAAAGTAGTTAGTGGGACGTAAAGCCAATACCATTATTATCTATATATATATAAAATAAGAGTTTTGTCTGTACATTGCTCAGAATTTGAAAATAATGGTATTTCTGTATCGGTCATGTCCATAGTAACAAGAAAATGCACTTTTTACTTTTCCGTAATTTCTGTCTGTCTGTCTGTATGTATGTATGTACAAGCATCACGAGGAAATGGTTGAAGAGAATTTAATGAAAATCGGTATGGGAAGTCGGGGGATGAGCCTCTACAATCTAGGCTATAAATTATTTTACTCACGCTGAGTGAAATGGTAGTTTAGGGGAAGGCCTAAAATTGAATTCTCAACTATTTATATTATTAGTGGTCTAATGAAAATCGGTATGTGAAGTCGGGGGATGAGCCGCTACAATCTAGGCTATAAATCATTTTACTCACGCTGAGTGAAATGGTAGTTTAGGGGAAGGCCTAAAATTTAATTCTCAACTATTTATGTTATTAGTGGTCGTATTTTAAAGAAAATGGGTATGCAAAGTTGGGGAATAAATTGCTACAATCTAGGCTATCAATAATTGTATTCACGCTGAGAAAAATGGTAGTTTAGGGGAAGGCCTCAAATTTTACTTCCCAAATATTGTTATTAGTAGTTCTATCTTGATGAAAATCGGTATGCAAAGTCAGGAAATAAGTAGCTATAGTCTACGCTGTAAATTATTTTATTCACGCTGAGTGAAATGGTAGTTTAGGGGAAGGCCTAAAATGTAATTCTCAAATATTTCTTATTAGAAGTGTAGTCGATGAATGCTAGATAACTAAGGTTATATAGTATTAAATTTCGTATTATTCATGTCTTATACATTGTTACCATACTGGCTATGATCACCAAGATATTCATGAATTTGGATTTTTGTTACCAAGTCCATATCAGCGCTGAGTAACAAGAAAATCGGTAAACAGTATTTAATGAAAATCGGTATGTATAGTCGGAGAATAAGAAACTACAGTTTACGGTACAAAATATTTTACAAATCACAGAGTCGAAAGAAAACCAAATGTGTAGGCCTACAATATAGAAAGCTCATAACATTGATCAACAATAACATTACATTGACCATTGTTTGTCGTGATGTGCTTTGTGCCTTCTGTTGCCCCTCATCTCCGGTAGATAGGATTACTGCTGCGTACAGAGTATTTATTATTTTATTTCCGTTGCACCGACATAGATAGGTTTTTGGCGACGATGCGATAGGAAAGGGCTAGGAGTGCCTTAGGCCTTAAGGTACAGGCCCAGCATTTGACTGGTGTGAAAGTGGGAAACCACGGAATACCATCTTCAGCGCTGCCGACAATGGAGTTCGAATCCACTATCTCTCGGATGCAAGCTCACAGCTGCGCACCAATAACCACACGGTCAACTCACCCAGTCGGACAGACTGTAACAGCCTGCCTGAATAATGATGGGAAGTAGCTGGGGAGTTAGATAACTTTCTTCTTTAGCATGCCATTCCCCTGGTTTATAAATTTTCTGATACTACTGGTACGTAACACACTGGATCATCATAGCATCGGGGCTATTCAGTCCCTACTCTGAGGCACTGATTCGAATGAACAGTGTGCATATTTAGCAGAATAATGACAGATGAGTGTTCATGGCAATCTGCGGCCTGGTCATCCCAGCTCTGGAACTTTGGACTATTAGATTGGCACCGCAATCTAACCGCAGCACTGTTCATTAAAAGTGATAAGACGTGCGGCTTTCCATTTCATCGAGTATTTTATATGATAGCATTGCTTTCAATCGCTATATTCATACTTATGTTTTTGTAATGACCTATGTTGATTTCAGTTAGGAAAACCACAAAGTCAGTCTTTCTGAGAATCCCGTAGCGAAGCACGGGTACATCAGCTAGTTTATTATAAAACGGCCAAATCCACATGTGCGAAACAGTTCGCAGCCGCGACCCCACAAGTGTGGGAAAAGCGGTAGAACAAGAAATAGTGTAATCATGTAAGGAGTGCTAATATATATACTATGCAATCGTTCTTGAAAAAAAAAAATAATAGAAGAGTGTGACATACTGTACGGGAAAAAAAGAAAAAAAATACTGTGTGTACCGTACTAAGAGATTTTATACATGGTGATATGTATATTTGTGCTGATCGCATTTAATCAGTTATGTTTCCTACGCTGCATTATTGAATGAAAGAATCTGTTGTTCCAACGCGAGCGAAAAACTTTCTGTAGCTCCAGTCGATAAAGGATATTCTGATATCTGTTGAGTGAAATGTAAACTACGTGAACAGGAACAGAGACTCATCTTAACTCTTAGAGTGACGGGGAGCGCTATTGCGCTCCTCTGTAGCCTAGCGAAAAGTGCCAGGCGCGCTCCGTGTTGCAGCTGTCTACGTAAGTCGTTATAGTTTGCACATATCTGACAGATGGCAGCTCCAGTAGGCATCACTCTGTAGTAGATACTACATAGTTTCTAAATCTACCACCAGAATCTCTGTGCGACATGTTGTGTTGATATGATTTTTTTATATTTCAGCTGTTTGGCGCCTACCTGTAGACCATGTGTTCGTAATAATGGCGGCTAGTCTCGTATTGTGTTTGAAATCGATGACGATTTGGTACAGTATATTGATTATTTGAGTGACGATTCTGATTATATTGAGTCAGGCGATGATTCAGATGATACTGAGAGTAATAATAATGCCGGTAACGTTTCAAACAATGACGATGGTGGTTATGTTATCCAACTTACTCGTGTGACAGTGATGCATGTAATTTCCGATAAAGACGGTAATGATTGTGACGGGAATAATGATGGAATTGACGGTGACGGTAATGACGATGATGACCAGATTCCCGATTTTCGTAAAATTCAGTTCGATCACGACGTGCAATTTTAGCCCTAGATGCTAGACCAAATCAGTATTTTAATCCATTTTCACAAGAACTATTACTCTTAAAACAATGATATTTTACAAACTAGTAAACAATGCATCAGTATGCACGGGAATAACAAATTTAGGTGAATACGATGAAAATATTAGGATATACTGAGATCCAAATTTGAATTTTAAAATTTTTCCAAAATTGCATGAACAGATTAAATTTTTTCCTCGGAAGTATGGATTATTTTCGTGATGTTAATGTAATGAGTGAAGAGGGGGATCAATTAGCTACAAGAAAATGTAAACTACAATGAGATCTTGAAAAGTGAGGATAGGATATGCTTTTATCTTCGGTGCTGCATATTAGGCATTTTCTCTCTGGCATTCTTAGCAACCACGGCAGTAAGGGAGCCGGCACTAAGAGGGTTAATACGTCCCGACGGTGGATTCCATCTTGCAAGACATCATTTTAAGAAGAATAGAACTTAGGAAAAGTAATATTAGGTGTCATCCATTAACACTGTATATTTGTGATATGTTTCTTCGTTACTGTATATAAAGATTTAACATGGGATGAATTGCCAATGTGGCCAGCAGTGTATATAGCATTTGTTTTATTTCCAGAGGAGTAGCGTTCAAAACTGGACATTGTGTTGCCATCTGTTGTGCGAAAGGTGAACTATCTCATTCCTACAAATATAAACGGAAGGCATGAGCAATCTACAGAATGTAAAATAACACTTTTTGGGTTATCATGAATAAATAACTCAGTCTTAGTATAAACTATAGCAACTTACAACGCATTACATTTTTAAACAATTATTTATTAACGTGTAAGTAGTGCCAGTATGTCGAAAATATGTCTCGTTACAGTGCATTCAGTCTTGAAAGACATCATTTTTAGAAGAATTTAACTTAAGTAATATTAGATGTCATCCATTCATACTGTATATTTGTGATACATTTCTTTGTTACTGTATATAAAGCTTTATCGTTAGATTAATTGCCAGTGTTGCCAGTAGTGCATATATTAGTTGTCATTTTATTTCAAGAGTAGCGTTCTAAACTGGACATTGTATTGCCATCTGATATGGAAAGTGTAAACTATTTGTGCTATCTCGTTCGTTTCCGGAAGTCATACAGAGCGGCCGGAAGTCATAAAGAGCCGTCTGCCCTAAACCGGAAGAATGAATGAACGAACGAACCTGAAGGCGGAGAGCGCCGACTTCCTCGGCTCGCTCCAACCTACCCGCTCTCAAGAGTTGACTCTTTTGAACGACTCTCAGTTAGGAGCGGGAGCGAATGAGCTAGCTCCCACAAAAGAGCTAGTTCGACCCATCACTACAACCTAGATCATGGTGGAACAGAAAGACTTTGCACTTTTCAATTCTTGCAAAGTGCAAAGTTGAAAAGTTGCAAAGTTCGTTCGTGGAACAGGCCCCAGCTCTTGAAACAGCATTTTGCAAAAAAAAAAAATTAGAAAAATGCACAGACAGATGACAGAAAACTTCTAAATAATTTTGGGGTGGGGGGGGAGGGAAATTATCTGAACTTTTATTTTCCCCACTAAATTTCCATTTCAAAATTGATGGTGGTAAAATTACTTACGTAATATGGTATTCCAGTTGAACAGAGAGGAGAGATTGCCAAGATAAGAGATTGGCAAAAAGGAGTGGCTTTTAACAATGATTGCCACCATCCTTATTCTATCCGTTGCTGATAACGGCTGTAGTTGAAATTTTGGGCCCATGTGTCAAAGCAGGTCGCAACAAAGATCTAAAGAATACTCCAGAAGCGACGTGCATCTGTTGTCTCTCCAGTGAGGTGCTAGAAGTGGATGGAGATCAGTGACCTACAAGTCCAATCCAGAAGCTCCCTGGATAAGGGTGAGGTGGGGGAAGGAGTTCAGTCAGTCATTGATCTTCATTTATAGGTGGGCCGGCACAAGGTTGCACTTGACAGTAGTAAGTCATGTTGGCACCACTACAAAAATCAAATGAAGAACGTCACCCGTCAGTCAGAATCACCAATCTACTACTTTTAATGTCAGATACAGTTCCACATTTTATTCACGTTAATTCATATTTAATTCCGCGTAGTGCTTATAAATTTGTATTTGCTTACACAAATATGAACATTTTTAAAAAATTATAAGGTTTAAGCGAGCCACAAAATAAATACGAACTATTTTCAGTTGATTGTTTTTGGCAATATGGGTAGTATAGTGGTGCCATCTATAAGTAGCTTGACTACTGTATTGAAGTGTTGCCGTTTTGTCTGTCGCCGCTGGCACGTGGTCGGGTGTGATTCGCGCGTTTATGAAAGTTTTGTTTTCATTGTGATATAATTGTGAAATTTTATTTTAACGAATGCAGTGCAATGTCTTGGAAATGACAACATGGTCTTAAAGTGCGAAGTGGAGTGTCCCTTAATAGTCAGGCAGTAGAATTAGTGCGGAGAATTCGTGAGTTTTACGAGTGGGGGAGGAAATTCGTAAGCTTGTATAGCCGTCTCTCTGTTCCTGCAGATCATGTTGTGGAACGCATATGTCAAACATTAGGGCTTTCAAAGCGTTCTGTTATTCAGAGAGGGTTTGGCCTCCAGGAACAGAAGGACAAAGGGATTGGGGAACATAGCAGTAGCGGAAACGGGGCTGATAGTAGTGACTTGTTTCACAGCACTCCGGGAAAGAAACTAATTAAGCCAACTCCTATAACAGGAATTATTATATCCAAGGGCCCCCTGCTCAACATAACCGAAGATTTCTACATTTCTTTGGACCAATACGCTAACCCCAATCATAACATTAATGATATTACAGAGAAAACCAGCATCATTTTTGATAAAGCCATTCCGGCATTAAAGAATGATTACCTCAAAATAGTAAACACATGCTCCAACAAACCAACGAATCACAAGCCCGACCCCGCCCCCACTTCCCCAACGGCCACTCCTTCCCCTCCACCTACATCCCCCTCCACAGCTAATATGAGCCCCAGACGCACTCGCAGTAGAACACAACAAGCCTTCAAACACATTGGCACAAGACCTCCACAACAACTATAGTAAGTACTCTTTCTATACACACACCAGGCATTCCTTCATACACACACCACCGGTATACTTATATTAGCTTATCTTTACAGACTACAACCACAAATGTAGACGAGAGAGGTGTTGCCACCAACTGCTTCTAAATTCAAACTCAAGACCTGCAGTTTACTATATTAAAACTTACCAGAGTACATCACAAGTTGGAATATATAACAGAATAAAATTTCTTCATGACAAAGGTCCATATCAATATGACGCATACCAGCTTCAGAACATTCTCGAAGATTACCTCACACAGCTAAAATCAACATAACATAGAAGCAAAGGAACCACACAGAAGATAGAAGAATGGAATCTATGTAACATGAAGAAAAAAAAATTTAACAAGTGTCTACCTATACATACCAAATTTTAATGTGTTAAAACTTTTTTAAGTGTTTTATATTGTGGCCCATATGTTTTAATATGTTCTACATACTCATGTTCTAACTTATTGTAACTTTATACCTTGACTATAGATATTTTAATTTCATGCTACTGTATACATTTCCATCCCCCATTAGACATCCGGATGTCTAATACAATAACAACTTGTGAATTGTCTAATGGCTGGAAACAAATCATGTACTAGCTGATGATGGCCGTTAAGAGCCGAAACCGGTACCAGTTTAATCTATTTAAAATAAATTGTGTATTGATTGGTGGAAAAACACATTTCTTATGTATACTTTCTTATCTATACTAAGAACTCTCAGAGCGACAGATATGGATAATTTGTTTATCCTGGCAAACTTAGGGACAGCTGTCCCTGCCTTACTTGACCGGTAACAGAATTAGATTGATAAATAATGAATTACAAACCATTAAAAATGATCTTTCATAAACTAAACTATGTAAAACTACAGTAGAACCTCGATAATTAAAAATCGGTCAATTCAAAATGCCGCCTAATTCGAAGAATCTCTTGTTTCCGGAAACACGAGGTACTGTTTTGCATGTTACTTAAATTGTTTAATTCGAAATATGGATAGTTGGTAATTTAAAGAACGTCGGTCCCAGTATTAAAATTAAGACTTTTAATTCGAAATTGTCGTCCATTTTGTGAAAAATAATATTTTACGGCGTAATTTGAATGAAAAATTCTCTGCATCTCGATAGAATGTCTTCCGGAACATGCAGGGGTATCTTTCCGAAATTTGACCTTGTGTGCCTACAGCGTGCTTCAGAGTTGTCAAGTTCTAGTGAAATCATAGTTCTTTTCAGTGTTGCCAATTTAGTGGATAGTGGATTTTTTGGCGGAACTCTAGATTTATTATAGCAGAATTTAGTGTTTTGTCCATTTTATGTTTTGTAAAAATTTGTATTCCAGTCTTTCTCTGAGCTATTCCATATTTCTTGTCAGGAGCTAGCAGTCACGTGAGGAAAACATGTTAGGCCTATTTGGATTTGATGTTATGAGCTCATGGTGTCATAAATTTATAAAGCCGTGTATACACTTGAGCATTCGCCCCGAATGAGCATGCGTTGCAGATTCGGGAGCGCACAAGCACGACCCGCATGCCAATCTGTTGAGCAAGTTTCCACCTCGTGCAGACCGAGAACACTCTGTTTAGGTGTAGTGTAGTGTTTTGCCTGACCTCAGGCTACAATGGTGAATCGAAAATTGATCGTTGCCAGTGAGTGTTATATGTATTTATTGCATTACTTGGAAACAAAAAGGAGAAAGCGGTGGTGGCAAAGAAAACTGTATGAAGAGAGATGCAATGCTCAATTGTTAAAAACGATCGGACATGAAACAGATGACAATGTTAAAAATTTTACAAGAATGCCATCCGAGGACTTTGGATATTATCAGGGCTACAATTGAGAGAGAAGACACAACATTTAGGAAAGCCATATCTGCTGAGGAACGCCTAGCTGTGACACTGCGATTTCTGGCTACAGGAGACTCTTACGCGAGTCTGGAGTACCTCTTCAAAATTTCGAAAGGAGCCATTGGCAGAATCATACTTGAAGTTTGCCAAGCCATTGTAGCCTCGTTAAGGGATTATGTCATTGATCTCAAAAGTTCGGGTAGTTTAGTTTTATTTATTTATTCTGTTTAACACAGCTGCAAGAACAAAGAAACACTGCAAGACTTAAAACTGTTCAAGTCATGATGCTTCTTTTCATTCCTGCCTATTCCCTCTGGTAGGAACCCTTGAGGCTTTCAATTTTCTTGTGGCACTCACCTTTTGGAAATTGCGTGAGGGCAGCAATTTCACTCCAAGCATTGTCCTTTTTTAAGGTATTGTAATAGAACTCGTCCTTGGGATACTTGTGGTAGTACTCCGGGAGGATAGGAGAATTATCCTGGGACAATTCCATTTCAACTGGAAATTATCTTTCACACTCTTCCTTCACTTCACTTGCACGAGATCATATATGCATAGTGGAAACGGTCAGCTCATACTGTTCGGGCTACCCCACTCGTCATGAACTGTCCACACTGAACACAAACAGAGCATGTGCTCACTTTGAGGTACCAACAACATTCAGATTGGGCTGAGGCATGCAAATCCATTCGGTTTGCCCTGTACTCATCTGAGCAAAATTGGGCAAACTCATGCTCATTCGGGGCGAATGCTCAAGTGTATACGCGGCTTAACGCGTATGAAAGGGCACTTACTCTTAGTTGATGAATGACGACAGATAATGAAACTGAAGCTGTGAGAGAGTAGCATTTATATTTATGCTATGAAGGAACACAGTTTAATGAACTGACCTGTTCTTTGTGTGGCCCCTGAAGTAGGGGATTCATCTAGTTTTCAACCGGATCTAAAACGCAAGTTTTAGCTCGTGGGCAGGGGGTTAATCCTGGTGAAATTCACAGATCAGGTGAGTGCAGACATCTGCTTTTATTCTTCTTGTTTTCGAATAGGTCTACTATGGACCACGTTAAGTATCATTCATTTACGGTTCTTCCTCTTTCGATCGGCCCAGTACTTCTTCATCCTTTCGGAGTGGGCTTCTTTACGTTCTCGTGACCAGTTGTTGCCGGTCCGTTTTTTTCTACTTTGATCTTTGAATCCCTTAATTTTGTTGATGATTTTTCTGTATTCCTGTCTGTTGTACACTGCCTGCTGTGATATATTATTTTCCTCCATATCCTCCTTGACCCCTTTAAGCCAGCTAGTTTGTGTCTTCCTGTTCTCCATGTATTCCAGAATTCGCTTGGCTGTTCTCTCTGGTGGCATTCTTTTAATGTGTCCGTAGAAGCAGAGTCTTCTCTTCTTGAAGGATGTTGTGATTTTTTCGGTCCTTTTGTATAGTTCCTCATTTGGTCGCAGTCTAAATTCTTGACCCACTTTCCTGGGCCCTAGTATCTTCCTCAAGATCTTCCTTTCTGTCTTTTCAATGTTTTCTAGTAAGCCCTTCCTGTTCAGTGGAATACATTCGATCGCATATAGACTCTCTGGTTTGATGACAGTGTTGTAATGTCTGATTTTTGCAGTGAATGAAACTGATTTTTTATTGTAGACATTTCGACATAACTGGTATGCTGCTTCCATCTTTCTTGCCCTTTCCTGTAATGCTATTCCTGGTAGTCCTGTTGGGGTTATCCATTCCCCTAGATATTTAAACTTCTGTACTCTTTTAATTGTTCCATATTTGGTGACAATATTTTGTGTCGGATCCTTTTTGTCCTGAATCATTAGTTCCGTCTTTTCGAAGGATATCTGAAGTCCCGTCTTTACAGCAGTCTCTTGAAGTGTTTCAATTTGTACCTTGGCTGTTTCAGTGTCTTCTGCCAGTATTGCCATATCATCTGCGAATGCTAGACAGTCAATTTTGACTCCAGATCTTTCCAGTGATATTCCATTTTTCACCCCTAATTCCATCAGTCTCTTCCTCCACTCTCTGACCACTTTTTCAAGTATAACATTAAACAGAAGTGGTGACATCCCGTCCCCTTGTCAGACACCTGTTTCGATCTTGAATGGTTTTGACAACATACCCATAAACTTATTATTATTATTATTATTATTATTATAACTCATTATTATTGCTCATTATTTGAGACCGGATTTCTTGGAAGAATTTTAGCGGATTTTTAGTAGTATTTAGCGGATCTTAAAAATATATGTTGGGAACACTGGTTCTTTTGTATTCTGGTAGTTACTCATTTTACTTCAGGTTTCAGTGTGCGGTTATAAACTTCAAAGTTATTATATTTTATTCTGTGTTTTAATTAATGTTATGGTATTTTAGTTTAGTGTTCCTTTTTTGTGTTGCGAGATGGCTAAGCGTCGGTATTCTTCCAAGACACTGAGCTGGAAAATGAAAATTATAAGGGAGGTCGACAAAGGACAAAAAAACTAAAACTGAAATAGCTAAAGACTTTGGAATTCCTTTGTCCACGCTTTCAACGTTTTTAAAAAACCGTGAGAGCATAGCAGCTTAAGAAATGCAAGGTGTAAATACAGCAAAGCGAATGCACATTCGAGGAGCTGAACACGCTGATTTGGAAGTACAGTTGATCGAGTGGTTTTGGTATGTTCGGGCGAACAATACCCCTGTTGATGGCAATATTATTAAGGGGAAGGCAAATGAACTGGCGCTAAAGATAGGGCTTGAGTTTGTGTTCGAACAGATGACTTCAGCGTTTTAAGGAACGGCACAATATCATGTGGCAGGCAGTATGCGGAGAAGCAGAATCGGTGAACACTAGCAATGCAGACGTTTGGCGAGAAAGCGTGGCTCACATAATCAGTTCGTATGCACCGAACAATATCTTCAATGCCAATGAGACTGTATTGTTTTTTAATGCCGAGCCCAAACAGACTTATTGTTTTAAAGGAGAGTAGTGCCATGGTGGGAAATCTTACAAGGATAGGGACACAGTCCTGTGTTGCAATGCGGACGGAACAAGAGACTTCCTCCCCTCATTATAGGCAAGTTTGAGAAGCCACAATGTTTTAAGGGCATCAGGCACTTTCCATGCAAATACAAGTCTTCTAAAAATTCCTAGATGACAGGCAAAATTTTTGAGGATTGGCTGGTATACCTTGAGCGCATAATGGCATGCCAGGACAGAAAAATACTTCTGCTGTTGGATCAGGATCAGTATGCTGCACACAAACATAATTTAATTTTAAAATGCACGTCTTCTTTTTCTGTCAGCCAACACTACGAGCTACTTGCAGCCCCTAGATCAAGGTATAATTTCATCCGTGAACCGTGCCTACAGAAAGCAACTGGTGTGTTACTTTCTCTGTGAAGCTGCTAGAAATGTTCCGGCGGGAGAAATACGCCAGTGGAACGTGATTGATGCAATGCAGAGTGTGACAGTTGCCTGGGACGCTATTCCTTCATCAACAATCAAGAACTGCTTCGTCAAGTGTGGTTTTGGTTCGTTAAATGAAGTAGAAGACAGTGAAGATGAATGGGAGGAGTTACGGCAAAAGTTCGATGTCGGTATAACTTTCTCCGAATACATCACCATAGACCCTGCACATGATGCCAGAGGGTGATGCAGCTACAGCTGATGCTGAACGCGATGAAAATATGGTGCAGGTGGCAACTATTCTGTCAAAAAATTATGTACTTGCCGCTCTAGCCATGTTGGATTCTGTGATAAGTGCAAGTGATGCTGACGATGCTGCAATTAAGACTATGGCCTATTATGGAGCAGTTCGTAACTAATGTTTATAAAAAGTAACAAAATAAGCCAAATGTGACAAAAAACCAGGACCATTAAACATTTGCGAACTTTTCAGGTTATTTATTATTCTTGATATTTGTTATATATGTCTGGGTTTTTAAAGTATGTTTTGTTGGTGTCATGTTTCCAATTTGGACAGTCTTGTTGGCTCCCCTGTGCAAGTGCTTTATACTGTACTTAAATTGAATAGGTTATAACCTATTTGCTTATCCCTTTGCTGTTCCCCATTTAAAGGCTGTTGCCCTGCTGTAATTACCGTGTTTTCTGACAGTGTCCTTTAAATCCAAATAGGCACAGCAGTCTAAATACCACTCGTTAAAAGAAAATAACTAGAAGTCAAACGAATAAAGATATAAATGTAATCTCTTTTGCATTTTGTTCCTAAATGATTAATGCATATAAATGTGTACTCACCCTAATTTTGAATATCCACATTTCGCTCCTGATGGTATTCCAAAAAGCACCCCGTCCTACACAGTGGAAGATTGCACTGCTTACATTTGAATGTCATTTGCTTGTCTCTTCCAAAGCTGCCCTATTTTTCGTTTCTAAACACAAAGCACACATTTGGCATGACCAGGTATCTTCACAAAAGAATGAAATAATTTAGACCGAGCTCAATAGTTGCAGTCGCTTAAGTGCGGCCAGGATCCAGTATTCGGGAGATAGTAGGTCCGAACCCCACTGTCGGCAGCCCTGAAAATGGTTTTCCGTGGTTTCCCACTTTCACACCAGCCAAATGATGGGGCTGTACCTTAATTAAGGCCACGGCAGCTTCCTTCCACTCCTAGCCCTTTCCTGTCCCATCGTCGCCATAAGACCTATCTGTGTCGGTGCGACGTAAAGCAAAACAGAAATAATTTAGGGGATGGGCAACCGATGGGTAAACTTCTTTTCCTTCCCATATGTTTGCGGGACGTAAATTTCCCATCCAGCTGTTGCACCAAGTTGCGCCAGAAGATCAGCTGTCTGTTTCCATGACCTGTGAAAGCTGATCGGTTACTCATATTATAAAAAATGAAACTGTTCACAACGCACATATTGATCACAAAATGAAAAATGAATTTCCATCATTTTTTAGACAATCGCCCAACCCCGTAGTATTCTTTTTTCTGATCACTGATGTCCACCCCACCCGGGACTCCTGATTTTCGAGCTCTGAACTTTGGAGCGTGGGTTGGCGACCACGGGGGCCTCAGCTGAGTCCTGGCATTGCTTCCACTTACTTGTGCCAGGCTCCTCACTTTCACCTATCCTATCCGACCTCTCTTGGTCACCTCTTGTTCTTTTCCGACCCCGACGCTATTAGGTTTGCGAGGGCTAGGGAGTCTTTCATTTTCACGCCCTTCGTGGCCCTTGTCTTTCTTTGGCCGATACCTTCATTTTTCGAAGTGTCGGACCCCTTCTATTTTTTTCTCTGATTAGGGTTATATAGAGGATGGTTGCCTAGTTGTACTTCCTCTTAAAACAATAATCACCACCACCACCACTCCTGATTTTCGACAGTTTTCCCTACCTCCCAATTATTCTATTATTTCTCCCGATTTTAGCTTTTTTGTGAACTTCAAACATCTGTTTTCAAAGCCCGCCATTTCAGCTTTGTATGCCAATGACCGGAAGTCCTTCGCTCATTGGCCGCATTCAAATGAAATATTGAGGTTTATTAATATGAGAAATGCACGCGAATGTGCGATGTTTATTGAAACCTGTATATCGCGACGCAGATATAGATTGTCACTCTCTTATTCTCGCGTGCTATGTTCATGTTCGTTCGCGTCAGTCAATTGCAGGTTATAAACTTCATTTTCTTTGTCCGTATTGAAGATCTACTTGTGATACAATTCCTTCAGTTTTGCCAATTGCCACCTTTTGTATTCACTCTTTCACCCCCTTAGTGATGTAATATCCAAAAATCCTTCCTTAGTGAGCAGCTACACTACAATATAAATGTAGGCCTATCCTCAAAATTTCATTTCTTTATGTTCAGTAGTTTTTGCTCTGCGGTGATGAATCAGTCAAGACATTGTTTTATATCAATATATATATATATATATATAAAAATAGCATTGTGCTTCGCATAATCGCACAGGTGCATGATGCAATATATTAATCTATGCATTTGCTAAGTAATGGCATCTGATTCACATGTGTGGAGCATGAGTTCATACTATTTTCGGAAGGCTTATCAGAGACTAATCATCTCACTCACATACTTCCTGTTAGGGAATAGGGAGGTGTAATTTTTAGCCTTGAAACAACTGTCTGATTTTGAGACAATAAGTGTTGTAAAATATACCATAGTACTCCTGTATTGTTGGAAGTTGTAGTGGCAGTGTTCTTAATTATTAGAAGTGTTAATGAATTTAATGTGTGACTATGAGGAAGCCGTCATATGTACAAAGCTAAAGAATCGGACCAAGTGAGTTGGTGCCATGCGGTTAGAGGCGCTCTGCTGTTAGCTTGCATTCGGGAGATAGTGTTTCGAACCCCACTGGCGGCAGCCGTGAAGATGGTTTTCCAGACAAATGTTGCGGCTGTACCTTAATTAAGGCTATGGCTACTTATTCCCACTCCGAGCCATTTCCTATCCCATCATTGCCATAAGGCTGGCTGAAAAATGAGACGCAGGTCCATGCGGTGACGCAGGGTGACTCGCAGTGAGTTTCTGCGGACCACAGAACTGACTGGACCCGCACATGTTACGGCGCAGGGTGACGTGACGCTGATGCTGCCCATGGTGACCCTGCGAACCGCAGTCTCTTCCGCAGTTTCCTGCAAGACTCACGGTGACTTTGGTTGTTCTCAATGTTGCTAATCCATTTTACTGACTCAGGAATTCTTTTTGAAAATCATATTAAATGTATTTTTTGTCTAAATCACCATAAACTATATATTGTGTTTTGAGGAAGAAATAATGTACAATGTAAAGCAACAAAATACCAATTTATTGCAGATAAATGTTTTATCTATTGATGAATACAAAAATAATTGTTTTGAAGTGAGAAATTCCGAAAATAAACTCGTGTGACAAATACAAATTATTTGTAATGGCTAAACTGAGATATACAAATTGAAAACAACTTATTTCCATACACAAAAAGTGAGTTTTAGTGAGGTAAATAAGTAACAGATAATGTGACGAATTATGACGAGTGGGTATGAGAGAAGGAAGTAATTAAGTTTTTTTTTTTACAAGTTACTTTACGTCACACCGACACAGATAGGTCATAAGACTGTGTGCTGAAACTGCAATCCTACTTCCGAAGATTGTCGCCGCGACTCGGATCTGCCGTGAAGAATTCAACGCGAGTCACCCTGCGTCACCTCATGGACCTGCGTCTCATTTTGCGGCTGGCCTAAGACCACTATTTGTGTCGGTGCGAGGTAAAGCAAATTATACAATGTTGAGACAAGGAAAATTTTAAAGCATGTGTGCGCCCATTGGCTTTCTGAGGGCAAATGTTTATCCAGGTTGTTGGAACAGTGGCAGCCTTTGTCCAGTCCACTCTATCTGAAGTGAAGCCTGGTAAGACAAATCAGCTTGGAAGTCTCGAAACTTTCCAAAGATTAAACAAACCACTTTCAAGGAAAAGAACCAATGAATCACCCAAAACAACTAACAGGATTCCTTCATTAAGTGCAGTCTATCTCCTGAAGGATTTTTATGTTCCAGTCATCAAATATAAATAAGTCTTTATGTCTGTTTTTATCAAATGTTATTCCTACATTTGATAAACCAAAAGTAATTTTGCTGTCAAGTGTGTGTCACATCCATTTACTGCAGGATCTGCTGCCGGACATATTAAGGAATTTGATATCGAAATTTGTACAACCTTCAGTGGTTAAATTCTCCTCTCGTTTGGAAGTTGATTACCACAGCAGGAGAAACTAGAAGAATGATTTTGACTTGGTCATTGGTAGTTGCAATTCCCAATTCGTAGAGTATCTGAAGCATGATGAGGAGGAATTTTTCTCATCAGTTCGAACATACTTCACTGATAGATTAGTTTGTGTTGTTCTTGGTATTTTAACAATCCCTCACTGCAACGTTGAATGTGGGAGGATATTTAGTCAGGTGACTAAAACATGAACACAGTTCAAGTCATCTATTCGTGATGAAAACTTGGAGAGGTTGTTGACAGTAAAATCAAGGTTACAGGGCAACTGCTTTCAACAAACTTTTGACAGAGGGTTTCTCAAACAGGCAAACTATGCCACTGCTGCTTCTTTTAATCAACAGCAATTTTCTGCTGATGGAGAAGTTTCTGTAAATCAATAAGATGGAAGGAAGGTAGTCCTACCATACCATACATGTTTTTGTAAGTTTTCCGGTATTGTATATTTAGGTATCACCGAATATGAATACATATGAGAGTAAAATATTTGTGGATTTAGGTTCCACTCAGTTCCACTGGAAATATGTGTTAATTTAAATGTGGACTTGGCAACATGATGCATTGAGCTTGCTGGGATAATGTATGTATTGTGCAAGACACGTAGAATAAGCAGTTTTGACCAATTGTATCTGCTGATTTTTCCTGATGTCCGTATCAAAATCTATTTTTTGGTTTTGTAAAGTTGGCAGGTATGAATTTCTATTTCTTCATTGCCTTTACTAATTTTTCGTTTCACTGTACCATCATTCACAGAATCTGAATTTGTTGACAGCATAAGAACAGGACGTTTATCTTTCTAGACTGTTGCTGTTACACCCTCATTTTGCATTTTCCCCACATTCTCCCCGCTTGAGTTTCAACTATGCAGGTTTCCTAAACTGATCAGACCAACCCTTTCTGTTTATCCTCTTTGTTGCGCAACCATAGGTGTTATGGGTTAGCAATCATTTCATCACTTTTGTAGAACTGAAAAAGTTATAAAATAAACGTGATGCCACTTTCCCCAGTATGACTCTTGTCAGGTGTAAAACCACCTGCTCTCCTACTAATAAATTCTAGTCCCGTGTTTCTTTCTTCCCTTTGTAGCCATTTCCACTGTCAGCAATATGCCATGCTTTGATACCACATTTGGTGGGTTTCCCTGGGAGGTACTGTTTCAAGACAAATCTTCCCTTGAAACCTATCATAGCTTCATCTACTGTGAGTTCCCAGTCAGGTGCGTACAAAATTCTGAATTTTTCGAAAAGTTGCAGAGATGGTCTTGTTTTGTACAGAATATCGTAATGTTCGTATTGTGGTGTTGGCCTGTTTACTTGGCTACTTAGATGTAAATACAGTATGCCCAAGTTTCCTAAATTGTTTCAGTATCATTGCCTGCCTTACTAACGTGCGCACGCAAAAGTCTCCTAGGAAGTAATCGTCTGTTTCAGGTAAAACAACCAGTCCCATATAAATTAGAATTCCTACATATGGCCTACTTTCATCAGTGTTAGTGTCTTGCCAGGTAGTATCAACAGTGCCAGTTTTTCTTTGTAAATATTCGGCATGAATATTAGTTTGCTCTGCTACTAGCTCATAAAATTCCAATCCCACAAATAATTCAAAAGACTTTTTCTGAACTCCCGGAAGGTAAATAGTGATTTGGACCAGCATTGTTTTCCCATATTTTCAGTTCATCAAAATAAATATTGTGACTCCAGTTATCACTAGTAACATTTCTTTGTAGCCCTGTCCCTCGATCTTCACACAATATTTGTTCACACTCATAATTCTCAGAATCATTATCACTACTACATTTATCAGAATACAATTCTGAACTATAACTAGAAGCTCACTATCTCCACTCTTAACTTCTAACATATCTTCAATTTTGCATTCTTTCATACCTTTCGACTCAACTCCGCGATTAGACTACACATATATAGATGTTGATTCCCATAGGGAACCTGAAATATTTGTCCCAAATGAGTAAATTTATAATACCAATATAAATGGTCCGTTATTGGACATTATAAATTTTCCAGCTAACTCATTCCTGGTTGCCAGCTAAGTAACATTAGTAATTTTAACAATGCAGCTGTGGCAATACATAAATCTTGCAAGTCATGAAAAAAACCATGACTATATAGTACCAACGTGCAAGATTAATAGTAACTGTAAGACGTCGTATCAGCAAGTAGGGTCCTTAAACTGTATGGTTAGCGACACTGAATCGAACCCAACATTTAGAAAATAACTATAAATCACTACCTTCACTATTAACAGGGGAGAAAGAGCAAGGTGTACCCATAGTATATAAGCTTACATGACAGGAAGTATACAACACTTCCAAGACATTGGACATTGTTAACTTCTTACAGTCAGTAAATTATATGTGTAAAACTCTTGAGTGATTGCACCCAAGGAATTAAGAATTAATCCTATCCGTTCAAATTCAGGAGCTTATGTCATTTTAGATCTATCAGTACTTATCAATATCGAGAAGGGACGCGCATATGTTGAAGAGTGAGATTCTGTTGAATTCAGAACTCAAAAGATGTCTATGGTTCGTTGTGAGGTTGTATCCATAATGATGTCTTTAGACTAATCCTATTGAACAAATAAACATTTTCTGTCTCTTGTTTCTTTATGTACAGTCCCTGGTGTTGATGGTGTGATTCACAACGATAATGGAATCCGTGTATCTACTCCCGAACAGCTGGCCAAGTTGAAGCCAGCTTTTGTCAAACCACACGGAACAGTGACTGCTGCTAATGCTTCATTTTTGGTGAGTGTTCAGAATTAAAAGTGAATAATCGCTGGATAACTGCAAGAAGTGGTGGTTGTTTGTCATTAGTCCATAGACTAGTTTGATGCAGCACTCCATGAGCTAATCTTCTCATTTCTACATCTGCTCTAATCTGCTTGTCATATTCACACCTTATTCTAACTGCCTACTTTTTCCTCAAAAACCAACTGAACAAGTTCTGGATGTCTTAAGATGTGTTGTCATTCTATCTCTTCTTCTGGTCAAATTTACCCAAATAGATCTCCTTTCACCAGTTCAATTCAGTATCTCTTCATTTGTGATTCGATCTATCCATCTCACTGTCAACACCACATTTCAAAAATCCTATTTTCTTTCTGAGCTAGTTTCCATGTTTCACTTCCATACAAAAGCATGCTCCAGACGAAAGTCTTTAAAAACATCATTCTAATTTCTATATCAATGTATGAAGTGAGCAAATTTTTTTTTCTTAAGAATGGTCTTCGTTGTCATTGTAAGTTTACTACCCAAGTAACAATATTCATCTACTTCCTTTAAGGCTTCATTTCCTAATCTAATATTTTCTGCATCACTTGACTTTGTACGATTGTATTCCATTACTTTTGTTTTAGACTTATTTTCATCTTTACTCCTTCCCTTAGATTCTGTACATATTCAGTAATATAACCAGGTCTTCTGCAGTCTGAAATAAAATATTAGGTTTTGATTTCCATTCCTTGGATTGTGATTCTCTTCCCAAATTCCTCTTTGATTTCCTTTACAACCTGTTCTATATAAACATCGAAAAGGATGGGGAACAAACTGCAGCCAGCCTTGCCTCAGTCCTTTCTGGATTGCTGCTTTGTTTTCAAAGTCTTTGATTCTTATCACTGCAGACTGATTTTTATAAAGTTTGAAGATAATTCTTCATTCTTGGTATCTGATCCTGATCACCCTCAGAATCTCCAATAGCTTGGTCCCATCAACATTTTAAAAATTGCTGTTCATGTCTTTCAAAGTGCCAAAAATAAGTGCTTAAAATACTGGCTTGATGCCATGCTGAGTTTGACATTTCATTTAGTGCCAAATGTGTTGACATCTTTTTTTAACTAGTTGCATGTGGATTGATGTATGTGCAACTCATCACATAATGCATTGTAAATTGGTGTAATCTAATTCCGTATTGGTAAAACTTGGATGAGTTGTTCATTCACAGAACCCCATATTCTGTACAAACAACAGCCCTTTTAAAAACAGTTTTGATACTTATTGCACATCTTTAACTGCTGTATATGTAGCAATTTGTAGTGTAAAGATCATATTTGAAAAAATGATATATGCTTCTTTTGCTTAACATACGTAATTATAAAGTAGTAAGATACAAATTAACTGTCAAGAGTTACTCTTATCACTGTTGTGTTTATTAATAAAACAGTACATTTTTCAGTTGACACACCTTCACCTTTGTTTGATTTTTAAGCCCTGGCAGTACATTTGTGTGATGTTTTGAAGTCACAGAAGTAAACATCACTTTTGTATTTCATAATGCGAATTCCTGTGTTGAGCTCTACTTCAACCGTGTCACATAAGTATGGCCTAGGCGTAATGTAAATCACGTTTATATGAATATCATTTTTTTAAAAATTTGGATCCATTGCAAGTACATCAGTGTGAGGTTGTGAACTTCAATAAAATCGGAAAAATCATACAGTACAGTACATTGTCCATTCTTTGCACTGACAGTTAAATTCTATGCTGAAAAGAATCAGATGCCATAAATAGCTTAGAATATCTAACAATAGCATCTACGTTCCATACAGATAAACATTTATTATGATTGTTACAGGTTGCAATTAATGATGAATAGTTCATGAAATCAATGTTATGCTGCATACTCATAGGTAAGGACAGACTCCCTGTGGAAGACATAAACACTGCAGTTACTTTCACTGTTCAGTATTAAATCAGTTTTACGTTGTACACAAAATGTGTTATTTGGATGAAGCTTTCATACCTGATCTAGGCTCCATCACCAGGATAGTTGCAGTTTATGACCAGATGCAGCTTACGGTTGTTGAATGAGAATCCCCTCCTGTTGTCGCTGAGTATCGCCTTGTAGTGAAAAAAAAAGGTATTTCGACAACACATGATGTAACAATTAAAATTGAAATAATTGATAAGGAGATTCCACCTATTCAATACCAAAGAATAAGAGATGTAGTGAATTACATTCTTATTTAATAATAATTAGAAATGGTACTGGTTTCGACCCTTGTCCAGGTCATCATCAGGCGATTAAGAAATGGAAAACAATGCATAGGATCAGTAGAAGAGGCAATATGAAAAGGAAATGAACGGGGGTAGACACTGTAAAACTTAGAAGTAAAATAGAAGTCAATCAAAAGAAAAACAGTGCGCAATTCTCTTAGCGGCAGCAAGTCACACGCAGCGCTAGGCAAAGTCCCACAATGATTACGAATAACGGAGAACTGTTCAAAGCCAGTTATTTAAACACTGTCAGGCATAAAGTCACGTCACAATCGAACACATACGAAGGTCCATATTCGTGTAGGAGTTGAAGACGAGCAGATTCATTGAAGCAACTTGCCAGCTTGATATTCAATATGGAACAATGAAATTTTTAACTTTAAATAAACACATGATGTAATCGGAGCGTATTTGAATAGAGTTAAATCACTTGGAGAAAATTCCTGGAAATGTGCAGTTAAAGAATTTCCACAAAGAATGTCGCTTATTCCACACAGGTGCATAAGTCCACTTTTCTTTTCTAGTACATTTCCTAATTTTCTACACACCCTAGATGTCACTGTTCCTTTTGCATGCTTTAATTTCTGCTCAATGTACTTTACAACATCCACTTTGTTTTACGATCGCTCCAGATAAAGAATAAAAATTGGACTTTATGTAAGCCAGGTCCGCTTTTAAAGTAGCACTTGAAAATAAAATATTACAGAGGTGTCAACTATTACAGATTGTCCGTAATTATTATGGATTTCACCTCACGATTACGGAATTACAAAGGGGAAATTATTACAGAAGAGCTGACATTATCACAAAAAAAAAATTTCTACGGAAAAAAAAAAGGAAAAATGTTCAATCCTTTTGAGCCTTTCTCCTACATTATCCTTGTTTCAATGCTTGTGAGTTGGCAACGATACTTATTCGATCGTGACTTTTGCTACCCATAATTGTGAATGAAGGAGCTCAGGTGCTGCTCTTCTCCACTATAAATCCTTCAGTAATGTTGTATTTGCTGTGTTAAGTGTACCTGACAGTTGACAGAAAGATCGAGAAAGAACTGAGGCCTACAACTGCACTGGAATTGCTTATGGTTCAGAAGATGAAAATGTCATCACAGTGTGAAGGATGTTTCAAGAAAAACTATACTGAAAAGCAGCTGCTGCATGAGAAACAAGTTGCAAGGAATGTTTTATCACAGAACTGACAGGTTGTGTGTAATATGATATACTTTCGAATAGTTTGCTAGAGGGAAGGGCAAAAGGGGTGTCATTATCGAGAAGCAAGGAGCATGCTTTAGACTTCACTCAAAATTTTTCTCGGGGGGGGGGGCTCTGATATTACCATGTACATATGCCATCAGTAAGTCAATAAGGATACACAAAGGCTAAGTCTGTGAACCATAACAAATTCATGACAATACAAGGTTAGGTTGATAACAAAATTTCCTTCCATGTCAATTGAATTGGTCTTTATAGAGGAGGTAAGGCTGGTTTCTTTTCTGGAGGAGTTCTTGCTGAGTTTTCTTGCTTTTATGTCATAACTGAATTCTATACATAAGAGTTGGATAAAATAAGACTGACAAACCCAGCATTTTATTAGTACATTTAACACCAACTACGTTATTAAATGCATTATTTGAGCATGCCACAATACTATTTACCTGGTATTACCCAAAACAGATTTACAATTCTACAGAAAAAGAAAACATGCTCTACTTTTACCCGCAGTGGCAGTACGTATAATCTCATAATACAAAGTCGTACAAAAATCACGACTGCAACGTTCCAACATGCAGGATTAACAGTAAGACATATCAGCAAGTAGGGTCCATAAACTATATGGTTAGCGATACTGAATTGAACCGAATGGTTAGAAAATAACTGTAAATCACTTACCTTTGGTATTAACGGGGAGAAAGAGTAAGGTTGTTCAATTAGTATATGTACTTACATGACAGGGGCTATAGAATCGGAGATATAACAGCGATTATGGCTGTGTGAATCTCCTGTTTTAACAATAACATAGGTGGAATATCTTTTACATCTGGTAGGTAGGTGATAGGTATATGTTTGATTCAGAGATAAATGTGCATTTCCTGTTCAGAACTATATCTACAGAAAACTAAAAATTCAGTTGCATCTGTCTGATCCTAAGCAATCTTTTATTAAATGAAGCTATACTAAATATTTAATTCATTTTTATATATTTTTTCCCCATATAATTACATATTATGACATACACCAGCAGTATAAAATTACCAGGTGATTTCTCAACATGAACAATAATCTATTCACAATGATGAATCCATTCAACTACCATTTGTTGGAATAAATATGTGACCTAGAATACCATTTTTAAAGTGCAATTCCAGCAGCTATGTACAGAGACTTGAAACACTTATATTTACAACAAAATAACAGGAAATGGGTACCCTGTTCTCAGGTTTACTTTGAGAAGTCCTTAGCTGTGTGAAATACCATAAAACAGTTCTCCACCTTACATTTATGGCATTCAAAGGTTGATTCCTTCCGCAACCCACGGGCAGTGCAGACTTTGCATTTCCTTGATGGAATTTTTTTTTATTGATGTTGGTGGTATTTTGGAAGAAAAAAAATGAAATGGCATATGGCTTTCAGTGCCGGAGTGTCCGAGGGCAAGTTCGGCTCGCCAGGTGCAGGTATTTTGATTTGACACCCGTAGGCAACCTGCGCATCTTGATGGGGATGAAATGATGATGAAGACGACACATACACCCAGCCCCTATGCCAGCGAAATTAATCAATGGTGGTTATTTTTCCAACCCTGCCGGGAATCGAACCCGGGACCCCTGTGACCAAAGGCACAGCACGCTAACCATTTAGTCATGGAACCGGACACTGCTTCCCCCGAAGTCTTAGTTGTGTTTCCCCTGGGCTTGGACATCCTGTAGTTGTGAAAGAGGCCAACACAACATATGCCAACAGCTGCTCAGCTACATTGACTCTGAAGTTTGTAAACCCTTCTCGCTTCGTACCAGCGCTGAGGTGATGAATAACACTAACATTCAATAGGACCATATCCAGCATATAAAAATACAGTTTCTTGTACCCTTTTACATATTTCCTCATCAACAGGAATGATGCCAGTCGCTGATCGTGAGAATCTACCCTACCTATTCCACAATTGAAGGGCTGAAAAACATAGTGGGCCAAATCCACCAACCTCTGAAATTGAGTTAATCCCATCAAGCGGTTCATTTCTGACTCGGGTATTATCTCTTCAACTGGGCTCTCCACGTCTTCACATTTATGTGTTACAGGGTCACAAAATACCAACCAAATTGAACTAGCCGCTGGAGGTAGTACCATCGGCCATGAGGAGAATATAAACAAACAGTGATACAAATTGGAAGAAAAGAAATGTTCATTTTTACGAGAGCCTCGCCATAAGACCTATCTGTGTTGGTGTGACGTAAAGCAAATAGGAAAAAAGAAATTTACAAGAGGATGTTTTGGGTGTATAATATAGGAATACATAACTGTGAGAATGATAAAGGGTACATGTACATGTGGGGTGAACATACAGAACAAAGGGGTCCGACAGAAGTAGGTTCATGTATTCTGTATTACGTGGGGAACATCAGCACAACAACAAATCATTTAATAGCCTATTCAGACACTTGTGGTGGTCAGAATAGGAATCAGTATATTGCATCTTTGTGGGCCACATTAGTTCATTATTCCCAACTTAAAATTATGGATCATAAGTTCCTAGAACCTGACCATTCATATTTGCTTAATGGCAGAGATTTTAGAACTATTGAAACTTCAAAACTTAAGGCAAAATAACTGTTCACGGTAGATTATTATCTGACCTTAGTTAAGAAATGTAGGCAAAATAAGCCCTTTAATGTGAAGAAATTGGAACAAAGATTTTGTGAACATTAAAGAGCTCTCAAAAAAGTTTGTGATTCGTAAGGAAACAGTAGATGGGGAGAAGGTTCAGTGGCTCAAAATTAGGTGGTTTCATTCCCAGTCTAATGAACCTCTTAAGATTAAGTTCAGGTACACCGTCAGCGAAATAGAATGGAAAATCCTTGATATTTCAACTTTTCGTAACGGCAGGCCATATGTAAAGGTAACAACTTCAATACTTTCACCATGGGAACTGAGTCCTGCTTAAAGGGTGCCCATTAAGCTGGATAAAGCTAAATATGATAATTTAATTGCCATGTTTCCAATCATTCCACTTTTTATTAAGTTTACCGAGCTCGATAGCTGCAGTCGCTTAAGTGCGGCCAGTATCCAGTAATCGGGAGATAGTGGGTTCGAGCCCCACTGTCGGCAGCCCTGAAGATGGTTTTCCGTAGTTTCCCATTTTCACACCAGGCAAATGCTGGGGCTGTACCTTAAGGCCACGGCTGCTTCCTTCCAATTCCTAGGCCTTTCCTATCCCATCGTCGCCATAAGACCTATCTGTGTCGGCGCGACGTAAAGCAAATAGAAAAAAAAAAAAATTAATAGGTTTTTTAAGTATTTGCAATACTCTAGTGTAGCTACAGCAAAATTACAGCTACCTAGCTACATTACAGTGTGCCACGTGGAGCTGGTCCACTGGCATATTGTTATAATTCATACTTTCCATTTAGAGCCAAAATGGGCCAAATCCACTCCAGTGAAAACTGATGGCATTCATTTACCTTTTATTTGTATTGAAATGCCAGATAATTTTTGTATTTTGTTTTGTAGTGATTAGTGGATCTATTAACTATAGTATGCAAATGTTAGTCTCTGTAATCTTTGCCTGTGAATTATAGCAGTGGCTAAACTTTAACCTTAATTTTCTACATTTAAAAAAAATTGTACTTGGCCCACTATGTTTTTCAGCCATTCAATTGTAGTCAGTGACAAGATTGGGTTTTAGCTTCTTTCTGCCGTCATGCCTTTTCACCTCAACAAAATCTGGCCTATCATGAAGTGTAGAAAGCATATGAACTGCCTTCTTGTCTGACCATTTTACTGCAAAAACCCCATTACTGGACAAAAATGTAAGCTCGCCCCTTCTCAGTTTTGTGTCACCAAGTTCCTTAGGCATGAACTTCCTGTCTGGCCCTGCTGTTCCAACTGCATAAGTCTTGTTATCCAGCAGATGTCTAAAAAGTGTGGGAGAAGTGTACCAGTTGTCCATGTACAGAATTCTCCAGCTACCTAGAAGTTCTCTGCACATTTCCATTACTACTTTCTCATCTGCAAGAAATTGGGAGTTTGTTCCAGACACATAACCATCACTCACCTTCCCAGTATAAACCTTGAATCTCCAGCAGTAACCATTGTCTGATGAACAAACCTTGTGGATTTTGATCCCAAATCTAGCTCTCTCTGATGGATTGTATTGTATGCAAGATAATCTACCTTTGAACTTCATCAAACTCTTATCTATGCAAACATTTTCACTGGACATGTACCCACTCTTCGAAACACTTCTAAAAGTAATTCCATTACAGGTCTAACTTTGCTGAGTTTATCACTCTCTGTATCAGGAGAATCAGTGGAGAAGTGGAGGAATTTATTGATGGATTTTCTCTTGAATGGCATAGTTTCCTCAAATATTGGGATGTCTCTTACCCTGCATTTGGACCAATTATCTTGTAATGAAGGCTTCCTATTCTGAGATGTCAAAATACAAAGGGCGAGATGTGCCTTCATTTCATCAGCAGTAACAGGAAACTAGTGCCTCTCTTCATAAGAATTACTCAGTCCAGCATCCTCGACAGCAGATTCCAAAAATAAATTTGCATAAGCATTGGTTTCCCTGATTACTTGCTCCCAAAACTGTTCAGTCAGGAATACATTCACTACTTCTAACTCACTAGGAGCTTCTCCTAGCTGTCTCTGAATTACAGCATCAATTTCGCCAGTAACACTGCAAATATTATTCTGTGGAGAATAACTTACGTGCTCCCATTGCCACTTATTTTCATCCGAAATACAACCAGAAACAGCTGGTGATACATTGCCGGCAAGCCTAACATTCCATGGTGTTCTTGCCAGTAAAAGAGTGTTTTGTTCATTGTCGCTGACAAAGTCATGACTGTCACACAAACTATCGTCATTTCCAACCCAATCTTAATCACTTATGTCGAGTTCTATGGCACTTTGAAGCTGCCATCTTGATACACGTGCCTAAGCCACGGGTGCTTAGATACGAGATATTCAACTCACATTATTTTCACAGCGAATATTCCAAGGAAATTGTATATGTTAAACGTTCTGTCATCTGTGGTGAAGCTTTTGTACTAATACAAAGTTGATAAACAAAAGACAGCAGTCAAGACTGCGTTCATAAACGCGCGGTACCAGGACGGATCTCTCAGTCTTAGTATGAGAAGACATGGCATAGCTCGGACAGAGAGATCCGTCTTTGTATGGGAATGGGTTAAAGATGTGCAATTCTAACTTATCACTTACAGTATAATCATCACTTTTATAATTGTAATCTTTTATCGGAGAACTAATAATGAGACATAGACATACATTTGAAAGCTATTTACAAGATATTGCAGAATGTCATCTGTGTTCTGCACTATGTAGTATTTTTGTGTTATAGTATGCAGTAAATACATAAAGTATATTTAGTACCATACTTCTTTTTAGCCACTCAGTCCAAAAGTACTCGGTGTCTTGCTTTGGATTCCTATAAATATGGTCATCATATAGGAGTAATTTTTAAAACTTTTTATAAATAATTTTCTTTCCGTGCAGGCTGGACAACTCGTGAATAAACTGTTTCAGTTGCTTTAAGATATGATCTCCCATGCAAATAAGACATGCAGTATTCTTCTACTCTTCCTATACCGCTTTGTAATCTTATTTCAATTGTTCTTTACAGACTGATGGTGCTTCTGCCTGCCTTATGACAACTGAAGCAAAAGCCAAGGAGCTTGGTCTGAAACCTAAAGCATATCTTCGAGATTTTGTATATGTTTCTCAAGATCCTTTCGATCAACTTCTCTTGGGGTAAGTGATCATTATTTTCATTTCCCCTTGTCCAGCTCCTGCCAGATTGAGGTGTTGATGACATTTCTCCACCGTTGCCTCTCCTTCCACTACTCCTCTTCAGTAATTTTATTCCAATCCAGTCTTCTTTTTCTTATACTGTTCTTGACGGAGTCCATCTTGCTCTGGGTCTCCCTCTTGCCCTCTTTCCTTCTATCTTAGCCTCCAACACTTGTTTTTGGTATCCTTCCGTCCATCATCCTCATAACATGTCCTAACCATCTCAATTTATTCTTCTCCATCCTATCACTCAGTTTTTCTTCCCCTATCTCTTTTCTGACCTCAACATTTCTTACTCCTTCTCTCCTTGTCTTCCCTACCATACTCTTCAGGAACTTCATCTCACTGGCCTGAATTTTACTCTCATTTCTTGCTGTCAAAGTCCAAGCCTCTGGTGCATACATTTGTTACAAATGAAACTCGCCTGTTTTATTACTCCAATTTATTTCAGGATGACCCAATAAATGCACACAAACATATACCCACACAATTCTAATTAACCATGAATGGCCACACACTCTAATTGTTGTCTATTTACAACTCTCTCTCTCTTCTTTATGGTATAGTAGGCTTCTTGATTTATGAATTTCATTTTCCGTATTGACATTTACCAATCTTCATAAAAGGAAAGAAAAATCCCACCTAATCAATACATTTATTTTCTTGTAAAGTATTACAATCTAGGACCGGTTTCGACCCTTCATAGGTCATCCTCAGCTGTATCAGAATCACATTTGCATTTCTATCTTATACCTCTGAAAGACCTTCATGATGTATTGTTTCATAATTTTCAGTGAAAACCCATCTAAAAAACTTACAAATTTCTAAGCGTTGTGTTAAAATTAAAAATTAAAATTACAAAACTTTGTCTATTATATACATGCCCTTGGGCTGACAGAATGCATCCTTGGGTTGATTAAGCATCTATCTTAGGTATTGCTTATTCTGTTGAATCGAAACCCTTTTATACTTATGTACAATCATGAATAGACTATCAGTAAAATTTGATAAATAAAGCTTGCGTGATAATTATAATAAAATATCATGTTACATCTTTATACCTTATTGCTGGAGTGATATTATTTTAGGCAAAATATAAATGCGTGTTGACCTCTATAAAATATTTTTAAATAAACACACTAATGTACTTTAAAGTCTAATCATTGTACTTTAAAGTCTAAAATACTTATTGCTTGGATCTTGCGTTGTTATGTGGTAAAATATTATAACAATTTGTCTTATATAACATCAGATATTGATAATGCTTAAATATGCCGTGTATGGTTGGCTTTTAAACCTAATGATTAAATGTCAGTTCCTTCTTGCATAAAATTACAAGTTTCATATTATGTTGATTATGTATTGTATAAAACATAAATGTCCATTAAATTGAATGTATCATTTACTACAGAAGTTTTAAAAACACTTGAATGTCTAGTAATATAGTCAGTGTGTTTAATGACACTGAAACGTGTTGGCCTTGATTCTTGCGTTATATTTCCATAATTTGCCTTTTTTTTATATATGTCGAATGTTGATCTTTATAGGTTCCATTTGTAAATAACATCACATTCCTATAACTGTGAAATGGATCAATATAAGCTTGATGCGTGTTAAATTATGGAATATATGTGTGATTCAGTTCTGGCCTAACTTCTGGAGTTTTCTCCCATCAAATGCCGTAAGACTGTGGTGGTTCCTTTCCCTTTTTTAAGGCTGGTAAAGTCTGTAAGCCAAAATGAATGAAGTGAGTTAGATTTCAATAGAAGTGTGATATTGTGTGAATTTGTAAAGCCTGAATTAATTTACTTACTGCTGGATGTTTGAAATGCAAGTTTCTTGGCCGTTTGACGAGTAATGTACCTCGTACTGATGGTTCTAGTGTTGTCTGTTGTGAGAGGGGCGGAGGGATAAGTAGGGGAGGTTGTTACATGTGTATGGGCGGAGTCACTGAGGTTCGCTGTCTGCGCCGTAGCTTGTGTATGACGTCGTCTGTCGACTATTTTGACGTAGTCGTTTTTTAAGGTAGGGACGATTTTATTGAACAAAATATTAGTTTTTTCAGATAACTCATTTATATTATAATTAGGATTTGCATACTGATCTAGTGTTATATATAATTCTTCACTTATATTAAGCAAAGGACCTTTAGGTTCTACATTTAATATTTTTAAATCGTTATTTATGTCCGTAAAATTGTGCTTATATTCATGCATATGTTGCCCTATTGCCGAGAAATGATTATGCCTAATTGCGTTTACGTGCTCATTATATCTAGTCGTGAAATTCCTGCCTGTACGCCCCACATAACTTGTTAAACAGTTGTTACATTCCATTCGGTAGACTCCTGATTGAAGATATTTGTTACTACCATTTACTGATTTGCTATTATATATGACATGCCTATTATTTTGTGTAGTCTTAAATGCTATTTTAATGTTATGCTTCCTCAGAACATTGGTTAGTGAATATACGCCCGTGTTATTGAAAGTGAAAGTTGCGTAATTTTTTCTGGGTTGATCTGTTTTCGTCAGAGTGGTGTTGGGTCGTGATTTGAACTTACGAATGATGGAATTAACCATTTCTTTTCTATAACCATTTTTTTGAGCTATTTCGTGAATTAGTTGTAGTTCATCTTTGAGATCTGCTTTTGACATCGGTATATTAAACGCTCTATAAATCATACTTTGATATGCTGCTTTTTTATGTGGATTAGGGTGATTAGAATCTATTTTTATGGTGTTTATTGTATGTGTAGATTTCCGGTAAATTTTGAAGGTGAGATGTTTTTCGTGTCTAGTAACCGTTAGATCTAGGTAATTTAGTTGGCCGTTACTCTCAGATTCCTTGGTGAATTGTATACATGTATCTATGGCATTTATTTTATCCAATATTGCATTTTCGTTGGTTGTTCTGTTGTCGATGATGACGAATACATCATCCACAAATCTGCACCAGAAAGATATTCCTTCAATTTTACTAAATGCAGTATGTTCTAAGTAGTCTAAGTATATATCTGCTATTATCCCGGAGGCGGGTGATCCCATAGGTAGACCTGTTTGTTGATAAATTGTATCGTGAAATTTAAAGAAATTGTTATTGACTGCAAATTTGAGTAATATCATAAATTCCTCAATTTCCAATGTGCTTAATTTACTATATGTTTTGAGATTAGTTCTGATTATGTTTAAGGTTTTGTCAGTGGGGATATTTGGATACATATTTGTTACATCATAGGAGGCTATGGAACGATATTTATCTAACTTAAAGTTCTTTGTTTTGTTGCAAAAATCTATGGAATTTCGTATGCTCTTATTAGCCTGAAAGGAATAGTGATTTTTTAGAAATTTCTGAATAAATTTAGAGAGATTATATGTGGGACTAGATCTATAATTTAATATGGTTCTCATAGGGGTATTTTCTTTGTGAATTTTGGGAAGAGCTTTAGCATTCGGTAACTGGGGGTTCATTATTATTAAGCTATTTGCTTCTGCTTCGGTGAGTAAAAAACGTGTGTTCTTAAGCAAGTTTTTTAGATTTCTTTGTACTGTAATTGTGGGGTCTTTACGTATTGTATTACCTTAAACATAATCAGAACTAATCTCAAAACATATAGTAAATTAAGCACATTGGAAATTGAGGAATTTATGATATTACTCAAATTTGCAGTCAATAACAATTTCTTTAAATTTCACGATACAATTTATCAACAAACAGGTCTACCTATGGGATCACCCGCCTCCGGGATAATAGCAGATATATACTTAGACTACTTAGAACATACTGCATTTAGTAAAATTGAAGGAATATCTTTCTGGTGCAGATTTGTGGATGATGTATTCGTCATCATCGACAACAGAACAACCAACGAAAATGCAATATTGGATAAAATAAATGCCATAGATACATGTATACAATTCACCAAGGAATCTGAGAGTAACGGCCAACTAAATTACCTAGATCTAACGGTTACTAGACACGAAAAACATCTCGCCTTCAAAATTTACCGGAAACCTACACATACAATAAACACCATAAAAATAGATTCTAATCACCCTAATCCACATAAAAAAGCAGCATATCAAAGTATGATTTATAGAGCGTTTAATATACCGATGTCAAAAGCAGATCTCAAAGATGAACTACAACTAATTCACGAAATAGCTCAAAAAAATGGTTATAGAAAAGAAATGGTTAATTCCATCATTCGTAAGTTCAAATCACGACCCAACACCACTCTGACGAAAACAGATCAACCCAGAAAAAATTACGCAACTTTCACTTTCAATAACACGGGCGTATATTCACTAACCAATGTTCTGAGGAAGCATAACATTAAAATAGCATTTAAGACTACACAAAATAATAGGCATGTCATATATAATAGCAAATCAGTAAATGGTAGTAACAAATATCTTCAATCAGGAGTCTACCGAATGGAATGTAACAACTGTTTAACAAGTTATGTGGGGCGTACAGGCAGGAATTTCACGACTAGATATAATGAGCACGTAAACGCAATTAGGCATAATCATTTCTCGGCAATAGGGCAACATATGCATGAATATAAGCACAATTTTACGGACATAAATAACGATTTAAAAATATTAAATGTAGAACCTAAAGGTCCTTTGCTTAATATAAGTGAAGAATTATATATAACACTAGATCAGTATGCAAATCCTAATTATAATATAAATGAGTTATCTGAAAAAACTAATATTTTGTTCAATAAAATCGTCCCTATCTTAAAAAACGACTACGTCAAAATAGTCGACAGACGACGTCATACACAAGCTACGGCGCAGACAGCGAACCTCAGTGACTCCGCCCATACACATGTAACAACCTCCCCTACTTATCCCTCCGCCCCTCTCACAACAGACAACACTAGAACCATCAGTACGAGGTACATTACTCGTCAAACGGCCAAGAAACTTGCATTTCAAACATCCAGCAGTAAGTAAATTAATTCAGGCTTTACAAATTCACACAATATCACACTTCTATTGAAATCTAACTCACTTCATTCATTTTGGCTTACAGACTTTACCAGCCTTAAAAAAGGGAAAGGAACCACCACAGTCTTACGGCATTTGATGGGAGAAAACTCCAGAAGTTAGGCCAGAACTGAATCACACATATATTCCATAATTTAACACGCATCAAGCTTATATTGATCCATTTCACAGTTATAGGAATGTGATGTTATTTACAAATGGAACCTATAAAGATCAACATTCGACATATATAAAAAAAAGGCAAATTATGGAAATATAACGCAAGAATCAAGGCCAACACGTTTCAGTGTCATTAAACACACTGACTATATTACTAGACATTCAAGTGTTTTTAAAACTTCTGTAGTAAATGATACATTCAATTTAATGGACATTTATGTTTTATACAATACATAATCAACATAATATGAAACTTGTAATTTTATGCAAGAAGGAACTGACATTTAATCATTAGGTTTAAAAGCCAACCATACACGGCATATTTAAGCATTATCAATATCTGATGTTATATAAGACAAATTGTTATAATATTTTACCACATAACAACGCAAGATCCAAGCAATAAGTATTTTAGACTTTAAAGTACAATGATTAGACTTTAAAGTACATTAGTGTGTTTATTTAAAAATATTTTATAGAGGTCAACACGCATTTATATTTTGCCTAAAATAATATCACTCCAGCAATAAGGTATAAAGATGTAACATGATATTTTATTATAATTATCACGCAAGCTTTATTTATCAAATTTTACTGATAGTCTATTCATGATTGTACATAAGTATAAAAGGGTTTCGATTCAACAGAATAAGCAATACCTAAGATAGATGCTTAATCAACCCAAGGATGCATTCTGTCAGCCCAAGGGCATGTATATAATAGACAAAGTTTTGTAATTTTAATTTTTAATTTTAACACAACGCTTAGAAATTTGTAAGTTTTTTAGATGGGTTTTCACTGAAAATTATGAAACAATACATCATGAAGGTCTTTCAGAGGTATAAGATAGAAATGCAAATGTGATTCTGATATAGCTGAGGATGACCTATGAAGGGTCGAAACCGGTCCTAGATTGTAATACTTTACAAGAAAATAAATGTATTGATTAGGTGGGATTTTTCTTTCCTTTTATGAAGATTGGTATAGTAGGCGGTCGAGCCCATTGCTATACGTGTGGATGCGTAATCCTCACTTGCACTTCAAGTCCAGTCACCTCATACAGCAGCTGTGTGTAGACAGCTGGATCTGAATACAGGGCTACGGGCCATTCGACACACGATGACTGTTCGCTGGTTGGACTCCACAGACAGTCCATTAATTCACACACTCACATGCAGTGAACAACTAAACAGCTCAACGGTATCCAACAGCAGGCATTAACACAGATCCATTTACCTTCCACTCGCAATAACGGCTTCCCTCACGCTGAGCCTCAGTCCACAGAAATACACTAAGACACAGTACAGTCTTCCGTTCAGTCGTCTCCAGCCTACCCACCCACTGGTCTCTCCGACACCATAACAACAACAGCTTCTAATTCAGACCTCGGTGGGACACTAGCGACAGCCAACACCTCTGTCGCCCTCAGCCCAGTCACCGAACCCCAACATACCGAATCTCACACTGACTCCATCACAGAGCCCAACTGTGACTGACTGTCCACGGATAGCCTCCCTTTTTATAGCTTGGATGATTTGATCCATAATTTTTGTGAGGTGACTAGAGGCAGAATGTTTCCATTGAATCTCCAAGAAACTCGCAGATAAGCCGGCCGACGAGAAACATGGAAAGGTCCCCCCCCCCCCCCCCCCCTATAAGCCAGCTGGGAGATCCCAGGTCGTGTGAGTCACTAGCCCCTTCCTGGAACTACCAAAAGGGCTACAACAGGGCTGGCAGATCTTTACTGTATTCCCACTGTTTTTCCATCAGTAATCGCATGGTAAAAATAGTCTGTTGTTGACCTGCCCTGTTGAAATCAATACTGTTCTTCTTCTAAATTTCTTTCCACTGTTCCTCTCATCCTCCATTCTGTTATTCTATCAAATATTTGGGCTATTTGTGACAACAGTATAATTCCTCTCACCTTTCTTAAATACTGGCATTATTACACCTTTACACCAATCATCAGGTACTTGCCTTTTCCTCATTACTCACCTTAGCAGCCTATGTAACCAACGTAGACCAATAGGTCCTGCTGCCGTTATCATTTCCACACACATTTCATCCATCCCTGCTGCTTTTCCTGTTTTCAGCCATTTCCACCTCTGCCATTGCAATATCATTCTCCATTTCTGGATCATCCTCATTTACCACTACTCTCTTTTCTGCATCATTTCTCACTTTCAGGAGTTAATCAAAATAATCTTTTCACCTATTCTTTATCTCCTCTGGGTTGATTATTACATTTTCACTCTCTTCCTTTACTTATGTAGTGTAGATCTCTTTCTTTTCTCTAATATTTTTTTATCAATCCATACCTGCCAACTTTTACGGTTTATCCTTAAAATTTACGGAAATTGCAGCACTTTATGGTTTTATGGATGGATGGTGTCATTTTACGACTGCGGTCAAAAATTTGAAATGTTAACTTTGATAATCACCCCACTTCCGTACAATCGATTGTTTGCGTGGTTCAAAGCAAGATCGAACGCAAATCCACGATAGCCGATAACTCATTCTTTGATATGACCGGTACCAAGAGAGCCTTACTCTAGAAATTTGGTTATATCAAGACCAACTACAATACTTCAGACCTTAACCAACCTATCGAAACCGTCTTTAATGACGGCAACTGGAGTGCTAGCATGTGTCTGTTTTGATTTGTGTAAGCCGTGTTTTTACCAAATATTTACAGAAATTTTAATATTGTTAATTGTAAATGATATTCATTTTCTTAAAAGGCTATAGAGCCTCTTACAATGCCGTAAGGAGCTGTTTGTTCTTAAAAAGCTTATTTATTCCAACAATGTCCGCTGTGATTAGGTTATCGTTTGTTTCGTGTTCTTATCTGAAAGTATTTTCTTTATATTTTCAGTTACCTGTGCATTATGTTTATAGTTTTATGTGCAATGTGCGTGGGTGTAAGTACAATTATAGGGGTAGTGCACAAGCTTGTGTTCAGATTTCCATAAAAGCCAGTCGTAAGGCAGAAATGGTTTTAAGTACATTCATAGGGAAAATTTCAAACAAATGATAGGCCTAATAGTGTTGTGGGCATTAATCATTCTGATAATGGTATTGTACCCTTGGAAATGTCGATCAGCGGTAAGCTCCTCTATCCTCTTCTTCTGCCACGGCGCTCTGTAAATACAATATACTTACCGCTATTGAGACTCATCTGCTTGGGGCGCGATCAGTCCGGTGTTCTTCTCCTCCCTCTTCGTCAGGTACATAAGGATCAAGTACTACGGGTACTATATTCACTACCAAATGATAATGGACCAGGTTAAATGTTTTTTTACTAATTACTTTTTTTCGATTGAGATTAAATAACCTCAGGAGTGGTAAATAAGCACACCATGTTATAAAATGGACCTGAGCTGTAAATCGGCCATCATTAGCTCGGTTACATCATAAAAAAGAACTCTCATAACCGTATAATCACACTTGAAATTAATCATTGACATCACAGATGTGCAACATTGACCAATGACAGACGTGCTCTAGTTATCTTTACCCATACTGCCAAATACATTAATTGTAACACAAAAGAGCTCCAAACAGTCCCAAAAATTATTTTTGTTAATTTAATTTACAGATATTGTCAAAAGGATTACACTGACTTTGGTGAATTTTGCACTGCTCTGAATAAATTAATTATGAGTTCCTGAGAACACACCTGAGTTTGGCAGTTCACTGCTCCCTGTTACCTTAGTATTATTTGTTAGTGACACATTAAATATGGCCTCACTTGACCTCTCATGATGTGGTATAGGAAGGATACTCAAACAATTTCATGCATGAGCATTTCATGAATCACTCTGTAGTCACCACGGATTACTTAAATTAAAATTCACATAACGAAATCAACTGAACAGACCGCCTGACAACTACACATTAACTAAATATTCAACGGTTTAACCCTACTGGGTTTGCATGACTCGCATACCTTTTACCTATATTCTAACATATGTCTTAACTCTACTGTTTTATGTACAGTCCTACATCTTTACAACTCTACACAGGCCTGTTCAGAGACTTATGAATAAGTTGCAATATGCTTGGATGTTTTAAGTGAAATGTTGTTTTAACACTGTAACCACGCTGTCTTCCTCCCCTAAGGTTACTAAGGTGGATCCTCCCACATTGGTAAAGCAAACAAACCACATGATAAAAATGAAAGAGACAGCTGAGCTTCAATAAACATCCTAGACCTAAAATACACTCCTGAAAGAGACGGCATCCTGTGATAACTAACCTATAATATTATCAAGCCGAACGATCACGTACACGCGGAAGTAAGTTCTGTCTCAGGTGTTAAAGGCACCTGTCATATGAATGACCAGAACGTTGTTGTTGTTGTTATTATTATTATTATTATTATTATTGTCGTTGTTGTTATTATTATTATTATTGTCGTTGTTGTTGTTATTATTATTTGACCTCTATTTATAATTTCAATCATGACTTAAATCTAGGCACAGATAGATATCAGTCCAGATTATAAACAATACAGTGGACGTTCCAACATCTAGAAAATCAGCTGTCCTTTACAAAACCTTAGAACAAATCAAAATTAGACATAAACATCTCTAACGGAGGACAGCGTAGTTGCGGCTATAGGTGATTATTTACATATTAATTAAAACAACATTTCAATAATCTTGTACTTACATTTCTCCAAAGCTGCATTCAGTCAGTCTCTCCCATGTACCACAAGGTACCTTCCAGGGTTTTACTCCATGTTAATAACATTTCCGTGGTGGCAGCTGGTGTATATCCGATTAGGCACATCTTTCACTGATGACACGATTTATTTGCACACGCACCACACTTCTTCTACTTAATCCTAAGCTATAACACTATCACTTATCCTTATATATATACTCCTAGGGGTGGCTTCACTCTATCAGCGTAGAAGTTGTAGCTCTGTCCTCTATTTATTTAACCTCCTATCAGCTGGTCTGATGTGCGGCACACTGGTCCTCTTTGAAATCCCGATAAAATCTACTCCCTGTTCAGGCGTTTGGCTAGGCATTACTTTCACTCTTCTTGTTCACGTTCATTGTCCTTGGCTAGTTTGGTCATCGTAATGTCCGTAATGAGCTTACGGGCAGGCCCCCGCAACCGAAATACAGATGACAGCATAAGGGTTTACTAAACTGTTTTCTCTCTACCTGCACACTGTCCCGTTAGCCGTAGTGGAATGTTAGTCCGTCCCCATACTGTTTCCAAAACAATCCAGCTACATTCATTTATCTCTTTGACTCGTGAGATCAATACTGTCCTTGGCAACAGCCAGTTATTATGTTAAGAACTTCCTATACTTAGAGCCTATTGTCTCCGTGGTGAGTGAATAAATACAGTTTATGAATATTCACCTTCATTTTTAGATTATCTTGTTGCAGGATTCAAATTATCAGTAACCTGGCGTTCCCTCGTCTTCGGTTGAACACGCCTTCACAAAATGACTGCACTAAGTGTCCGAGTAACACGAGGCCGAATCTTGAGTGGCACAATACAGACTGCCTGACTGGCTCAATGCATGTCTGTTATATGCCTACGGTCCAACTACGTGATTCTCACCCACTTCCGGTGATATTGCTAAGCATCACAATTTTATCCAATGGCTTCACTAGGTTATGAACCTGTGTCCGTGGTTTCTTATTTTTACTGTATCATGGTACAGAGTAGAAAGTCTGAGGACGATTGTACCATTTTGCCTAATTCACTTGGCGTTGGTTGAATTAAACTAACGTCAGCCATGTGCTTAGTGGCGCGAAAGTTGTTACTTCCGGATCCTCCCACGCTACACACACGTGATCAATTACGCACAATGGTTATTGTTTCACTCATGTCATACTTAATTCCCTTAGATCCACCAACATTTTTATTCATTTCAATACTGCAACCAGAAACCCAATTCATGTGCCTTCTGTCACAAATTCACAAGCTAGACTAAAATATTCCCAGCGGGAATCTCGGCAGTTTAGAATAGAGCAATGTGATTAGTCGTGCCATTTTTCTTTAGGGTCTACATGTCCAATTCCAAAGATTTTAGCCATCTTCTGTCCTCGCGTATCCTGTCTTACCAGTGAGATATCCAAGTGCATTATTTGAATACTGTAAATGCACCTTCTTGGATACATTTTGGAAATAGTTCTTTTTTCATGGCATTTGAAAGGTATAAACTGTGAATCAAGGTTAACTGCATGCAGTAACGGGCCTTAAAATATTTTGTAACGTGGCAAGGGTTGATACTTCTGAATTGCGAATTGGCGGTTAATTCGAAATCACGTTATTCAAAGTCCGATTTTTAAGTCCCAACGACTTCGAATTAACAAGGTTTTACTGTATATTGGTATTATGAATTTACTCATTCGGAACAAATATTTCATGTTCCCTATGGGAATCAACATCTTTATGTAGGATGCTAAAGGGTTTATTGTGGCAATATCAACATCTTTATCAAGCCGGGATATGTCGAAAATCGTTACTTTTTTTTTTTTTTTTTTTTGTAGTGATGAGTTTTACTGATAGCCCTTTTCAAAAGTTGGCAGGTATGTCAATCCATACAACATCCTTTTTCCACCATTTACATTCTTCTTGTGTGAATCTCTCTCAACATTTATTCTTTTCCTCATTCACCACTTTTTTTACACTTACTGTTCATTTCCTGATACTTAATCTTACGTCCTTCCTGTCTCTATTTCATTCTTGCCATGCTTTCTTCTTTTGTTTAACAACTTCTTTCACCTTTTCATTCCACCTTTTCCTTCGCTCATGCTGAAGTTTTGCCACAAATCTCTGCACAGCTTACAAATGAGTTTTTTAAATTTGGTCCATTCTTTTTCTACACTTCCTATTTCTGATACAGGGATGTGCTGTTATAATTCTTCCTGAAATTTCTCCTGAGTTCTGTTATCTCTTAATTTCCATACTTCTATTTTCTTCTGTCTTATTTCTTTTGCTCTCACTACTCTGTAGTCTCCATCAAATGCCTCACCTGGTAGTGCTGTCACATCCTATAACTGTTTATGATTTATTTTCTCAACCAAAAAATAATACTGTTTCTTTTTGTATTGTTTTTTTGTCACCACAGCCATATCTAGTGATCTTAATACTATTCCACGAACCTACTACACTGGCATAGCAGGGGGAGAGGTGATACTCCCACGTGGTGCATCCCAGGTGGCGGATAGAGGGGGTTTCTAACCGGCTTGCTGGTAGACTTGAGCGAAATAAAATAGCTCTTGCAGACCAAACTCTCAACCCCCTGTGGGTGGGGGACACAGACGAAGAATACACCCATGGTATCCCCTGCCTGTCGTAAGAGGCGACTGAAAGGAGCGACCAAGTGATGATTCTATTAGAACCATGAAACTAATTGTGATTAGTACCATCATGCGGGGAACACCATGGGTTGCTTTTACTTGCCTGTGGTACCACTATGTTAGATACAAAATAGGTTTGTGATTAGTAGCGACAGTGTGTGGCTCAGGATACATTTCAAAGTACCTGTGATTCGTACCCCTATATGAGCGACACCATGGTTCTGCCTTGCTTGTGCTTAGTACCCACTATGTGAGGAACACCACAGGATGGTACGGGTGCCTGTGGTTAGTCCACTTATGTGAGAAACGTCATAGGTTTGCGTTGCCTGTAAATAGCGCCACATTGTTCGGAACACCATAGGTCTGTGTTACATGTGCGCATTACCTGTAAATAGTACCATAATATGTGGAATACCGCGAATCTACGTTGCTTTTGAGTAGTACCGCAACATAACACATAGCATGGTTCTATTTTCCTATTGATAAGTACCATTATGAGGAGACGATGACCTCGATTTTGGAACCGTTTTGTCTACAATCATCATCGATTTAGTTTTATGCTTTGGAAGCAGTCCCTTGGTCAGTAATACCATTGTTTAACGCTAGTTTCTGGGAAATGAGGGGCATTGCGGGTCGGATCCACTGATTGTTTTAACTTCATATCCATCCATTCATTCTTTGTCCTCATGTTTTCGAATTCTGGTCAGTGGAGGATTATGAATTTTTAAACTGTCATAACATTTCGTCTCATTTTATACCATTAGGGGCTGATGACCTAGAATTTAGGCTCTTTAAACAAGTATTATACTATTCTTCTTTCTAAATCAAGTGTTACCCACAATCATTCCATTTCTCTCACAAAAATCAGTTAACTTATCTCCCTCACTGTTTCTTTCTCCATATCCAAATGGACCAATCACTCACTTCTTCTTTACCAATTCTGTTATTTCCAACCTGCACATTGTGGTCTCCCATGACTATCACTTCCACATCGGGGATTACTTCCTTCAGTGTCTCCAAGAATTCTTCTATATTTTCCTCACTGTTTCCAGTTTGTGGTGCATAAACTTGGATGAAATCTTTTACTCCTTCTTCCGTCCTCAGTCGTACTCTGATTATTCTATCACTAACCTAGTCTACCCTATCCACATTTTCATCCAGGATTTTGTTAACAATCATTTCTACTCCATTGTTTGCCTCATCTCCTCCACGCCAGTAGAGGGTGTACCCTCTAATTATCCTCTTCACTCCACTTTACCTCAGTTCTGTTATTGCAACATCCTCTTTCTCCATAAAGTCAATCAACTTTTCTGATTTTCCTGTCAGGGTCATAAGTTTATTATTCCCACCTTCATAATATTGGGGTAAGTAGCAGTTAGTATCATCAGTGTATTTGTATGATTAAAATAATAATGTGAAAGTTGTCAAATTTAGAGGCCTTAGAAATCATTATCTGACAAAACTTAATTTCATTTGATCCTGTAATAACTTGTCTAAATCTATTAAAGAAACATGTATGATAGAATAAATAATTTTCAGTCATTCAAAGTGTATTCACAAGGTGGACCCAACATAAACTTTTTTAAATAGTATCTTTAATAGATGATGATTGAATGTATGCCATTCGCTTCATTTAGCGTATGAATAACTGGCAAAATGTTACAGTGGTGCTGCCATGCGGACAAAGTTGAAGTTCCTGATCAGCACTGCTTGCCTCTTTATTGCAATTTTTTCTCTGCTTTCTTCATCCATTCCCTCTTCCAGATTCTGGGTAGGGTAGTGTACCAAAGCAGTACAGTCCACAACAGAGCTCCATCTCATTCTAGGCCGTCCCCTAGGCCTCTTTGCAGACTCTGTATCCATGAATGTTCTTTTTGGTATTCTCTCCCCTGGCATTCTCATCATGTGTCCGAACCATTTTAGCTTTGCTATATCAATCTCTTGAAGTTTACACACTCCAACCCTTCTCCTTATTTCATCATTTCATATTCTATCTCGTCTTGTCTTTCCCTGTATGCTCCTCAAGAACCTCATTTCATCTGCTTGTATCTTACTTTGGTTCCGCTTAGTCAACGTCCAGGCTGCTGATGCATAGGTCAGTGTAGGTTTATAATAGGACGAGTATAAAACCTTCTTGCACTTCATTGACACATTTTTGTTCCATACAATGTCTCCCACATACTGGTAGAAACTTGCAGACTGCTGTATTAAATCAATTTCTCCATCCAAATTTCCATCTTGTGACATCACACTGCCCAAGTATTTAAAATTTTTCACTACATCAAGAGGTTCATTTCCTATTTTTATCACTCCCCTGGATTTTCTGTTACCTCTCGTCATGATCGAAGTCTTGCTTTTCGCAGTACTAATGTTCATTCCAAAATTTCTTATATCCTCATTCCATAAATCAACTTGTCTGTACTTCCTCTTCATTATCTCCCCAAATTACAATGTCATCAGCAAAGAGCATAGACTTTACTTGCTTGCCCATCATCTTCTTGATATTATGTAGAATTCTATCCATGATGATAATGAAGAGTAAGGGAGACAATACACTTCCCTGTTTGAAGCCAGTCTCAACTCTGAACCATTCAGTTTGACCCACTTTGGTTCCAACACAGCTTTCACAATTTTGATACATTGCTAGTACCATCTGCATTGTTTTGTTCCCAGTCTGTGCCTCTATCAATGTTTTCCATACCAAATTCCTTGGGACACTGTCATATGCCTTTTCAATATCTAGAAATGTTACTACAATGTTCTTCCCATATTCCCCTTTCCATCATTTGATGCAATGTAAATGTTGAATCCATACTGGTGTTCTTCCAATTTTCCCATTACTCTCTTATTCATTTATCCAAGATTCTTTCAAGGTATTTAGCTATATGAGATATCAGTGTCACTCCTCTGTACTTTTCACATTGCTTCCTGTCTCCTTTTTTGAAGATTAGTATAATGACCCCTTTTGTCCATTATTTTGGAACAGTCTTTTCTCTCCATATCACTCTGAAGAGTCTATACAACCACTGTAGACCAAATGCTCCTGCTGCTATTATCATTTCTATGGTGACCTCATCAATTCCAGCTGCCTTGCCTCATTTCATTCATTTAGTGGCCCACTCAGTCTTTGCCATGGACACCTCGTTTACCTTATCTTCCATCTGCACTAAATCTGGTTCTTTGATTTCTCCTTGTACTGAGGTATTTTGCACGTTGTAAAGCTGTTCAAATTTTTTCCCCCTTCTCTGCAATATATCCTGCTTCTGCATCATCACTTCCTCCTTGTCATTTGTAATGAAGTTAAGCACCTTCACCTGGGTTTTTCTTCTTTTTAACCCACTGGACTATGATCTTTTTGATTCTGGTTGTATCTTCTTGCAGAGATTCAGTGAATTTTTGCCAGCATTTCTTTTTCACTTCCTGAACCACCTTGGAGCTTTCCTTCTTGCAGTGCCTGTATTCTGTTTCTCAGCCATCTTTTCCAAGCTTCTTTCTTCCTTTTAACTATATCTTTTTACCCTGTCATTCCACCAGGGCATTTCTAATCCGTCATCTTTTGTACCTTTTCCATCTTTAATTTAGCTATCACAACTCTGTGATCTTCTTTGAAAGATTCACTTGGGAGGGCTGTTATGTCTACCAACATTTTCCTGTTACATTTCTCGACCAAAATGTAATCTATCAGAGTTTTGATTTTTTTTATCTCAAGTATATCTTGTTATCTTCTGACTGTTTTTCTTTCAAAACCATTTCTGTTACAAAAGTATCAAAATTTCTCCAGCCTGGTTTCTCTTCCCGTATCCAAATGGACTTATAAACTCTTCATGTCCTTTTCTTTCCTGACCTACTTGGGCATTCATGTCTCCTATGATCACAAGTTGTTTGTCCTGCATATGGCCTTCCAGATATTCAAGGTATTCCTCTAGATCTGTATGTGTATTTCCTGTTTGTGGAGCATGTAACAGCAGTTTCAAGTCTCAATCTGACCTTAATCAACCAGTCATTTATGTTTTCCACCAATTCTAGGTATTCCTTTAGGTCTTTTCTAATTATGAGACCTACACCATTTTTGGCTTGTCTTCTGCCACTATATTAAAAGGTGTATCCTTTCTTTAGTTTCCTCTCACCTATTCCTTTCCATTTGGTCTCACTGATTCTCAGCAAAGCTATATCTTTGTCAACCATAAAATCTACAATTTCTTCCACTTTCCCTGTTAGTGTCACTACATTGATGGTCGCTATCTTGATGTATTTGGTTGCTGGTCGCCTATTTTCACATTTCTCCTAGCTTCACAAGAATTGCACGTCGCTTGTGGGGAATGCCCCAGCATTTTCCGAGGTTTCAGTACACTTGTCATCATACAGACTTTTATTACAATGGGTTCGGCACTCCCAAAGGCATCTTAGAGCTACTGCCAACCGAAACTTGCTGGCCACTCCTAACATGGAGAACAGACGCCTTTTGTAACCGCTACTCTGGAGTACAGGTCACAGAGTTGATATGGAGTTTCAGTGGCATTTCCTTCACCGAGGGCCCATTTTCCTTCAATAAGGACACCTCCACTCTTAGCCGTTGGTCCTTGTAATGGTTCAGGCTATTTACGCCGCCCAACACTCGGCGTTATTGCAACTTCATTCCTATAATGAAAAAAGTGCCACCAGACTAGAAATAGCAGAAAATTAGACAATCTCCGAAGAAACCATTAGTCGTAGGAAATATTGAGGCTCTTATATTTCAGCACTAATGTGAAATAATGTTGAACACTAGTGTAATTTTTGCTCTCTTATCAGCTCAGCAGTCTGTTGCTGTGAGACAAAATTCACTGAAACAAACTCAGGCCAAATCTCTGCCAGATATAGGTTGTTACCTTCCAAAAGACTGCGCTAGACAAATTACGTTTCTTTGTACGTAAGTAATCGTCGTCGGCTTTAACTCGTCCGTTGCCGTGAGACAAAATTCACTGAAACAAACTCAGGCCAAATCTGTGCCATATATAGGTTGTTACCTTCCAAAAGACTGAGCTAGACAAATTACATTTCTTTGTACGTAAGTAATCGTCGGCTTTAACTTGTTTCCGAGTATAATTTTCTTCTGTGTCACTTCACTCCGAAATCAAGGCTATCTGTGGATGTGTTTACGGTGACTAAACATTCCAATCTTAGTATTTACAATTCTTGTATTTATTGGTCTTATGCAACAGTCCAATCTTAGCATGGGGCAAACGACCACACAGATCACACAGAATTGTTGGAGGAGGGCGTAGTTGAGCTGCCCTGATTTTTCGTGCTTGTTGCTTGGCCTCTTTATAACTGCGCTGTTTCCCTTTAAACGTCTTGACAGCGCCCGGGATGATCTGTCACCAGGTTGAATGATCTTCAGCAAGCGATTCCCATGTTTGTGGATTCAGATTCACCAAACAGAATCTGATATGCGCTTTTTCAAGAACAGAGAAGAAGAATACTTCCTTCCTTTTTACCGAACAGGAGAAGCAAAAACTAGTAGATATGAACCCGGGCCTTCCAACAGCGAGAGCACTCCCCAAGATTCACCAAGGCCGGGGTTCCCATTCGGCCCATAATAAATTACAGGCCCAGTCCTCTATACAAATTAGCTAAGTTCATTCAGAAATTCCTTAAACAACACTATAGATTTACGGCAAACAAATCCATAAAGAACTCCATAGAACTGGTTAATAAATTGAGCAATTTTAAATTACAAGCTCACCATACCTTACATTCATTTGATGTTGTCAACATGTTTCCAAGTATTAGAACCAATAAGTTGCTTCTTATTGTTTTTAAGAATCTAAGATCCTATAGTCAGCTAAGTGAACTTGAAATACAAGATTTCAGGAAATTGGTTAAGTTACTTGTAAATAATAATTACGTCTTTGACAAGGTCATTTATAAACAGGATGTGTTGGCAATGGAATCTTCGGAGATTTATCCGGATTCTTTGGAAACATACATGATGGAGAACGACGGAGAATTTGACAACATTCTGTTTTGGTCTAGATTTGTGGACAGTACATCAGTAATTTTAGACGAACGTGTTAGGGACGTAACGACTACTCTAGATGTACTTAATAACATTGACCCACAGATTAAATTTACTTTGGAGTCAGAAAGTAGTGAATCAATTAATTTTCTTAACTTAAAAATCAACAGATCGGATTCATCTTTTGCTTATAGTATTTTTAGAAAGCCTACACAAACGGCAGTCACTATTAGACAAGACTCAGAACACCCACAGTCAAAAAAACTCTACATACAATAGTTTAGTAGAACGGGCATTTAGGATCCCCACGACAAAAGCTAATTTGAATAAAGAACTCAATATAATCCGTTCAATGGCTAAGGTTAATGGTTTTAGTGAATGCTTTACTGAACGTATCATCAACAAGTTCAGGTACCGTTTACAAACCACTTTGGCCAAAGACAAACCTAATCAGAAGGCGTTCGCAATATTTACTTATAATAAGGATGTATATAAGTTTTCTAATGTTTTCAAGAAACATAATGTCAAGGTTTCGTTTTGTACCGATAATAATAATACAGTTGTATTGCACAATTCAGCCTCAGTTAATAGATCGAACCCATATACCAAATCGGGCATGTATAGATTTAAATGTAACGACTGTGGGTGCACATATCTAGGTCAAACAGGACGAAGTTTTAAAATTAGATACACGGAACATACCAATGCAATAAAATATAACAGATTTTCCACGGTAGGTCAGCATGTACATGATCTAAAGCATAAATTCACATCTATAGGACAGGACATTGAGATCTTGGAGAACTTAGGAAAAGGAAGTTTGCTGGATGTTACGGAGGGTTGCTATATACACCTGGATCAGTATTTTAATCCAAACCTTAATTTAAATGAAATTTCTGAAAAATCAAATATTCTTTTTGATTTCCTTATTGAGTTTTTTAAAAATGTACATATACCGGTCAATAGGACAGTGTTTCATATTATGCGTAATAGCTTTACTAGTTGCTTTCTACGACCACGCCCTCCGGAGCTCCAACAGGTTGCCGCTCCTCAGTTGCTCCTCCTGCTTTCCCCTATTTCCCCCCTTCGGCCCAGACCAACCTTGGACACTTGATTACTAACACAATACTGCTCGCTAGGCTTCATTGTGTTTCGCATGGACAGCGATCTTTTGAGGTGAGTCACATAAAAACGTTTGTTATAAGACGTAATTTTATATTTTCTCTTCAGTTAAGCGATAGTTTATTAGATTCCTATTATTTCAAGTCCGCATTGAACTGGGAACGTTGTACTTGTTAACATCTTAAAGGACCGATTGCTCGTTTCCACCTCACTAGGATTGCTCCATTAAAGCGACTCTGAAGATTTTATTGAATTATTTTAATACGATTCTACGTCACATTTTAAGAAGTGTGTTAAATTAAGCTAATGTTTCTTCAAGACTATTTTATTTTTAAGTTGTTCTTTTAATCCACGTTAGTTTATTAGTGGGGAAACTGGTTTACATATGTTTTCATCGATTTAAGTTTTAAGACTCGCAAGTCTCGGACTTGTAGAAAATATGGACTTTGAAACAGTTTAATTGTAACACAGTTTTAGGTTGTTAATATGGTTTTAAATTGTGTTCAATTTGACGTAGATAAACTTATGTGATTGCCAATTTTTCCAAGAACCTATATCAGCTGATGACGTAAAAAGGGCGTCGAAACTAGTTCTGATTGAAATATATGTTGTAATTTCATCTAACCAACAGTTTTTTTATTGAATAAGGTGGATCCAAATTATAATAAAAGTTGTGATTGTGGAGTGCCATGTACAGCAGTGGGGTTTTCCTGCACCAGATGCAGATGCCCTGGGCGAATGCAATGCAATCCAAGATGCCTGCTATCTGTTTGATCTGTCCGCGTTTCAGTCATCCATTCACAGTGGAAGACAAGGCCATCTCAACTGATAAGAAATTCTTAGTTTGACTAGCCACAGAATGAAAGTAAAGGGAGAAATCTAAAGTAAAAGTGTCTAGAAAAACCAACCTCTCTTCTCTTCTCTTCTCTTCTCTTCTCTTCTCTTCTCTTCTCTTCTCTTCTCTTCTCTTCTCTTCTCTTCTCTTAGCATTACCCAGTGTACATTTTGCATCAGTAAGGGATATTTTAACTGCAGGCTTCTGCTGTGAAAAGCTCAACCCGGGTCTCTTTTATAGACCCAGACCGAGCTCGCGGTGTTTGCACCCTGCGCTACAGCAGCTGCCTCAGCCCAACTTACGTTCCGTACGGCTGACTGCTGTAAGTGTGTATACATTCTTATATGAAATCTTACCTTATAAAAGATGAATTGTTATCCTTTATAATGAGGGACTTTATAAACACCATTAGGATTTTCTGCACACCAAAAGCGAGAGTTATGACTGTTCACATGACCATTAACCCATTCACTGCCAAACCGGTATATATACGTTATTGAACGCTGTGCCTTGTCCGCCAAACCCGTATATATACGTTTTCGTGCAGTGTGTACTTCACCGATCTCACAGATGAATGCAATATAGTGTCGTGCTTTGAGATTCCATGGAAATGCCCAAAGAAGTTCTCTACAGCAGATATACCACTCCATTTTGCATGTTTTGAAAGCAATCTGGTGTTATTTCAGCTTCCTTGGAGTGGAACATCTTTCCTGCTAACGTGTAGCCATCATGGCGTGTTGACGTATACATTCATCTCTTGACGAAGAAATTGAATGTTTCCTCATAAATAGTGATTCTGGAGAGCTATAATTTTATAATGAAGGTGGAGAAGTTCTAAGTGGCAATATTAAACTACAAGAAATGTCAGACAAAGTAGTAATTATGAATCTCATGCAGAATTGTCACCCCTTCCTCAGATAAATAATTTTTTCCACAAATGTAAATGATTTTGATAATACCTGTTCTTGGATCAACAATTTTACATTATATTTCAGTAACAGTATCACCGAGCGCAGTAGCCGCAGATATTAACATGCTACGACTATGGAACCAAACTCTGTACTCGGCTGGCGAGTGGGTTCGAACCCCACCGTCAGCTGTGCTGAGAATTTCTTTTTGTTTCGTGGTTTCCCTTTTGCACTCCCAAGCAAATGTCGGGACAGTTCCTATTCATAAGCTACAGCTGATTCCTTCCACTTCCTTATCCAGTTTCATTCACCATCATTCATTTCAACTGAGGATTGAATCAGGAAAGGCATCCGGCTGTAAAAATATGGTGTAAAATATCTCACTCCACCCCCAACCCCTTATTGGGATGCGGGCCTAAGAGGATGGTATAGTATTATATTATAGTATTAATAGTATTGAAACATTGGAGGCAGATAGAACAAGCTGGAGAAATTTCGTCGAGGCCCTATGTTCCACCTGGAATTAAAGGAAATAAGTCAAGTCACTAGTATCATTAAAAATGCATTTGTAAAAGTGCTTCTTCCTTTGAAAAAACCCAGCCCAGAGGGATTGCCTGGTCATCAAAACTCGGCAGTGAAAAGGATAAGATGAAACCAGGCCTCATCAGAAAAGAACACAAGCTGTGGGTCAAATAAACGATCATTCAATGATGCAAGATACCACTCGCAATATCTCTCTTGTGGCTGGATCAGCAAGGTTTAAACAGTGGGCCCATGTAAACCTGTACGGTTTAATGTGTAACAGCTTTGTAGCTCTGTGTGGAGAAGAAACCAAAACCCGTACTTGTGCTCATTTTGCAAGTGTTCTATTCAGTGACCGTTCAAGATTCTCACCAATGTCATCTGACTTTTCCTCTGTTAAAACTGTTAGTGTGTGCGCATGTTTTTTATTGAGCACTGAGCCAGTAGTTTCAAATTTATTTACAATTACATGAATTTGTGCTCATGAAGGTGGCACTTTACCAAGAAATTGCTGAAGAAATGCATTGCGTACCTGTCGAGCTGATTAATACTTTTGCATTCGGAAATACGGTGTTGCAATGATAACTGTCTCACTGTATTAACAGCTGAGATTCAGACTGGCTATTGATGCTAGGTCAAACACTTGTACACTCTTTGCAAAGTCAGGAACTATGCGCACGCCTGTGGTACAGCTATTTAGGTCTCGGAGAGGAGAAATGCTGCTGGACAGTCTGGGTTTATAAGAGAGAGACCCTGTACATACATGTAATATAAATTATTTATTTTTAAATTTAGGAACCAAATACTGCAGATAAATTTATACAATGAATTTCTATTTGTGCTCTTGTACGCAGAACTACCAAGAAGTAAATTTAGTTTAGTTTTTCAGCTCTTATTTATGCATTATTTTAATTTTAGGCCATCCTATGCAATTCCCAAAGTTTTGGAGAAGGCTGGACTCAAGCTTGAAGATATTGATGTGTGGGAAGTTCATGAAGCTTTTGCAGTAAGTGATACATATTTACATAGCTTATTGTAAGAATATCCATACCTAGAGTGTATATTTGAATAACTGAAGAAGAGTGTAAGGGAGTCACAGGGGCTAAAAGTACATGCAGTAGAACCTCGATAATTCAAAATCTGTTAATTCAGAATCCCGTCCGAATCAAAGAAGCTCTTGTTCCCGGAAACATGAAGTGTGGTTTTGCAAGTTATTTAAACGATTTAATTTGAAATACGTATAATTCGTCATTCGAAGAGCAATGTTGGTCCCATTACCAAAATTCAGTCTTTTAATTCAAAACTGCCTTAACACTTTTAAAAAATAGTATTTTACAGAGTAATTTCAATTCAAAATCTCTGCATGTCATGATAGAACGCATCTTCCAGAATGTTCAGGGGTAGTCTGCACTTTCACTCACTTCGGTGTGTCCACAGTGTGCTTCATAGTTACTGAGTTTGAGTGAAATCGTATAATTCTTTTGTGTTCAGCATTTTTACCAACGCCACAACATCACATAGCAGATAATGTGCGGCGAAGCTGATTCCGTGAACATTGGAAATGCCGACAGTTGGCAGAAAAAAGCGTGGCTCACATAATTGATTTGTACGCACCAAACAATATTCTCAACGCCGAAGAAACTGCTTTTTTTTCTCCTCCTTTAATGCCAAGTCCAAATGGACTTGCTGTTTTAAAGGAGAGAAGTGCCGGGTCGGGAAATCATACAAGAGTGGGGTCACTGTCTTGAGTTGCATTGCAGGCGGAAGCGAGATACTTCCTCCTCTCGTCATAGGAAAGTTCAATAAGCCATGATGTTTTAAGGGCTTCGGGTACTTTCCTTGCAAGTACAGCGCATCTAAATACATACAGTACAGTAATCCAGTTAATAAAGCACTTGCACAGGGGAGCCACCATAGATTTCTCCTTGTCTTTGAATCACGTATTTATTATTTTGTTGCGTGAGGTTGTGTTTGCCAGTGAGTTATCCAAGCGCATTATTTGAATACTGTAAATGCACATTGTTGGATACATTTAGACATTTATTTTTTTCCGTGGCTTTTGAAAGATTTAAACTGTGAATCAAGGTTCATTGCATGCAGTTACGGGTCTTACAATATTTTGTGACGCGACAAGGGTTGGCATTTCTGAATTACTGGTTGCGGTTAATTCGAAGTCACATAATTTAAAGTCTGATTTTTGTGTTCCAACAACTTCGAATTCACAAGGTTTTACTGTAGGTATATCAGAAATACTTGGTCAAACAGTGGGGTGGGTTCCTCACACCCAAATAGGAAAAATATATTATAAACATAAACCCGAAATGCTTCATTTTTGAGTTTTTAATCATTATTGTTGAAAGTGTATGTTGAGGTATACTCCAGCAATGTAAGTGTGTTTGACTAATTCATTTTGTTGGATAATTGAGTGATGTTAATGGCAAATGGCTGCGTGGTTTGGGTCACATAGCAATCAGCTTGCATTCAGCAGCACTGAAGATGGTTTTCCATGATGTCCTATTTTCATGCCAGGAAAATGCTGGAGCTGTATCTTAATTAAGGCCTCAGCTACTACCTTTCCAGTCATAGCCCTTTCCCATAATTGTATTGCTGAAAACCTCTTTGTGTGTTAGTGCAATGTTAAACCAGTAACAAAAATAGAAAAAAAAGTGGATGTGCAAATGTCCAGTAAATAAATCTCTTCATTTAAATAACATCCATGTCATATTTGCTGTCTGGGGGTATTCTTTCTATTGATGTCCAAAACCGCAACCCAAATGCCTTTAGTCTTCTCTTTTCCTATTAGCCAAGATATGATTAGCAACACACTCGATATAACGTTTTATAAAAGTCATTTTCACTTCTTTGATAATTCTTTTCTTTCCTCATTGATTGCAATATCATCAGCAAACCTAATCATTCTCTCACCATTAATTTTTATCCCTTCCATTATTTCCGTACATTCATTCATTACAAGATATTAGAATCATTCCGTATTGACGGTTTTTCACTTTACAAAGCAAAAAAAAAAAAGTATCCTAATTCAATACAAAACATATACCATCAATAGATAGAGCAATAAAATTCAAACATGTTTTGGCTCGTTTGAACCATCTTAAGTGAAATAGAGGGGGGAGGGGGGGGCTTAATGTAATTTGCATAAGTTAAGGATGTGCTAAAAACATAATGAAAAACAAAAGAAGACAGATGGAAATGAAAACAATACCAATGTACAATATTTACATCACTAGATGGAGCAATAAATATCTCGCTGAGATAAATTCAGTGAACTAAGGGTTAATATAAAACATAATTGAAATAAAAAAATGTGCTAAACCTAAGAAAATAAAATAAAAGATAACAGATGGAAATGAAACAATAAGTGCTAATAGTGAGGTTGTGAACCTCTTAGACTGAAAATGTTTAGTTAGATAACACTTCAAAAACAGGACGAAATCACTGTGTTTAAAATTCAGGCTAACAGTCTGTCTTTGTAGAAACACCATCCTGCGAATGGCTAGGAGGGGAGCGAAAAAACTTGAGAAACCAAGTTTGAGAGGAGACAACATGCCAGGTGAAATGTATGGGATAAGTGATGGGAAAAAACACTGATGAATTTAAAATCTTATAGAATAGCACCATTCCCAATTTCTTCTCAATTTAGCGGTCCCTCTTCTTGAAGATTATTTCCAGTGTTGGCTAGGTGTGTTTGCCTTATTTTAAATGGTCGGGAGGGCAGCGACGAAATTGAGAAGCTGTGTTGGAGGAGGAACGGGTGCATGGTAAACTGTAAGTGACCATAGTGGAAACCGTCAATGAAGTTCCAATCTGTAGTGGAAAAAAATGAGGTGGTTTGAGAAACTTGGGCTGATAAGTAAAAAGTGTAAAATGGGTGTTAAGAAAACTTTAAAACTTACGGTACTTAAAAATGTGGTTGTCCTCTCGAACTGGCCTTCTCAAAGTTAACGGTCTCGTTCGTACGATCGTGTCTATTGTTGGATCAGCTGTGTTTGCGAGGATGGGAGGAGCGGAGGGGGAAGGGTGGTGCAGGGCTGGTGGGGAGTGGTAGCGAGTTGGAGAGATGGAGGTGGGGCTTGTTTTTATTATAGAAGTTCTGACAAATATATGGAATGAATGTTTCAAGTAGAATGTTCTTTTCTTCGTTGATTTCATTTAAATTGTGACAGGGGGTCATAAACTGATCTAAATCGATGTGGATGCTCTCGAATGTTGAGCAAGGTGCCTTTTTGCTCATAAAGCAAGATCTTAAGATCTTTATCTATTGATGTGTATTCATGGCTGAATGCTTTATGATGTTCACCCATAGCTGAAAAACGATTATATTTGAGTGTGTTGTGATGTTCGGCGTATCTTATGACAAAATTGCGGCCTGTTTGACCTACTTAGCTGGAATTACAGGATTGGCATTCTAATTTGTAAAATCCAGAGTTCAAATATCTATTATTAATGTTAGTCATTTTTAACACATCCTTAGCTTATATTATGTAGATTACTTTAACCCCTCACCCTTATTTCATTGAAGATGGCTCAAACGAGCTGAAACATGTTTGAATTTTATTGCTCCATCTAATGATGGAATGTTTGGTATTGAATTAGGAGGATACATTTAATTTTTTTGCTTTGTAAAGTTCATTCATTCATTCAATCATTCATTCATTGCCTCTGTAATTGCAGGCATGCCAGCTTTCAAAAGTAAAAAAACAGATGTTCTTTTCCACATCCCAGCATATTAAGACACATCATTGAATATTTAACACATTATACTACTCAATTACATGAATCTCCTGGTCTCTCCATGTGAGCTTTGTGCTGGACAAAGCAGAGGCAAGACAGGTTGTTCTCGGGATACTCCGGTTTTCCCTGTCATCTTTCATTCCAGCAACACACTTCAGCATAATTTCATTTTATGTCATTCATTAATCATTGTTCCACGGGCTTCGGCACAATTCCTGTCCTCGCCGTTAGATGGAAGGTTAATTCTTTCCATTCCTGACTCAGTCGAATGACTGGAAACAGGCTGAGGATTATCACAACTCAATTAATTTATTTATTTCTTTATATACACTGAAATATTACATGTATTTTATAAATACTGAAATACTGCATGTATCTAAGCTTTAGAACATGACTTCATTGCCTAAGGCATCTTCATAGTTTTCTGAACTAGATTTTAATTATAAAAATTGTGTAAACATGGTTCATAGATGTCCTTAACAAATGCAGTAATAATAATAATAATAATAATAATAATAATAATAATAAAAACACCAAGCTCGATAACTGCAGTCGCTTAAGTGCGGCCAGTATCCAGTATTCAGGAGATAGTAGGTTCGAACCCCACTGTCGGCAGCCCTGAAAATGGTTTTCCGTGGTTTCCCATTTTCACACCAGGCAAATGCTGGGGCTGTACCTTAAGGCCACGGCCGCTTCCTTCCAACTCCTAGCCCTTCCCTGTCCCATCGTCGCCATAAGACCTATCTGTGTCGGTGCGACGTAAAGCAACTAGCAAAAAAAAAAATAATAATAATAATAACAACAATTCACACCACCCCCACTGTGTAGATATCTATAGGTTCAATAGTTTCTGGATCTTGCCATGTTGTCTATTTCCCTTTTGTTATTGGCTTAGGATGACCTGTCGGACTGAGTGGCTCAGACAGTTGAGGCGCTGGCCTTTTGACCCCAACCTTGGCAAGTTCGATGCTGGCTCAGTCCGGTGGTATTTGAAGACACTCGTGTCAGCCTCGTGTCGGTGGATTTACTGGTACTTAAAAGAACTCCTGCGGGACTAAATTTCAGCACCTTGGCGTCTCCAATAACCATAAAAGTAGTTAATAGAACAGTATTAATAATAATAATAATAATAATAATAATAAGTGGCTGCAGTCTAATAAGAATGTAGATTTTGAGAAACTGTACAGAGAAAAACAGAAAGAATGTAGTAAATCAATTCGTAGAAAGAAAAAAGTCTACCTGAGACAACAAATAGAATCATTCCAAGATGACTACAGAAACAAGAACATCTCCAAGATGTATGGAACTGTCAACACAATTAAAAAAGGATTTCAACCAAGATCGAGTATTATGTGAGAAGTCTGGAAATGTAATTGCTGATCAGGACAAATTATTAAATTACTGTAAGCAATACTTTGATTCCTTGCTGAATTGTGATCCAGAAACCTGTTTTGGTAAACCATCTAGTTCCCCATCAGAAGAACAAATACCAGAGCCATCATATGAAGAGGTATTACAAAGTATTATACGTTTAAAAAAACAATAAAGCTTCAGGTACTGACAACACTCCTGTTGAGCTTATTAAGTACGGTGGAGAAAGATTACATCAATACATATGTAAGATCATCCTAAGGATACGGCACGAATAAGTTATTCCAAAAGAATGGCAGGAATCACTTATTCTCCCAATTCATAAAGGAAGGGATAAGGAAGAACTTCAACATTATCATGGCATATCTCTTGTAATGGCCTACAAAATTCTGTCTTATTCTTTTACAGTGTTTAAAACCATTTGCTGAAAATGTTTTTGGGGGACTATCAGAACGGTTTTCATAGTAACAGATTCACTGCAGATAACATATTTCCAATTAAGACTATTAATGATAAGGTGTGGGAACACAAGGACTCGGTTCATTATCTCTTTATATATTTCTTCAAGGCATATGATTCAATCCATACAGAAGGGCTGTGGAACATCATGATGGAGTTTGGCTTTCCCATAAAATTAACATGTGCAAACTGTGTATGGATGGTAATGTTAGCTGTGTTTTGCTCAAGGGCAGAAAATCAAGTTCCTTCCAGAATAAAACTGGTCTGAGACAAGGGGATGCACTCTCTCCTCTTCTGTTCAACATTGCACTGGAGAAGATTATCAGGAAATTAGCACTTGTACCTGCTGGCATCATATTGGGGAGACAACATAGTCCTTGCATATGCAGATGATATTTTTCTTATTGGCCACAATGAACTAGAAATTAGGCAGTTATTTGTGGAACTAGAGGAAATGGCAGCAAAAATTGGCTTACGGGTAAATAAGACACATTACATGGTTGTACAGAGACTGAATCATGAGGAGGTTGACAGATTTCCTTTGAAGATTGGTAAATATATATTTAAAAGAAGAGGAGTTTAAATTCCTTGGTGTATTAATCGATGAGAAAAACCAAAGGCAACAGGAACATCAAGCTAGAATAAAGAATGAAAATAAGGCATTTTACTCTGAGCCCTATATTAGGCTCCAAGTTTTAAACAAGGAATGCAAAAATGATTACAATACAATCATTCAACCAGTACTTCTGTATGCAAGAAAGAGCAGCAGCAGTTGCAAGTCTTCGAGAATAAAGTTTATAGAAAATATATTTTGGCCCATGATTTGATCCTATCTCCCAAAGCAGGCAGATAAGATCTAATTATGAGATTTACACCCTCTCTCAACAACACACTATAATGGGTGTGATAGAATCCAACAGACTGCGCTGGGCTGGACATGTACTGAGGGTGCAGGATAACAGAGCACTAGTAGATCTATACAAGGGATCTCTTAATGGGGAAAAAACCTTCAGGAAGACCCCCAAAGCACCTTGAAGGAGATCAACAAGGTATGCCAGACCCTCCAAATTGATAACTGGGAAGAGCAGGCTCAAGATCGAAAAGGATGGAAGAGGATTATGTGATCGGCACAGGAACTTCACATCCCTCAGAAGCCTACAGAGTGAGTATTATTATTATTATTATTATTATTATTATTATTATTATTATTATTATTATTATTATTATTATTATTATTATTATTATTATTGAGGTTGACATCTGTTGTGGGTTGAAACTAGTACCTGACAATGATTCTTAAAATAAATAATTAAATATGATTATCTGGATTAAAACCACTTAGTTATTACTAAAACCTTAATTTCACTCCAGAAAAGTATACCTGCGAGGAACTCGTAGAATACCATGCATTCAAGCTTTTTTTTCTTTGCTCTTTTTTTTTTTTTCCTGAGCAAAAAGAAACTGATAAGAGGGTACATCCTTGCCTTACTCCTCTCCATATGCAAGCCCCTTGTATTCTTCATTTACGTTAATTAAGACTTTAAAAAAAATGTGTATATATATTTTACTTATCAGCTTTTGCATTCATCATAATTTTCAAAAATGACCCACTTCTATTCACATTTTAAAGTTATTTTGTGTTTTATAAGTGAACTTGTTTGTGTCTCTTGGTGGAATGACATTGTGATAACAGTGAGAGGGTGCATGGTCGTAGTATGATGGAGAAGCCCGGTGATATGCAGTTCATTTGATATGCCTTGTATTGAAAAATGATCACACATAAGTCATGGGAATTGTTTTGCAGGGACAAATTTTGGCCAATTTGAAAGCAATGGACTCAGATTGGTTTGCAAAGAACTACATGAATCGTAGCAGCAAAGTTGGTGTCCCTCCTATGGACAAGTTCAATAACTGGGGTGGATCCCTGAGCATTGGTCATCCTTTCGGTGCAACAGGTAAGCAATATCAGTCATTTATGATATAATTGATCACCTATAGGAATTCCTCTTTATTTTTAATGTATTAAATTTTATTTGTTGTTAGGTGTTCGCCTTATTGCTCACACTGCTAACCGTCTCATCCGAGAAAATGGTCAACTGGGTCTTGTTGCTGCATGTGCTGCTGGTGGACAAGTAAGTGTTCTTTCAATTCTCTTATCTTATACCCTTGTGAAATGTGCATATTGTCTGTAACTGCTATAAGAAGGTTGATGACAGCGGTCGTTCTGTGCAACGTAACAGCACGCCGTTCCAGATGTCTTCCGCGGCGCGCATCCCTTCTCGAACCATCGTTACCAACCAAGCTTAAACGCAGAATGGCTACAGGCAGTATGCTAGAGTAAAAAGAGACAACAGGGCCTGCAGTCGTGGAGTATCGACTGTGTGGTAGTATAAGTCTCTAACAACTATTCATTCTGTCATATTATTTATATTTTTAGATGTGATTGTCAGTGTTTCATTTCCATTTATCTTTTGCTAAGGGATTGTCTGCCTTTGTGCTTTGGATTTCAGTATGCCATGGCCATTGCATTCCAAGCTGGCATCAAAGCAAGCAGAAGGTGTTTGAAGCACGGTCTTACCCACCCTCTAACCTTGCAGACTATCCTCATAATAAGTGTCACAGGCGGGGTTCCTCGAAACATGCACTGCTCTCAAATATCTTTACTCCCTTATTTTCTTATGTGAGTGTGTAAAGGAAAATGAACCTTACCATACCGCACTGCAGGAATGTATATTTGCTTGACATAGTTACCCACTCCTAGAGTTTGTTTGTCCAACCCTTGTCCCATTTCTCTTCGGGGTCCGGTATGAGGTGAGGTGAATCTGTCGTGACGGGTTTTTATGACTGGATGCTCTTCCTGATGTCAACCTCATCAGAGGAGTTAATGAAATGAATGACATGATGGAGCTAGAATATGGAATTCTCTCCCCCACAACATTAGAGCCATACAATCCTTAACCCATTCGCCTCACATTTAAATACCATAGGAGTTCACTAAGAAATCACATTTAAATACCGCTCTGCGGCCGTCGTCATCACACTATTATTTAGAAAATCATACAAAACCAACCAGTAAATATTCCTTTCTGAAAATTTGCATGCATGATAAAGAAGTAATAAACTTACCAATGCCGCTATTTTAGTACGTCTGCTGGGTGTGGTACACCTCAAAACATTCTTCTAAGTGAAGAGCTACGCCACACTTTTTGCACTGCCAGCAACTTTCGCTTCTTTTACCCCGGCTGTAGCACACAACACACCTTCTTGTGACTTTTGATTTCTTCTCTGTAGGGGGAATACGCATGGGAAAGTGGGCCCATAATTTAGCTTGTAATCTGGTTGGGGTGGTGCTCACTGAAGGTCGACCTCGAACCGAGTACTCCGGCAACTGAACAGTCTCTAGTAGCTGCTGCGCAATGCTAGTTCGGAAGTCTGTGTAGCTCGTCTTTCTGTTAGCAGCGATCTTGTGATACACAGTGAAGGAATTGAAAATACACATATCTAGGAGATAAAAGAATATTTTCCTATATCCTTTCACTGTGCGTCGCATGACAGGGAACAGAGCTGTAACCTGATCCTGAAGGTCAACACCACCCATCCCCTTCTGGTATTCAAGGCCACACTTGGGCTTTATCACTTCTTCCCTCGGAGTTTGTCCTTTCTTTCGCCTGAGTTTGCCTGTCCCTGTCATGTCAGCTGATTTGTGTTTAGTGGTGAGAAAGCAAACATCCTTGTTATCTTTCCACTTCACACACAACATACTGTTGGCAGCCCACGTCTCATACTCTCCACGTTTTAGTTTCTTCTTACTGATATCGCGAGGCATGTCTTTTCGGTTCTGTCTAACAGTTCCAATTACATTCATCTGCTTGTCGTGTAGCCTTTTGAATAAATCTGGGGAAGAATACCAGTTATCTAAAAACAATGTATGTCCTTGGCCTAACAAGGGTTCACACATGTTGAGCACGACGTTTGTACTCGCTGGCAGACTTGGATCCGTTACATCATCACCTACATAAATTTTGAAAGACAGACAGTAGCCAGAACTTGATTCACAAATTTTGTAAATTTTTATTCCAAACCTAGAACGTTTAGACCTATTACACTGGACATATGAAAGGCGGCCTCTGAATTTCATTAGACTTTCATCTAGAGCAATGTCTTGTGAAGGTAAATATAATTCTGAAAATTTGGAGCAGAAATGTTGTATTATAGGCCTAATCTTTCTTAGTTTGTCACTACTATCGACTTGTTCATCGTCAACAAAATGTAAAAATCGTGAAATTATAATAAATCTTCCCCTGCTCATGGTTTCACGAAAAATTGGAGTGTTTATACACCTGTTTTTACTCCAGTATAACTGTATTCTTGACTTTCGCACTTGTGACATTAGTATAACTAACGCAAAATATGCCCTAATTTCGTCGGGTGTAGTCTCGAACCATTTGTCATCGTCTTTCAACTTTTTTCTGTCAGGATTGCTCAACTGTTTTGCTGCATATGAATTTGTCTCGACAGATATATTGTCAAACAAAGGGTTCATGTATTCACAAAAAACTGAGAGTTCAGATAGTGGTTGCGTATCAAACTTTTTCAATAAATTTTCACTAACCCCACTGTATTCACTAAACTTATGTACAACAGGTTTATTGTCACTTTTTGTCCAGTTCCAGTCAGTCAAGTTAGTCTGTGCTGAGGTACGAGCTCGTTTCGAAAGACTCGGCACACCGTAGTTATTTGCTTCACTTTCCGTGTCATCAGAACTATTATACGCATCGCTAGTACTCGAACTAAGGACTTCAGGGTCTATTTCGTCGTCACAAACATCACTGCCTTCAATATCACTCTCTAAAACACTATCTATTAGCTTTCGTATTCCTTCTTCATCAACACCAGCATATCTGCTTGACGCCATGATGGCAACTGACATGAGCGAAATTATGTGAAAAAAGATTCTCTTATCTCTTGTTCCGGAAGTGTGCGAGAACCTGGTGAAAGGGAAAAAACCGAAGCCACATGTGTAAACTTCAGCTCAGAATGTATACAAGTGGCGTCTGTGGGTTATTGACTGAACTATATGAATTGATGCACAGCTGTGCATCGCCGCGAGCAGAGCTCGTCATTTGATTCATATGCCACGAGTAACTATGACGAGCTAGGGTCGTCAAATGATGCGATTGGGTTAAATTCCTTCAAGTTGTCTTGCCGTGAGCATCTCCTCGATATGTGCCACCAGGCTGAATGAATCTGGCAGTGAATGTGTGTATGAATGTACGTTTACTGTGCTTAGGGTATTTAGTGTCAATCAACTTTTAATTTGTAACGATAGTTTAAGACATGACTAAGAATATTTATAGAGTTTATGTTATTATGTTTCATATTTTGTTTCTAGTTTGTAATGGTAGTTTTAAGATAAGATTATGAATATTGCTCTCAGATGTACTATGTTAATGAAGTGTGGTTAAGTGTAAGAGAGGACCATGAGTCCTAACTTCGCCACTACAAATAAAGGCAAATATAATATAATAATATAATACTAGGAAGGGAAATGGTGAAGCTCGGTATCGGCATATAGCCTACTCCTGTCGAATAGCACAAAGAGGTCTGCTCAAGGCTTAACGTCCCCATCCGACGGACGAATCACCATTAGCAGCATCATATGCCCTACACTCCATATGAGTACTGCGGAGAGGTTTGGAATTTAATCCAGGCTTTTGGCACGCAATCTAGTGATTAGAAATTGTATACCACTACTTTCCCTACCCTTCCGGCCAACATTCTGATGGTAAATTTTTTTTCGACCAACGGGACTCGAACCGGCTAACCTCGGGTGTCAGACCATTTAGACTTCAACGCCTTAACAATCATGGCCACCAGGCGGACGACTCCAGTGTAGTGTAGCATCTAAAGCAGTATGCGCATTTTATTTCTCTTCAGTGCCTTTAGTTAAGATTGTGGAAGTGCGATTTTTAAAGTAAATTTTAATGCTTGTATAAACAGGTGCCTTTCTGCAGAAGTGAGAATCAATGGCCAGCTTAGCGAATACTTGCTACTAGAAGCCCAGAAATGAGTCGTTAATGGTTTTCAAGGGTTTTAACGGACAAACGCAAGTGTTCTCCTACAACTTGAAGGCTCTGGCTTGGGATCCAATGGCCATAGCGAGAATACAATTGAACTTCCGGATAACAATTTTTTTTTTTTCTAGCCCAAGCAGATCATAATCTTATATCAGTGTTATATTGAAGGAATAGGAAATTGCATGAGAATACCATTTGATGTACAGATTAATTCAATGTAACATGCAAAGAGTTAAAAAAAAAAATTAAAATCACAAATATATACTTGCATACTCTTGCATTTCTGGTTTAATTTGACTACAAAATGGTACTGAAATAAATTGTTGCTGCACTCATCTACTTTGGATTGAAATCAGTAACTTTGTTTTTCACTCTTGATAACCTCTTTAATAAATATTGATCTAAAGATTCCAAGGCAATTAACTGTTTTCTTAATAACTAAATTCTTAATGACTGATTCAAGTACGGTACACTGAATTTGTTCTCCCAGCAATTGTAAATGTTGCCAGTATAGTTTGCAGAAATCAGTTTCTTGCAGTGGCAGTTTCTTGCAGTGGCAGTCTATTTCATTAAATTAATCTTTAAATGCTGCCAATTTTGTGCTAAATATGTATACTTGAGTGTCATCTCTTGCTCAGTATCATTGCTAACAGTCTTCTTCTCTCTGGGTAGGGTAGTGTACCAAAGCCCTCCACCTTACTCGATCTTTCCACCATTCCTCTTCTAGTACTTTATTGCTATCGGCTCCTCTGTTTGCAATACAGTCCACAACAGAGCTCCTCCATCTCATTCTAGGCCGTCCCCTAGGCCTCTTTGCAGACTCTGTATCCATGAATGTTCTCTCTGGTATTCTCTCCTCTGGCATTCTCATGTGTCCAAACCATTTTAGCTTTGCTATATCAATCTCTTGAATTTTACACACTCCCACACTTCTCCTTATTTCCTCATTTCGTATTCTATGTCGTCTTGTCTTTCCCTGTATGCTCCTCAAGAACTTCACTTCAGCTGCTTGTATCTTTCTTTGGTTCCGCTTAGTCAACGTCCAGGCTGCTGAAGCATAGGTCAGTATAGGTTTATAATAGGACGAGTATAAAACCTTCTTGCACTTCATTGGCACATCTTAGTTCCATACAATCTCTCACACACTGGTAGAAACTTCCAAACTGCTGTATTTTTAAATCAATTTCTCCATCCAAATTTCCATCTTGTGACATCATGCTAGCCAAATATTTCAAATTTCTCACTACTTCAAGAGGTTCACTTCCTATTTTTATCACTTCCCTGGATTTTCTGTTACCTCTTGTCATGATCAAACTCTTGCTTTTTGCAGTACTAATCTTCATTCCAAAATTTCTTATCTCCTCATTTCATAAATCAACTTGTGTCTGTACTTCCTCATCATTACAAAGGTCACTAGGAAAGTTTTGTAGTGTGAGTGAACGCTTTAGATTTTTTCAAAATAATTTCCACCACACTCAGTACACTTCTCCATACGTCGAAATCAGTCACTGAACCAACTCTCCCACTTTTCTTCAGTTACATTTTCACACTCTTGATCCTATGCTGCCAGAAGCTCCACGTCGGATGCAAAACACTGCCCTTTCAGCTTCATCTTCATTTCTGAGAAGAGTGCGAAGTCACATGGGCAAGATCAGGACTGTATGGAGGGTGATCAAGCACAGTCAACCCTGATCTGGCAAGAAAATCCATTGTTGCATTAGCACAATGTGCTGGAGCATTGTCGTGATGCAAGAGCCAAGTGTTGAGCCGTGAATTTCGACGGAGCTGCTTGAGAGCCTGGATGACCTGAGGCAGACAAGTCCCACTGTACCACTTTGCAGTAACTGTCCTTTGTGTTTCTAGCACAACCAGAGTCAGGATCATCCTTTTCTTCACTGACTTTTGCACAGTCACAGGAGTATCCTCTTCTTCAAACAGCCACATCTTGTTCTGGGATTTTGTTGGGACATCGTAATAATAAAACCAAGTTTCGTACCTGTAATGATGCTATTAACGTTGCGCGAAGTCCCATTTCACTCGATGTGCCCTTTGTTCCTCTGCAAGTGAATGGGGCACCCAAAGGTAACAAATCGTTCTAACATGGAGATGGTTGTGTAGAATTGAATTAATAGCTGTGCAGAGATGTGGAGGGTCTCTTCTACCTGCTGATATGTCAACTGCCTCTCTTGCAGCAACATTTTCCTCACAGCTTCAATGTTTTCCTCAATCACTGCTTCAGACGGTCACCCAGAACCGCAAAATTTCCCCTCTGGAACTCTTTGTGCCAGTGGAAAATTGTTGTCCGATGTGGACAGTCTTTCCCCAGCACAGGAGTCATTTCCTCCAGGCACTGGTCAACAGTTAATCCACGAGCAAAATTGTAGCGGATAATTGCACGATATTCACCTTTAGACCACACTGACATCTTAACTTGCTTTCAATCCCACTGCTTGGTAACAGCTGGTGTGAAGGTTGCGCCGTGGTAATAGTTATGTTCTTGAAACTCAAAGAATTTGGTGGTGTCTTAGTCTTTTCGGAGAAATCTATCCTATAATCGATAGTACACGTTATATTCGACTTGGTTTTGTTTACACTATAAATTGAGGATAGTTATGTCCACCTTTTCAATACAAAAACAATGTGAGGTCATTAACACATCACATATTTATTACCTTTCAAACATTGGGACCGGTTTCGGCATTATTTGTATGCCATCATCAGCCATAGGAAACTTAGTGACAAGGCCTAAGTACAATATTAACATAACTTACATCATACATATATGTATATATAAAAATGAACATATTCTTACAATGACTATTAAAAAATTTTTGGTGTACACCATAAAACCTTATATTAAAATTGGTAGCATATTTTATGCGATATATTATGACTTTATACAATTATTTGACTAAAGTTAAAGCTTATTGTCAGTTTTTCTAAATATTACCAAATGTTAAAAGAGCATCCAGATAACAATTTTCAATCTTTAAAAACTTTTATAACTCCTAGGCGTTAAAGATAATAGTACACTTGTTTGGTCGATAGTACTAAATTGACATGCATTAAAATGAAATCGCCTACTGTCAGATGGGAAACAGTGACCTATTTGTGCTAGGTATGGAGATAAGTTACATTATAAGTCTGTAGTAATTCTATAACTTGCGTTAATATAGTTTGTTTATTTAATAACAAGTCGAATAAAATGATAAATTCGGCTGATATTTTAAACTTTAAAATATTAATTGTCCATTGTAGAGGTCCCTTTTTCAGTGAAGATATATAGTGAGCAAAGCAGTTCCTCTTAGAATCGATTGCAGGTTCACTCTATTTTCGGTGGATTGGATTGAATAAATTTCTTATTTCGTAATGTAATGTCGTTAAGCAATGATCGTAATGTAATATTCCGTCATTTATGCTAATGTTATAAAATGTAGATCGACTTGGTCGAAGTGGACTGGTGAACCAAATTTTCTTGGACCATAACATTCAAGGTCTTTGAGGTTCTAGAAATATCTCGATCCAATACGGACCTAAGAAGAAAGAATATATATACTATGTATTAGCGTAAGAATAACTAAGTTTAATAGGCATTATTTTCGTTTTAAGTAGAAACTCACCCTAAGCACTGTGTTGTCGAGAATGAAGCCGATGAGGAACTGTCTACTGGAACGGCAGAAAGCAGACTACGAGTATTAGAAGAGGGGCGGAGCATGTTATGTAGGGGAAGGGGGATCGCGATAATGCGAGGTTATTGGTCGGGAGGGCGTGGATTACGGAGGGGATGGTATATGAGCATATTGCGCACCATTTTGTGTACTGGTTGATTTATTGGTCTTTTTAGACTGTTGATCACTGAAATGAGCGTATCAAACAATATCGTGGGTTTTTCGGAAACCTCATTCAGGTTATAATTCGGGTTAAAATACTGATCTAATGATATAAAACATTGTTCCGTTATGTCAAGTAAGGGCCCTTTTTCCATTATTTCTACGACGTCAATATCATGGTTGATGTCATGAAAACTGTGTTTATAGTCATTGTTGTGTTGTCCTATAGCTGGTTTTGTTATCAGTTTGTATACCGCCGTCGTAAGATTATATTTTTAGAGGGATAATTTTCTATAACTCTTACTACTTGCTCTCTTCTAGACTGGTTTTTCACCCCTCTTTTCATCCCTCACCATCACATTTTGCATATTGCAAAACTTTCCTAGTGCCCTTTGTATCTCCCCAGACTACGATGTCATCAGCAAAGAGCATGGACTTTACTTGCTTGCCCATCCTCTTCTCCTTGATATTATGTAGAATTCTATCCATGATGGTAATGAAGAGTAAGGGAGACAATACGCTTCCCTTTCTTAAGCCTGTCTCAACTCTGAACCATTCAGTTTGACCCACTTTGGTTCTAACACAGCTTTACAATTTTGATACAATGCTATTACCATCTGCATTGTTTCGTTCCCAGTATGTGCCTCTGTCAATGTTTTCCATACCAAATTGCTTGGGACACCGTCATATGCCTTTCCAATATCTAGAAATGCTACTACCATGCCCTACTCGTTGGCTGAATGGTCAGCGTACTGGCCTTCGGTTCAGAGGGTCCCGGGTTCGATTCCCGGCCGGGTCGAGAATTTTAACCTTCTTTGGTTAATTCCAGTGACCCGGGGGCTGGGTGTTTGTGCTGTCCCCAACATCCCTGCAACCTACACACCACACACAACACTATCCTCCACCACAATAATACGCAGTTACCTACACTTGGCAGATGCCGCTCACCCTCATCGGAGGGTCTGCCTTACAAGGGCTGCACTCGGCTAGAAATAGCCACACGAAATTAAATTAAAATTAACTACCATGCCCTTTCCATATTCCCAATACCTTTCCATCATTTGATGCAATGTACATTTTGGGTCAAATGTGGACCTGGTGTTCTGCCAGTTTTCCCTCTACTCTGTCTGTTGTTTATCAAAGATTCTTTCAAAGATTTTAGCTGTATGAGGTATCAGTGTCACTCCTCTGTAATTTTCACATCACTTCCTGTCTCCTTTCTTAAAATTGGTATAATGACTCCTTTTGTCCACTCTTTTGGAACAGTCTTTTCTCTACATATCACTCTGAAGTGTCTATACAACCACAGTAGACCAACTGCTCCTGCTGCTATTATTATTTCTATGGTGGCCTAGTCAGTTCCAGCTGCTTTGCCTCATTTTATTCTTTTAGTGGCCCACTCAATCTCTGCTATGGACACCTCGTTTTCCTTACCTTCCATCTTGTTCTTCGATTTCTCCTTGTACTGGGGTATTTTGCACGTTGTAAAGCTGTTCAAAGAATTTTCTCTTCCCCTGCAATATATCTTGCTTCTATGTCATCACTTCCTCCTGTTAAATTTTAATGAAGTTAAGCACCTTCACCTGGGTTTTTCTTTTTTACCCACTGGAATAAGATCTTTCTGCTTCCGGTTGTATCTTCCTGCAGAGATTCAGTGAATTTTTGCCAGCATTTCTTTTTGTCTTCTTGAACCACCTTGGAGCACTCCTTCTTGCAGTGCCTGATTTCTGTTTTGCATTCTGTTGTTCTGTTTCTCAGCCATCTTTTCCGTGCTTGTTTCTTCTGTTTAACTATCTTTTACCCTGTCATTCCACCAGGGCGTTTCTTGATCTTTCTTCCTTCCTGATACTCCTCCACAGGTCTTTTCTGCAAACTCCACCATGACTGTTTTAAAGTACGCCCATTCTTCTTCTGCAACGCCCTCAAGCAACACAAGAAAATGACAAGCGTCATTGGGACGTGCGCATACACAATAAACAGTAAACAGCATCAACAAAGGCAAAATGGAAGTGTGCAGGACCAAACCCAAAGAAATAAGATTAGAGGATGGGATCATAAGGAATTGCGACAGGCATCGCCCAAATAACACCAACATAAAATATTAAATTAATTTATACTTAAAAGAAAATTCATTCTTACATATTATTAAAAATAAAAGAAAAATCATTAGACCCAAATTAACGTAATGAATTTTAAAAAAATAAGATTATATTCCTTCTGGCATCCACGAAAATAAAACAGGTAACAAATCTAGATATAAATAAAATTAATATTCTTTAAAATAAGTCTTCTTTGTAAAATAAACTTCTGGTGCACCAGTCAACTAACTAAATAAATACTATAAGTGTTCGTGAACAAACATGGAATATTAATAAAATTTACAATGAATTATTTAATAGAGGGCTTCGACACGTCCCAGCCGAAGGATTATTCCTCACAAACTCACAAAACGTAAACAAACAACGCAAGAAAAATAACGGGACTTACACTACAACCCACCAATATGAAAACACATATCGTACAGTAGTTAAAATAACATCAACACTAATATATAATAATTAAAGTCACCCCACATAGTAGATGTGGTAATCAGCAACAACTCGACCAGAAAAGCACAATTTAATGAGGCGGGACCCACATTACAAGATAGAAAAACACACGATTTTTCCACAATACCGCAAAACAAACATCATACTAATGACAGCGGTATGCGACAGCCGATGCTAAAGCCCACGCGACAACAATGACAATAAAGACAGTTGCGTAACGGCCACACGGCGATAAGATAAGATAAGCAACAATACAGAGAAGAGAAGATAAACCCCAAGAAACAATCACTCCACACTAGGGGTGCCCAAAACCCTCAATTAAATCATTAAAATTTTTACATTGTTAAAGAATTTCATCGTGGTAATAAATGTAGGTATCCTAATATTATAGGGCAATAATAAAATAAACCACCCGCAAAATGCAATAAATATACAATCCAATTCCCTAGTCATACGTATGAATTAAAATAAAATCTATGAAAAATCCAACTAATAATAATAATAAAATAATGATGCCCTTAAAAGGAAATTGGTGGCTTCCAGTGCAATCGTAGTAGTTAGGTCGTAACACGAGTAACAGAAGGCCGAAACACGAACCGAATTACAGAACGATAATATGGGAACAAAATATCAGAGAGAACAGACGAAAGAGTGCATCACAATAAACACGGCATAATGAAGATGCAATTTAACAAAAGAAACAGCACACGAATCAAATAATACACCAAAACACACGTAGATACACCAGAAACAAGAATAAACCAAGAGAATCACAAATTTAGAAAAGGCAGGGACGAAATTTTGAGCATTACCTAGAGCACACTGCACCTTGCCGTTACCCAACACACACTTCAAATATGAACTCCATCACCAAGCCATAGCTTACTTCACTTACAATAAATACACTTATAAAATACAGAAAACTACACCCAAACTATATATATAAATACACAGTAATAAGACCAAAAGGCGAACTTTGAGGAGACCAGTAATGCTCAGGTAACATCCTCGTGCTACGACCCACTATCACGGCACTTCACAAATAGAAAAATTTACGAAAGACTTACATTCTAAAAACTAATATGATTAAATACTAAATTCTACATATTAACTTCCTTGCTAGGCGAGGTGTACTCGTCTTATCACCCGATACCTACAGTTTGCATTAGGATTGTTTTAATTACAGACCAGCCGTTAAACATGGCTTCGCTTCCAGCCACGAGCGAGTCCAACAACTAAAAGACGACTTTCACACACCGTCACTAGGCGCGACACAGTCTCAACTCCGCTACACGCTCTGGCGGAGACCGCTGAACCACCAAGATAAGTTCCTAGCCACTCTCACAGATGGCGTAGGCGTTCATGTATCGTTCCACTATGTAATCATATCATGCAGAAGTATTACCAAGCACAAAACAGTGTTCCAACAGGTCACAATAGCCACGTTTAGACAGGAAATATGACCAATATTCCAACAGCTCACAGCGCTCATGTTTTAAAATAATCAAGTCTACCAGACTCAAGGTTTTAGTCTTTCCATAGAGTAGAATAATAGTTCCATATGAACGGGAAAACCACGGCTCAGTACAGTACTTAGCCCGTGAACATAATGTCCGTAGAGGAATTAGCAAATTTACCAGTTCCGATGAGAGACACCATATAATTATATGTCGTAGATAGTAGATAGTTCACACAAATATATATGTATCACAGGTAGAGTTTTGTTAATAACGCTACACTTCGATCCTTCCGATGTCTTCCTTAGGTGTACTTGTTTTAATGGGTGTCTGGAACCCTTCATTTATTTCCTTCTCCTGCAATTTCCACACCTTTAGGTTTCTCTGCCTAATCTCAATCATCTTTTATATCTTTCATCTCCTTTTCTTTCCTGACCTACTTGGGCATTCATGTCTCCTATGATCACAACTTATTTGTCCTGTATATGGCCTTCCAGATATTCAAGGTATTCCTCTAGATCCATATCTGTATTTCCTTTTTTGGAGCGTACCCTTGAATTATATCGGTAACACCAGTTTCAAGTCTCAATCTGACCTTAATCAACCTGTCATTTATGTTTTCCACCAATTCTAGATATTCCTTGAGATCTTTTCTACTTATGAGATTTACACCATTTTTGGCTTCCCTTCCTTCACTATAGTATAAGGTATATCCTTTCTCTAGTTCCCCCTCACTTTTTCCTTTCCATTTGGTCTCACTTGATTCCCAGCAGTGCTATTTCTTTGTCAACCATAAAATCTACAATTTCTTCCACTTTCCCTGTTAGTGTCACTACATTGATGTATTTGGTACAGTATGAGGCATAATTCTCCAGTGTCCAGACCCGTAGAAACAACGCTTAGCAAAATAACATTTGTTGAAATGAGCGACCCGGTAGAGACTACAGGCTGGGTGATTTTCGGGAGGAAGGTGGCCTGTAAAATATACGGGCTTGCTAGCAGGTTGTTAAAGATAAAGAAACACTTCATTTTTTGTGTTTTTAGAAAATTCGCTTAGGGATAGGGGGGCTGAAAAAAGGGTTGAATTGTTTTTATTGGGATATCTCTATAACTGAGGATGTTACACACATAGAAATTGGTATTTGAAATCTCCTTTAAAAATAAATACACGTTATTTGTTTTCAACTTGGACAGTTCTATATTGCATGTTCCGAGTTACCTCGGCCAGTAGCTTGATCATTTTAGCCCTAAAAACCAATACCACAAACATGGTTTATAAAGAGATTCTGGGGTAAGCAAAACACAATATTTTGGTGAGTTTTTAGTAATTTTCAGATTATATCTTAGTGCAGTAGTGAGGAACGATTACTTTTGTCGAATTACAAAATCCACACGAGCAAAGCCGTGGATAACAGCTAGTCTTTGGTGTAGTCTTTTAATACAAATTCATGAATGTCAAATAAGCATCATTCGCCATGTAAATAAACACTGTTAAGATGGGATATTTGTAGGTATCATACAAGGGTATAGCTTAATGCGAGTTAATCATATCGACCTTCCTTATATGGAGGTTCAGCTGTACTTCGAGGGTTGCAACTTGTTTTGGAAAATTTTCTTTCTTTGTTAAGTATTCGTCATCATTTCACCTTATCCAGCTCCTGCCAGGGCGGGGTATTTATGGCACTTCTCCGTCTTACTCTTTCCTTCCACCATTCCTCTTCCATGATCTTGTCCCAGTCTAAATTCTATCTTCTTATGCTGCTCTTCACTGATTCAATCCACCTTCTTCTAGGTCTTTCTATTGCTCTCTTGCTCTCGCACTTTGCCTCCAGCATCTGTCTTGGAATTCTATTCTCCTCCATCCTCTTTGTGTCCAAACTGCCTTAGTTTATTCTTTTCAATTCTCTCATTTAGCTTTCCTATCCCAACTTCCTTCCTAACATCTTCATTTCTCACTCTGTCTTCCCTTGCATTAATTCACTTCCTAGGTATTTAAAACTGTCCACAATTTCCAGACTCTGACTTCCAATTTTCACAGTGCCGTTTCCTTGACTTTCCCCTCTTGACATCACCATAGTCTTGCTTTTCTCTGTACTGATTTTCTAGCCATATTTCTAATTTTTTTTTGTTCAGTACATCTTGTTGTTGTTGCATTTCTTTGCTGTTCTTTCCCCAGATCACATCATCTGCAGATAGCAGTATCCTCATCTCTTTATCTCCATAGGCTTCCTTTGTTTCCTATGCAATTTTGTCCATGACCATAATAAACTAAAGTGTTGACAGCACACTCCCCTGTCTTAGTCCAGTCTTATTCATAAACCATTCTGTCTTTCCAACTGGGGTCAGTAACCTGCTAACACAGTTGTTGTACATTGCTTGCACCATTTCTAACGTTTCTCTTCCTAATCTCTTTTTAACCATGGTTTCTCAAACCTCTCTGGAGACACTATCATATGCCTTTTCTATATCTGTGAAAGTCATGACCAGATCCTTTCCATATTCCCAGTTCTTTTCCATTAGCTATCTCATGCTAAAGATTGGATGCACTGTAGATCTTCCAGTATTATCATATCGTAATGTTAATTGGAGCTTTGTAGTGACCTCATTGCGTTTTTGCCTTGGCCCCCTCTTTTGTCAGAGTCTTATGCCCTGAGGCTTACAGTTTTCAAAAAGTGTATTAAAGACAGTGTTCTGTCTTACTTGCACAACCTCCTTTCATACCGGGCGAGTTGGCCATGTGCGTGCAGCTGTGAGCTCGCATCCGGGAGATAGTGGGTTTAAACCCCACTGTCGGCAGCCCTGAAGATGGTTTTCCATGGTTTCCCATTTTCACACCAGGAAAATGCTGGGGCTGTACCTTAAGGCCACGGCCGCTTCCTTCCCATTCCTAGGCCTTTCCTGTCCCATCTTCGCCATAAGACCTATCTGTTCCCTAATATAACTTCTGGTTGATATTTCTCTTTCAACCCTTCACTACCATCTTTGGCTTCACAAAATTAAACATCAGAATTCAGTGATGCTTAATTAATTGCAATGGATTATATTTCTCTCGCACACAAGCACACAATCGTTACACTATTTGATACCTGATAAAATTATTTAAATATTAGTTATTGTATTCCAGATTTCTTTAACTAAATTCCAATAGTTTACACCCAGCCTCAAGGAAGATATATTTTTAAATATTTTGAACAGTACGCATACATTCCAATGGGTTCTATATCCATTTTCTGTTTCTTGTCTGGGTAAATGGCCTTCTGTTATACTTTGGGCTGGTCATTCATAATGCAATATTCTGCGTTTCTGTAATTTCTTCTCCTTTCCTCTGTATATTTAAGGATTGCCTTTATCATGTTTATCTGTAATTTATTGTGTGTGTGGGTTCCCCCCCTGCCAGTCTATGCAAGGCCTGTTCAAAAAGTAACTAAACTTTAAAAAATAACACTCTAGGGCCTGGTTGCATAAAGACCTCTGATCGGAGATCAATTTAGAACCTAGTTCTGAAAATGAACCGAGATTACGACTTCGTCGCGTTGTACAAAACTGAACTTTGTAGTTCAAATGTAACCGGAGTTCAGAAAAGTGGATGTTGCAACACCACAAAACAAATTGAATATGAAATAGCTTTGCCCGTTGGATGATACTTAAATGGTGGGATTGACCTGGCCGTGATTGTCAACAAATGAAATATGAAATTGCTTTGCAGCGTGTACTAGAATTTCTTCATGTGCTTTTCTTGCAGTGAACACAGGTGAAGGACAAACGAATATCAGACTTTCCTCAGCCAACTTTTTTTTTTTTCCTGACCCCCACGGTATTAGGTTTGCGAAGCCTAGTGCGTCTTTCATTTTCACGACCTTCGTGGTCAATCTCTCTTTTATTCATTTTTTTGAAGAATCGGTGTTAAGAAAGGGTAATTGCCCAGTTGCACTAGGCTCGTTCGATCTTGTGTGGTTTAATATCACATCAGGATAAAAATATTGTCACGTAGAGCCCGTCGTATGTCAGCTTTTCCTTTATGGTACCTATCACCTACAGCGATATTGAAGAGGTTTTAAATCATAAATTTGTTCATAGTGCTTTTATGAGCACAGCAGAGCGAATACATAGCTGTCAGGAAAAGGTGAAGCAACTCTGCATGTTCCATACGCAGCGTGAATCAAACAGGGCAGTCTGCAGCTGGGAAATGAAGCACGTTTGAATACATTACATTTTCTTGAAGTTGTTGGATTGATTTTCGGAATAATGACAGTGCTGAACTTGTAATGTACGTAGATTTAAGGATAAGTGTAGAAAACAGTGTAGTTCCATTTTAAAAACAAAGTTAATAGTATTATCTCAGAGGATATTAATGCCGTTCTATCTTGAATGGTCCATATGTTATTTGAGATGGACAACTTAGCTGAATAACCCTCTATATCCCAGTAATCAGACATCTGTAAAACATGAACGTAAGCAATTCACAGAGGTTATGTTGTAGAATTATGTTTCACTGCGTTATAAGAAGCATAATATAGCTTATATACGGACAACATCTAGGTTAGGTAGAAAACAACTCCTTGAACTGAGATCAAAGAGTTTAATCGGAGAAATTTCTCCGTATTAAAATTTTCTCTTCTCATTGCTGTCCCCTCTATTGTACATAATATAATGCTTACTTTTTACTGTTTTGTACTGTTACATGTGTGTCATATTCAATATTTTTCTTCTTCTTACTTTGTTATTAGTTGATTTTTCTTAGTTGCTTTTTACCATTTATATTTTTAAAGTTTGCATTGTGTTGTTCTCTTGTAATGGTTCTTGATCACTCCAGAACTGTGTAATTTGGCACTGCAATATTTTAGTTTCCCAAATAAATAAATAAATAAATAAATTAATTAATTGTGGTTTGGGTGATAGAAAAAGTCTGCCAGGGATAGGGGAAATTGCAGTTTGGGCGATAGGAAAAGTCTACCAGGGATAGGGGAGGTGAGGTAGTTTGGATGGGGAAGCTACTTTTTGCTATTTGTTTTATATTGCACCGATACAGATAGGTCTTATGGGAATGATGGGACAGGAAAGGCCTGAGAATGGGAAGGAAGCGGCTGTGGCCTTAATTAAGGTGTGAAAATGGGAAACCACAGAAAACCATCTTCAGGGCTGTCGACAGTGGGGTTCAAACCCACTATCTCTCGGATGTGAGCTCACAGCTGCGTGCCCCTAATCGCACAGCCAACTCGCCTGGTAGATGGGGAAGCACAGTTGTTTTAGTGTTCATAAAAATTTACAGAAATGCGAAAGCTGGGGAGTTGCCATGGTAGAGGCTAGGCCCCAGGACTTTTTCTTCACAAGTGTGGTATCTTTCTCGTGACGTTTTTTCTCCAACTTGAGATAACAGCAGCAGTCCGTTTGATCATCAGGTATTAATTTATGGTGTGTAACGCTGTTGATGGGGGGAAAAAAAATGTTCACAGCACTTTCATGTTCGACCTGACCTGTGTTTTCTTTGGTCTCTGAAAATTTTTTCCACACCTCTGTGTGTGTCTGCAAACTTTTTTTTTTTCCCTCAGTTTGAAGCAGAAGCAACTATTTATATGCTGTTGTTAATATTCAGACATCTTGACAGTTACAGCACAGTCACAAGCTAACAGGTGATGAGTGATAACTAATTGTTTCAGAAATGCTCGGCAAATTACTAGTGTTGCTTAGGAAGGATACCACTTTACAGTGCCACTTACTGGACACTGCTATTTGCTCATGATAGCTTCTTAAATACTGATCTTGAAGATTCTAAAGCAATTGTTTCTTTGTAGGAAATTCAAGGGAACTTCTAACACACTGAATTTGCATGTTACTTTCGAAGTTCAGTTTTTTAACAGGCCTTGTTTGTTCATTATTTTTTGACAGTTTAATAGAATACTTGCTATTAATTTCTTGTTTTTCTGGCACAATCAATCTTCATTGAATTTAGTATTTCCATTGGAGGCATAAATTTGATCATACAAAGTTGCAGGATTCTCTTAGCCATAACATCAGATCCGCACTATCATTCGCCTTACTTCTGCAGTCTTGGCATCCATATCTCTTTTTCACTTCTTAAACAAGAATCTCATCTAAAATAATTCAATGAATCAAATTTTGAGAATTGTATAAAGAAGTACAATAGAATTTTGCTGTAATTTCCACATGAGAGATGTATCCTATTTATTCATTTGGTAATTCTCTAATTGCAATGGCAAAAATTGCCCACTCTTGTCTTTTAATACATTCATGGGTAATGGGGAAAAAAACTTTAAAGGAATTGTATGGCAAAGACCCTATTTTTTTATGGCATTACTAGAAGAGAGCTAATTATGTGGGCCTGTTTTTCTTGGTTAAGTCTTGCTCCACTGGATATGGATCCTCGAAATGTCAACGCCAAAGTCTGTCAGGCATATGGGACAATTCTGTGCTACCCTGTGACATTTTAGGAGTAGTCCTTTTCACTTTCAACATTAGTTCAACTGTTCATAAAGCAAAGACCATGACAGAATGGTTTGCCAAAATGGGAGTGAATGAAATGAAATGAAATGAAATGAAATGAAATGGTTGGCCCAAAGCCCTGATATAGCATCTCTGGGATTAGCTACAGTGCTGGTTGACAGTCAGACCAGACCGGCCACGGCCCAGAACAGCTACAGAGTGGTTCGTCGTATACGACAGGAGGAATGGAAACGTACTGAAACTTAGTGGAAAGTCATCCTTGAAGAGTTGGGGCCTTGACAGTAGGGTGGGGCAGGCGTTAATGCAGTACCTACAGGTTTTCGATCATTAATGGCATTGTAGTGTACGATAGTGGGGAGAACATTTCCTGACACAAACAGGCAGGATTACCAAGAGGAGGGTATTTGTAATAAAGACAGAGTTAGAAGTAAATTAGAATGTTCCAGGATGCAGGTTGGCTTGGCTGTGGAAGATAAAAGGCATAAAGGAGACATCAGTTGTATCTAAATACCCTGAAGGTGGCTAGTTGATTTATGGTTTTTTGTACAGTGAATGCTGAAAGACATAACATTCTGTAATGAAAATGAATAAATATGTATGTGTATATTATATTGTGTATAGTAGACCATACAGGCAGTGGCTTTATACAGAGGAGCTCCTTTGAGTGAGTGTTGGTCCGCCTGTACAGGAAATGCCACTGAAGTCCAGCGTGCAGTGTCTGTTATCCATATCAGGGGCGGCATCATTGAAATATGGCAGTTAGGCATAAAATGCTTTTGGGTGTGGCGTGCCTAGGAGCTTGCTGGACAAGGTTGATGGAAGGTGAAGATGTAAAGAAATGGGCTTGGAAGAATTAGAATTGATGAGCAGAGAGCCTGTCTTATTTGAAAACTGCAGTGTGAAGACTTGCAGATTTTCCTTTGTGTTTGTCCTTTGTCTTCCTTTCTATAGCTTCCACTTCCACTGTTGATATGTCATTGAGTTTATCCTATTATGTATATCTATTCATGTTCCTATCTATCTATGTGTGACCCGTTGCGCAGAAAGGTCCCTAAAGTCGGTTTTTTAGATTTGAGAATTTTGTGGTTCTAAAATTGGCATCCGATACTCAGGATTTAAAAAAAGATTTGCTAAGAAGGAAGCCATACTTTTCAGTGTCGACTTGGTTAAATATAACTTAAAAAGCTTTTCAGTCTGTTGAACACACAAGTTCAAAATATAATATACAACACTATAACATACCTGTAATAAATACACACTTTTAAAAAATGACATGTTTTGTTCTGCAAGAACATCCTCAGATTCTATCATATCACTTAAATCATGCGCATGTATGTACAATATTGTTTACGTTGCGTAAACTAGTCGATGAAATGAAGTGGTGATGCTATGAAAAAAACTACTCTACTACTTTCTTTATGTCGCACGTACAGACAGGTCTTATGGCGATGAGGGGATAGGAAAGGGCTAGGAGTGGGAAGGAAGCAGCCGTTGCCTTCATTAAGGTACAGCGCCAGCATTTGGCTGTTGTGAAAATGGGAAAATGGAATGGAAAACCATCTTCAGAGCTGCCGACAGTGGGGTTCGAACCCACTATCTCCCGGATGCAAGCTAACAGCTGCGTGCCCTTAACCACATGGCTAATTCGCCGGGTCTATGAAAACAATGTAACATTTATTGCAGCCAGTGGCCAATTGTACACACATGGTATGTTCTTGTAGAATGAAACATGTCATTCTTTGTTTAATAGTATGTATGTTTTTACAGGTACGGTATGTTATAGTGTTATATATCGGTAATTTGAGCTTGTGTGTCTTGACAAAGCGTTTTGTGTCTGTACGTGGACCGAAAATATGGCAAATTAAAACTGTCCAGAAATATCTAATACTAGTTACATGCATATGTACGTAATACTAATTATTTATCTTGAATTATTGGATGTACTCCATCACAGAGGTCCGCAGGATTTTATCAGATTTTTTAGCGCTAGTATGTTAGCACAAAAAAAAGGCATAAGAGTCATTCCACACCTTATGTCATATAGTTGTTGGAGATAACCAGTCTTTGATTCTACATCTTCTAGTTGGAGGTATTGCCTGTTGTTTTCATTTATTTCCCTGAATTACTCTTTCTTGGTGAATTGTGTCAAAATTTCAGTATCAAGAAATAGTGAAAAATACTTTTGTCGGCTTGGTCGCCATGTCAAAATATGAATGTAAAATTGGTCCTTGATCAATGTTTTATATCAGAAAGGTACTTGAAGGACCTGGGTTGGAGTTGCTCACGTCAGTGTTTTCGTCAGCTGTTTTGTTCTTCGGGACACTTGAGTCGCTCTTGCACTGAGAAGACTCACGGCTTAAATTTCCATCTTATCCGTAGAGTCCAAAATTGAAGCAATCTATTGCTCACTGACTCTTCTTACTAACCATGTCACGAAATAGCTATATAAATCGCAAGAAGGCCGGTCTCAAAACTGGCGACGCATGCTTGACTGAACACGATAGCTTCTCACAACTTGTAGGGGCCGATGACCTTCGATGTTAGGCCCCTTAAAACAACAAGCATCATCATCATCACAACTTGTAAAAAGCTAGCAGGGAGATAATGCTACTCTATTCGAGGATTCCCCTTAAGCCAGACCTTTTATAAGTTCTGTGAACTGCCGTCTGTTGAGCTTTTTTATTACTATATGTGCTGGTGACACTGGATCTCTGACCATTTAATATATTAAATTCCGCTGGCAGGTGACCTGTTCTGGGATTTAATACATTAAATTCTGCCCTCTGAGTTAAGTTTGTGGGTTACTGTAGTCACGTCCTAGTTCGTGAACCATGGGCAACGGCTGAGTGGCCTAGTAAGTGGTCCTGAGAGTCGGGATACCAGTTGCTATGGAATGGGTGTGGGCATCTCGGACATATTCTGAGTCGTGGCTCTCCTTGTGCTCAGGCGGCTAGGACTATACAATTCACCGGTGGTCCATAACCCGTTAGAGGAGAGATCCTCACTTGGACTATGTGCAAGTAGGGCAGCATCCTGCTTCATGAATTTACCTAGCTCAGAACACTTTAAGGAAGCCTCGGACCTATGGGAGTAATGGAGTCCCACTCCCATTTGACAGGCGAGGGGCTCCTTGGAAACAACTTGGCGAACGAAATGGAATTCGATGGGGAGCTATCAATATTAATGGGGCTTATGGAAGAAAGAAGGTAGAATTGGCTGAGTCAGCAAAGAGGATGCATCTGGATGTGCTAGGAGTAAGTGATATTCGGGTAAGGGGAGATAATGAGGAAGAGATAGGACATTATAAGGTATACTTGACGGGTGTTAGAAAGGGAAGGGCAGAGTCTGGGGTAGGGCTCTTTATCAGGAATACCATTGCACGCAACATAGTTTCTGTTAGGCACGTAAATGAGCGAATGATGTGGGTAGATTTGTCAGTGGGAGGAATTAGGACAAGAATTGTGTCCGTGTATTCACCATGTGAGGGTGTGGATGAGGATGAAGCTGACAAGTTTTATGAAGCATTGAGTGACATTGTGGTCAGGGTCAACAGCAAGGATAGAATAGTGCTAATGGGCAATTACAATGCGAGAGTTGGGAATAGAACTGAAGGATACGAAAGGGTGATTGATAAATGTGGGGAAGATATGGAAGCTAATGGGAATGGGAAGCATTTGCTGGACTTCTGTGCTAGTATGGGTTTAGCTGTTACGAATACATTCTTCAAGCATAAGGCTATTCACCGCTACACATGGGAGGCTAGGGGTACCAGATCCATAATAGACTATATCTTAACAGACTTTGAATTCAGGAAATCTGTTAGGAATGTACAAGTTTTTCGCGGATTTTTCGATGATACAGACCACTATCTGGTCTGTAGTGAACTAAGTATCTCTAGGCCTAGGGTAGAGAAAGTGAAATCTGTCTGCAAACGAATAAGGGTAGAAAATCTCCAGGATTAGGAAATTAGACAGAAGTACATGGATATGATTAGTAAGAAGATTCGAACAGTAGACAGTAAGTAGGTTCAGGATATAGAAAGTGAGTGGGTGGCATACAGGGATGCTGTAGTAGAAACAGCAAGGGAATGCCTAGGAACAACTGTGTGTAAAGATGGGAAAAGGTGAATATCTTGGTGGAATGATGAACTGAAAGCAGCCTGTAAACGTAAAAAGGCTTATCAGAAATGGCTCCAAACAAGGGCTGAGGCAGACAGGGATTGGTACGTAGATGAAAGAAACGGAGCGAAACAAATAGTTGTTGAATCCAAAAAGAAGTCGTGGGAAGATTTTGGTAATAACCTGGAAAGGCTAGGTCAAGCAGTAGGGAAACCTTTCTGGACAGTAATAAACAATCTTAGGAAGGGAGGGAAAAAGGAAATGAACAGTGTTTTGAGTAATTCAGGTGAACTCATAATAGATCCCAGGAAATCACTGGAGTGGTGGAGGGAATATTTTGAACATCTTCTCAATGTAAAAGGAAATCATTATGGTGGCTGGAGGAAAATGATGTTAGTGAAATTATGCTTGAGGAAGTGGAAAGGATAGTAAATAAACTCCATTGCCATAAGGCAGCAGGAATAGATGAAATTAGACCTGAAATGGTGAAGTATAGTGGGAAGGCAGGGATGAAATGGCTTCATAGAGTAGTAAAATTAGCGTGGAGTGTTGGTAAGGTACCTTCAGATTGGATAAAAGCAGTAATTGCACCTATCTATAAGCAAGGGAACAGGAAGGATTGCAACAACTATCGAGGTATCTCATTGATTAGTATACCAGGCAAAGTATTCACTGGCATCTTGGAAGGGAGGGTGCGATCAGTCGTTGAGAGGAAGTTGGATGAAAACCAGTGTGGTTTCAGACCACAGAGAGGCTGTCAGGATCAGATTTTCAGTATGCGCCAGGTAATTGAAAAATGCTACGAGAGGAATAGGCAGTTGTGTTCATGTTTCGTAGATCTAGAGAAAGCATATGACAGGGTACCGAGGGAAAAGATGTTCGCCATACTGGGGGACTATGGAATTAAAGGTAGATTATTAAAATCAATCAAAGGCATTTATGTTGACAATTGGGCTTCAGTGAGAATCGATGGTAGAATGAGTTCTTGGTTCAGGGTACTTACAGGAGTTGGACAAGGCTGTAATCTTTCACCTTTGCTGTTCGTAGTTTACATGGATCATCTGCTGAAGGGTATAAAATGGCAGGGAGGGATTCAGTTAGGTGGAAATGTAGTAAGCAGTTTGGCCTATGCTGACGACTTGGTCTTAATGGCAGACTGTGCTGAAAGCCTGCAGTCTAATATCTTGGAACTTGAAAATAGGTGCAATGAGTATGGTATGAAAATTAGCCTCTCAAAGACTAAATTGATGTCGGTAGGTAAGAAATTCAACAGAATTGAATGTCAGATGGGTGATACAAAGCTAGAACAGGTCGATAATTTCAAGTATTTAGGTTATGTGTTCTCCCAGGATGGTAATATAGTAAGTGAGATTGAATCAAGGTGTAGTAAAGCTAATGCAGTGAGCTCGCAGTTGCAATCAACGGTATTCTGTAAGAAGGAAGTCAGCTCCCAGACAAAACTACCTTTACATCGGTCTGTTTTCAGACCAACTTTGCTTTACGGGAGCGAAAGCTTGGTGGACTCTGGATATCTTATTCATAAGTTAGAAGTAACAGACATGAAAGTAGCAAGAATGATTGCTGGTACAAACATGTGGGGAACAAGGGCAGGAGGGTACTTGGAACGAGGAGATAAAGGCTAATCTAGGAATGAACTCGATGGATGAAGCTGTACGCATAAACCGGCTTCGGTGGTGGGGTCATGTGAGGCGAATGGAGGAGGATAGGTTACCTAGGAGAATAATGGACTCTGTTATGGAGGGTAAGAGAAGTAGAGGGAGACCAAGGCGACGATGGTTAGACTCGGTTGCTAACGATTTAAAGATAAGAGGTATAGAACTAAATGAGGCCACAACACTAGTTGCAAATCGAGGATTGTGGCGACGTTTAGTAAATTCTCAGAGGCTTGCAGACTGAACGCTGAAAGGCATAACAGTCTATAATGATAATGTATGTATGTATGAGTTAAGTTAATTTCAAAAAAGAGTTTGTGCTTCTAATTGCAGTAGTTCAGGAAATAAGTATTGTTTATTTTGACTAAAACTCAATTCCAGTTTCCATTAATTTTATTACCAATTGTACAAAGTTTTTATTACATCAAGTGACAAAGACTCAAACTGCTGCGTAACTTAGGTAACTTAGTTGGTTAAGAAGACCCACAGGTAGCGCAGGAAGTCAAAACGTAGAAATGAAATTTTTATACCACAAACTCTTTTGATGAATATTGAATTTTCATAACTGCATTGTAATTGAAACCGACTTTCAACCTATTAGGTCGTATTACATATTACATACATTTAGTACATATTGAAGAGATGTTAAGCCCAAACCCACAACCTCCCGATTTTGCGTCTGTTGTTCTACCAATTGAGCTATGGTAGCCTAGGCCATCTTTGTTGGAAAGGATAGTAACAAAATCTACAAAGTTGCCACTAAAACATTGATAGTACCTCCTGTTGTCTTCATCACAATTGATATTTTCATCATCACTAGATTCACTTGAACTTTCACTAAATAAATCATTATCGCGATACAATTCCTTCCAACGTCATCCTTTTGTTCAGCTCTGCTGTAAAATTTCCATAGCTGACTTAGGGTCACTTTTTGCATAACGGGTCACATACGTGACTTGATATATATAATCACTGTGAATAATTTCAAAATAAATCTGTGGCTTGGTTCTAAAAGGGCCAATGTTAAAAAACCTGTTTCGCTATGAGCATTTGAAGTCTTGCTTATAATTTTCCAATTATTTTATTAACAACTAACTTTAAATAACTTTATACTTTCTTTGTGAAAGTCACCTTATTAAGTGTTAATCTTTTCTATCGTATTCTTTAAAAATTGCCAGGTCTCTAATCTTTATTGGTAATCTAACATTATTGGCAGGGGCTTATTTAATTAAACGTTAGTTGCTCGTTTAGTACTTAACAGAGACATTGGCCCTTTTAACATGTTGCAAGCCAGGATAAAACGCGTTTATATCAGTTAATATCTCAATTTCGATAAAAAATGACATTGGCCCTTTCAGAACCAAGCCACAGAAATATGCTGCACACACATGATTGTGAATTTTCACTTTTGGGGTGTGAACTCATCTTGTGTTAAGAGAAATAAGGTATGTTTCTTTTACTTGTTTTCATTTACAATTCATACATTTTTTGCTCATTTCCAGGGAGTGGCAATGCTTGTGGAACGGCATCCTGATGCTCCAGCATTTAAGTGAAGAAGATTTGCTCTCTTGAGGAAGCAATTATCAATGCAAATGGTGCTTGTGTCCTGAAAGTGTGACGAGAATGTGGTGAGCGCAAGGATGTGTGTAGCCCATTCCTTGGGACAGAATCTGTGATTGCTGGGGAAGGTTTAACTGTTGATGGAGGATCTGCCCCCTATTTTTTATTCTCTGTATGAATTTGGTAAAGAAAGTTGTTCAGTATCATTACAGTTGGGAATTGTTTCAGTGAACATTACTGTTACAAGAATGTACAAAGTGAGCCATAATGCCAGAATTGTAAAAAGGTTATATTCTAATAGCAGTTTTTTGTGGAGACATATTCTGTATTTTTAGTTTTGTTAGTCTGCCTTCCTGTTTTCAGTTGAGACAATTGTGTATAAAATGGTGAATCAACAGTGTGTAAACAATTTTTAGTTACAGTGATTATATATTTTTTACCCTAGAACTTGGAATTTGTTGTACTTCAAGAATTAGACTGAAATTGATATCACTTTGTTACTTTGATATACTGTATTTAAGTGTCTTTTTATATATTGTACATATTATGGGATGAATCACATATGAAAATATATTGTGCCTGTATTTATCAATAATGAATTTGTTCTTTTTAATGTTCTTCCCAGAAATTCATGCAGATAAACAAGAAATACAGACATAGATAGAAAATTAAATTAAATTTCTTAAAATCCAAAGTCCAGTTCTGTAAAATTGTTAGGAATATCTATTTTCATTCCTGCTTGCCCAGTTTATCAGGAATAGGAACAGAATCTACAAATATGGGGAAATTTACGGTAGTGTAAAGTCCTGTTGCCACTAAAACATTGATAGTACCTCTGTCGTCTTCATCACAATTGATATTTTCATCATCACTAGATTCACTTGAACTTTCACTAAGTAAATCATTATTGCGATACAATTCTCTTCCAACATCATCCTTCAGCAATAAAAAGAAAACCACGAAACACTGCACGTTGAGGTAGCCATAGTGTAAACAAACACGGCTAGCTTCAATTCTTTTGTCCCTAATTTGTACATGCCATGCAGTACTTAAGAGCAGCCCTATTGCAAAGAGAATATCTTTGTGATTCCAACGATGTGCAACAGATGGCTTTGCATTCATTTTTGGCTACAATCAAAGCACAAGCCCGAGTACATATTTGGGCTGACACCTTACAACGGTAGTGGGGAGTCCGTATACGTACTCGGCCAGACTGTGAAAGAGTTAAGATGAGCACTGTGTGGATTAAGCCCAGTGTGTTGGCCGGGTGCCTTTCCTAACTCCAACCCTATGTGAAGGGAGGTATTTACAATAGCATGTTTATGTGGTGGTTGGCAACGTGATGTGTGTTGTGTGTAAATGAAGATATGTATGGAGGCAAATACTGCAGCCGTATCGACGACGCCTGTACTTAATTCGGTGGAGAACATTGGTTTGACGCCAGTGCATGTACGGTCCATGCTTAGGAAACATCAGAGGGAAGGTAGTACAATAAGTTCTTATAGTTCTGAACTTTTTGTTTATTCAAAAGAAACGAGCAAATCATATCACCTTGTCACAGATGAACAGCTGAATTTACGGAGTTCAGGTTGGAAAATGAGGACACCATCCCATCGGCGTCAGTTGGAAAATGAGGACACCATCCCAACGGCGTCGGGGATGTCCCGTGATGACGAGCTCCTACCCCTCACCATTGAACACCTCTCTGCACCATGGAACCACGTAATCCCTCGGTGGTCAATGGCCCTGGATGTTCTGGTAGAGAGGCTCGAACCAAGGAGTCTGATGACAGGTGAAGTGCAGCGTGGAATGTACAGTTAATGATTGTATTCCACTTAAGTCCCATGAAGGGAGTAAAGTAGCGTGTTACACCAAACAGAATGTCAATAAAATCTGAACGACACTTCCTGCACTGGAGATAATTGCGTAACACTGTTCATACGAGTTACGAGTTCCACTGTTCATAAACTTTAGCACAAATAAATAAGCTTCAAGAGCTGCCTTTATCGAAGAGTTTTACAATCTGCAACAAAAAGTAATAACATAGTTCAAAAGTGAAATAATAACTGTCCGATTCATTCGTCGGAAAAATGGAAATTAATGGAGTAGTGTGAAAAACACAGTTCGCGTAACCTTCTCCATCACTAAGGTTAATGCAATGAATTTAACACTGCTATTTTTAAGCACAGCCTAATGAAAATCAAAGAATGTCATTGAGACGTAGTTTCATAGAACACTTGAAAGTATGATAAGCGTCGTAATGAAGTACAGTCCCATTAATGTACTACAGCAATGTTCATGAAATGAGAACAATCTCTAAGACAAGATCGAATGAAAGAAAGCACAGTTCTTTCTTGATACAGTCTTTCAAAGTTTCCTAAAGCACACAGTCTTTCAAAGCACAATCTCATAAAATTAACATAGTTCTTTCATTGAGAATAGTCACTCGAAATTAACACAGTTCCTTCATTTAGAAGAGTCATTTGAAATTAACACAGTCTTTCATTTAGCACAGTCTTTAGAAGTATGAAAAGAAATTAAGTTCCCATACCGAAACACCATCTGAAAGAGCACAGTTCCTATGGAAATTAACAAAAGTTTTCACTGAGCACAGTCATGAAGATAAGTTAAGGCAAAATCTAACGCAAGAGGCGAAGTTCCACTATTAAGGCACAATCAATTCATAAATGATTAAGGCACAGTTTTTCAGAAAATAAAGCACAGTTTTGTAAATGCACATTCGAAGTGTTATTCAAACGAAATAATTTCAATGCACAGTCTTTAAGAAAACAACTAAGTTTTCTTATGAAGCAGTCTTTCAGAAAAGGAATTGAGTTCTCACGAGTCACTTCGCGAATATTTGTTCGTAGATTGAGTGTTATTGTTATGAGATAAATCCTGTCACACTCATGTCACAATTAAATGTAAAACAATCACTATAAATGACTTGTAATATTTCAAACACCTCTTCTCACACTTTAAATTTAGAATTCAAGGTTCGCACCTCGGACTTAGAAAATGTACTGAACATTTGTACTTTACGCGTAGAACATCGGCGTTTCACCGGGCAGAGTAACGATGTAGAATCCAAGTCCCACAGCTGGTCCACGCACTAAACGGCTGGGACGACACGAAGATGCTGATTTACTACTGACCTTGTGGCCCTCTTATACGTGAAGGTCGGACCACGGGCTTCAAAATTCATATAACCTTGACTTCTAATTACTTGGCTATCTTGCCGCCGATCTTCTTGCAACTTGGTATATCACCATATTCAACACTGGGCTACATGATGGTGTAGTAAGAAATATGATATCATGTTTAGTTCAAGAGATAGTGACATAGAACGTATAGAAGGTTGTATTGTGACGTCATTTGTCCTTGGCGAGCTCAGAGCAGCGAACAGGCGCATGACTCGCCATCATATCCGCTGCCTGTGCATACAACGGTAGTTTCATATCACCTAGATGGGTGTTAGCTTGTATTGTCTCAGAAATACTTTGGGCAGAGAATGTCGGCATGGCATTCCCGTTTCAATACAAATACCCAGTCCCTGAGCCAGGGGAATTAATCAGACGTCCACGGCCTGGCTGGGAATCAAACCCGGGGCCCTATACTGACCGGTCACCCAAGGAATCAAGACTACCATTTCTATATCCACTAGAATCCCGTTAATCTGAACCCTGTTAATCCGAAAGTCCGGTTAATCCGAACTGAAATATTCAATTTTTAAAAAAATCTCCTTATTGAAATGAGAGAATATATTATAGAATGAAGATTTACTTGCATTTTATTAGTCATATAATACTAGAATAACTGAATGTCAACATAATTACACTTCATAAAACATCTATCACTGGTCGTTTATCTTTACAAAGTCTGTTAGTTTCTTTTGCTGCAGTGATTGGAACCTACTCAAAGATGCATTGTTAAACCAGCGTCCCATAAACATCACATCAGTGGGCGTAGCAACGGAGTGTTGCTCGACGTAGCGTACGGCAATTTCTAAGGTGGCCGCGGCATCTGAATGTGACGCTAGTTGTTCATTGTGGTCTTCTTCATCGTCACTCTGTTCCTCATCAACTCCAGATTCTTTCTCCACCATAGCTACAATTTCTTGGTCTGTTTGTAATTGATGACAGTCACCACCCATCCACTCGCTGTTAAATAAACATCACAAGCAGCTCTTCGCATCCCGGGCACAGTGTAAAAGTGTAACCAGTTACCGTATTTTAGCAGTTTTACAAGACAAGTTTTAACCTAGTTTTAGTCGTTTTCTCCTCTATGGATTCTTAACTACCCTACTGTAATTTTATACAGTATTTTATTAATGTAACTGCTAAAGAATGGACATTTTAAATTACAGTATGTACTGTATTGTAGAAACTATTTTTCTCAGAGGGTTGAAGCGCTGGTCTTCTGACCCCAACTTGGCAGGTTCTATCCTGGCTCAGTCCGGTGGTATTTGAAGGTGCTCACATACGTGAGCCTCGTGTAAGTAGATTTACTGGGACGTAAAAGAACTCCTGCGGGAGAAAATCCCGGCGCCTAGGCGTCTCTGAAAACCGTAAAGTAGTTACTGGGACGTAAAAATAATATTATTAGAAAATATTTTCCGGTTAATCCGAAAAATTACATAATCCGAACATACTCTGGTCCCAATTAGTTTGGATTAACGAGACTGTACTTTGATGAATACTGTAGCATACCTGCCAACCCTTCCGATTTACCCAGAAACTTTCCGTTTTTTAACTCATCTTCCGATTTTCCGATTTATTTTTAATTCTTCCTATTTTTGAACAATATAACCTCCAATACAGTCATTACTCTTTCCCTAGGATAAAGGATAAATTCTTATGTGCTTGTGTAATTTACCCAACTTTATCTTCAAACGTTTTTATTTGATGCTTTATTTCGCGAGTGTATCGTCCGTCGCCTTTGTGTATCGTGTTTCCTGCTCGCTACAGCAGCACGTGTGCTTTACGGCTGGGGATTCGGGTCGACAATCGTCCTAGAGGCTGGCGCGTGCTAGCGACTCAGGTAATCGGGACGAAAGAATGAGCACTATTAACATCGTTTTTGTACGTAATTTCGTTGGAATTGTAAACCACGTGTTTTTTTTTTTTTTTTTTTTCAAGTTGCTTTACATCGCACCGACACAGATACATCTTATGGCGTTGATGGGACAGAAAAGGGCTAGGAGTGGGAGAGGCTGCCGACAGTGGGGTTCGAACCTATCTCCTGAATACTGGATATTGGCCGCACTTAAGCCACTGCAGCTATCGAGCTCGGTGCCACGTACTTTTTTCTAGCAGTTCTGTGCTTTTCCCCGTGTCAATGTCGTATGTTAATAATGTATGAGACGTACCGATCTGTTTTGTATGTGGTAGTTTCGCGTATTTCACTGCATTTTTGTTTATTCTTAGTTCATAATTTTAATGAGTTAAATATATTTCAGGGAGTTGTGTCGGTGACAGTTTCTGGTATTTTCTCTTCACGTTATGGCCAAAAAGCATAACAAACATCATCTCCAAGTGTTCAGAGATACCTATAAAATTATGTTTCCGTTCATTTTACAGTCTAATAAAGGAGACTATTATGCGAATCACCTCGGGAGATAAATTTTATTTCAAGATATAGAGAATACAGTTTTTGAGCATGTATAGCACACAATTGAATCATATGTATCTACGGGCTTTTACTGAATGCATTATGTTTAACGGTGCTTAAAAATATACAAAGAAACTCTATTTTATGGCATCACTGTAATTATAACACTTATTACAGTAACTTTTTAGAAGACAAGATACAGTAAGATACAGTGGTGAAACAAGAATCATACCTCCGTTAACACATTTGGAAAAAAATCCGTCAGTCTTTTCTGTTTGTTGCGGTTAACCTTTCCTCCCTTCACGTTGAAACTTCTCGTCAGTACACGCAGCCGAGATTCGTAAATGGAGCTTGTCATCTGCGACTTCGGGGGTTGCTTTCGTATGTGACCGGTAATTGACACCAGAGAAACGGCGAGGATTTGCCGATCACTAGAAGATCGAATTTTTCGGTTGCCGTCATATTAGTTTCCAGCTTCACTGGAATCCTTTCTTTACTTGTTAACTGTTCCTCACAAGCCACAAATGCCGTATTGCACAGTTAATGTTACACAGAATTCGAGTTACAGAGTATTTTTTGCTTCAAAGGAGGAAATATTTGCTTCGAGAAATCGAGAAATTCGTATAACTGGATTTCGAGAACAGAGAAATACACGTCAAGAATAGGACAAACAGCCAGAAAATCTAAGTTCCAGATACTGAAAATTCGAGTAATGGAGGTTAGGGATATCGAGGTTCGACTGTGTTGTTATTCGTATGTATGTATCATAAATGAAAGTGATTAGGTACAGTTTCTTGTAACCATTTAATGATTTTAGTTTAAAATTTTAAATTTAATGGTCAATTCACATTGTAACTGTAGATATGTATGCTTTTTATCCTGTCCTTTTTTCAATTAGACCATGGTGCAAAATATGTGATGAAATCCAAGAATTAAAAAAATCTTCCTATTTTTGATTTCTAAAAGTTGGCAGCTATGCTGTAGAACCCCTAGAGCTAGAACCCATTATAGATACTATGTGTAAGAGCAGACTGGGATTCTTTGGACATATCATGAGGATGCAGGATTCGAGACTTCTGAAACAACTACTACAACACTGTCTCATTTCAAAAAATACCACAATAGGATGTAAATGGTCAGAGAAGTAAGAGAGGATCTGAAGGAAATAGGCCTTACAACAGAAGACACCACAATTAAGATAAAATTGAATACAGAACTCAAGAATACACACCTCTGCTTTACCCTTACACAAAACAAACCAACAACACACATATTTTTTCCACCAAGGAAAGGGCACGAAGATTGGAGCGTCTGAAGAAGTACTGGGAGGACCTCAAAGCCTGAACAATCCCTTCAAAGTGACCTGAACGATGGGGGATTTGATATTCCCTGCGTAAAATGTTTTTTTTTTGTAAGAGGGGATTCAAAGAAAATAGGCTATATATTACAAGAAATAATAATGTAATGCCAAGAAATAATAAATGAACATATTAAGAAATGCTGAAAACTCAAATCAACACAAGAATAACAGAAAATATTTACAAAACAGCAGACGTAACGAATTCCTTAGTGGATCATTGGGAGCACAGCCTGCAGCAAGGAAAAGAGAGATAGGTATTACTGACTTGCAATTTTAAATAGAAGGAACAGAGACCTAACATGACGTTAGAGATTTGTGAAAAAATAGACCATGAGAACTGTGAGAATAAGCATATTAACCTTCACTTTCTGAAATAATCCAGTACAGTAGTTTGATTCCTCTTGCTCGGATGTCTCACAGAAAGAAGTTTTCTCTCAATTTGGTTTAGACTGTTGATGAGGTCTTCATCAACGTTGGAGGAGAAGTACCATTGGACAATATCCATTTCCTCCATTGCTGCCCCAAAAGTTGGTTCTGCAGGATCCTCTTCTTTTTCCTCTTCAGTACTTTGTCTTTTTACATCGTCACAAAGGGCTCCCAACATCCATCTGTGGTGCTGAGGTTAGGATATCATCACAAGTAACAAATTCTTCTAATGCTCTGGCACTCGAGTCCTTTGATACAACCCCCAATCTTCCCCAATATCATCAGTAGTGTCATCTTCATTATAAGCTTCTGAAATGGCACCAAAACCTGCATGGCCAAAGCAGTTTTGAGTAGTGTCCATTGTGACTAGTTGCCATGCTGCTACAAACATATGCATGGCTTGGAGTATATTCGATTTAATTTCCTCATTTCTTTTGAGGAAAGAAATAGCTCACTGAACCAGGGCCTTCCTGTACTTCAGTTTCACAGAATGAATAATGCCAAGGTCCAAAGGCTATAGATGACTGGCGCAGTTAGGAAGAAAGAAAACCACTTTGATATTCCGCAGGAAAGATGTATCTGAAGGATTAGCCAGACATCTATCACCAGCACTATCTTCCTTCCTGCTGATGCCATCTTAGCATCCAAGCTTCATAAATATTTTAGAAATATCTCCAATGTCAGCCACACATTGTTGTTAAAATCATATTTACGTGGGAGTGTATGGGTGTTATTGAAATATCTTGGATTATTAAATTTTCCAATTATTAGTGGGGGTAATTTTTCACTCCTGTCGCTGTTAACACGTAACAGCGTTGTCAGTCTTTCTTTACTTTTCTTGCCTCTGTGACATTTTTCTCCACAAACAGCATATGTCTTGGACGGGAGTAAATTGTAAAACACACCAGTTTCGTTGGCATTGCAAGCTGTCCACTTCATGGCCGTATCGATGAGTATAATCAACAAATTAATCTAAAAAGCCACCTAATCGATACTTTATTTCTTTTGCCTTAGGCAAAATTAAAAATACATTAGCACACACAGAACATGTTTCGACCTTTTAGTGGTCATCTTCAGCTGTATATAAATATCTTAGATGAGAACGTTTGGACAGTAAGCACATTAGATCTTAAAAATTTGTCTCATGGGATCCTAAAAACCATTGTTCTAGGTGCTTTAAATGAAAAGGGAGGGGGAGGTTGGGGGTGAGGAAATATGTGTGAATAATACTTAAATTACAATTCATGTCTACAATTGTGTTTAAAAACTTATATACCAAAGTACATATTTAAAATATTTAAAAGCATCTATGGAGAAATACTTTTGTGATAACACTAGGTGGCATGAATAAAAAGTCAGTGTTTGTAACAATCTTCAGGCATTTGTGAGAAGAATACTTAATTAAAATTCGCGTCTGCAGTGATGTTAAAAGCCTTGTTTTCTAATAAACATACTTTAAAATATCCGAAAGCGAAAAAAATAAAAAAAAATAAGTGCCTCACCATAGACGTTGATTTAGACATTATAATACCAATTTTTTTTTTTTTTTTGCCTCCATGGCTCAGGCAGCAGCGCACCGGCCTTTCACCGCTGGATACCATGGTTCAAATCCTGGTCACTTCATGTGAGATTTGTGCTGGACAAAGCAGAGGCAGGACAGGTTTTTCCTCCAGTTTTCCCCATTCCAGCAACACTCTCCATTAACATCTCATTTCATCTGTCAGTCATCTATCATTGCCCCAGAGGAGTGCAACAGGCTTCGGCAGCCGGCACGTTTCCTATCCTCGCGGCTAGATAGGAGCTTCATTCATTCCATTCCTGACCTGGTCAAATGACTGGAAACAGGCTGTGGATTTTCAATACCATTTTTTGATTCTGGAATTCTGTGAACTTTTATAAGCGTTGAAGTGACAATACAGAAACATTATAAAGTTTATAGTATGTAACAACAACAAGAAGAAAAAAGAAAATGAAGCAGCAGTGAGAAAGGATGACATCTCTGTTTAGTTTAAACAATTCCTCTCAGGTGGTAAAAGAAAAAAAATTGAATTGAAGTTGTAGATAAACTTACAATATGTAAGTATTGGAAAGGAACAAAACAAATATCAAACCAAGTCACACACAGATAGATGGGAGGAACAAGGAAAGGAACACAAAATTATTATTGAAAAGTTATACATGCCACTGTATATTATTAATAATAATGTCACTTGTAAAGTTAAGTAGCATGTTTACAGAAAAGTTTAATGACTCACGTGACCTTGTCAAATTTCTGGCTCCATGGCTAAATGGTTAGAGTGCTGGCCTTTGGTCACAGGGGTCCCGGGTTCAATTCCCGGCAGGATTGGGAATTTTAACCCATAATTGGTTAATTCCGCTGACATGGGGCTAGATGTATGTGTTGCCTTCATTACCATTTCATCCTCATCACGATGCGTGGGTTGCCTACGGGCGTCAAATCAGCCAAGCCAAACTTGTCCTCAGACACTCCCGGCACTAAAAGCCATACACCATTTCATTTATGTATTTTTTTACCTTATCAGATTTTACATCTCTTTTTACATCAAGTCAGATATGTGACAAATTCACATGCATTACATCATCTAGCATTCTCAAGCTTCCTCATTTAACTGTCTTTATATTTGCCATAGCAGAAAAGGTACTTAAATGTATATACATATCCACTGCAGAGATAGTGAAATAAAGCAATGATCTTCAGAGGTTTACATTATTTTATTACTTGCCAGGAGTCAAGTGCTATGTATAATGACATGTGACCTCTGGAGAGGCGTGGTGCAGGTCTTTTCAGCTGATGCCATACAGGCGACCTGCACATCTGTGAGGATGGGGTCCTACCTGAGTTAAATTTTAATGTAGAAGACAGCACAAACACTCAGCCTCCGAGCCAGAGGAATTAACCCATGAAAGTTAAAATCTCCCAACCCGACCAGGAATCGAAACTGGGACTCCTTTGATCAAAGGTCAATTGTCATAGAGCCAGGCAGCGGTCAGATAGGAAGAAGGCTTTAGAGGTTTACAGAAGTTTAACAACAATAACGTGCACTACACATTGTCTGAACACTATGTCGCGACATACTTTCAACAGGAGATTAACAAAATACTGTGGGATACCCAAAAGATAGCATCTGATATGTAGAGAACACCCTATACCAGAAATTGGTGGAACATTAAAGTGCTAATGTTAATGCTCTCCTTTATTCAATATGAGCAAATTGTGGCAGTTTTGACAAATCAAAAATCACATGAACAGTTGTCAGATAACAGATAAAATGTTGCAGCTGGATAGACATCTCCTGCCAAAGTTAGAGAGTTCCTTCAGCTTTTCAAAGAGGGCATGGACGATTTGAAAAGGGAAAATGAAACAACTCTACTGAATGTACTTCTGTGTTTTTATACTACAGTGAAGAGAGAAACCAATACAGAGAATGTATGAAGAAAGTAAGGAGACAGGTAAAGTATTTTGTAATAAAGAAGTCTGAAATCCAGAAACTGTATCATAAGATTGTAATATTTATCTCTCCCGGCTTTCATCTACTAATCATGCTTGCTTTACAGAACGGAGAAGTGATGTGCTTATATACTTTAATTTCTCTGAAACTAAGGAAAATATGCAACTTGAAATATCTTCGGTATTACTATAAAAAGTGTAGCTACCAGCAATAGAGCGATATTAAATACAGTTTTGTGCTCTGGAGAGTTTAGGAAATGCCATTATAGTCCTAAACTCGATGAAAGGAAATTCCTGATATTCACCTCCCCACGGTAGAGAGGGGGCAACCTTTGAATATACATTTTTGTCATATTCAAGTGGCTAACAAATACAAGGACTGAATGTCTCCCACCATTACTAAGTGCCAACAGCATTGTGGGAGGGCGATTGAGCGCATAATGATACAGGGCACTCTCTTGCCCTAGAGGTAGGAAACCACCTCTGAAGGCAGATGAGCCACGTTAGTGCTGGTCAACGGCATAGGATGGAGAAAACAACGGGAAACTACTCCATTAATGACCTATTAAGCTTTCCCGAGTATTGGTAGTATGATGGAAGACTCTTTAGTAAATTATTCTGGAATAGTCCTCCATTCGGATCTCCGGGCGAGGACAACTGAAGAGATGAAGCGAAGAAAATAACGTGGAGGAGAGGGAAGAATAGCAATCGAAAAAGTGTGAAAAGTTGGAAGATTTGAAACATGAGATCAAAAGAACGAAGATAGACATTTTAGGAGTTTCAGAAGTAAGGTGGCCAGATGCAGGAGACTTTTGGAGTGGCGATATTAGAATAATTCATTCAGGAACATCATCTGACGTACCAGGTCAAGCAGGAGTAGGAATAGTCCAAAGTAAAGATATGGGCATAAGAGTGAAAGGATATGTCCAATTCAGTGAAAGATTAATACTGGTTAGACTAGAAACAGAACCAAGAGATACAATAATAGTACAAGTTTACATGCCAACAACTGGTCACGACGATCAGGAAATAGAACACATGTATGAAGAAATAGAAAAAGTTATTAGTAGAGTAAAAGGTGAGGAAAACCTTATCATACTAGGAGACATGAATGCTGTAGTTGAAGAAGCAGAAGATAACATAGTAAGAAAATATGGACTGGAGAAGAGGTGAAAGACTGTTAGAATTTTGTGCTATAAATGAACTTGTAATCATCAATACATGGTTTAAAAACCATACAAGAAGAAGGTACACTTGGAAAGCCCCAGGTGATATCAATAGATATCAAATTGATTATATAATAAGTTAAAGAGATTTATGAATCAAGTAAAAAGATAGCAGAAGCTATCCGGGTGCTGATGTGGAAACCGATCATAATATCGTTATGATGAAGAGCAGACTGAAATTTAAAAGAATACAGAAAAGAAATACCGGTAAGTAAATTGAAAGAGATAAGAATATTGCTGAGGCATACCAGCAGAAAACTGATGAGATAACTAAAGCAGAAATAGAGAATACTATAGAAGATTCATGGATTCAAATTTAAAAAGATCTGACGGAGGCAGCTGATGAAATTTTGGGGAAAATAAATACCACCTAGGAAGAAATGGATCACTAAAGAAATTTTAGGTATGATAGATAAAAGACGGTTACTCAAGAGCTCAACAAGATCAGAAGACAAAAAAGAATGTAGAAGAATGCAGAATGCTATAAACAGGAAAGCAAGAATAGCAAGAGAAAATTATTATGAGGGTATATGCTCAATGATCAAAGAAAAAAACTACTAAAGGACATGTAGATTCTGTGTATCAGATGGTAAAGATTTTCTCTGGAAAGAGATGTAACAATAGTAATGCAGAGGGAGTAATTCTCGATGATCATGGCGAGATTGCAAAGAGGTGGAAAAATTACATTGAAACCCTCTACGAGGATGTAAATCTACAAGAAAATGAAGTTCTTGAGGAAGAAGATGAAGTAAGTGCTTACATTTCCTTGGACCTTGAGGAAGAAGACGAAGTAAGCGCTTACATTTCCTTGGACCATCATTTTAATAAAATTAGAAATTTAAATGATATCTCGGACATTAATAGTCCCATAGTTGAACAAATCCCCGATCTAATCGCTAATTTCGGTATCAATGCCAACAATTTTATGAAAATCTTCCATTATAAACATGCTTTTAATCCACCGGTAGTAACAGGAACTGCATCCGCTTCGCCCTCTCGAACTACTTCCCCTCTCTCAGCTCAGAACTCACGCAACGCCCCGCCCTCCTTTCCCCTTCTGCCATCTTCCCCACCTCTATGAACACATTCGTACAACACACGGAGCAACAAGTTAGTGATCATCAGACTACTAAGACAACTAAGGGACCATTTATTCCTCATCCAACACAAGGGTAAGCGCTTCTTTCAGTATTTCCCCACAGCAGGACATATTTAAATCCCAGCAACTGACACTTCTCTTTTCTTTTTTCAGGGCTCACCTGTTTCATGTTTTCCATCTATGAGATCTTTTAGTCTCCTGTTCGAAGATTAATGATATTATACCGGGTGGTACAGCTGCCCCTATTTTTTCCCGAATATATGCAACCAGCTAGGACGTAAATGCCTCTTAGTCCCATCTTGCGCAACACCTTACAGCAATGTTATGTGCAGTTAACCCGATGTAGACTTCTCCGCACAATGGAAAAATGGTACAAGGGGCAGTAAGTGAGGTCCATCTCAAAAACACAGTACCATTTTATGTAGAGCGGTGTCCAATACTCTACTAATTTTTACGAAATGTTACTATACTGTACAAACCATAAACACGCCTATAGCTGTCGGTAGAGAATTGCGCACCTGATTGGTCCAAGAGGCCATTTTCTTTTGATTGAAAGGGCGGTCGTGGTATCATAGAAAACGTGATAGGGTAAGACCAATTACAGACATGTCAGTGCACCACCATTTTGTACAGTCTCATCACGAAGTAAGTATAAATAACCACCTAATCGATACTTTATTAATGCCTCAGGCAAAATTGAATAAAATTAAAACTTACAGGACATGTTTCGACCACTTAGTGGTCCTCTTCAACTGTATAAATAAAGAACTGAAAAGAAAAACATTGACAATAAGCACAAATAAAAGAACTTTTACTAAGTGGTCGAAACATGTCCTGTAAGTTTTAATTTTATTCAATTTTGCCTGAGGCATTAATAAAGTATCGATTAGGTGGTTATTTATACTTACTTCTTGATTAAACATGGATACGGTCATGAAATGGACAACTTGTAATACAGTCTCGTCACATCGAAATTGATAGAAACGTGTTTTGCACTGTAGTTTATAATCTGTGGCACGCAAATGCTGTACAGCAGATGTGATAATTACTACCGTTGGAGCGATCAAAAAAGGCATAAAACGGGACCATAAGGCTGTAGCTCATCAGTAACTTGTCGAAGCGGGAACTTCCGCTTTCCTCGTGAATACAGAGTTACAATGACGGCGCTTGTACGTTGCAAATAGCTGCGCGGAATTACGTATGGAAGACGTACCTCGATAGGTTACTTGAAGCAGGAAGGGTTCCAACCATTCTTGAGTCATGCATTTTTTAATGTCATTTCGTATTCGCCTAGGCATCGTTTACGAAGACCTTTCTGAAGTCTCCGATATTCTTCTACGGAAGTTATAATAAACAGGTATCATAAATATCGCCACATACGCACCGATTGTGAATACCACCTGAAACATAACGCTGGACTCATTCAACCAAGTAACGCGTAGAAAATGGTTGCAACTATCTGGGCGTAAGAGAGACGAGATTCTTTAGTTCACTGTGGTGTTTGCACATTCGAGTTCAGAACTTTTAACATCAACGATCAGTATCGAAGCGATAGCCTAGGTAATTCCATTAGTACAGAGCTACAAGACCAATTCTTTGTCGCCTGCAGTGGCTACATGGCACCAATCGCAGCGAGCATGCGATATGTTGGCAGGCATTTAGAGTTCGAATCTAGTTACGAGCTTTTCAATTTTATTTTTATATTATACTTGTAAGGCCATTCGTAATAAATATTTAACGTTCTTAAGTCTCAAAAGTAATTTGCCACCTTTACAAAGAAAGCATACATACGAAAGGAATAATAACATGCGACTTCGATATGGCAAACGACTACAGGGAATGAAGTGCAGTGCACGTGTTGTCAACATTCTGACCCACCCATTCAACCAAGCAACTGTGCACGTTCGACTCGAAGACCAACTAACAGCGGTCTACACTTCATACGTAGGGCACATGAAACAACATGTCGTAATCCTAGCAGCAACGTGTGAGCACGTACTGTACGGTTAGCACGAAAGCAAACATTATGTATTCACGGGATGATTATGTGAATATGGTACTACTTTATGGAGAAGCAAGGCAAAATGCACGGGAAGCCAGACGCTTGTATCAAGAACGATTTCCTGGACGAAGGCTGCCAACTGCAGATACATTTCGATGTGTTGAAAGACGGTTGCGTGCAACGCGGTCATTTCATACATTACCCCCCGTTCGGGATGCTCCAGTGACGTCTGGAAATAACGACGAAGCTGGTCAAAATGCAATTGCATACAACCCGCACACAAGCTCACGGGCCATAGGAAATGAACTGAACATCAGTCATGTATCTGTACTGCGAATATTGCACCGCCATAAATTCCACCCTTTCCATCAACAGCTGCACCAGGAACTTCACAGAGATGACTTTCCAAAACGGATAGAATTTTTTGCAATGGATATTACAAAGAGTTGAAGCTGATGCGAATTTCTTAATGGACATTCTCTTTAGTGATGAATCCAGATTTCACAACAACGGAACTGTTAATCGTCACAACTTCCATTACTGGAGCGTTGAAAATCCTAACTGGATCAGGGGAGCTCGATTTCAGGTACAATGGGGCGTCAACGTGTGGTGTGGGATACTAGGTGACAAGATAATTGGACCATATTTCTTCGAAGGAAACCTCACGGGACGACGCTATCTAGAGTTTCTTCGTGAGTACCTCCCACTCTTATTGGAGGATGTGCCCCTTATGACACGGTTACGGATGTGGTTCCAGCAGGATGGAGCTCCCCCACACTGGTCGTTGGCAGTACGGAACCACTTGCATAGGACATATCCTGGACGATGGATTGGATGAGGGGGTCCGGTCACATGGCCAGCTAGATCACCTGACCTTACTCCACTCGATTTTTTCCTCTGGGGTTATTTAAAGGAAAGAGTCTATGAGCGGGAGCCTGAGAGCCCGAATCATTTACGGCGGCTTATCACGGAAGCCTGCAGGCAGATTCCACCACATATGTTGCAGCAAGCAGGAATGTCTCTCCTCCACCATGCTCAGATGTACATTAACGAAGCAGGTGGTCATTTTGAACATTTGCTTCATTAATCGAATGGCCATGCATAAGCCCATCGCATCGCTGTCGGTACAATCTCACTTTATTGCAAATAGCTCTTTTAAGAGCTCCTTAAAAAACAAAAATAGCTGAGTACCTGCAATATGAGAACTGATCATGATTTAGATTTGTCGTCAACAACACGACTCTCACGAACATCAACAACGCAATAAAATTATTCGTCGTACACAGGACTCGAACCGCCTACTAACGAACACCGGTCCTCTAACTTTTAGCAAGCTCGGCTATCACGGGTTGCTGTTTAGCGCTGTTGCGTTGCTGCTACTTCTAGTCATTCACCAATAATATTCTCTGTACAGGACGTTTCTGCGACACATAATTTTCACGATTCTTTACCATCAATCGGTATTTTATCATTAATGCTGATTTGCTTGACACGAATAAACGAATTATGGAAAGCGTTGTAAGTAGTGTGTTGTAGTGAGTAGTCAAGGTCAATATTTTTAGGTTCGACTATAATCTGCGGGTTGCATAAAACTGCGTGAATAGGGGCAGCTGTACCACCCGGTATATTGAATAACACTACGATGAAATATAGCATGAGGAAATCTTTTAAAGCCATATTACGCTAACCAGGCAATGTTTTATCCATCCATACAATTCGTTTTTCAACCAACACATGTGATTTTAAGACATCTGTAACAAGATAGCAGTTCACAACTATGAACAGTTTAATGCCATCGTGTGAGGATTACAGTATGTTCATTGTTCCGTAAGAATCATCATTCACAGCAACGCACCAATAACATTTCTTACCATTCACCTACACTTCAAGCTATTTTAATGGTCAATAAATGTTTTAATAGACATATTATATTTTTACTGATCATTTTTAAATTGTTGTAATTAGTTTTATCATTGTATTATTAGACGTTTTTACGTTATATGTACTGGGATCAGGACCCTGACCTACCTTGAATTAGGTTATTCTGGCTGATGCTGCTCACAAAGTATGAGTGAAACATGTCCTAATTTTAATATCTGTTAATGGTTTTATCCTAAATATAAAGAATTACTATGTATTGGAAAGGTGGTTTTTATTAATTTATCAACTTCTTATTCTGAATTCCAATACGGCTCTACAATGAGATTCATAACTTGCAACAGATTCGGAACTCGAATGTGAGCGAGGTAGACTTCCGTAACCAACAGTCTCAACTCTTGCAAAGTACGATATCCCTCGAGATCAGCTTTTCGCGCACCCAGCATGCCAGCAACACGTGTGAAACAAATGACGATCGAGCATCCGAAACAGCGGCTTCCATATTTACCGCATATTTACCCATATTCTTTGATTTACCATATTTCATTACCTTACATTTCGTGTTTACATGCCACTGTAACCGTATTGAGAAAAAATCAATCTTGTTTTCTAGAATGCAACTAAAACACAATAAGACCTGAATGCCCGTTTACATGTGGTATATGAGTACGGTAACCGTATTCAAATCTACTTTAATACTCCATGTAAACGTAGTAAATATTTATGGGAATGAATGGCTTGAATACAACCTGCACCCAAGATTTTGAACCAATATTTTGGGGAAAGAAGTGCGGGTGATATTTGGGATTATACGGTAAATATATGAGTTATGCCCACTCGACACTTGAATAATAAAACAACTTGAAGGAGGAAGAAAGAAGGTACGAACATTTGACAAATCATTCGACAACTCATTCTTTGTTGCCAGTGCATATCATAACTTCAAGAAGGACGTTACAGCAGGACAATAATACCCAGAGCAAAAATAATAGGACTGTCATTTTATAAGCTATTTTTAGATGTTAATATCCAGTGTTAATCATTTGTAATTAGTTTCGGGTCTTGGTTTGTATGGATATATTGATTGCTGATAAAGAGAATGGGTCAATTCCTGGAAACATAACTGACGTAGCGTAGCATTGTTTTTACATAATTATGTAATAAAGTATTAACAGGTCGGACCCACTAAGAGCCTTTTTAGTTATATACTTGTTGTAGTCAATCCGGACCATATTGGACAAAGAATGGTCAAATTAGTTAATTTTACTGCTCTGATATAGCTCCATTGGATTATTATCTATTTCTATCTCTACAAAATTTTCGGAATGGTAAATGCCTTGCTTTGTTGGAGGACTGCAGAAGGATCATTAAACAGTTCATCCAGCAAAAACGTACAACGTTTTGGGAAACTGGTGTTAAGCTACCCGGGAAATGGCAAGAAGTCATTAATAATACTGTACAAAATAAAACTTGTGCGATGAAATAATGCAGATTTTAAGAAATGGAAAATAATTTTGATTACACCCTGATATAGATATCAATAACGGCATTTATGCTTCCTTTTACTTGCTTCCCCGAAAGTTGATTGAAATAAAGTTTACTTTGGTATATATTTCCCATTGAATTGATGATGTTGCTTTACTAACCTACTGTCCGGCTCCATGGCTAAATGGTTAGCGTGCTGGCCTTTGGTCACAGGGGTCCCGGGTTCGATTCCCAGCAGATTTGGGAATTTTAACCTTAATTGGTTAATTTCGCTGGCACGGGGGCTGGGTGTATGTGTCGTCTTCATCATCATTTCATCCTCATCACGACGCGCAGGTCGCCTACGGGAGTCAAATCGAAAGACCTGCATCTTGATTGAAATAATAACATTAAGTTATTTATTAGACCACCTAATCAATACAAAATCGTCTTGGATGATTTACATAAATTTGTTAACTAATAGTGGTACATGTTTTGCCTTCCCTGAAGGCATCATCAGCCATAGTCTTAACCTTAAATTAAAAATAAGCATCTAAATAACATGTAATAATGAAATGAATTTTAAATCTTGAAGAGATTTGAAGTAAAATAACAATAAAAATAACAATGATGGTTTAAAAATACAATGTGATGAGATATAATAGTGGAAGTATTAACGAAATTAACATTAGAAGGCTGCTAAAATAAGTGCAGTGGATAAAACAACAGATTGTTATACAACAAGTAGTAAGATTGCATAAAAATTAAGTTGATAGTCTGGCGGTTATAATTAGACGATGGCGAAAAATCGTATATAATCAAAGTAAAGAAGAGAGAATAAAAGTCAAAGTTAGTCGAGAGATCCGAAGTTAATCATGATCTTGAAGATAAAAGACGAAAGTCAGAGGCATATGGTGTAGTTGTAGAACACGTTGAGGATATGAAGTTGTAGAATAGAAGTTGAAGAACAGTTTCAAATAGGATCTCTATGGGCCATCTCAAAATTTGGAGTAATGCTCAAATGTTGTAAATTGTGAGTTTGTAGAAATTTTCTAGCTGAAAAAGCATATAATAGTGGAATCTGTAAAAGGAAGCAAGAAATGTAGAGTTAATTGTGTGAAAAGATATTTGAAAATATTGAAGTAGAATCGTGTGCACTTACCATTTAACGGTGACAAAGATAGCTTGTAACATTATGAGTTAGAAGTATTTGCAACAGTAGACTTCTTGCTACGTGTGTTATAGCTGAAGGTTTGTGCTGGAGGGGGATCTGTTTGCGTTGACGTAACTATTGGAGGGGGGCTGCTATTGGTGGGAGGGAAGGAAGAGAGTGTATTACTGCGCGTTTTGTATCGGTGTAAGGCTATTGGAGGGAGCGATGTTACGTTGGGTGTGGCTATGGGTTTATTGGTTGTATTTGAATTAGAGGTACTAGCAGCGGAGGGAAAGGAGGGGGGTATATTAACTGTAGGGGAGGTGGGAACGCTAATTGATGTGAGGTTGAAGATTTTTAAGAATATGTTGGTGAGGGGAGTTGATTCTCGTTATAAAATTAGAATCTGTTCATACAAGGGGCTTTTTTTATCAATAGTGTCATTTAGGTTCTTATCTTTATTAAAATGTTGGTCGAGGAAAATAAATAAGTTTTCATATTCTGTCATGAGTTTACTTTTATCGACTCTTTTTAGGATATGGAGGTCTTGTTCTATTGTGGTGAATTTATGCCCTGTGTCCCTCATGTGGTTGGCCATTGCGGAGAATTTGTTGTGTCTTTGGGCATTGTAATGTTCGGCGTATCTGGTGGAGAAGCTGCGGCCAGTTTGGCCAACATAAGAAAAATTACATGTAAAGCATTTCAATCTGTATATTCCTGATCCAGAGTAACTATTGTCTGTGATGTTAATAGAGTTGTGATTGAAGAATAAATTACGATTAGTGTTTTTTGTTGTGTAGGCTATTTTTATTTCATGCTTCATTAATGAATTGGTTATCAGATAAATGCTATGGTTAGTGAACGTGAATTTAGCATATTTTGGTTTGACGGGTTTCAATGGAGTTAAATTTGTAGCTAGTTTCAGTTTGGTTTTATTAATGATTTTGTCAATCATACTCGTGTTAAATCCATTGAATTTAGCTATTTCCTTAATGAATAGTAATTCTTTCTTTAAATTAATAGAGGACATAGGGATCTTTAATGCTCTATATATTAAACTGTGATAAGTGGCTTTTTTATGTGAGTTGGGATGTAAAGAATCATTTTTTTATGGTTGTTGGAGAAAAGGTGGGTTTTCTGTATATTTGGAAGTCAAATTTGTTCAATGCTAGTGTGATTTTGATGTCTAAGAAGTTCAAAGAGTTATTGAACTCATCTTCTTTAGTGAATTTAATGTTATTATCTAAGTTGTTGAGAAATGATAGTATGTTATTGCTGTTGTTGATTTGTTTATCAATGATAGCTATGGTATCATCAACATAGTGATGCCAAAGACAGAGTCGTTGATGTTATTAATAATTTTACTATGTTCGAGATTATCTAAGTATATATCGACTAGTATTCCAGATAACGGGTCTCCCATCGCTAGACCTTCTTGTTTGTAAATTTTCTTATTGAAGGTAAAATAGTTGTTGTCTAAAACAAAATTAATTTTAACCATTCATCAATTTCGATTTTACTCAATGTGCTCTGATTCAACAGATTGTTTTTTATGATGTTAACAGTATTGTTGATAGGGATATTAGTATACATGTTGGTGATGTCAAAAGAACATAAAACGTGGTTTGGTTGTAGACTGAACATATTTAGGGAATTACAAAGTTCGATCAAGTTCTTTATGGGGTTGGAGTTGTGAAATTTGAAGTGTTTTTTCAGGAATTTATGTAGGAATTGAGAGGTTTTATAGGTAGGACTATTAATACTATTAATTATAGGCCGAATGGGGACATCCTTTTTATGAATTTTGGGCAGTGATCTGACTGTAGGTAATTTTGGGTTCATTACAGTTAATTTCTGATAATCTTGATCATTTAAAATGAAGTTAGAATTTTTAAGAAGGTTCTTTAAGTTACGCTGTATTTTGTTTGTTGGATCTTTGTTAATTAAGGTATAGGTATTGTCTGAAAAAAAAGTTTCAGTTTTATTGATGTAATCTTGTTTGTTCATTATTACTATGGTGTTGCCCTTATCTGCTTTTGTAATTACTACATTGTTGTTATGGATTTTGGATTTCAGGTTTAGAATTTGTTTCGAGACGTGGTTATTATTAGATGTTATTTCATTAATCAAATTTGGGAGTTTCTTTTTTCTTCATGACGTACGTCATTCTGTTTATCAATTGGGATTTGTTTATCGATATTAGTTTCGGTTTCAGCGATGGTAGTGATGATATCTTCTGCTTTTTTGTGATTAGGCCAATTATGTTTGATGCCTTTATCTAATAGATTTAATTCTTGGTTAGAGAAGGTTGCATTAGATAGGTTGATTGTAGTGGGAATGTTAGTCAAATGGGATGGGGACACTTTGTTGTTTGTATTTTGGTCAGGAGTTTTACATTTGTTTTCTTGAAGAAAAGTACCTCTAATTCAAATACAACCAATAAACCCATAGCCACACCCACCGTAACATCGCTCCCTCCAATAGCCTTACACTGATACAACACGCGCAGTAATACACTCTCTTCCTTCCCTCCCACCAATAGCAGCCCCCCTCCAATAGTTACGTCAACGCAAACAGATCCCCCTCCAGCACAAACCTTCAGCTACAACACACGTAGCAAGAAGTCTACTGTTGCAAATACTTCTAACTCATAACGTTACAAGCTATCTTTGTCACCGTTAAATGGTAAGTGCACACGATTCTACTTCAATATTTTCAAATATCTTTTCACACAATAACTCTACGTTTCTTGCTTCCTTTTACAGATTCCACTATTATATGCTTTTTCAACTAGAATTTATACAAACTCACAATTTACAACATTTGAGCATTACTCCAAATTTTGAGATGGCCCATAGAGATCCTATTTGAAACTGTTCTTCAACTTCTATTCTACAACTTCATATCCTCAACGTGTTCTACAACTACACCATATGCCTCTGACTTTCGTCTTTTATCTTCAAGATCATGATTAACTTCGGATCTCTCGACTAACATTGACTTTTATTCTCTCTTTTTTGCTTTGATTATATACGATTTTTCGCCATCGTCTAATTATAACCGCCAGACTATCAACTTAATTTTTATGCAATCTTACTACTTGTTGTATAACAATCTGTTGTTTTATCCATTGCACTTATTTTAGCAGCCTTCTAATGTTAATTTTGTTAATACTTCCACTATTATATCTCATCACATTGTATTTTTAAACCATCATTGTTATTTTTATTGTTATTTTACTTCAAATCTCTTCAAGATTTAAAATTCATTTCATTATTACATGTTATTTAGACGCTTATTTTTAATTTAAGGTTAAGACTATGGCTGATGATGCCTTCAGGGAAGGCAAAACATGTACCACTATTAGTTAACAAATTTATGTAAATCATCCAAGACGATTTTGTATTGATTAGGTGGTCTAATAAATAACTTCATGTTATTATATCAATCAAATATCATCAATATGGACCAAAAAATGATATTTATTACATGTAAAGACCTGCATCTGGGGAGCCGAACTTGTCCTCGGACACTCCCGGCACTAAAAGCCATTTCATTTTCATTTCATTTACTAACCTACTTCCTTCTATCATACTCAGATAGAGAAAATTTCAACATATACGCAGCTGTCCTTGCATTTGAATGGTTAGGAGTTACGTAGGCAATTTGTCTGTCCATGCCATTAAGTGGGCATGCATACCTTCCAGGCGTTGTAAATGGTGATACGAACAGACTTTAGTCCCCACCAAATACATCAGGAGGGAAATGAGTAGTCATCCACAAGCAAATCTTGTAAGGCCTATCCATAATTACTCCCAGGCGAAGCAAGAGTGGGTCGCTAGTCATTGCAGTTCTATAAAGATAACGACGACAGCTTAGCGCAGAGAAAATTCTGTTTAGACCTAGGTCAAGGACATGTCTTTATCCTTCAATTTTCTAAGTTTTCATAACTCGGCAATAACTAGAAGATAAAAAAAATAAAGACATTCTTACTAAAAATAAACAGTTTATTTGCATTAATAACAAAATATAACAAATATTCATCCAAATTTTCAAGTATTCATCCACAACTGAAACTTAGAAAGTGGGATCACTGATAGATCCACTGAATAACTAACAAACTAAAATGTATTTGTACCATTAATGCCTTGTCAAGAGATATTTGTTCCTGATGTGGAAGTGTAGGTTGAGGAGAATATAATCAAACATAGGAAAATAATAGACAAAAGACGTTAACAGGAAACAGCCACACAAGGTAAAGGGTTAAGTGCACAAATGGAAGAGGTGTGCTAACAGCTGTCAAAAGACTGGAAGGCTAGGAACATTCATGGATGATTAGAGGGAGCATTTGAAAGGACTTCAACTGGCATAAAACTTAAAATATGAAGCGTACTGAAAAGAAGTTCTAAAAAAATGCTTATTGAATCCACATTTAGTGTAGCACAGTCTCTTGTTCAGGGCCTCATACAACAATGCTATTTATTTTTCTTACTGTTAGAAGCTCAAAAGCTGTTTATTTTTGTACTTTCCTCACTTTCGACCTTGCACTTGCAGCTTGTACGGTATTGCCTGTCGCAGGGAAGTGACCATTGTGACACGATATTGTAATACAGTTCCCGAGACCAGCCACACTGTGCATGTTGTGGTCAGCGTAGTGACCAGGCAATGTACAGTGAAACCTCATTAGTGCGTTCCTCATGAACACATGTTTCCGCTTAGCACATCGTATATTCGAAGCCCCGATTCTCATCGTATTACATCTATATAAAAATACCTCACTTATTACGCCATGAATTTTTGCTGTTACTGCTTAGTACGATCACATTTTTCCTAGCCCTGAAAATGTGGAAGGAACTTGATTTCCAACTCGGGTAAGAGCCCTCGCCACAGTTCCGTGTTAACGGGAAAATGCCTTGAATTCTTGAACTTCACAGGATAAATTGCACCTTTGGGGAGCAAGCCATTAGCCTGAGAAATGCTCAGATTTACTTGCCGGTTAGCAATGAAACTGCAGAATAACACAATGAGCCTGTTTGTGCTTGTATTTCGCATTCCATTCAGAAGTTAGAAATTTATTTCGTGTTTAGTTGTACAGTGAAGGGTAGCAAAAATTTGTTGCACGATAACCTACATCTGGAACATAATCGTGAGAAGTTGACCAGTGTGGTGCATATTTATCTTGTGATAGCCTAAATATGGATACATAAAAAGTCGTGAAATTCCTTACTAATGAATACAAAATTAAAGTCTGTCAGCAAATCGACTGGCATTCACATCTTCAAGCGTGCAGAATTGGCGTGAATGTTGAAACTCGCACCTTCCAGTTTTGACTCGATCACTCGAATCAGTCTTAGTCGATCAAAGTTTTGTTTGATTCAAAATGGCGGCCAAAGTCATTCTGTTGCAGTCACACATGGCCGTGTATAACCTCCAATTCATTGTCTAAGTGTGTGACCAGAAAAATAATGTTTAACACTAGAACGGCCAGAGCGGACATTTTGACCGTTAGCGAATTTCAAGGTATTTCCACGCTCGTACTTTTTAATGCACGAGGTTGTGCTTTTGTGACTTTTAATCTTTTAGGGTTACGTACATTCACGCCAAAAATTACATCCGTAGTTGATAAGGGAACACCGATATTGTCCCTTATACCTAGGAAGGCCATAAGCGGTCATTTTGACCGCTTCACTTCCTTGGTACGGTGAGCTCTATTCTGCTCACTGCTTGCTTCCTGTGATATATTTACAACTGGCGCTATAGGGGCGTATGATGTAACTAAATAGTATGCCTCTAGCAGTGGTCGCGGGTGGACGAGTTAGTGCCTGTCCCTTGTGTAGTATAGTGCATAATCATGGCTAGGCGGCAAAAACTTACTCCTGTTCAGTTATTAGCAGAACTTGAAAAGCTAGAAGATGAATCAGGAGACGAAGATACATTATTAGATATAGACGTAATGAGTGACGATGAGGATTCTATGCCTCAACAGTGTGGCAATGTTTCGGATAGTGATAGTGTTTCGGCTAATGAAAATATTCACACAGTGGACTTCGCACCTACGATAGACGCAGTTACTCCTTCAACCAGCCGTGATCAATCTTGCAGCAGAGAATGGTCTCTTAGCAGCGGGCCACCTGTTTGAAGAGGAAGGGGACGAGGTGGGAGAGGTCATGAACTGGTATAGTCTTCTTCATTTGCACCAGGGGATCAGTTATGTGGTAAGGATGGGACACTTATTTGGACTGTTATCGACAGTAGTGGGAACCCCCCCCCTGGAAGGATGGCTGCTCAGAATTTACTGAAAGAGGCAGCAGGGCCTACTTCTCACGCTAAGCGTAACGTAGAGACTAATAGCAAGATTAGTGTCTGACGTTTATTCATTGACACATCCATGTTGAAGCATATAAAATTGTGCACAGAGACCGAAGCTCACAGACAGACAATGGACAACAAGTGGTCTATTTCTTTGGAAGAACCAGAAGATTTTATTGGTATATTATATGCCCGTGGAGCTTATAAACTTACTAGTCTAGCTGTAGATCACATGTGGTCTTCTTTATGGGGTCCCCCTGTTTTTACCAACACTATGGCAAGGAACTATGCTTGCTATAAACCAGGAGCGAATGTCACAGCCGATGAACAACACTTCCGCAGCAAAGCTCGGTGCAGGTTCGCGCAGTATATGGCCAACAAGCCAGATAAATTTGGCATAAAATTTTGGCTACTGGTGACGTTGATTCTAAGTATGTGTGCAATGGGTTTCCTTATCGTGGGGAAAACAAAATGCGAACTGCCCATGAGTCACTGCCTGGAAATGTTGTCCTGAAACTTATGGACCCATACTCATGGAAGGACATAACGTGACCACTGATAACTTCTTTACTTTAGCAAAGCTGGCTGAGAGACTGAAAGAGAAGAAAACTAGTATTGTTGGAACAATCAATCGAGTGAGGAAGGAAATCCCGGAGTCAATCAAAGCACTATGTATGAATCTGTACGAGACTGTCGTTCTCCAGAAGGAAGATCACAACAGTATATCAAGGAAAAATGAACAAGAATGTGCTTCTGCTAAGTATTCTACACCCAAGCGTTCAAGTCAGTGAAGATAACAAGAACCTCCCTAGTGCTACTGAATTTTATAACGGAACTAAGTATGGTGCGGATGCAGTTGATCAAATGGAAGTTACGGGACAGAGAATCTCTCGACTTGATTATATTCTTGAAGTAATAAAAGAACTAAGATCTGCTTTTGTGAAGACAAGATCCTGGTTGATTGAACTCCCTACATTTAGTCACCATAAGACCTATCTGTTCGGTGCGACGAAAAACCACTAGCAAACAAAAAAACTCCTTACACTTCAGCCTGAGCGTCAGATTCAGGTCCAATGTGCCAGTCGTAAGCGACGACAACGTCAAGTGAACTCCAGTTATAAAGAGAACTAAACCTCTGACATATGTTCTTCGTGCAACAAAGTAGCCTGCGGAAAATGTTCATGTGAGTTAATAACTTACATAAATTGCTTGTCAAGTGCCTAAATAGGCTTGTAAACAAATTGAGGCTGTTATTTTTATCATTTTTTCATAAAGGAATTCAATAGCAAGTCCGTCAAAATATTTCATTGTTACCAATTAGAAGTGAGAGAATATGAACAATTATTAATATTTAACAATGGATTGATCTGTATACAATACATCCCAATTGTTAACTATGTTGTTTCAAAATTAATAATTGAACATTCGCATGTTTCCCAGATCCTGGATGCTAGATATATGTCAGTAAGTGGCAGCGGTCAAAATGACCGCCTGCGGCCTTTATAGGTATGAGGAAAGTTCGGCCGTTCTAGTGTTAATAACCAACTAGTCCGAAATAAAAGGCTTCTACTAATATTTGTTTTACAGAGAGTATGATCTGCAATAATACTTTCAATATTTTTATGGGACCTGTTCGAATGTTTTCATATTTGTTGTTTGGTGTTTTTAACACTTTTCGGTGCACTATTTTTTTATAAGCCCCAGCGGAATAAGTTTTCATATTTGTTCTCTCGTGTTTTTCAAACCTTTTAATACTCTCTTCTCATAGAGATTTCACTGTACCTGCGGATATACAATGTAAAATCCCATCGTGTCAGAAAAAATTGTATCTAGTGTTTCCATATCCCTGTTGGATCGTTTTTATTTGTGTAAGCAGTAGTACGCTTTCTCGCTTAACACGTTCTTTTTTCCTTGTCCCATGCAGAAACGTCTTAACAAGGTTTAACTGTATATACTGTATTATTTACCTTATTTTCAGTAAATGCTTTCCACTTTTACATTGAAGAATTATTGAACCACTGTATTTATTCTTGTTTATATTTTACTATGTTTATAGTAAAATTGAATATAAAAGAGAACAAGAACAATTGCAATAGTTTTTTTTTTTTTTGTTTGTTATTTGCTTTACGTCGCACCGACACAGATAGGTCTTATGGCGACGAAATTGCAATAGTTACATACGATTCTACTTTGTTTCCTTTTTCATATGTTATTTTACTGACCCGTTTTAGTTGTAAGTCCTTTTTCTATGTGAGTTCGTGGTAATATACCTAGTCTGGCCAAAAAATACTGTCACCAACTTTTGGCTTGGACAGGTTTTCCAGCTAGCAATCAATCATTGTGCTAAAGGTTAGTCCTAACCCATGTATATTCAACAGTGAAAGATAATATGCACACACACACACACACGCACTTTTTTTTGACGGATGATCCAGCAATTTACAAAGACAGTGTAAAAGATCACAGGAGGGTTGATTATTTTTCAAGAGTGAGAACAGTGACAGCTAGTAAAGCAGTGGTGACCTGTATGCAGCAAAATCACATTCGGAAGCAGAAAATAATGGCACAGGGCTCAACATTTCATCACAATCAATACCCAGGGTACTTTCTGAAGACCTTAGGGTGAGAGCTTATTGGCAGAGCACCGGACATTTCCGGATACCACAGGTGTAGCAGCAGAAGGAACTGAAATGAAGGTAGCTCCTGCAGCAGTACACCAACAATGGGCATTGGAGAATTCTCTTTACTGACGAGAAAGTCTCCACCACTGAAGAGAGCTTTAACTGCCAGAACAATAGGGTATATGCATCAAGTTCTTCAGAAGCTCATGAGAGTGTTTCTCAAGTCCACAGAAGTCACCATCCCTCGTCAGTCACGATTTGGTGGGAGGTAAGCTATGAGGGCCCCATCAGGATTCATTTTTGTGAAAAAAGTGTAAAAACAAGTGCCAGTGTGTTCTGGACCATCTCGCGAAGGACTTGAGTAATAGCAAGATTCTGCACTAACTCATAAGGCAAGTACGTAGTTGCATGCCAATGTACCAAACTTCATCTCCACTGCTGAGTGGCCTTCTGGTAGCCCCAATCTTAACAACACCTGGACTTCAAACTGTAGTAAGTTCTAGAAGGAATGGTCTGCAAAAAGACACCCTTCCTATAAAAGTTTCAAGCTTTCCTTGGTGGCAGCTGTGTCAATTTCCCAATTGATTAAAATCTGTTCTCCGATAGATGACTTGCCAAAGAGACTCCAAGCCTGTATGCGTGCTAACAGTGGACAGTTTGAAGACTGATTGCTGCACACTGTAAGACTGAAATTGAAAAATCTCAAACCATATTTCACTTATTCACAAAGTAATTCGTGACAGTATTTATTGCTAAACTAGGTATATTGTATAGTATCTGATCCATTCTTACCATTCACATCTAATTAATAAAAGAAAAATAAATACCCAGTCTCAGAGACAGGCCACACTAAGCATGTTTCATAATTACACAATAATAAAGTACTATTCTTTCAGAATATTTCATGGAAATAAAAGAAAGGACAAATGAATACAAACATTTCAAACAGGTATCTTTGATTACTTTCTGGAAAGTACACAAAATTTCAGTAAATCCTTCAGAAAGATTATTCTGCAGTAAACAGAATATTTCATTAATTGGTTACAAAATATGATTACTGCATACTTCATGATATTACCAACTTAGAAAGCTGAGCAGCTTACTTGATCATAGAGAACAGGATGATACAAAAACTAAATTATTTTGAAACAGTCCTACTCTATAATGTATCTTCTAACACTCTTGTTCCAGTCAATCACTTTCCCTTCATCTTTTATTTCCCATATTGATTATGTACCGTAACCTTAATTCCTTGTTTATTTGGTTATCATATTATGTAATATAACAAGTTATAGATGAGTTTTTGGATTTTCTTTTCCTCTTTGCCTCCAGAACTAAGTATCCATCATATAATGCATTCATTGTATCTGCAGTAATCTTCTATTGCTGTATTCTGCTATCATACTTGGCAACTGAGTAGATGATGATTATCTTGGAGAACCAGCATCATGTACTTGGAAGTGTTACCACAGCAAATTACTGTTGAGTCTTGTGAAGGTGTACCAACTCCTAAACAGAGAAAGCATTTAATGCAATTAATAATTAAGTATCATTACAGCAAAGTTCAAAAAGGAGCAAGTTTGTATTGCCAAGTTAAAAAACTTCTATGGGATTGCCAAATCCCACAGAGGACAAGAATGACAATTCATAACATTCATAACAGCTCGCCATCGTGTATAGCCTTGAAACCTACATTCTAACCCAGTTATGGCACACTAAAATGCCACCCAAACATAAAGGACCGATTGCAGAAACGGTATTTAGACGATGTCTACGGTTAAACAATGCCTAAGTATGGCTGCTGCTTTGCAGAGACGTTATTTATCACTTAGACACTCTCTAAAACCGATGTTCAACCGGTCATGTTTAAACACTGCCGAGAGCACTGTTTAACCTCAAATGAGAGGAGTGAATCACAATCAGAGGTTATGTACCATGAAACATGTAATTTGTATTATTATGCTGAGACGATTCTGGGAAGAAAGGTTAGTCCGACGGCCTCTCTGTGGGTCGCCCACTGCTAAATCACAGCAATTCATTTGACATGTACGGGGAGATATTAAAATAAGGTTTCGCTTTTCAAGAGACTTGTTTCTTGAGACTGACAAAGGGTCAGTCCGGTAACTGTCAACTTGAATACAATTCTTGGCAACCGGTATATATTATTATATACATGGGGTAATTTCCATAGAATTATAGGTCACTTCGACAACATACATATCAGAATTACATGTCCTGATTGTCAGAGGGCTGTCACATACATCAACCGGGAGGGATTCACTTATATTTACAGCCAAGTAAACACACATAATAGTGAAAACTAAAAAGTAGGTTGTATGTGGTTTTATTTATTTATTATTTATTTAGATAGTTTATGCCCAAATTGGAGCACTTAAATCAAACCCAAATACATTTATGTTAACAAAGAATTAACTGAAGATTTAGCTTGCATCATCTTCTTCCTTTCCCAAAACCTCTTCATTCTGGCTGACCTGGGTGACCTATCTTCATCAGATATGACATATTGTTTGTGTTGTACAGTTTTTAATGACAATCTTATTTGTTTGTTCTTGAGAATCCTTTTTTCTTCTCTATTTTCAATTTGCTTTATTGTAATATTCAGCTCTTCTAAATCATTCTGAACTTCTTTATGTGGTTTTTATATATATAATCGTATAAGTTTTTGGCAGCTATCAGACAGGAAATGGCAACTGGTGGTGATAGTGGTGATTATTGTTTAAAGAGGAGGACAGGGGAAGAAGAGCCATGGCCATAATAACAGCCCTAGTATTTGCCTAGTGTAAAACTAGGGAAACTATGGAAAACAATCTTCAGGGCTGCTGATGATGCGTTTCGAACCTACAATCTCCAGAATGCAAGCTACATCTGTATGGCCCACACAACACACTCGGTTACATATTACTATTGCTTCATCTTCCTTTTGTCGAAGCTACCGTATTTATGAGTAGATTACACTCACTGTAACAATGCTATAAACAAAGCTACACTTCCCGTACGTGTCGCTTTAGTGTCGATAATATTATGAGATTTAATTTCCACCGAGAGCGATACTCTTATCTGTGAGCAAGTCATGCTCATGCTTAGCCATATTTGAGTAAAATGAAATGTCGTATGGCTTTTAGTGCCGGGATATTCCAGGAAGGGTTCGGCTCGCCAGGTGCAGATCTTTCTATTCGACACCCTTAGGCAACCTGCGCGTCGTGATGAGGATGAAATGATGATGAAGACAACACATACACACAGCCCCCGTGCCATTGGAATTGACCAATTAAGGTTAAAATCCCCAACCCGGCCAGGAATCGAACCCGGGACCCTCTGAACCGGCTGACCGTTCAGCCAACGAATCGGACATATTTGAGTAATGTGTAGGAAGACAAACAGCTAACTGGCATTCGGCACGTGCACTGACGAATTTCATTGGTTGCGACAAGCAAAGAGTTGCATGAAAGATACTTCTATCTCTATCTCCATTTTCAAACCAATATTGAAAGTTAAAACGATATCTAGTTAAACATCGGCTGAATATTGTTTATGCAATGGAAGATCGTACTCGACTTAGACGTTGTTTAGGTAGGCGTTGTCCAAGGCTTAAAACTAGTCATCGTTTCTGCAATCGGCCTATATAGTGCAAGCATGAAGTTCAGAGCAGATGACGTAACAATAACAGGTCCAGCGAATAGAGGGAAAAATCAGCAGGTATGGTTTATATTATTATTATTTATAAGTTACATTTTCCATATTGATTGGATTCAATGTATAGACAAGAAATGTGTTCCACTGATCAATACCTATTTCTTCTTCTTCTTCTTCTTCTTTTATGACCACATAGGATCACTTTAGTCAGTCCGTCGTTCAGGTCTCTTTGAAGGGATTGTTCGGGCTTTGCGGTCCTCCCAGTACTTCTTCAGACGCTCCGATCTTCGTGCCCTTTCCTCAGTTGAAAATGTGCGTGTTGTTGGTTTGTTTTGTGTAAGGGTAAAGCGGAGGTTTGTATTCTTGAGTTTTGTATTCAATTTTATCTTATTTTTGGTGTCTTCTGTTGTAAGGCCTATTTCCTTCAGATCCTCTCTTACTTCTCTGATCCATTTACATCCTGTTGTGGTATTTTTTGAGACGAGATTGTGTTGTACTAGTTGTTTCAGAAGTCTCGAGTCCTGCATCCTCATGATATGTCCAAAGAATCCCAGTCTCCTCTTACGCATAGTATCTGTAATGGGTTCTAGCTCTTTGTACACGACTTTGTTAGGTATTAACCGCCACTGTCCATCTTTCTGATATTTTTTGTTGATACAGGTTCTTCCAATCCTCCTTTCAATTTTCTGAAGTCTGTCAGTCTTTGATTGTTTATTCAGGTAAAAGAGTGTTTCTGCTGCATATGTAGCTTCCGGTTTTATAACTGTGTTGTAGTGTTTTATTTTTGTATTTATTGATAGACATTTCTTTTTGTAGATATCCCATGTTAATTTTTGTGCTTTAGCTAATCTATTTGTTCTTACTTGGATTGAGATTTTTTCATTTAAGTTATGTGTTATTACTTCTCCAAGATATTTAAACTGAGTTACTATTTTGATTTTATTACCATTTATGGTGACTTCTTTTAGCTGTGTTGGTTTTTGGGGCATAATTTCTGTTTTTTCAAATGATATTTTGAGGCCAATTTTATTTGCAATGTTTTGAAGTTCTGATATCTGGGTTTTTGCTTCTTTTATGTCCACTGCTAGTAATGCTAAATCGTCAGCAAAACCCAGGCAATTTGTTTTGATTTTTCGGCCAATCTTTATTTTGGGGGGACATTTTCTAAACCATTCCCTCATTACCATTTCTAGAGCACAGTTAAATAATAGTGGTGAGAGCCCATCTCCCTGCCGTAGTCCAGTTTTAATTTCAAATGTCTCTGATGTTTCCCCCCTAAACTTCACTTTTGACTTGGTATTGGTGAGAGTCAATTTTATCATGTTTATTAATTTGGGGTGTAGTCCAAGGTGTCTTAAAATTTTAAACAGAGATTCTCTATGGATGCAATCATAAGCTTTCTCAATACCTATTTATTGTAAATGGATTTACATTAGTACCGGTTTTGGCCTTTCATGGCCATCATCAGCTAGTACATAATTATATTACAGCCATTAGACAAAATCACAAAAATGTTGTTATGTTAGATCATCTGGATGTCTAATGGGGATGGAAATAAAATATATTGCAGTAGTGTGAGTTTAAAATATCTGTGATGAAAGGTGGTGGTGAAGGTTACAACAAACTAAAACCTATTGAGTGTACATTGGACATGAGTACATTAAACATATTAAAATACATAGGCCACAGTATAAAACACTTAAAAAGTTAAACACATTCAAATATGGTATATATATGTTGAAATGCTTATTAAAATTTGAGTTCGTGTTGCATGGATTTCATTCTTCAATCTTCTTTGTGGTTCCTGTGCTTCTGTATCATGTTGATTTAGTTGTATGAGGTGATCTTCGAGATTGTTCTATGGCTGTCGTGTACCGTGTCTGCAAGCCTCCAAACATATCGGTACACGACCTCCACAACAACAATAATAACAACCACAACACGAACATAGACGAGAGAGGTGTCGCCACTAACAGCTCCCATAATCAAAATTTAAACTCAAGTCTTGCAGTTTATCATAAAAAACTTACTGAAGTACATCAACAGTTGGATTACATAGTACTCAAAAAAAAATTTCATGACAAGGGTTCTTACCACGTATCAATATGACATATATCAGCCATAGAACAATCTCGAAGATCACCTCATACAACTAAATCAACATGATACAGAAGCATAGGAACCACAAAGAAGATTGAAGAATGAAATCCATGCAATACGAACTCAAATTTTAATAAGCGTTTTAACATATATATACCATATTTTAATGTGTTTAACTTTTTAAATGTTTTATACTGTGGCCTATGTATTTTAATATGTTTAATGTACTCATGTCCAAAGTACACTCAATAGGTTTTAGTTTGTTGTAACCTTCACCACCACCTTTGATCACAGATATTTTAACCTCACACTGCTGCGATTTCCATCCCCATTAGACATCCGGATGATCTAACATAACAACTTTGTAATTTTGTCTAATGGCTGTAATATAATTATGTACTAGCTGATGATGGCCACGAAAGGCCGAAACCGGTACTAATGTAAATCCATTTACAATAAATAGGTATTGATCGGTGGAACACATTTGTTGTCTATACATGGTTCATATTAGCTGAACGTAAAACTTCATTAAATGAAGATATTTTCATTTAATAAATACAGAGGATTCCATATACTTAATAAGCATGTTGTGTTAAATAATAATAATAAAAATTTTAAAAAAATGCATTCTCACTGGGCTTGGCAGAGTGTTGTAACAGTAACTTCCAGCTCAGTGAAGAAAGCAATGGGAAACTACCTCACTCCTCATTTCCCTAGTGAGCTAAAACCTTATTCAAGGCCAGGCTAAGGTGGTTTGGTCACTTAAAAATAGTTGGAACCACAAAGAACTGCAAGAAAGTGGCTGGAAATTGCAGATGAAGGCAAGAGACAACGTGTTATATCACGGAAAGGTGGCTTCATCACATCAAACAAGGTGAAGAGGAATGAGGGCATGCAAGTACAAAGCACTTGTATACTGCAATTAGAGTCAGTCTATGATAACAATGATGATTCAGTAAACCAAAATACCATAAACCGTATTCTCTGTCTATTCCAAATTGGTGCTTACCATCTGTTTACTCACCTCATCTATCTTCACAGAATGTCACCAACGTACTGTTCTTGGGTACATTATCTCCCGCTTGGCACAGGACTTTGTCAATACGTGCATCTCGGGGAGCTCGGATCACATGCTGGCAAAAAGAAAAGAATGTCCATGAATGAGCCTCTGAAATGTATTGCAATAATAATTCCAATACTTAAAAGTATGTCTGTATAAGACGTATTACTGCCCCACTCAAATATATGCTGAAGACAGCTGGAATTGACAAAATGATAGGAGAGCAAACTCCAGGCAAGTGAGATGAAACTTTAGAAAATACTGTATAATAGAATAGCTGAAAGAGGTTTTTTTTTTTGCTATTGGCTTTACGTTGCACCGACACAGATAGGTCTTTTGTCGATGATGGGACAGGAAAGGTCTAGGAGTAGGGAAGGAAGCGGCTGTGGCCTTAATTAAGGTACAGCCTGGTGTGAAAATGGGAAACCACGGAAAACCATCTTCAGGGTAGCCGACAGTGGGGTTCGAACCCACTATCTCCCGGATGCGAGCTCACAGCTGTGTGCTCCTAATCGCACGGCCAACTCGGCCAGTCAGGAAATACAGGAGAGCACTAAAATGTGTGAAAAAGTCGAGAGAACAAATATCAATGATTTTCTACTGGAGCCTGTTAAAGTAACAAGAGACTATTAAAAGATGTGAAAAACACGGAAGAACAGATATGACATTCTTTTGCCCTTGGGCTCATAGAAGTAGCTACAGTACCTACTTAGAACAGCAGATCACTTTCTTCCTAAAACAACTGTATAATGAATTGTTATTTGAAGCCTTAGGTTTCTGACCAGTGGGTAATTAAGCATGGTTTTCTGGGCACTTTGTTCGAGCATGAATTTCTCGTGAGGTTATACTCGCCATACGCGATTAAGTGCCTTCGACCGCCATCTTGAACACGAAACTTCGGCAGTACTCGGCACTGCTTCAGACACACTCGCCGGTGAATAAAAAAAAGTGCCAACTGTCAAACTAGTAGTTTGTATTTTTGTATGAATGGTAGGTACCCCGCATTACCATTGCCTGCATCTATACATAACATTTTAATGGGATAGGCTTACAGTATATGGAAGCCTTATTGTTTAACGGCACCCACAAGTGACCTGTCGAAGATCTGCTATTGCTGCACTATAGACTTATTTCAACTTCAGTTATACCACACTGATTTAAATCATCTTATCACAAGAACAGTTATTAGCATTAACTTCAATTTATTGAGTTGAGTGGTAAAAAGGAGCAAAGTGATTATTTGTCGCATGACAGCCTATTTACAGACTAATAGGATAATCATGAGAAGTTCAGTGGCGCTGTACATACAGTATCTGTCTTGTGATAGCCTAGCTATGGATAAAAAAAGGGCTGTGAAAACTTCAAGAAAAATAATAGAATCCTGCGAGAAATAGATAGGATTTTAAAATTTCATAATGTTCCGTATTGAACTGTATCACAATTAAATTGAGGCAAAAAATAAAGTGGTTCAACTTATTCAATACAAGTAAATAAGAAATGTAGTGTTACATTCTTATTTGGTTAAAAGCGGTACCAGTTTCGACCAACAATCTGGGTCATCATCAGCGATTAAAAATACAAAAACAATGCATAGGAAAACGAAAAATTAAAAGATAAGTTTTCACAAAAGCAGTTCAAGAAGCAATATAAGAAAATAGGGATTAGCACTGCACAATTTTAAATCACAAAAACTCAGAAGAAGTCGAAGATCAGTCACTTATATGTAGCAAGGCGCAAGTCCCTGAAGAGTAGCACAACACGCGCAATGTCCAGTACTGTGCCTTAAAATGTTTACGAGAAGAGGTGAACAGTTCATTGAACAAACCTGCACACACAGCCAGGCGCGAAGTCACAACACGATTTAATAAATTTTAAGTCCCAAAATTGTGCAAAAGTCGAAAACAAGTTGCTTAAATAAAGTAAGATGCTAGCTCCTGAAGATCAGCGCAACATACGCAATATCTGGCAATGTGCTTTTAAATGCCGGTGAATCTCGGTGAATACCTTAAAGAACAAGCCTGCAAATGCTTCAATTGCGAAAATATATAATACAAGTTAATATAATTGAAGTATGTATCAATGTTAATAGGATCTTGTAGATTCTTTAGAGATGCAGAACAGCTGACGTAAAAAACAATTGTGAGGAGAAAAATGTAAAAAAGCGCAAATGAAAAACGCATATGCATAGCGTGTTATTTCTTGAAGTTAAGAATTTGGGTCGTACTTGAGGTAGCGTAAGGTACGAGTTTAAATTTGAATGTTGTAATGATCTGAACTGTAGGTGGTATCTATTTTCCAAATTGAACTGTATAGTAGTCTTCGACTTCTACACGATTTTGGGACTTCAAATTTATTAAATCGTGTTGCGACTTCGCGCCTGGCAGTGTTTGCAGGCTTGTTGAATGAACTGCTCACCTCTTCTCGTAAACATTTTAAGGCACAGTGCCGGACATCGCGTGTTGTGCTACTCTTCAGGGACTTGCGCCTTGCTACATATAAGTGACTGATCTTCGACTTCTTCTGGATTTTATGATTTAAAATTTTATATTTTTAATCGGCTGATGATGACCCAGATTTGTGGTCGAGACCGGTACCGCTTTTAACCAAATAAGAATGTAACCCTACATTTCTTATTTACTTGTATTAAATAGTTTGAACCACTTTATTTCTTGTTTCACTTTAATTGAAATAGATAGGAATCCACATCTTAAGCGCGTAGAGTTGGCACGAACGTTAAAAATAGCACCTTCTACTTTGAACACTATTGTGGGCAACCGACACAAAACTGAAAATGCGTAAAAGCAAAATAAAAATGGAAAAAGAAAACAAGTGCGCAAAGGAAAGTTTCCGAAGTTGGAAAGAATGATTTTGAATAAATAAATTTCTAACTTCTGATTGGAATGCGAAATAGGCTACAAGCACAATCAAGCACACTGGGTTATTCAACAATCTCACTGACAACAAAGACCTTTCCATAGAACAAAGAACACAGACCAAAAAAAAAACCACTTTTCCCTTCAAGAAAATCAAATGATCATAGATATGTCTCTTGGTCATGACTATCCACCAACGACTGCACAGTGCTGGACTTACACTTCTGCTACACATTTTGTGGCAGTAACTTCCATGATGCATAATTTTGGATGACTCCCAGCCATAAGCCATGTATGTCAACAGGACAGCTTTGAAAAAAAAAATGTGAAAACTGAATTCAGTGCTCCTAGCCACAGTGGAATCTATTACTGTGCTTTAAATTAGTACTGTCCGGTCTTGTTCTAGTGTAAAGTCTATGCTGCCAATCAATGACGCAAAACTCAACTTTACCTAAGCTAACAGCTTGCCCCTTGAAGGCGCAATATACTCGGTGTTCGAGAATTCAAGGTCATTTCCTCTTATTGCGCAACTTTCTCCGACCGACCTGTGGCGAGGGCTCTTACCTCTGTTGGAAATGACATTCCACACACAAGGGATGACAAAGAACATTTTCAGGTCTGGGAAATATATGACTGTACTAAGCGGTAAAGGCTAAAAATCGTGACGTGTTAAGTGAGGTATTTTTTATACAGATTTAATATGATGGGCACCGGGACTTCAAATTTAAGACTTGTTAAACGGGAAAACGTGTTAATGAGGAACGTACTAACGAGGTTTCACTGTATTTAGGCTATAAATGTTTACATCATGAGAGTATCATGAGTGTCATGTATCATGAGAGTAAAAGCAGTGTACAAGTGAGGAGTGCTGACTCTGAAACATTTTATACAAAAAAAAGATCTCAAGCAAGGAAGTGCACTGTCACCATTATTGTTTATTTTATTGATGGATGAAATAATAAAACCTGTAAAACAGAATATAAATAGTGATGAAGTGAATACTCTGGTATTTGCAGATGATGATGTGGCTTGGGGAAAGGGAGAAAAGGAAGTACAAAGGAGACTGAATGTTTGGAATTAAAATCTGAAGGAGTTTGGAATGGTAATTAGTAGAGCCCGGATTTCCATGCACTATCAAATCTCAAAATATGCATGCATTCATGCCCTATCATATGGAAAAATATGCACAATAAACTGGAAAATATGCACTAATAAAATTAAGTTCCATTTTGAAACATTGTACAAAATCTAATTTCTGCAAATTGTCTTCATTTAAGCTTATCCTTTTATCTGTCAGCACATTTTTTTAGCACAGAAAATGACCTTTCTACGTAGCAAGAAGTGACAGGTGCATACTTAAATGAAGACATCCGGGACAAAATGAGGTCAAATTGTACGTCTTTGCATTTTTTTACCACAATACTGTACGTCTTTTTTAAGCTTGACGAATTCAGAATCAGGATTTGAACGGATCACTGTTCAGCTTATCTCTAGCTGCCGCAACTACTTCTCCATGCGATGATTGCAAATGATGATGTCTTAAAAAACTGCTAAATATTGAAACTGTGATAACAAAGACGTGTGACGAGTGAGAGTTCCGGGTAGGAGAATACAGGATAACAACGGAAGTTACAGTGCAAAACCAAGGTTTGTAAGCTGCTCTCTCAGTAACGTGGCCTCACAGAGACAGAAGTGTGGTACCGGTACTGTACAAGTTTTGTTTATTTCATCTAACAAAAAAAATGAACCATCATTTAGTAACGTTCAATTCATAGCAATTTATAACTGGGACACCATATTCCTAAGAATGACAGTGATCGACGTGCGGCCTTGCAACTTACGTCAATGTTTACTCAAGCGACAGATAAGAAAGTGCTTGGTTAATTGGTTTATGAGATCTCCACCGTTTGTATGCTACTAACTGTGGTTGTCAGATAGGATGCCAGGAATACATTATCTCCGTCTCTCAATAACAGACATACTGTATAACATGGAAAAACTGTCCCAAATTCTGCAAACCGTCATTCATAAAAGGCACTATCATGCAAGTTAATATTGTATATGCGCCAAAGTCAGAAGAAAAGTCATATTATGCAATATAAACGTCCAAATATTCAATATTAAATCCAAAATATTCAAAATATGCATTATACATGAATTTTCTCCTAAAAAGGCCAAAACATGCGAACATGCAGGGAAAAAGAACGGTTATTTGGAATCCTTAAGTCATAAAACGAATATTTGAAAAAGTTTGTGAAGTGTAACTAGCTTATTTAAAAACATGCATTTGCATGGAAATCCGGGCTCTAGTAATTAGTAAAAAGAAAACTGTAGTCGTGCACTGTGAAAAAGAGAAGCCAAGTGAACATAGACGGAGAACCGTTAGAGAATGTAGAACAGTTTACATATCTGGGTAGCATTATTAATGGAAGTAATGAAATCAATCCTCAAATTAATAACAGACTAAGTAAAGGTACAACATTTTATCATCAAGTCAGAGAGCTTTTATGGGATGACAAAGTACCCAAGAGAACAAAATTAACATTATATAAATAGTATTTTATACCAATTGTAACATACGGACTAGAAATGCTGGTATCTAACAATAGACAGGATATTAAGATCCAAGCAGTAGAAATGAAATTTTAAGAACATCAGTTAAAAAGACAAGAAGAGTTAGAATTCAAAATGTTAAAATCAGAGAAGAGCTAAATATAGAACTGTTAGTACAGATGATACAGAAAGCAAGACTGAGATGGTTTGGACATGTAAAAAGAATGGGAAAGGAACGGGTAGCAAGAAGGGAAGTTAAGGGAAAGAGACCAGTTGGAAGACCGAGAAGAAGGTCGATGGATCAGATTTGGAAGGACATTAGAGAAGCTGGATTGGATGTGGCGGAAGTAATGGAGCAGGAAAGTAGAAGGACAGAAAGGAGTGGAGGAGGCTTGTTAACCAACCTGGGTGACTGGAGTGGGACATTGACGATGATGATGAAACGTTTACATCAAGCTATACTGGAGCAAATAAAAGCAATATGTGCAATTTAAGAAATATTATTTTACATTTTTATTATTATTTTTACTATCGTTATCACATACCAATTTCGTTAGTAATTCCACTGAACATATTATCGTTAAAAAACAATTGAAAAAACTCTCATTCATTCTCTGTTTCACACATCGCAGTTGCTTGTAGCCTGAAACTGCCGTAAACAACAATTTCTTGAAATCGGGATCTGTTGATTTATAATTAGGCCAGGCATCAGCATCAGCTACATGTTGGGTTACGGTTTACAAGCCATTGCCAGTTCATTTGTAGGCGCCACCAAATACTATTAGATATATTCTTGAGGGTACAAGGAAGGAGTAGTAGTAGTACCGGGTGAGTTGGCCGTGCGCGTAGACGCGTGCGGCTGTGAGCTTGCATCCGGGAGATAGTAGGTTCGAATCCCACTATCGGCAGCCCTGAAGATGGTTTTCCGTGGTTTCCCATTTTCACACCAGGCAAATGCTGGGGCTGTACCTTAATTAAGGCCACGGCCGATTCCTTCCAACTCCTAGGCCTTTCCTATCCCATCGTCGCCATAAGACCTATCTGTGTCGGTGCGACGTAAAGCCCCTAGCAAAAAAAGAAAAAAAAAAAAAAAGGAAGGAGTAGGAGTGCAAAAATACTGGAGTTTTGTAGAATTACCTGACATATACAACATTGAACAGTACACTGTATATGATGAAGAGAGCACATGGCGGACCTGTTGTTTTATCATCGCTCGAGCCTTCGCGTGCATGAGTGGACTGGACACAGCTGACGGCTACACTGCCAGATTTAAAATAATAGATTTTTGACCGACTGTCAAATAGTATCAGGATTTTACTAAGTTCCACACTGAATCAAAAGATGGCAGTACAGTATGGCACCATGTATTTTGTCGGCCAAAAGACGGCAGACGAGCGGTGGGCGATACAATGTCATGTCGGGGCTCATCCGACTTTAAACGGAATATCGTAATGTCGGGCCTCACCCGACAGACGAGGGGTAAGAGTTAAACAAAGAATGACTTGTTTCAGTCATGAAAGAACATTATCAGATACTTTCAAATCACTATCCAGCTGGCCAGAGCATTACACCACTTCACACTCTTTATAGGACCAGCAAGGAAAGAGGATGTACTCCTGGAGCACTTCATGAAGATATGTTCCAACTTTCAAGGATTAAAGGGCATAAATGGAATTTGAGTCCGACTCCCTGGCTCAATGGTCAGCGTTTCAGGCTTCAGTTCAGTGGGTCTCGGGTTCAATTCCCGGCCGGGTTGGGGATTTTAATCACTTCCGATTAATTGTTCTGGTTCTGGGACTGGGTGTTTGCATTTGTCCGAACACTTACCTCTTCATATTCAGACAACATACTACACTACCAACCACCACAATAACTCGCAATAGTGATTACTTCCCTCCATGAAAATCCACAGCCTGTTTCCAGTCATTTGACCGGGTCAGGGATGGAATGAATGAACCCCCCATCCAGCAGCGAGGATAGGAAATGTGCTGGCTGCCGAAGCCTGTTGCACTTCTCTGGGGCAATGATAAATGACTGATAGATGAAATGAAATGTTAATGGAGAGTGTTGCTGGAATGAAAGTGACAGGGAAAACCGGAGGAAAAACCTGTCCTGCCTCCGCTTTGTCCAGTACAAATCTCACATGGAGTGACCGGGATTTGAACCACGGTATCCAGCAGTGAGAGGCCGGTGCACTGCCGCCTGAGCCACAGAGGCTTCTATTCCCTCCGTATATATATATATAAAGATAATTAGGGTTAGCATCAGGAAGTGCATGCAGCCGTAAAACAGAGCCAAATCCAAAAGTGTGACACAGTTCGCACCTACAACCCCACAGCGTGTGGGAAAAGCCGAAGAAGAAGAAGAAGAAGAAGAAGAAACTAAACTTGAACATAAATAATCCCCTCCCCAAATTTGCTTTACGGCTCACCGACACAGATAGGTCTTATGGCGACGATGGGATAGGAAAGTGGGAAGAAAGTGGCTGTGGCCTTCATTAAGTTACAGCCTAAGCATTTGCCTGGTGTGAAAATGGGAAATCACAGAAAACCATCTTCAGGGCTGCCGACAATGGGCTTCGAACCCTCTATCTCCCGGATGAAAGCTCACAACAGCATGACCAACTCACTCAGTGCGTAAATGTTTCTAATTTTCATCAATTAAGAAAAAGGGATTTGATGGAATCTGATGATATTCTTTCAAGAATGAAACATGTCATTTTTTATTTAATAGTGCATAGTGTAGTTTTTCTTTTTTTTTTTTTTTTTTTTTTTTACAGGTATGTTGTAGTGTTGGTTGTGTTTGACAGACTGAAAAGCTTTAAAGTTGCATTAACTGAGTCAATACGGAAAAGTATGGCTTCTTTTGTAACAGAAAAGATTTGAAAAACAAATGACAGAATATATACAAGCAATGTACAAAAATTGTTGCGCATGTGGGGAGGACATAGCAGTTCTGGAATGGAATTGGATGACGACAAGGAAGTATGCTGTTACCACTGTTATTCTTAACGGTTATGGATGAAATTGTGAAGGAGACAAAGGTAAAATATGGGGACAGGGAGCTTAATGTAATGCTGTTTGCAGATGATATTTTGGTGTGGGGAGCAAACAGGCAGGAAGTATTCTTTGTTGTTGACAATTTTCATTACATTGCTCCAACACAGACAGTCCTAGGCACGAAAGGACTACGAGTGGAAAGGAAGCGACCGTAGCCTGTATTAAGGTACAGCCCCAGCATTTGCCTGGTGAGAGGAATTATAAGCACAACCTGACATGCTGGAATGAAAATTAGCGAAGAAAAGAATGGTACAATGGTGCTGACAAGAGGAGGAAGGGGAGGGAATTATAGAAATAAGGAGAGAAAACCTTGAAACTGTGGAGAGCTTCAAGTACTTCGAGGTGAACTGATGCAGGGCTGGACATGGAGATCAATATAAGGATGCAACAGGTAAATGCACTCGACCAGAGTGTGAGAAACTTGGCTAGGAAGTACCAATAAAGTGTAAAGAGGAGATGTATAAAAAAACACTACTGCCCAATGCTGACATATATACAGCAGAGTTCTGGACACTGACAAAAAAGACATGAGAATAAAATCTAGACCAGTGAAATTAAATTTTTTAAGAAGTATGATAGAAAAGTCAAAAAAGAGTAGAGTAAGAAATGATGTCAAGAAAGAAATTGGAGAAGGAAAACTTAGGCATAGATATCAAGGATAATTTTATAAAAAAACACCTATTCAATACTTTCCACGTTTAATGTGGTTATCTACATGATTTTATGTAGACTTATTTATACAACCTTTAGGTCAAGGTTTACAAATCTTGACCTTAAGGTTGTAAGAAGGAAAACTTTACGACAGAATGGAGAGGGATAACCTTAAATGGTTTGGACATGTTAAAAGGATGGAAGGGGAAGGATGCTTAGGCTAATATAGAAGGAAGGAGAACAATTCGTAGTCTTATGCTAAGTGGTTGGACTTAATCAAGAACAGCATGTTAAGGAACCTGGATTGGAATAGAGTTGTGGTAGAACAGTGGTAGTTAAGACAGAGGGAGATGCCATTAACATCCTGAAACAGGGTGGGGCTGGAAAAGGGAAATTCACAATGATGATGATGATGATGATGATGATGATGATGATGATGATGATGATGATGATGATGGTGGTGGCTCAAAAGTTGTGCCCTCACCTCCATCTTCATTGCAATCACAACTAGCAGAGGATCTCCGGATACAACTTTCTGACCAGCAGTTACAAACACTTTGTCCACTACTCCAGGCATTGGAACTGTAGCTGCCCCGGCACTACTGGAAGCGTCTGAAGTTTTTGTGTCGAATCTAGTCTCGGGCATACTTAAAGTCCAGCTCCCAGCCTGGAAGAAAAAAAATATATATATATCCACCGCCATCTATCTCATTATCAGATATACTAATTTTGTGCTTTGCTGAGTTGACATCACACAATAACTTAATGAATAGCACATAGCTGATTCAAAGGCAAAATAGAGAAGGGGTAGTTAATTTTAAGCTGCTCTTGACCAAATTAATGTAGCAACTGAGTGCATACTGCTACATGATGAAATTAAAAATGACACTAAACTTTCTCAAAGATAATATCATTTAATTTGGATCTGTGTTTCAAAAAATGGTGGCGAGTTATTTTAATATGCATTTTAAACATCTTTCCAAGGAGTTTGGTCCAATATTTTATGTCCTATACTATTTTATTCAAATATACAGAGTGATCTGAAGGTAATGAACTTCATTCCAGTTCCATATTGACTTTAAATATCTAAGATAAAATTCTAAAAGAATTTCATAGTATAAAGTCCACCTGTTCAATACACGTTTGCCATTTGATAAATCATCTGTCTAAAAAGCTACATAGGACATGACTGACCTAGCCTAGAGGTCGTCATCAGCTAAAATAACATAAAGAAGAAAGACATATACAAAAAACAGTGATACATAAAAAACTTGAGATAAAATACTATCAACAAATGCAATGGAAATCTGTATTTAAAATGTACTGTACATAGCTTCAAACTTGGACAAATTTAGTTGTAAATGTGGGTCCAACTGTATTTAATACAACTATTGGTTGGCTGGAGGAAATACTTTAAAATTGTGAAGACTGATAAATGTTTTTCTATTTAGTCATGCTTCTGGAAACGGAGTGAAGTTTTGAAAAATCCAGTACATTTCTTCATGGAGCATACAAGTATAGCCAGGATCTAAAAGTGAAAACAAAAAGCCGAGTATGAGAAGGAAAAATGAAATAGAAGTAAAAGATAATACGAAGAGTTGTAAAATATTACTCACTTCCTCTTTCCTCCAGCCCTGTGCTTGTATAGATCAGATTGGGTCGGTGTTGACCTCCACACTGACTGGCGACCGTTCTGATGTTGTGTGGGGTGGGGGAAATGGCGCGTAAGGGGAGGGAGAGTGAGTGGAAGGATGGTAGGATGGACCAGTAATGCATGTTGTGACGGACTTAATTGAACTTTGCTTAAGATCTTTCTCGAGTATTGTGTCAACCAGGATATTCTTTTTTTCTTGGATTTCGTTAAGATTATTGATGGGATTGGATTTTTGATTGAGGCTTATATAAATATTTTCTGAAATGTTTAATAAAGTTCCCTTTTTGGTTATATGTAGTATATCTAGATCTTTATCCATGGTGGAGAATGAGTGATTGTGATCTTTCATGTGTTCACTCATAGAGGAAAATAGCAGAAATTTATAGACAATCTGGAAAAACCCAAGATACTCAACAATTCACCAGGCATACCGTATTTATTTGTATGTTTTATTTTCCACTTTTACAGCCAAGAAAAATAAGAGGGTGGAGGTTGGGTGGGGTCCAATATGCGATAACCTCAAATTTTGTGCAGTGAACATATGGCTTCTAGGCTATAAAGAGCTACAAATTCTAAATGTAAACATTCTACACTATTCTTTAATAAACATATGAATGTATTTGAATTATACTGGCTATTTTCATTGGAAGGCAGTATTTCTAAATGTAAAAAGACAATAAATGGTGAACACAGCTTTTAGGCCTACATATAAAGTCAATAAACTTATAGTCAGGTTTAATTACTCATATTACGTCATTCGTTTCATCTCATTAATTCCTCTGATTAGGTTGATGTTAGGATGGGCATACAGTCATAAAAACTCGCTACAAAGATTCGTCTCACTTCATACTTCACCCCGTACAGAAAAGGGATAAGGTTATCGTATTATCATATTACACAATATTGATACAAAAGAACTTAATGGCCAGTCATTTGTCCCTGTCAGTTGAGCAGTAGGCCTACCACAGAGTAAACCTGAGTAAACCTAATCACTGCTTTCATTTGAATTAATATCTTGTGCCGCCCACTTCTCTGCTACCGGCATGTCGTCATTCCAAATATTGTCATTTTCACTGCCATCTCGTCAGCCATGCATTGAGAGCATTCGAGGTCCCGCCTTTTTAAAAAACTTTTAAAAATAGTTTTGTTCCCAACTATCGAGTCCAAACAGTGAGAATCTATTCCCAAATGATTTCTGGAGATGGCTTCTGGAGAAAAGCCGTGATGTAGAAACTAGAATGTGTGCCAAACAACCAGCTGATAACTAGCGTATGTTACAAGTTGTGCTTCTGAATGTAATACATAGTGACTGGAAGCGTTCTTTGGATAACTGCGGCTGTTGAAGGTCAAACCCTTATTTTTAAGTATATTTCATGCTTGTTCTCCACATTTATCATATCAGGATTTACCTAAAGAGGTGTAAATGAGGTAACAGAGACCGCATTGTTTAGGTTATGTATTCTATCAAGTGCCCGCATAGTGCCAGAAATTCCACAACGGGAAGATTAAAAAATAAATAAAATTTGCCGCATTTATGGATATCTACAGGGGTGGCGGTAATACGTTTTAACGTCAATGTTTAATTTCGTACGATCGTTGTCTCAATTTTTTTATTAACGCATAGTATGTTTCGTTTGGCGTCTCCTAAAATCGTTAAGTGCGGATGTAAAATAATAATAATAATAATAATAATAATAATAATTATTATTATTATTATTATTATTATTATTATTATTATTATTATTATTCCGAGGCTCGTTTTGTAGTTGAAAGCAATCAATATAACCCTTCAGTTGACTTGCTAAGCCTAACACTGCTGGGGATTTTCTGTCAGGGGTATTCTCCCTTAGCCTTTGGCAGTCCCCTACCTCACTGCAAGGCAGCAGCTGATGAATTTATGTGTCATTTCCTACACAAGGGTCTCATCAAACCTTCTAGGGGAAAATTCCTCCACCCGTAGCTGTTGGTCTTCCCCTAGTTTGTCGGGTTTGGTGTCGGCCGCCCAAACCTCGGCCAGACAGTCGCAGGTAGTACCGTCTACTGTCGGATACGGTATCAGGATCACTCCTGACCTGACTGTGAAAGAGGACATAGGAACAAGAGGAATCAGCTGGGATGTCGTCTTGAGAGAAGAGTGGTACATGGACAGACAGAAGTGGAGAGTGCTCGTAAACCACACCTGGGCAACTGGAGTGGAAAACTGATGATGATGATGATGATGATGATGATTATTATTATTATTATTATTATTATTATTATTATTATTATTATTATTATTATTATTATTATTATTATTATTATTATTATTATTTGTGAAGTACGTTGGTGAGTAAAACAATCGTTATGATTTGATTGTTTTTTTAATCATGTTTTAAACCTCCTTCTCTCCAAAAAACCTATATTGGCCTAATTTATGAGATATTGAATGTTCACTTTATTAATGATCTTGCCTGCTATATCAATAGAAACAACTGTGAATATTTCTTAACTAAAGTAAACTCGTTTCCCCATCCCGAGATGGTGCGGCTCTTTTAAGACAGGCTCCCAGTGGAAGGGAGTTGCATGTACCATTTTTACCACAAATCAACCTTCCTGCCATTCATAAATCTCTGGCAATACGCTACCGGGAATCTACATCAGGCTCCCGAGAACGGCAGCTAATTGTGCTAACCATTACACTGGTGGACATTCTTAACTACAAAACACAGGCATATATACATGACTGATGCGAATTTGCAATGCGCGGGTCAGACACGAAACTATTCATCTATTTGTGCAACGTCATCAGAGCTGCAGTAGGCCTACGCTACTGAGGCGGGACATTTCATTGCGTGGGCCGTACGGACGAAACTATTCACAAATTTGTGTGATGTCATCAGAGCTGCAGTAAGACTTGTTCCCACTTCGAAGCAGAATTATTGTTGTTCTCTGGTGAATAATGTTGGGGAGGGGGAGGAGGTGTTGTATGCAAGATTTATTTTTTCATTTTCTTTGTCTCCAAAAGCCAAGGGGGGTCTAATACACGAATAAATATGGCATTCCATTGGTCGTGATTCGTGGATGACATTTTCACCATTACTGATCAACGTATCCTTAATAAGCTAAATACTTGTGACCCCTATATAAAATTCACAGTTCAATCTGAAACAGATAATTCTTTAAATTTGCTAGGTCTTAAAATTAGAAGTGACAACCATCTAAAATTTGAAATCTTCAGAAAACTCACCCAGACAGTGAACATGATGAGACAAGATTCACTGCACCATGGCTCTCAAAAAAGGCCTCTTTTTATAGTACGATATATAGAGCCTTGAATATTACTATGTCCAAGAAAGCTTATCAAAAAGAAATTAACACCATCAACACTTTAGCACACCTTAATGGATTTTTTAGCAATTTTGTTAGCAGAATTCTCAATAAGATAAGAAATAAACCCACCACCACAATTAAAAAACAAAAGAAAGACAATACTGATTTTGTCACCTTCACTTTCAACAGCAATAACCTATACCAAATCTGCCAGGACACATAGCAAGAAATGTCCCGGTGGCCAAAGCATTTTTTTTCTATGCATGTAGTAAATAAGCAGTAAAGCAAAATTCGAAGTGGTATTTCACTTAAGTGTTCAATGTACATACGAAATACAATAAAATTTTCAGCACCCCGAGGTACCGCCGTGGCCCCACAGAAAAGTTCACTGCATGGTTTTGCCTAGACGGCCAGAGCGGTACAGTCTAGCGGTACTAGAAGCTTGCATTGCTTGATAGTACACATTGTAGATAACAGAGCGTGCCATGATTTGTTTACTACCGCTTAGGACTATAATCGCAAGGTACTCATTATTTTACAGTAGGGTGTGTGTGAAATACTTGCGAGATATTTCTAAGTTATTTTACCAGTGAACGGAGAGGTTAGTTATAAAAGTAAAACCGTTTTCTTCTGGAACTCGGAAGATAATTATGCTAGCCCTTCAGTATGAGAATTCTGGTAAGTAGTGTCCATGTCAAACTGATCTATTACGTTTTGCAACACAAAAAACTCTTCACCAAATTAAATTTGAAATATATTTATTTACTCGTTACTCCTTGACAAATGCTCAATGGTAATGTAAAATGTTGCTATGTTGTCAATGAATGTTGTCAATTTAGAAAATGCAAATACGCTCATGTTTACAATATATTTACTGCGATAAGCGTAGAAATCAGCTCAGGTATAGGTGCAACAATTTGGAAGGAATCAGTGTGGCCTATTGATTAGGTAAACATAAGCTTGGGGTGAAAATGGGAAATCACAGAAAACCATCATCAGGTTTCCCGACAGTAGGATTCAAACTCACAATCTTCAAAATCTTGAGCTTGCGATTTAGCTAACCCAGCACACCTAAGCGCATGGCTAAACTGATTGGACAAATACTCGCATATTGCCAATAAAAGGAGATTGGATTAATAAAAAATACGGCTGTGAGCTTGCATCCGGGAGATAGTAGGTTCGAATCCCACTATCGGCAGCCCTGAAGATGGTTTTCCGTGGTTTCCCATTTTCACACCAGGCAAATGCCGGGGCTGTACCTTAATTAAGGCCACGGCCGCTTCCTTCCAACTCCTAGGCCTTTCCTATCCCATCGTCGCCATAAGACCTATCTGTGTCGGTGCGACGTAAAGCCCCTAGCAAAAAAAAAAAAAATAATAATAATAAATAAAATAAAGACTATATTTTAGAAACCAAGCACGCCAGGATTTGCTCCGAGGCCATAGCGGTACGCTAGCATATGGAATTCAACAGCTCAGCGGTCCGCCGGCCAGGCAGAGAAATTCATATAGCAACACCTATCAGCGGTACTTTGTACCGCCGTGGCCTCATGAGACACTCACTCAGCGGTACAATGTACCGCTCTGGCGGCCAACGTGTTAAAAACAGAACCTCAATGTCACCTTTAGAACTAACAACACTACTTCTAAATTTTTCTATAACACAAACACACTTAACAAATCTGACAAACAAAAATCCAATCCCATCCATAATCTTAATGAAAAAAAAACAGACGAACATCCAGGTTGACACAATACTCGAGAAAGATCTTGAGCAAAGCTCAATTAAGTCTATCACAACACGCATTACTGGTCCGTCCTACCATCCTTCCACTCACTCTCCCTCCCCTCACCCACCGTTTCTCCCACCCAACACAACATCAGAACGGTAGCCAGTCAACACCACCCATCTGATCTATACAAGGACAGGGCTGGAGGAAAGAGGAAGTGAGTAATATTTTGCAACTCTTTGTATTATCTTTTACTTCTATTTCACTTTTCTTTCTCATACTGGCTTTTTGTTTTCACTTTTAGATCCTAGCTATACTAATATTCTCCATGAAGAAATGTAACGGATTTTTCAAAACTCCACTCTATTTCCAAAAGCATGACTAAATAGAACAACTATTAACATTCTTCACAATTTCCTACAGCCAACCAATAGTTGTATTAAATACGGTTGGACCCACACTTACAACTAAATTCATCCAAGTGTGAAGCTATGTATACTTTAAACATAGATTACCATTGCATTTGTTGATAGTATTTTATCTCAAGTTTTTTATGTATCACTGTTTTTTGTATTTGTCTTTCTTCTTTATGTTATTTTAGCTGATGATGACCTCTAGGCTAGGTCAAAACATGTCCTATGTAGCATTTTAGACAGACGATTTATCAAATGGCAAACGTGTATTGAACAGGTGGACTTTATACTATGAAATTCATTTAGAATTTTATCTTAGATGATCTAAAGGTCACGCATATCAAATCAATTTATAACTTGTATCACAGTTATTGCATCTCCTACCGCCAGGTGGTACTGCAGGAGTACGAACAATAGACAGAAATGCCATCTGTCATGTATCGGCCATCATCTACAGTACAGCTTTGTCTGTTGGTTGACGGACAATGTCGTGTTCGTTGGTAAACATTAATTTACACGTCATTCTTGTACAGATGTTGCAGGCGAGTTTCATAGGAGGTATCCAAATTCTGCAGTTCCTAACAATATGATAATGAGAATGATCGACCATTTTACAGTGATTATCTCAATTCAAAAGAATTGTGGCCCCCACGTTTACCTCATTTGTCCCCTTTCAGGATATCTTGAAGGAAATGTCAATTTAAAATTTTGCACTCACTCGAGGAACTAAAGAACGACATTACCAAGGGTGATTACCGGCATCAGAGTACAGGTGCTTCACAAAGTGGCCTGTAAAAAGAGCTTGCGCATTCATTACTGAACAGGAGGGCATTTCAAGCATATGTTGTAAAGACATAGTTTGATTTGGATGTAAGATAATAAACATTATTAGTAAGTGCTGTATGTCTTTTAGTTTGGGAATGAACTTTTATAGTGTCAGGTGGCCAAACTATCGGCCAAGCAAGCTGCTGTTAAAAATTCCACAGGCCGATCTGTCGGCCATGTTTTTCTTTCACCTGTATCTTCAATTCCTGCTGCACGATGGCAGCATAAGTAATACTGCCGGATAGATTGAAGCTTTTACTCTCTGGAAATTTCTATAATATGTGATATCGATATTAGTGAAGTTTTATAAAAGCTTTCTTTCGACGCATTGTAAGTTTCACGTGTGGTAGCCCTGCACTCTGCTGCTTCATGTCACTTGCTTGTTACCTCGCTTGTTTATATGTTTATTCATTTACATCCAATAGTGTCAAGATGGATAGTATATGAAAGATGATTAAAATATGCAACGTTTTAACATTAAGTGATTCATCAGAGAATAATTTATCAACTGATAAGTGTTCAAAGTAAAGAAGAGATTATTGTGAATTTAACCTATGTGTGCATAATTTTGTAAAAACTCATAATGCTCAAATTATACCATTAAGAATTGTGTAAAACTACAGTTTTTAATTCAAAATTAGTTGAATATTCTCACATAGGTATCATACCCATGTTAAAAATACACTATAAATGTAAACATTAGGTCAAATTTTGAAATTGAAGTTTTCAAAAAATAGTAACAAATTTGTACACTTTTACTCACATGTTGTCTATCCATCTGTGTGCTACGGAAAAAAAAAAGAACAGGGATTTACCTCTAAAGTTGTAAGTAGGAGAATGTTTTTTCTTAGTATGTGCATTTTCATTAAAATTGTCTTGGCATTCTTAGCGTAACCAATACGTTACAGCCTAGCGTCACAAGGGTTAAGCCAATATGCTTACTGTGATGTGCACAACTTTTCAATTAAAAACTTAAAATTAAACACAATCTATGACAGCACACAATATAAAATTTTAATTCAAAACTGGTTTTCGTAAGCTTAGTTCCATCATCAGTGAATACTCAAAATTAAAATATTAAAATATACATAATATTTTTCTGAAGTTTAATTTTCTTACTAATTTTTCCTTTTCACACTGAAAATGTTAAGATACTTCCCCTATTCTCTTGAAAGGAATCTGCTGTAAAGTTTCCCTAAACTGAACAAAGACTGCATGAATGAAAGTAAACCAAGCTCATTCTGCACATTATGTTTGATATAATTTGACTGATTTGTATGTATTGCTATAGAAACAGCTGAATCATCATCATCATCATCATCATCATCATTTCTTTGCTCCAGCAAGCCGGGTGTGGTTGTGTACGAGCCTCCTTCAGTTGGTTCTATTCATCCACAGATGCTGCTCATATATGCGACACCAGTTCACATCTCTAATTTCAAGGTCCTTCATTATCTGTTTTTCCCAAACATCACGAGGTCTTCCTCTTGGTCTCTTTCCAGAAACATTGTGGTCAAAGTATGTTCGAAGAGTCCTTTGAGGGTTTATTCTTTTCATGTGACCACACCATTGCAATCTCTTCACTTCTAGAGTCTCCAGCAAGCTTCTTTCCAATCCAAACTGTTGTCAGATATCCACATTCCTTATTTTATCCATTTCTGTTTTTTGTAGGCAAGAACAGAGGAACTTCATTTCCGTTGCCTGAAGATGACTCTTTGTTGGTCCAGTAAGTGTTGCTGCTTCCAGGCCATATGTCAATATAGGTACTAGATATATTTTGTACAAGCTGATCTTGGAAACTAACAGAAATGTTTCATCCCAAAGTATTTGACGTACAGCGTGATAGAATTTGGAAGCTTTCTGTATTCTGTTACTAATCTCTTGATATATGGTATTGTCTGATGACAGAACACTACCTAAATGCTGGAAGTTGTCTACAATATCCATCTCCTCATCTTCAATTCTTAGATGAACAGTTGGAGAGTTTCTACTCATCACCAAGCCAACCGTCTTCGTTTTGCTGATTTTGGGACCTAAGGTTGTAAAAGCTTCATGTCAGAAATCTAGTCTAGTTTGTACTTCCGCTTCTGTCTCACCCCATACCATTACATCATCAGCAAAAACCAGGGCATTAGTTGTTGGATTCTTTCTCTCAACCACTTTTAAAACTTCATCCATTATGATTATGAAGAGAAGTGGTGAAAGACAACTTCCTTGCTGGACTCCACTTTTTGTTTCAAACCAACCTGACCTTCCATCCTGGACCTGGACACAACACTTGGTTTCATCATATAATCATTGTACTCGTGTTATGATGTCATCGGGCACTTTCTTATGTCTCAAACATTCCCATATATGCTTGCGTGGTACATGGTTATATGCTTTCTCGATGTCCAGAAAAACAGTTGTAAGTGTTTTACCTTTCTCCCAATACTTCTCATAGAGCATTCTGGTGGCAAAAATGAGGTCTATAGTTGATCTATGAGGTCTAAATCCATGTTGTTCCTCCTCAAGTGTAGGTTCAACATATTTTCTAATCCTGCTCTCAAAGATGGATTCGTAGATTTTGAGGCCATGTGACAGCAGAGTTATACCTCTGTAGTTGGTACATTTCTTTCTATCACCTTTTTTCAACAATGGGATGATGACTCCTTGCTTCCAGTCATTGGGCATTACATTCTCTTTCCAGATTCTATTTAGCACCCTGTATATCTACTGTTGTCCTATCTCTCTTAGTGCTTTGATCATCTCAACACTTAATTCATCTGATCCAATTGATGTGTTGTTTTTCAGCTTAGATATTGCTGTCTCTACTTTCAACCATGTCAGACTAGTGGTATTTGTGCTCCCAAAATCATAAGGTTCATCGTCTAATGGAGTGACATTTTCATAACAGTTCAGCAAAGTTTCAAAGTGCCTTTGGAACTCCTGTAATATTTTGGTCTTATCCCTAGTCACCTCACCATTAGGAAGTTATACAGATTGGACAGATTCATTTTGAGTTCTTCTATTCTTAACAATACTGTATAACAGTTTTTTATTTCCATCCTGCATTATTTTGGTAGCAGAGATCTTCCTTGCATTTCTGCTTTTCAGCTACAACCATCTGTTTGACCTGTAATTTTTTCTTTATGTAAAGTGACAGCTTCTCCTCTATTTCATGTTGATCTCCTGGCGTTCTTGCTTGATATAAGGATCTTCTTGCATGGTTTCTGTCATTGATAGCCTTTTTAATATCATCATTCCACCAGGCAGTTTCTTTAGGTTTTCTTATTTGACTCTGTCGTCCACATACAGGTACTTTTTCTGCTGTACCAACCACAACCTTCTTTAGAGTATCCCATTCTTCATCTATCACTTTCAGTTCTTGTCTCAGCAACAACCTACAGACACCTTCCCTGAATTCTTCCTTTACACTTGGCTCAGTTAATCGCATATAATTATGAGTGATGCCAACTATTCCATTCATGGGAAAACATATTCATTTGTCTAAGGCATATATGATAATCATCCTCATCCCTATGTTCAGGTTGTCCCCTACTGTTCACGCTGTATGATCCTACACAGAAACTGAGCAAGGCTGTTCCAGTACAATGTGAAATGTTAATACATAAAAATAATTGACAGACATCATCCATAAATGACACAGATACCCAATTAGCCAACTGACAGTTTACTGAATGCTTACCCTATTAAATAAATGAATATTTCCAGAATCTATGGCAACCTTGCAGTAGTGTATGACACCATCAGCAATACATTTGAGTTTCTGCAGCTTGCCATCCTTAGTCTTCAAGAGCGACCCCATCACTGATAATTTTGTACCTCTGATGTCAAGGCTATATTGATCTTCGCCCAAATAAGTGATCTCAACAGGGATAGCTATAAAAACAAAGAAAGTTTAATTCAATTATACAACATACAATTTTCATCATTATCATAAAGAAAGCAACAAGGTGCAGGAATTAGCAGACAAAGCTGATAAGATCTAGATCATGGGCAGGTAATAATTCTACACACGAGGATAGCTCCTACACATGGGCAGATCTCAGCTAACCAAAACTGGATAGCTTTCACCAGGTTTCTCAAAAACCAACATTTTACTTTAGTGTGGCAGCAGGCTGATTAGTTGGAATGCCACACTTCTCCAAGATGCTGGCTAATACACTGTTGAGATACCACTGCAAGCCACCTTTGTAGGACCCTGCACTGCTGCTAAATCCTAATTTTTTTTAAACTGAAAAAATCTATTCTAATTAACTGATATTCTCAATAAAAGTATTAAAACAAGTAATTATGGTTCCCAGCTACAAACTTAATATCTGATTTTGTCATTTATCTCAGCACCCTATGCAAGAGAAGTAGCAATCTGCCTCTCTCCTAGCTATCCCACTCTGCTAGTGTGTTCACTCTCTGTGTCCTTTCCCAGAGAGTTTTCTTTCTCTACTGCATTCACATTTATTCTACCATGTTTCTATTGAATGTGATAATAATGCAGATAATACTACTGGAAGGAAACACTGCTGAATATACACAAATAATCCATGGATCCTAATTTTAGGAGATAATTTTAAAAAGAAGAAAACTGGCTTTAATTTGTCTGTTATTTACAAGACATTAATCCTACATCCACCATCCGTTTTCCTGTCACATGTCTCTCCAAGTTAACATAAGCAGGTCTTGTTGGATTGTGGACCAAGAACCCACTGGATGGACATCGTAAAGATGGACATTACAGACTGGAAAAGGACACTGGTGGACGTCATTAACAACAGAACATATCTCACTAAGACAGAGTGGAAGAGGCTCGCCAACAGTACCCAGGAAACTGGAACTGTAAAATGATGAGGATGATGATGATGATGATAATGCTACATATTCCAAAACTGGAAAAAATATAAATTGTTTTTAATACATGGGTGATGGGCTCCGAGAAATCTTGTAGTACGCTCGTCAGCGGTAGGTGATGGGCCCCGAGAAATCTCGTTTTTATTCACGACATCATTTTTGGTCTGCCTGCGACATCTCTTGACCATACATTGAACTATTTCGGACTTGCACAATGAGTAGAATAAATCGTAGATGTATATCTGCCACTTTTCTTTTATTCACGGCCTTCTTCTATTCTTTGATTTAGTTTCGAAATGTCGACTTTCTTTCTGGCGGTTCAGTCAATGATAACATGGAGCGCTCGTGTAATACAGTGTTAGTTTACGATATTTTAGAAGAATTGTATGCCGATGATCGTTCAAATGGATATAGTGATTGTGAATTAGTGGAAACTGAATGTGTGATAGTGGGAGTGATATTCAAGCCCCTACACACCGTAATTTACATAGCTTGCTCATTTATTCAAGTGACTCTGATGACGACAATGATGTAAACATTGATGATGTATCAGGAATTGACGCTGAAGATGGTTTTATAAAGATGATCCGTGAAAGCAACAATGGCAACATATTTACAACTTTAAAGATAAAATCTTGACTAGTTTAATACTTATGTACATTTTTATAATCATGTGCACTCTAGTATGCTCAGCAGAAAACTGTCCGGTCCACAGGGTATGTGACAAGCTCAAGCATTCGGTCAGCAATGTGTTAAGAAACGCATCATAATCTTCACATGGAGTTCAGTAAGCAGCTCGTTTGATCAGAACTATAATGCAGTTTGCTTACCTTCCCCTGATATTTGTAATTGGCTCCTTTTGCTTATGTTTTTTAATGAGTGTGCCATCTGGAATTAGCTGTAAAAGAACGTGTTGCACAAAATGCCTGGCAATTATTATTTGACTTTTGAGTCGCATTTTGTTTTTTTCAACCAGTCATGAGTACAACTTCCTCTGACACTGTACTTTTTTCCTGCTGTGCAGTTTTGAATGTATTCTGCATCTTCAATGACGCTAAACTTTTCTTTAGCCATGAACAAGTGATTACAAGAACTTGTAACCATACTTAATACATGATTCACATTTCACTTCTAATAATAGTAATGTTACTGTGTTTACATCCCACTAACTGTTTTTGATGTTTTTCGGAAATTTCACTTCTAGTGTGTTACTGACACCACACAGACCAAGCCTGGACAACGCTATAGTATATCAGAATCCATTTTTTGAGGCAAAGTGGTACCAACCTTAATTCAATTCATGCATGCACCGAAGTTTTCCTTCGCTAAATTCTGGAAAAAATTATGCGCGGTATATTACGACTTTCTTATGCAAGAGCAATTTTATTTATGCCTTACTAGTCAAAGAAATAACCGTTGGTATAATGGAACTGTTTATGATTTATGGATAAACTAGCAATTACCCGCGACTTCACTCGCGTGGATTTCGTAATTTGATCAAAATAATCGTTCCTCGGCATTGCACTAAGACGCACCCTACTCCTACACCACAGAGCTGGCACATTTTGTTAACACCAGCCTAATTTAAAAGTCTTCTTTCTTTCTCATGAATACAAACCTTGTTCTCCATATGTAAGTGTTAAGCTTCGAACCAGCCAATGATTAAATCGAACACCTTTGCCCAACGCAAATGGACTGAATGGATCTGCTGACTTCATTGCTTCTGTAACAGTCTGTAATTGCTCATTGAGGATCAATGCAAGGACAGCCTGAAATGAGAACCAAAAGTTATATTTACCACTTATCATAAGAATTTTCACAAGATTTTCTCACATAATTAAAATGAAAATGGTGAAGTACTGAATATCAAAAGGAACACATCATAGGATAAACATAATGACAGATCTAAAAATCACAGGAATAAAACCAGCTTTTGGGTCGTTGGGCCATGTGCGTTTGCAGAGAAGCAGAAATGAGATGATTACAGGCTCGGAAAAGATGGATGAAGAAGAACTCTGCTTAACAGTGGCAGACCAACGTGTGGTCCCGCCATGTTAGTAAATAGGGATTGCCATTTTTGGAATAATGTCAGGTCACTGTGTATAGGAAGCAAAAAAAAAAAAAATAAGGATGATAATCCTACACATTTTCATCCACTGCTGTCTTCAAACAGATCAAACTGATCATTCTATTTATTGATTTGTAACCTTTTTGTTCCTTTCCATTACTAATGTTGGCCGATTAGGATACTTTTCTCCTTCTTTGTTTGTCATGTGTTCCTACTCCTTCACCACTTGAAGTCATCTTTATCTTATGTCTTTTCCTTTTTCCTATATTTATCTAGTCTTCTTGTTCTTATCTTACACTTCTCATGTCAAAACTTGTCAGGGGCTGAGAAGAAATATACGAGAACAAATTAGTATCTGCAATCAATTTTACAATTTATTACAAAAAAAAGTACACACTTTTTATTGATATTATTTTTCAACATAGTCACCCTGCTTTTCAACGCACATGGTCCACCATTTCACAAGCTTTCTGATACCGTCTGCAGAACAGGTTTCTGGTTGCGCAGCAAACTACATATGCACCGCTTCCTTCACCCGCTGATCGGAGCTGAATCTACGACCTCTCAGAGCATTTTTAAGTGGACCACCAAACAGATGGTAATCCGACGGGGCAAGATCAGGACTGTTTGCAGGATGCTCGAACACTTCTAAAGGCAGCATCTGAAGAGTTTGAGCGGTGTGGGTGGCGGTATGTTGATGAGCATTTTCATGCAACAAAAGAACTCCTTCCGACAATCGACCACTGCATTTGTTGCGAATTGCAGGTTTCAGCTTCTTTACCAGCATATCACTGTAATGTTAACTGTTTACTGTTTCGCTCTTTTCCTGGTAATGTTCCAGGATTGACCCCTGCGAGTCCCAAAACACTGTGAGCATCACTTTTCCTGATTTTTTAAAATTTTGACTGGGGATCCGGGATGCTCTGACGTTTGCTCCCTGGTTCGAAGTGGTAAACCCATGTTTCATCTCGAGTGATGACCCGTTTCAGAAACATGTCACCTTAGTTAGCATGACGGTCCAGTAGGTGCTGACAGATTCTCACATGATTGCGCTTCTGCTCTTTACCGAGTTGTTTTGGAACCCATCTCGAACAGACTTTCTGAACGTTAAGGTTGTTAAGCATGATTTCATACGCAGAACCATGGCCAATGTGCATATGGTTTGCAACATCATCAACAGTCACTCATCCATTACTCAGGATCATATCACACACTTGCTCAATATTGGCATCAGTTATGGCTGCATATGGATGCCTGGATCTTTCCTCATCCTTCACGCTTGTGCGACCCCTCTTGAACTGTTCAATCCACTGGTAAACACTTCGCTGTGGCAAAACATTGTCCCTGTATTGTGCTGAAAGTCTTCTATGAATTTCTGCTCCTGGTTCACCCTCAGACTACAAAAAAGGATGACACAATGCTGTTCTTTCTTGGTGCAAACAGAGAGTGGCGTGGCCATCTTTACGTCGCAACAGCGCAAGCTGTACTGATCTGATAACGCTGAAACCTACCATAGACGCAAAGAATGGTGCCACCTAGTGACTGGTGAGCACAGAATGCCATACAGCGAACTTAAAGGCAATTGGAGCAAAATTGCAGATACTTACTGACTTGTCTATGTATTAAGAAGAACAGGGACTGATGAAAAGAAAGATGGCCGAGTATAAAGAACTGGAGATTGTCCTTGGTCATTTTGTCCTCTCCTCTTGGCACACTGACCTGTCATTGTGTTTACCCTATTTAGCTGTTCTTTCTCATCTTCATGGCCAGTTATTGAGTTTATCCCTTTCAGTGATTCGTACTTTCCTATCATTGGTATTTTTTCCCCTTTACAGCAGCAGTAGTAGTAGTTATTTGGGTCAACAGTCCATAAACTGATTTGATGCAGTACTCCTTGCTCCTATCCTGTATTAACCCTTTAATTTCTACATAACTACTACATCTGCTCTAATCTGTTTGTCATATTCAAGCTTTACTCTATTCCTACCATTCTTATCACCTACGTTTTCCTCAAAAACTAACTGAACAAGTCCTGTGTGTTTTACGATGTATTGTATCATTCTCTCTTTTCTTCTGGTCAAATTTCAATTTTAATTAGTCACAGGGTTATTAATTGCGTCATACCTTGTGATGTGTGTGGGATGCTAGAGGCCTGTTGACCACTTTATTGCCCCGTGCCCAGTTGTCTTGTTACAAGTCAGACTTAACCAAGCCAGACCAACAATCTTTTCACTAGCCTGGTTTTGAAACTAACTCCTAAGTTGGCAGCATCGCTTAGCCGGCTGTGACATCATCTGAGGAGCGCTGTGTTGAATTTCTAACTTCTGTGACATCGTCTAAGCCGCGCCATTTGGGATTTCTAACCTATCGTTAGAGAAGGGTCTACGAAATCTTTACCAAAATACAGGTTATTGCCGGAATATCCACATATATCATTCATTTGCAATAAGAAAACTGACCTTGAAGGTGTTCCAATTACTATGAGATGTAAGGAAAAGTGAAACGAAACAGCGTAAAAGTCGTGCTTTTTATTTTCATTGCATATATCATGATTGCAATATTTTCATATCATTATGTATAGTACGAGCGTGTCCGGCTCCATGCCTAAATTGTTAGCACATGTTGGCCTTCAGTTTGATGGGTCACGATCAGGTCGGGAATTTTAAGTTTTGCTGATTAATTCCGACGGTTTGGGGGCTGTGTGTGTGTGCCAACTTACGCATTAGGATTCATCTTAGGTACAGCCGCATTTTCATAAGCGCATAGATCGCCTATCACGCGACAACTCGAAAGAGGCCACACGTCATTATTATTATTACTTTTACATGACGAAAAATGCCCAAATACAGTACCCATAATTTTATTATTTTGCTTTCCCACTATTTTATAAGTCACCTGCATTTAGTATTTTCCTGCATCCATCATCATGTTCCTCCTCCCCCTTGAAAAATGATGCATCGAGGCTCTACTGTATTGCCTACCTGTGTCACCTGACTTCATTTGACTGTTCTCCATTACTTTTGTTTTGGATGTATTCAATTTCATCCTGTATTCCTCCTCCAAGACTGTCCCCACCATACCAAAAAGATTTCCTCTCCTTGGATTGTGATTCCCTTTCCAAATTCCTCTCTGATTTCCTTTACTGCATGTTGTACTTAAACACTGAAAAGAAGAGGGGAAAAAACTACAGCCTTGTCTTGCTCCTTACTGGATTTGTTTCATATTCCTCGATTCTTCTCACTGCAAACTGAATTTTGTATAGACTGTACACAATCCTTCTTTGTCAGTATCTGAAGCCGATCACCTTCAGAATCTCAAATAACCTGGTCCTATCAATATTATCAAATTACTTTTCTAGATCTATGAATGTCATTTACATGGACTTGATTACTTGGATCAGACGTAAAGTCAGTACTGCTTCCTGTGTTCCTACATTTTTTCTGAAGACAAACTGATCTTCTCCCAACAGAAATTGTTTGCCGGTCGTGTGTTTAAAATGTGACATGGAATGTGAATCATCTGATGGCAATGACTGACTAAACAATTAAATGGCAGAAAATGTATTCCTTACACTTCATATGCTTCATTAATAGTTTATTTTAATTTTCGTTTTTGATTTCCAGGACTTGCAATCAGTGTTGGCCTATCCTGCTACGAAACACTTACTCTATACACTACACCTTCTTTGGCACTTGAGGAAAATGTATTGCACTACTAATGCCAGCCCTCTACAATGAAGTACTTAGCCTCTGGTGCCTTTCCTGTTCTCACCCTTATGGAATTATTCAAAAGCAACTACTTTCACAGACCCAGTGTGCACACTTTAAGTAACTGACATACTGATCATATAGATCAAAACACCTGACTCCAATGTATTGAACATTGTAAGAGTGACTCCAGAGCTACAAATTTTTCAACAAACAATGTGTAAACGAGAATGCAATGGATCAAAACGTTCATAAAATCTTTTGAGTCTTGTCCACAGCACCCTAAATTAGCAAAAATCTTGCATCATAACTGACAGATGTGGGGATCAAAAATAATAATTTTATAACACCCACCTGAGCAACTTGGTAGTTCTCAACTGGTCGTTCTGGAAACAGCTCTGATTGATGCTGTTCAATAAAACCAGTGTGCACCTTTCCAGCCCCAAAGTCTTCATTCTTGCTCAGATCCATTAAGAAGTCAACATTGGTATCAAGACCAACTACCTGCACAACAAACATATTAATGTAGTACATGAAAAATAAGATGATTTGCTATTTTACTATTGTTGATTCATATTATAGGGTTGAGATATCTTTGACCATCAACTGCATGCATTAGTATTTAGCATGAAATATATTATATTTTTAAAAACATATTATCTGCAGTTAAAAACTACAAAAAATATTTCAGTAAATGGGAAATTACTAAAAGAACCAACAGTACAGCAGTCTTGTACAATCAAGTCAGAACATTGCTCTGGAATGACAAAGTTCCCAGACAGTGCAAAATATATTCTGCTTAAAAGTTACTACGTACCCATACTGACATGCACTTGAGACATGTACTTTCTTCCAAACAAGACAGCAGTATAATTCAAGATTCTGATATGAAGTTTAAATGTGCCATGCCTCAGAGAACAAAGAAAGATAAAACGAGGAATGAAGTGAATCGAGCTGATGCTGGTGTGAATATACATCATGATCATAAAAAACAGAACACCTTGAAAGACTAGAGATAGGAAGTTCATATTCACAGGACATGTACATTCAGAAACGATTAGCATTTCAGTCACCTAGGTCAGCATGTGTCCTGTTGCCTAGTAGGCACTGGGTCCTCCATGGGCACTGATAACTTGTTCCATGCATGATGGCATCAATGTGTACAAGGCGAGAATGGCGTCCTGGGGTATAGCCATCCATGCTGCATTCACCTGATTCCACAGTTCATCTTTGATGGTTGGCACTGGGTCACAGCACTGCACCCATCGTTTCACCATATCCCACACATTTTCAATTGCCGACAAGTCTGGTGATCAGGCGGGCCAGGGCAACAGTCTGACATCCTGTGACAACAAGAAGGCAGGTGTGTATGCAGCAACATGTGGTCGCGCATTGTCCTGCTGAAATACAGCGTCTGGAGTGTCGTGCAGAAAGGGTATGGCTACGGGTCACAGGATGTCATTCACGTAGGTCAAACTGGTCACAGTGCCCTGCATTCGCATCAACTGTGATTTGTGGTTGTACCCAATAGTACCCCACACCATAAGGCCTTGAGTTGGTGCTGTATGTCTTGTGTGAATGCAGTCAATATGATGCCTCTCACCCTGCCTGCGGCGAACCAAAATGCGGCCATCATTTTCAAACAAACAGAACCTAGATTCGTCCGAAAACACTATCTGCTATCATTTCTTCCCCAGTGACGTCATTCCATACACGATTGCAGTCTAGCATGTTTATGCACATTAGTCAAAGGTAGGCGGAGAAGTGGACGACGCGCCGGTAACCCAGACCGAAATAACCAGCAACAGACTGTCACTCCTGACAGTGTACAATGTGTCACACTGTTCCACTGTTGTGCCAGAGCTGAGGAGGACGCAAATCTGTCCTGCAATGCCATTCGTATTAGGTGTTTGATCTTCTCAGGAGGGTGGTCTTGGTGGTGCGACCAGACCCATCTTTTCATGTTCTACGGCCTTCTGTGAACCATTCTGTACACACCCATTGTGCTGCCGACGTACTTCGTCCCACACAACCAGCAATTTCCCAGATGGATGCATCACGATCTCTCATGCCAATAACGTGCCCTCTTTCAAACTCACTCATTTGACGGTACGGTTCTCACATACGTCTGTGAGGCATCCTGCACGTCTGCTCAAGTCACACTGATCCATTACCTTTTGTTTATAGCGACAATGAGAGCCGCAGGCACATTTTACCAATCGGTGGTGGTGCGCAGAGATATTGATGTTGACCTGAATCTGAGGGCTGACATGGTTCAGATACTAATCATTTCTTCAGAACATACTTCTTTTTCTTTTTTTTTGCTAGTTGTTTTACGTCGCAACGACACAGATAGGTCTTACGGCGACGATGGGACAGGAAAGAGCTAGGAGTGGGAAAGAAGCGGCCATGGCCTTAATTAAGGTACAGCCCCAGCATTTGCCTGGTGTGAAAATGGGAAACCACGGAAAACCATTTTCAGGGCTGCCGACAGTGGGGTTCAAACCTACTATCTCCCGAATACTGGATACTGGCCGCACTTAAGTGACTGCAGCTATTGAGCTAGGTCAGAACATACTAATGAACACGTTCTGTGAATATGAGCTTCCTATATCTAGTCCTTCAAGGTGTTCTGGTTTTTATGAACATGAGCGTAAGTGTGGTACAAATTATCTAGAGTTCATGTGCAAGATGTTATGGGCACGTTAAAAGGATGGAGAAGGGAAAGAAAGAAGAGTACTTCAAGAAAACAACAGCAGTAAAGAGATGGTCAGACCTTGGATGAGTTGGATAGTTTATAACTATTAGGTTCTTCAGTCTACCAAAACTAATTTTGTATAAATAAATTTATAAATTATCTGAAAAAGAAAACACACAGTAACTGAATTATACCTGAAAAGAAACAAAATTAAAATAGAATGAAATGTTTTGTTCTTGACAGAACATTATCAAATTCTACCAAATCACACACAAATATATTTAGAAATGCATAAACATTCACGTTGCTTTCTATTTAAATCCTTAAAAAATAGAATTTTGGAACTTATGCTAATGAAGTCCTCTCTGCTCTCCACTCCAGCACAGAATGCAAGCTGTTGCAATACCGTTACTCTGTCGTTGGTGCAATTTCAACTGGCTCCACCATGTCACACGCCTCCTGCCTTAGCTAGGTCAATGACATGCTGTAGTTTACTTTTAGGTGTTTTATTTTTAGTGTTCCCCTAATCATTATTTTTGTTCTTTACTAAACTGATTGGATTGCTGCAGAGAAATGATGTAACTACGCAGAACCTCGCTAAACTGGTTGGTCATCATTGCCAAACACTATACACTGTGTTGAGTAAATATAGTACAAGCTGAAGAGATGTAAATGGATACTATGGGGAACTCACATCAGATGCTCTATTAATTGAGCTGTGTTTGCCTACGTCATGTTTGTTCTGTTGGAAAGGATCCAAATTACATGCAGCTGTGGAAAATGTGGCCCACAGTAGGAGACATGCGTGCAATCTACAGTTGTGATGGCAGTAGCTCCAGACCTGTCGTTCAGATCCTTTTCAAAGAAACAAATATGACTTAGGCCACCATACCTGAATCAGTTGAGCATCCAATGTGAAATCAGAAGGTTGTGGGTTCAGTTCCCCCTGACATCTGGTTGGTCACTGCTGTTCTGTACTTAACTTCTCTTCAACCATCCTAACACAAATATTTATGAATAACAAAAACTATAAATTTTGCCTAGCAACAACAATTCAAAAAAAAAAAAAACTACTCAATGACAAAGAACAGACAGAATTTCTTTCTACATACGCAATATTTACATGTTTGTTACCGGACTTAGTCCGACTCGTTGGCTGAATGGTCAGCGTACTGGCCTTCGGTTCAGAGGGTCTCGGGTTCGATTCCAGGCTGGATCAGGGATTTTAACCTTTATTGGTTAATTCCAGTGGCTCGGAGGCTGGGTGTTTGTGTTGTCCCCAACATCCCTGCAACTCACATGCCACACATAACACTATCCTCCACCACATTAACACGCAGTTACCTTCACATGGCAGATGCCGCCCATCCTCATCAGAGGGTCTGCCTTACAAGGGCTGCATCTGGCTAGAAATAGCCACACGAAATTATTATTATTAGCCAACTTACCAGAAGATAGACCTAGAGAAAAGTGGACTAATTTAGTGAAGGCAGATGTAGAGGAGAGGATGACAAAACTGGGAGAAGGTTGTGAAAGAAGAATGATTCATGGATGAAAAGGGCTTGTAAACAACACCCAGGCAACTGAAGTTGGTCCACAATAATGATAATCATGATGATAAATAACACTGTAACTAAGAAGTGAACATGTGATACTGGCATCAAGCACTGGCAACTCTGACACCTAACAGCCAATAGGAAACAAGTGAGAGGCAATCTTATTCACTCCTGCAAAATCTATCTAGTTCTTTTTTACAAATAATGCATAATTTCTACTGTGCAGAAGTCTACTTGGTCAATAACATAACTTCAAAGTGATACTCAAGATTCCACAGTACCGGTATAGATCTCCTTAGGCACAATAATGTATATTTCATTCTTCAAACATAAATAAACATATTTCTCTATGAACATGAAACTTACATTGTATTCTGCAAGGTTGGCTTGGAGTTTTAACAGTGCTGCAGCACGATTTTCTCCCCATACAACCAGCTTGGCAATCATTGGATCATAATAAACAGATACTTCATCACCTTGGACAACACCTGGGAAGAAATTAATCATTACACCATGTTACTATTAGTCAAAAGGGTACAGGATAAATAATAATAATAATAATAATAATAATAATAATAATAATAATAATAATAATAATAATAATAATAATAATAATAATAATAATAACAACAACAACAACAACATACATACGTACGTACGTATGTATAATAATAATAATAATAATAATAATAATAATAATAATAATAATAATAATAATAATAATAATAATAATAATAATAATAATGTAAACTGATTAAATATTATTAAAAATCCTTAATTTGTTTCAGATATGAACCGATAAGCCACTTACTGAAATCTAACCTTTCAAGCAGTAATGACAGAATAAATCGTCATAGCCCCATGGTTTCCTAAGTGGCCATGATGGAATATTTTGTCATCATATTGTAAATGACTTTCGGCGATGGGTATGACAACTTATTCCATCATAGGAACTGAGATCGCTTTCCTTTATGCGTGAATGTTCATTTTGAGCTTTGTCTACAGCATCACTCTCCAGTCTTGTAAACCACAGCCAGTACCAGCCGCCAGGCTGCTGAGAGTGGTAGATAGTGCATTATGGCAGGAGCAAATGGAACTTGGCAACGTCTGTGAGAAGAACTGTTTGATTTATTACACTGTGACAATTCGGAGAGTGATGTGTCCTCTGGTAGTGAGACTAATGTTGAAATGTCAGGAGATAGCAAGTGCAATTGTGAAAGCAACTCAAGGAACGTGACAGTAGCACTAGCAGCGATATTCAGCTTGATGTATGGACAAAGATAGGATATGAACGGCCGAGATTTACATTTACGGCACAACCTGGACTAAAGGTACAAACTGAAGACGTAAATAATCCGCTAGAATATTTTCAATTGTTTATCACTCCTAAATTAGTGGAACTAATAAGTAGGGAAACCAACCGGTATGCTAAACAGCTTTTAGAAAGCACACCAACCTTGAAACTATATTCGAAAGTGAATCAGTGGACTGACATGAATAAAGATGAAATTATGACTTTACTTGCATTCTTCCTCTTGCAAGGCATTCATCAGCTACCTGACAACAAGAGCTACTTTTCACGTAGACAGATATTAGAAACCCCAATATTTTTGGAGCTGTTCTCTGAAAGAAGATTTCAACTCCTTCTCAAATTCTCTACCCTTTGTCGATAACGAAGCATACGATGAAGCCACATGAGGTCCGAAGAAACTCTACAAATTGAAATCTATTCTGGACCACTTGAATAGCAGATTCTGAAGTATGTACATACCCAAAAGCGATGTGTCTGTAGATGAGTCTCTCATGATGTGGAAGGGACATTTGTCGTGGAAAGTTTTCATATCGCGCTCAAGATTTGGTATCAAATCATTTGAACTGTGTGAATCTAAGTCTGGTTACGTGTGGAATTTCTTAGTGTATATATGAAAAGACACTCAGTTTGATGAGTCTCTGAAAAATGAACCATATGGTTCGAAAGTTGTTTTGGAACTCATGGCAATGCTTCTAAACAAAGGGTATTTGGTGTTCGAAAGTTGTTTTGGAACTCATGGCAATGCTTCTAAACAAAGGGTATTTGGTAACAATGGATAACTGTTTCTCGAGCCCACATCTGTATAACAAGCTGTGTGATAAGGAGACAGATGCAATGGGTACATTGCGTCAAAATCGTGTTCCGTCGGAAATCAAAAACAGCACACTCAGGAAGGGAGAAAAAGTGGCAGTTTGTAACGGGAAACTCGTGATAATGAAGTGGAAGGATAAAAAAGATGTGTGCTTCATAAGCACTAAGCATGATGACACCATGGTGTCGTGTAGGGAGAGAGGGAACGAAACAACGAAACCAAAGTTAGCTATTGACTACAACTGTCAGATGCGCGGAGTTGACATGAGTGATGCGTATCTCGTGAGCTATCGATGTACTCGTAAAGAACTGAAGAAGTACTACCAGAAGCACTTCTGCCATATGCTGGACATATGCTGCCTAAATGCCTACTTGTTGTACAAGAAGTCAGGAGGTCATCATATTGAAGTACAATAAACATGAAAGACCGCAGCCAGGCAGACCTTCGAAGACTCCTCCCCCAACAAGAATCAAAGCCCCTCACTATCCCTCATACATTGTTGCAACAGCACGGAAGGAAAACCCTACTCGGCGGCAGCGGCGACGCGTAACATTTTGAAAAGTGTTACCACACTCCTTCTGAGAGTATATTGTCGCTCGCACCACAGCATTTTTTATGAGCAGTACAGATGTCACTTCATAAAAGTGTAAGACTTGATAATTGATATTACTTTTGTATAAGATAACATCATTTGAAAATGATGAAATGGCACATAATATATGGAACAACTAAAGTTTGAAATGAATTTCTAACGGAGCTTCAAGGCTTACCTCAGTATTTCCTATTTGTACTTCAGCTCGATACGACGGCATGTTGTGGCATCAAGAATATCTATCACAGCATCATATAAATTAGGCCTCTTCATTATGTCACTCAGAAATTTCTTCTCAATCGCAATCAAAGAAAGTGCAGAGAGCCTGTCCTGTACTTGAAAAATTTCTTTGGAAGCTTCTTTCAGCGGATGCACTAGTTGCCGGGATGGTGAGAATGAGGTCAATCAATTTCCCTGCTTCTGGATATGCTTTTATAAGACCACTTTGTTAAGAGCAAATATTGGTACAGGTCGTATGCATTATTCTTCACAATTCGGAGAGTGATGTGTCCTCTGATAGTGAGACTAATGTTGAAATGTCAGGAGATAGCAAGTGCAATTGTGAAAGCAACTCAAGGAACGTGACAGTAGCACTAGCGGGGGTGTTGATAAAGTAGATCAACACACTGCTACTAACTCCCTGCCACGGAAGAGAGGAAAAAAGTAGAGGAAAGACAGTTCATTTTCAAGTTTCATGCAGTCAAAGTTTTGTCTATAGGTTTTCACTAACGACTGATAGACACTGTTCGGGAACTCCTTTGCGAAATTGTTAAACTGGTCAATATCAATTAACTGAAGGATCTCAAGCTTGATAATATCAGAAAATCTCAATATCAATTAACTGAAGGAACTCAAGCTTGATAATATCAGAAAATCTATCTGATAATTGCACGGATATGATGTCAATTGTTTCCAAATACAATCGGAGATACGATGTTTTCTTAGTTCCTATAAAATCAATTCGGCACTTTTGAGGATAATCTTGCCTCCCTTCATTGTCTTGCAACTTTGACCACTTCTTCTTCTTCTTCTTTTCCTACCGCTTTTCCCACACCTGTGGGGTCGCGGGTGCGAACTGCTTCGCACATGTGGACCTGGCCCTGTTTACGGCCGGATGCCCTTCCTGACGCCAACCCTGTATGGAGGGATGTGATCACTATTGCGTGTTTCTGTGGTGGTTGATAGTGTAGTGTGTTGTCTACAACTAGTTTGACCACATAGTTTCAAAATTATTTCTGGTTGTCTGCAAAAACGCTTTAAATTGCTGGATCTCTTTGGAGCAGAAGGCAATATTATGTAGTAACCCTTAGCTTGAATTCTCGTTCCACCGTCCCATTCGTCTGCATTATCTTGCATTTCTCTGAAGAGTTCAAGGAGATCTGTATAGAGAGAGGACACAACTTCAACGAGCCTACCAGCATATATCCATCGAGTAGGCGCTACTGTTAGTAATCATCTCTATATTACTTTGTTAAGAGCAGCGGTTCTTTGAAGGGATGATGAGAAAAAGCCCTGCTAACCCAGTCAAAGTATGAAAAAATACTTTGTATTTCTTGATGTGGTTAACAGATTGCTGTAATACCAAGTTGAGCCTACGACCGTGGCAGTGAACAAATATAGTCTGGTCGTATTTATCCCTGACTAACTTCTGCAACCGACTGTGCTGTCCTGTCATCACTGCTATGCCATCAAATGTCTCTGCTACTAACTTTTCACCACACTGAAATTCTTGTAACACTCCAAAGAGATGTTTAGAGAGAGAAACAGCCAAACGGTAACTGCTTACATTACTGAATCTCAAAAATCTCTCTTGAATTTTGCCTTTGGGACTAACATATCTAAATACAGTCGAGAGTTGTGCTCTGTTAGAAACGTCTGTACTTTCATCCAAAGTAACGGAAATAAAGTTTGCTTTCTTAACCTCATCTTTAATTTAGTCATAAAAGGAGCCATGGCTTCATAAATATCATTTTGTATATCAGATGAAAGTCCTGAGGAAACTGTAGATGTTTCTAAGTGGTGCTGAAATACGTCATCTTTCTTAGCAATTAATGCTAGTAACTCCCTGTAATTACCTCTGTTACCAGATTTTTCAGTTTCTCGATGACCCATGGAAGGTAATCATTGCTTTGAAAGAAAACACGCAGTATTTATTAAAGTGCTGCCAATATATCTGTTATTTTTTACTAGCTTATTATGCTCGTCAATTTTCTTTCTGTACTCAAACAGAACTCTATTCTCGACCTTCCGAACTGAATCATATTGGCAACAGAGTTGATGTGTGCTTGAGACACCTCATGGTGTCTCTTTAAAACTCTGAAACTATCTAAACAGTCCACACCGTCTTCATTCCAAGCATTATTTTCTGAGGAAAATAGAATACATGGCTAACAGTACAGTTTATTCATTTTTGCACAACCACATAACTAGTCCAGATTTATGTACCATGAGTCATGAAAATATCGTTCTGTTCTTTTTGATTCCGTGAATAAATTTGTAAGAGAAGGCATGGGTCTATCTTTTTCAATTATGTTTTTCTTTTCTTCAAAAGTTTTCAATGAAAATGGCATGTTCATTAAGCCTTCCATTATACATGAATATTCTGGGCCTGCCAACTTACTTACACAACAATTGATGAAACGTATATTTTTATCGCGCTGACAATACTGCAAAGCATTGTAAAGAAACCAACATATCAAATGTATTGGTCCAAGGCACCTATATTAACTACACTCATATTTCGTCAACTTCCTTTTCGAAGATTTCTTAACTTGAAGAGGTACCTCCATTTTTCGGACAATAGTACATATGTTGCAGAAAATCATCCACAACCTAAACTAAACAAAATATGGCCTATCCTGAATCACATGTCTATTAAATTTGGAACTGTGTGTACCCGGAAAGGGATGTGACAATTGACGAAAGCTTGCTGCTGTACAAAGGACGATTGGGCTGGGTCCAATATCTGCCTCTCAAGAGAGCCTGATTCGGTATCAAAACATTCATGCTGTGTGAGTCAGCTACAGGTTATGTTTGGTCCCTGATCATATACACGGGCAGGGGCTCTAAATTTGATGATGACTACAGACATCTACCCATGTCATCACAAGTTGTTATGACACTGATGAAATCCCTGCTGAAGAAGGGGTACTGTCTAATTGTGGATAACTATTACAGTTCTCCCCAACCGGCCGACATTCTGATTACCAATCGCACAGATATGTTAGGCACTGTGCGCCCCAATAGAGCAGATATGCCTCCAAATTTCTGGAGAACGAAACTCAAGAAGGGCGAGATTGCAGCATTCCAGCAAGGTAAACTGACTGCAATAAAATGGAAAGACACAAGAGATGTCTGCATCCTATCTACCATCCATAATGCAGAAATGGAAAGACGCGGAGGACAGAAAAAGGAAAAGGAAGTTGTGAAACCTAAATCTGTGTTCACGTATAACGAAACAATGGGGAGTGTTGATAAAGTAGATCAACCCCCTGCCACGGAAGAGAGGGAAAAAGTATTATAAAAAGATATTTTTTCACCTCTTGGTACTAGCAGTATGGAATGCTTTTGTCCACTTCAAAAAATATGGAGGAAGGACGAATGCTGTTGACTTTCGTGTGGCTGTCGTTGAGAAAATGATTGCACAACATCATAGAGAGGAATTTTCTCCAAAAGCAGTAGGTCGTCCTTCAACAAAAGCAACCCCAATGCGACTTATTGGCCGCCATTTTCCTTTGGTGATTCCTCCGACGGATAAGAAGCAAAACCCAACAAGGATGTGCAGGATGTGTAGCAGTGTGCGTGATGCTAGAGGGAAGAAGGCACGGAGGGAATCCAGGTACATGTGTAAGGAGTGCGATGTAGCATTGTGTGTTGATCCTTGTTTTACGGCATTTTACACAGCCACAAACATATGAACAGTATTGAGTGTCATGTTGTATTACTTGCCATCTGTTTAATGCTGTGTTATTTGTTTTAGAACCTGTAAAAAATATCACGAGTATACTCGGGATTTTAAAACAGGAACTTTTCAGTGGCTTATATTTCATTGTTAAGCTCGAAAAATGTATTTTCATTGTTACCACTGTCATAAGTTTTCAATAAATAGCCCATTTTAACAATTAAAAAATTAGATGATAGGAAAACTTTAAACGGTCCACCTTTTCAATACAAAAATGTTATAGTTTATTTAGAACATGTATTTGCAATTGGAACTAGTTTCGACGCTGTTTTGCGTCATCATCAGCCAAAATGTGGGAAATAGGCCAGCATGTAGGCATTTATATTACACAAGGCGTTACCTTAAACAATACACATTTTACAAGGAGATAAAAACAGGGACGAATATAGAAACAAATGAATCGTTGAGAAAGCAAAAGTTATACATATTAAAAATAACCTTAACCACACATCTTGCAGTGCGAAAGTGTTCTTCTTGAATGATTCTTGAATATAAAACACGCGCACACATTTCTGAAGAGCCAGCAGGCAGGACAAAGTAAAGTGAAACCTTAAGAGTTCTTCTGAGAAGAGTTCATCATTTTTTCTATGTTCCGACTAACTAATGAAGTCTCCCTTGAGTTCCTGATAAACATACACAACAGGAAATTCTCCTTCACTCTCAACAATAGCTATAAAGACCAACGGTAAAATTTCATTTTAAATATTGTGCAGAGACGTGAAAGCATGATCTTGAACATGATATAACTCCTTCATATAACCCAATTTTTTTACACAAGGTGGTACATTAAATAATACACATCTTACGAGGAGATAAAAACAGGGACGAATGTAGAAACACATGCATCATTGAGAAAGCAAAAGTTATACATATTAAAAATAAGCTTAACCACACAACTTGCAGTGCGAAAATATTTGCCTTGAATGATTCCTGAATAAAAACGCACGCGCACACACTTCTAAAGAGCCAGCAGGCAGGAAAAAGTAAGGTGAAACCTTAAGAGTTCTTCTGAGAAGAGTTCATCATTCTTTCTATGTTCCGACTAACTAATGAAGTCTCCCTTGAGTTCCTGATAAACATGCACAACAGGAAATTAAACAATACACATCTTACAAGGAGATCACAACAGGAAATTAAACAATACACATCTTACAAGGAGATAAAAACAGGGAAAGTTATACATATTAAAAATAACCTTAACCACACATCTTGTAGTGCGAAAATATTTGTCTTGAATGATTCCTGAATGCAAAACACACGCGCATACATTTCTGAAGAGCCAGCAGGCAGGAAAAAGTAAAGTGAGACCTTAAGAGTTCTTCTGAGAAGAGTTCATCATTTTTTCTATGTTCCGACTAACTAATGAAGTCTCCCTTGTGTAATATAAATGCCTACATGCTGGCCTATTTCCCACATTTTGGCTGATGATGACGCAAAACAGCGTCGAAACTAGTTCCAATTGCAAATACATGTTATAAATAAACTATAACATTTTTGTATTGAAAAGGTGGACTGTTTAAAGTTTTTCTATCATCCATTCTCAGTTCAATACGGACAAAACATGAAATTCTTAGGTTTAAATGAAGCAGCCAACCAGGCAAAGTCGTTAGCCTATCATTACTTGGGCTTAAAAATCAAAATTGGGAAAATAGGCAAGGATATAGCATTTATCAAACAGTGCATTACACAGAATTTAACCCCTAATTTTTTAAAAAGCGTCACGAAACAACGTTTTGTTCCTCCCCATCAACAAGATGTTCAGGTTAGGACAAACAAACTTTGGTTAGAAAATGAACTAAAATTTCTCTATAAGAAAAAGTCGTTTTTAAATCATCGCTTATATGAAACTCACTTAGAGGTAGCCACCTTACTCTCAAATGCTCAGTGGAATCTTTTTCAAGACGAAGTCCAAATCAAGTTGTTCAATATCTTGTCCAAAAAACAGATAATACTAGAGAAAAAACTTGTAGCACTTAAAAAATAAGGTAAAACACAGCAACTCCCCTACAAAACCTAACAGCAAGCCTAACCTCACTAATGACACTCTACAACAATTCCACCCACCAGTAATTAATCTTTCCACCACCAACTTAGATGAGGACGATATAAGAATTCTTTTGAAAGGTCCAAAGCACAACTGGCCTTGTTTCAACTCGGCCCTTACAGCCTCCAAACTCGTAGTTGAATCAGAAGTTGCTATCAGCAAAATGCCATATGAACTACAAGACGAACTCGGAATGGACGTAAAAAAACAATTAAACAAAAGTTTTTTCTCAAAAAATCGCACTGCGACCCCTATCACCAAAATCAACAAAGACTCCCTTACTGAAAGAAAACAAATTCTCAATCTTAAAAAGAAAGTCAAAGACAACCACCTCATCATTACAAAGGCCGACAAAGGCAACACAACAGTCATTATGGATAAAACAGATTACATTCAAAAAACCAAAACTTTCTTAGATAATGACTCCTTTTCGATAGTTAAGAAGGACCCAACACAATCAATTCAAAGGCAATTGGAACAAATTCTAAAGAGCACATCTTTTCTCCTCACTGAGCAAGAAAAACAAAAGTTAATTACTATGAACCCAGGCCTACCAACAGCTAAAGCACTACCCAAAATCCACAAAACCGGTGTCCCTATTCGACCCATAATAAACTACAGACCAAGCCCCTTATATAAATTATCTCAATTTATCCAACAATTTCTTAATAAACATTATAAATTCTCATCAAATAAATCCATCAGGAACACTGTAAAATTAGTGAACAAACTAAACAGTTTCAAGCTTCAACCATATCATTCAATGCACTCCTTTGATATAGTCAACATGTATCCCAGTATAAACACCAACTCATTATTCCCGATCATCGAAAAGAACTTATTTGCTAACAATCAACTAAGTAAACTAGAAGTTCAAGACTTTATGACCATATTAAGATTACTAATTAACAATAACTACTTCACATTCGATAAGATCATTTACAAACAAGATGGTTTGGCTATGGGTTCACCAGCCTCAGGAATTTTAGCAGAGATCTACCTTGATTTCCTAGAGCACACCGCCATCGACAATAACATCAAATTTGCTAATACCCAATTCTGGGCTAGGTATGTAGATGACACATTTATAATCCTAGATGAACGCTCCACCCTCAAAAACCTTAATAACATTGATCATGACATTAAATTTACCTTAGAATCAGAGACAAACAACTCCATCAACTTCCTAGACCTAACAATCAATAGGCACCCCTCTTCGTTCACATATAGTATCTATAGAAAGCCCACTCAAACGGCCACTACTATAAGAAATGACTCACTACACCCCCAAACACACAAAGCGGCTACATATAATAGCTTAGTAGACCGAGCATTCAAAATTCCGATGTCAAGAAAAAACTTAAATAAAGAATTGAACACCATTCGCTCTATAGCAAAATTCAATGGATATAATGAATCCTTTATTGAAAGAATAATCAATAAATTCAGACACCGCCCAAAAACCACCCTAATAAAAGACAATACTAGCACTGCCACGTTTTCCACATTTACCTTCAATAAAGAAATTTACAATGTCACTAACGTTTTTAAAAAACACAACGTTAAAATAGCCTTTCGTACTAACAATAGAAGCACAGAGATCCTACACAACTCTTCATCAATAAATAAAAGTAGTCCTTTTTCTAAATCAGGTGTATATAGGTTTTCTTGCCAAGACTGCAAAAGTTCTTACCTAGGGCAAACAGGACGCAGCTTTAAAATCAGATATGCAGAACATGTCAATGCCATAAAACACAACCGTTTTTCTGCGGTCGGCCTACATATAAAAGAATTTAAGCACAACTTTACTGAAATAAATCAAGATCTTGAGGTATTAGATATTCTAAACAAAGGTTCTTTCCTAGACGTCACTGAAAACCTCTATATTCATTTAGACCAATATTTCAATCCCAACCTAAACTTAAATGATATCTCAGAGAAACCAAAGATCCTATTCGACTTTCTCATTGAATTTTTCAAAAACATGAATATCCCGAAAAACAGATCTGTCTTTCAGATTATGCATAATACTTTGTCACGCCACACACTTTCACCACATCACCCTCCATACTTCCCCTCCTTCCACTCCTCCTCCCCTACCGCTCCTCCCCTCTCCCCTCCTAATCCAACAATGGCCGCTCCCCAGACCTAAACTATCCAACACGCTCTGTTCCTCTTCATCTCGCGCCATAGCTTTACCGCCTCATGTCCCACAATAAACATCATAGAAACCTGCCCCCACCCTACACGTAACGCTGCAACAATACACCACAAATACTGGCACAGTCAACCTCCAAACTCTCAACAACGTATTCCTTAATACCTATTTTATATTCTTGTCGAGCTGAATACCGGACCTGTGAAGATTACAAGATTATTTTGTGCATCTACAGAATGGTGTGTTAATGAAGCTATGTAATATAGAGAGAGACTTTCAAAGGTGGTTAAATGAAGAAGTTATATCATGTTCAAGATCATGCTTCCACATCTCTGCACAGTATTTAAAATACAATTTACCGTTGGTCTTTTATAGCTATTGTTGAGAGTTAAGGAGAATTTCCTGTTGTGTATGTTTATCAGGAACTCAAGGGAGACTTCATTAGTTAGTCGGAACATAGAAAGAATGATGAACTCTTCTCAGAAGAACTCTTAAGGTTTCACCTTACTTTTTCCTGCCTGCTGGCTCTTTAGAAGTGTGTGCGCGTGCATTTTTATTCAGGAATCATTCAAGGCAAATATTTTCGCACTGCAAGTTGTGTGGTTAAGCTTATTTTTAATATGTATAACTTTTGCTTTCTCAATGATGCATGTGTTTCTACATTCGTCCCTGTTTTTATCTCCTCGTAAGATGTGTATTATTTAATGTATCACCTTGTGTAAAAAAATTGTGTTATATGAAGGAGTTATATCATGTTCAAGATCATGCTTTCACGTCTCTGCACAATATTTAAAATGAAATTTTACCGTTGGTCTTTATAGCTATTGTTGAGAGTGAAGGAGAATTTCCTGTTGTGTATGTTTATCAGGAACTCAAGGGAGACTTCATTAGTTAGTCGGAACATAGAAAAAATGATGAACTCTTCTCAGAAGAACTCTTAAGGTTTCACTTTACTTTGTCCTGCCTGCTGGCTCTTCAGAAATGTGTGCGCGTGTGTTTTATATTCAAGAATCATTCAAGAAGAACACTTTCGCACTGCAAGATGTGTGGTTAAGGTTATTTTTAATATGTATAACTTTTGCTTTCTCAACGATTCATTTGTTTCTATATTCGTCCCTGTTTTTATCTCCTTGTAAAATGTGTATTGTTTAAGGTAACGCCTTGTGTAATATAAATGCCTACATGCTGGCCTATTTCCCACATTTTGGCTGATGATGACGCAAAACAGCGTCGAAACTAGTTCCAATTGCAAATACATGTTCTAAATAAACTATAACATTTTTGTATTGAAAAGGTGGACCGTTTAAAGTTTTCCTATCATCCATTCTCAGTTCAATACGGACAAAACATGAAATTCTTAGGTTTAAATTAAAAAATTAGGTAAAAAAAGACCACAATTTTGTAAATAATTGGTATGTTAAGAGGTTAAATGCCCAATTAGGAAGGGAAGAAAAGTATAGAGATATAATTGGAAAATGGGCTCCACATAAATTTACAAACAAGAATGGCCAACGACTTGTTGAACCTTATATCTAAAACAACATATTTCAAAAGGAAACCAAACAAGTTTAAAACTTGGAAGCATCCTGATTGGAGAAAAGGGGAATGGCAGCTTGATCATGTTTGTATGGGTAAATATTTTCATAAGGAAATTTATAATGTAAAAAGTATTAAGAGAAATAGATACTGGTTCTGATCACTACATTGCCAAAATTAAACTTAAATTCACACCACTAAGGAGGAAGATTATCAAAACTAATAAAGTAAAGAGGAATTATGACCCACACCTGTTAATGAAAAATGACAAATATAAGGAAGTCACGCAAACAATAAAACTGACAGATGACCTTGATCCCAGTTCTCAAAAAATGAGCTGAAAATTTAGCTCCATTAAAGCCTTGTAAAAACCATACCTCATGTACAACAGAATGTGATGAAATTCATAAAGAGAGACATCAGGCATGGTTAAAGTTCCAAGCCCATAAATCAGAAGAGAATGCTATCAACCTAAAAAATATCAGGAAGACATTCTTGCAAAATAATAGAAAAATTAAGTGAGAATTTCATAAGGATATAATTGAAGTTAAGTATCATAATAACACCAATTCTAGAGACTATTATGAAATTTTTGGAAGACAACTACAGATATTTTCTTCTCCTACATTAATGCTGAAAGATGAAAATGGAAAAATGGCACATAACAGTAGTGAAAATGGTGAGATTACGGCAAAAGCATTCAGTAAACTTTTGAACTGTGAAGAACCTAAGGAACTTAATGCAAATACTCCAATAAAAACCAAATTTAATAACACAGACCCTCCAACATTTCAAGAATTAGAAAAAGTGCTAAAAGAACTTAAAAATTATAAGGCATGTGGAGAAGACCAGGTTTTTATAGAGATGTTGAAATATTCAAGTAATACGGTTCAAATCTCCTTACTCATGGCTTTAACAAAAATTTGGATCACTGAACAGTTTCCAGAACATTGGATAACAGCCTTAATACACCCTCTTCATAAAAAAGGAGATAAGAGTAATCTGGATAATTACAGAGGATTGTCTATCTTAGACTACACATACAAGATTTTTTCCAAGATCTTAATATGAAAGAATTAAAGATCAACTAGAAAAAGAGTTAAGAGAATACCAAGGAGGCTTTAGACCCTGGAGAAGTTGTGCTGAACAGATCGTCACTCTAAAATTAATGATGGCATACTACAGAAAACAAAACAAGCCTATAGTAATCAGTAATCACATTTGTTGACTTTTAGAAGGCATATGATTGTATACATAGACCTTCAATGTCAAAAATTTTATGGAATTTTGGACTCCATCCTAAATTAATTAAACTGATAGAACTTTAACTAATACCAAACCAAAAGTAAAGTTTAGAGGAGAGGTTTCTGAACCACTTTTTAAAACAGGTTTAAGACAAGGAGACTGTTTATCACCATTACTATTTAATTGTGCATTAGAATTTATAATTAGGGAATGGTACAAGAACATAAAAGTTGGAAGCTCCAACAGGGGTGGCTTTTCAGGTGAAGTAGGTGAAGTGCCACTTCACCACTTATTTTTACCATAATGAATTACTTAAATTTATTTTTCTTGTGACATTTGTTGGTTTTACGGAAAGAAAATTTATTGTACGGTGTTTGGAGCACCTCATCACCTGATGAAAAGCAGGGGAACTCACGAAAGTGCCGGCTGTCGGCCACAGTACGGCGCGTGAGACTGAGTGAAGACAAAAGATTCCGCAGCTGCCTCTACCTCCCAAGTGCTCCCTCCTAGCGCTTGGCCTTGGCGGTTGCCATGACAACCGTGACGTCACCCACGTACTTTCCACATAGCGGAATGAGCTAGTGAAGTTGTCGGAAGAGCGGAATGTTTTGTCTTCCCTGCGTCATCCTGTGTGAAGTATGAGTACTTACGCATCGTGGTTCATTCGTTGTGCTGTGCTGTTTTATTTAAATATGTATCCTATTTATGACATAGTGTGCATTTTATTATAAACACCATTTTCACGTTGGAGAAACGAAGATCAGAAGTTCTACGTTTTGATTGCCCTACTGAATTACTGCAAATTTGTGCTACAAAAGAAGTGAAACATTGCGGTAAATCTTACAATCTTAGTTTCAAACTATCGTGGTTAAGGAATTTCTATGGTTGTGCTCCTCTCCAGCTCTACAGAAGCTGTTTTGTTGGGCCTGCTTGCCTTTTATCAATAAAAATAACATTTGGAATAAAGAAGGATTTTTAGCCCTTTTGAACACAACACGTTCTTTACATAAGCACTCAGACTCTGCAGAACATAAAATACGGCAGCTAGATTTCAAGACATTGGAAACAAACCAAAATACGATCTCTGATGTCCTGAAGGAAAATGCCAGACTGTATATTGTAATTGTACAATTCATTGAAAATGTACATTTAAATAGGCTTTGCCTTCAGTTGGTAATTGATGCAATGCTCTATTTAAGAAAGCAAGAACTAGCTTTTCGTGGTCATGACGACACATTAAATTCAATAAATCGTGGTCACGTGCTGGACCCTCCGCCAGTCACAGGTACGAGGTACGAGTACAAAACAACCAAAAACAACACGTAGTTCCTAAATCTTATCCTCCTCTGTGGTGTAGTGGTTAGTGTGATTAGCTGCCACCCTGGAGGCCCAGGTTCGATTCCCGGGTCTGCCACGAAATTTGAAAAGTGGTACGAGGGCTGGAACAGGGTCCACTCAGCCTCGGGAGATCAACTGAGTAGAGGTGGACTCGATTCCCACCTCAGCCACCCTGGAAGTGGTTTTCCGTGATTTCCCACTTCTCCTCCAGGCAAATGCCAGGATGGTACCTAACTTAAGGCCACGGCCGCTTCCTTGCCGCTTCCTTCCAATCTTCCCATCCCCCACCAAGGCCCATGTTCAGCAAAGCAGGTGAGGCCGCCTGGTCATCCTCCCCAGTTGTATCCCTGACCCAGAGTCTGAAGCTCCAGGACACTGTCCTTGAGGCGGTAGAGGTGGAATCCCTCGCTGAGTCCGAGGGAAAAACCAACCAGATTAAGAAAGAAAGAAAGAAAGAAAGAAAGAAAGAAAGAAAGAAAGAAGTTCCTAAATCTGTCGCTCGAAACCGAATGGGTAATAGCTCTTCACCACACTTTACAGCCACGAGCTGCCACTGAGCTCCACACAAAATTTAACTTTAAACTGTTTAGGATTTGCTGATGACCTTGTTCTATTTCCCAACAACATTCAGGAAACTTGACACCAAATTAAATCTCTACAGGAAATAGCACAAAAAATAGGTCTTACAATGTCCTTTGAAAACACTGAGATCATGTTTACACATCCCCCACTGGTAAATAAAATAACAATTGATGGGCAAGAAATCAAAATTGTTGATAAATTTAAGCCGTTAGGAGAAATCATAACTTATAATCTTAATGAGAAACCAGCTGGGCATCACAGAATAAATAAATTAAACAAAGCAAATTATATTACCAAGACTACATACAATTTTAAAAAAACTTATCAACAGCAGCAAAATTAAGACATTATAAAACAGTCACACAGCCAGAAATAACTTATGCTAGTGAAACCATTTTTAAAACTACTAATACAACTGAAACAGGCAAAATACTTAATACAGAAAGAAGAAGAATTAGAACATGCATAAATAAACTATCAAGTTAATGGACAATGGAGAATAGCATTTTAAAAAAAAAAACGTTTATAAGGAAATTGAACCCGTATGGAACACAATTAGGAAAAAATGTATATCATTCTTGGGACATCTTATCAGAACACCTGACACCAGAATTAGCAGAAGAAGAATTGAAAAATTATGGAATAGCAAGACCAAGATTTAATGGATCATGGAAATTAAGGAGGATATTAAAGAACTACAAATAACAATAGACAATCTCAAAAACATATCAGAAAAATTAAGATACTTAGAGACACACACACCAGGCAACAGACCAAGATCAATAAAAGATCTAATGGGAGGGTATTTTCAACAAAACAAAGGAAGGCAGCATCTCTCAGAATGAAAAAATCAAGAAATATTTTGTATAATTGACTAGAGTGGTCTCATGTAGGCCATAAAATGTAAAATAAAATAAAATAAATAAAATCAATTATTACTATTATTATTTCCATGGTGTTCAGTTGCGTTAGGTGGGATTGTTATTCAAGCCTAGTGAAACACTACCGATCGTCTGAATGTCTTGATTTAGAGATTCTTCGAATCCCTATCCAACACTTTTCTCATAATGCTGCAGCTTTCTAAAACCATTGTCTTCTGGAGCTTAATGTAGATGTTCTTGTTGAGCTTTAGCTGGTGAAGTGTATCAAACAGCTGGTGAGGAATTTGTCCCAGAGCTCCCACCACTACTGGAACATTGACAAATCTATCCTGATGCCAAATCTCTGCCAGACTCAGGTATTTGTGAACATTTTCCCTGATCCAATTCTGTATGTTCACAGAAGCTGGGATTGCAATGTTGAAAAGGGACGTGACTTATGACACCTTGTCTGTCAGTACAGTTGTTGTGATTTGCTGTTCTTTCATTCTGTACTTTCCTTTTCCAACACACTTTCCACTCCTGAAAATCGTAAATTCGTTGCAAATGGTCTCTATAGTGGGGTGTATGATTGGAGATAAGACCTTTGCCCAAACACATCCACTAAAGAATTACTTTGCCAATGCAGTCATGTTGCTGGGTGTACCATCATAATCATAAGCATGGCCTGAAAAATTTTCTTCTGATCTAGGTCTCAGTTTTGAAAACCAGGTGCCACAATAATACAAATTCAATTTTATGCATAGGCCTACACGTTTTGGTCTTAAATTTTAATTACTGGTATAACAATTACAATAATTGAAATTAAGAGGGTTCCTCCTATTCAATACAAAGATATTTATTAACGTGAATGAATCACATATCGTTCACATGAGGTACTAGTTTCGGCACCAAACTTGTGCCATCATTAGCCAACAAGTCAAATCGGGCAAACACAATATAACCTTAAAACAACTTAAAAATACACTATAACATCTGCACGGATGAATATGAAATATAACTTTAAAACAACTTTGAAACACACTATAACGCCTTGCACAGATGAATATGAAATAAAATATGGTACATGACGATGTTGCATTTCAGTTTAAAATCCATTAAAATGACGATGACTCCGTTGTTGTATGCCCATGGCGGTTTGTCCAGCTTGTATATGTCTTTAGTTTTTAAAACTGTTAAATTATGCCACGGAGTTTAATGTCATATGAAGTTGACACTATGAATGTTCTGTAGTTTGGTTCCGAAAAATAAACATGCATATGGTGAACTTGGTTAGATCCAAAGAATTAATTCCCACTTCAATATGGGTTTTGGAACCTTGAGCAGCCTGAGTGATCGGCGGACGGAGTTGGACTGTCCATTCTTTGGATCATGAAATTTCTAAATATCAATAACAATTACAAGCATCCTTTACTCTACAGGGTATCCCTCAAAGATTACAGCTAGAATCAACAACAAGAATGGTTATTGTGCTTTACCTTTAGCTGCCTGGGAGATTGATTACCTTGTACTGTGATGTATTTGAAATGTTGGCTAAGAGTACGGAAGGTACAGAAAACAACAACACTATTCAACCCGGAAGAAGAGTTAACAAATCTTCTATTTGAAATAAGAATGAGATTTCTCAAGTTAAGAAGATAAACCAGAATGAAATGTATCATGCCAACAGACTTGATATCTTCAATCTTTTTGAGGAGTCCTTCAGCAACTGCAGAAGCATTTGTCTTCTCAGAACTGCCTTTGCAAGATGAATGATGATACATTTCCAATCCTTCTCTAAAGCAGTTAATGCACCAACTTTGCTGGCAGTCTATCTCACAGCATGAAGGTATTGGATTTTCTGAAGTTTCATCTGCAGAATTTCAGATGCATCCCTAAGCTGGTGCACTCTCTTTAAAGTGTAGATAAAATTCATATACATTTTCAACAGCACTCAACACACTCAATGGAAGTAAATACATTTGAGGTTCAAGGTAAATTTGAAACTTTGAACTCTTATAATTTGTTTTTAATACACCCAATCACATCAATTTGGTTTATTCTTCCATCCAAGGCTCGCTCTTAGATTGAAAGCAACACATAATAACACTCTTCTGCTGACTTGCTCAGCCTAACGCATCAGAGGATTTTCCTTCAGGGTTTACACCCTTAGCCTTTGAGGATCTCTCCTCTTCCCACAAGGAAGTGAATTCCATCTGTACTATCCCCAGATGGACGGGTTGACTCCTCCGCCAGTTTAGCCGAATTGAAAACTTTCATTTTACGCCTTTACTGCTGTTAAGGTCTTCACATGTATCCCTGTGCACATATTCCTTAGTTAAGCTGTACAGAAAACAAGGAAGGACAGAATTAGGAATGATCAGATACGAAGAGACCTGCAGGTCAACCTGACCACGGAAGAAAGGCTGAGTGTTGCAAGGCTGAAGTGGCTAGGACACGTCAAGCAGATGAAGGTGACTCGAACAGCAAGGTAGTATTCTGAAAAGATCATTCTGGGAGGAAGACCAATTGGACGCCCTAGAAAAAGTTGGTTAGTTCAGATAAGAGAAGACCTAGAGAAGAGAGGAGAAACATGGGCTGTCCTAGAAAGAAATGAAGCATACCAGGACCGTAATAAATGGAGGCACATCGTTCTTAAACAACCTACCCAACTCGCTGGAAGGAATTCATGTTGATGATGATGAATCACATAAAGATCAGAAAGCAAGGTGTCAGACTCATATTTCCAATCTCCAAGGTGAAATGGCGCCCTGGCACTTGGGATTTTTCGAGTTGTTGTTGTTGTTACTCTTCCACTCTATTTGTACTATTTTCAGCTTAACTTACAAACTGGAGAGCAAGAAATAATTTAATTCAATGGGAGATTTAAAGTATCTCAACCAAAACAGTGGCTTAAGGTTACTTTCATATTGTGATAAGCTGAATCATGATAGTCAATGTATCAGACAAACCTGTCTCAATGCGAACATCCACTTGTGCTGGAGGTGTGTCCAGATAGACAAGAGGTCCTGCACCAGGCAGAAAACCTCTCCTTGGACTCTCTGCATAGATACGTGCCTCAAAGGAATGTCCATGAACTTGGATATCCTCCTGCTTTAATGGCAAAGGTTCACCACTGGCTACCTGAGGAAGAAAAATAAACATTTAATCTAACCATTTAAGTTAAAGGACCATTATTTCCCCAAACAGGACATAAGATGTTCCATGAAAAATTGAGAATGAATACTTTTACTTGAAAGAAATGTTCAGTACTCATACTACTTGGCCTGACATACATCAGATAAATAAAAAGTAGATGGGCTATCTTCACTAGTTCTTTGTCTTAAACCCCGTCCCTTTTTGTGTCTTTATTCAGGTTTCCTCATAACCCAGATCTGCCATCATGCCTCCCTCAATGAGTGTTGATGCCCACTCTCCTACTGAAGCTGGGAAGTAGAAACAAGGTCGTCAAGGGCTGAGAAGAAATGGGTGCAGAAGAACTGGGATTGATGAGAGACAGTAATTTATGATGTGTTCTGTTATGTTTTAAGGTTATCCTTATTTCCTCCTTCTGTTGTTCCTTCTTCTCGCACTGACCTGACATTGTATTTATCCTATTATGTGTTCCTTCCATGTCCTTATCTCTATATATAGGTATCGATTTGACGTTTGTTTGCTTCCTTCTATTACGAGGGCTGTTTCTTTTTCAACCTCAGATAGACTATATAAAAAAAAGACACAATGACATAACAAAATTATTTTATCACTACAAGTTCAGTAGTTTCATACTTATTTTTCCACATAATCACCAAAACGATTCAGGCATTTGTCGTATCATGACACTAGCTTTCCGTTGCCCTCTGCAAAGAAGTCTGCCGCCAGTGAGGTAATGTGCGTTTGGACAGCCTCCTGAAGATCTTTGTTTGTCCACCACAAATGGAGATTTGCCATCAGTGAACTTCCTACAGCAATCCCAGACATTTCAAGGTCTTCTTTGTACAGAAATGTGACTCAATTCTTAGGATACCAGAAATGTTGTTCATGTTTGGTCCCAACAATGTTAACTGACGATCACAAAACTAAGTGAATGGCGTCAGCCGTAATATTTCTCACGCGTTACTATAGTGAGGGAAAAGAGTTTTTAAAGTCTAACGTTACTGATGATGTAATTTGGGTCTTGCATGACACTCCAGAAACCAAAGAACTGTCGAAGCAGTGGATGCATCCTTCTCCTCCAAACAAGCCAAAAATGTTTAACCTGACTCTGAGCAACAGGTAAACAACAGCTACCATTTTTTGGGACCATGAAGGTGTCTTGTTGATGGACTTTATTGATGCTTCCTCTGTGGAGTTATGGTAGAGAATTAGCCTCCGTATCCCAAAACAGACACTCCATGTTGTACAATCTTGGCATATGAGATTTTGCCCAGTTTTACGACCCGTGCCTGTTGTGCTGCCAACCCCATATGGAGGGATGTATTCACTATTATGTGTTTCAATGATAATTTACAATGTGATGTGCTGTACGTATATGATGATGTGAACAAAGATGAACACAAACACCCAGTCCCCGAGGTAGAGGAATTAATCAAAGTCAGTTGAGAAGAAACACAAGTGGATAGAATGTCAGGTCAGGAATACAAAACTGGAACCAGTGGATCAATTCAAGTACTTTGTTAAGCTGCGTGTTGTCTCAGGATTGTAACATGCTACGTGACACTGAACTAAGGTGCAGCAAAACTAATACAGTCAGCTTGCAGTTGCGATCAATGCCTTTTGTTTTTTAACAACCTGCTTTACATTGCACCAACACAGATAGGTCTTATGGCAATGATGGGGCAGAAAAGGACCAGGAGTGGGAAGGAAATGGTCAAGGCCTTAATTAAGGTTCAGCCAAAGCATTTGCCTGGTGTAAAAATGGGAAACCACAGTAAACCATCTTCAGGGCTGCCAACAGTGGGGTTCGAACCCACCATCTCTCGAATCCAAGCTCACAGCTGCGCACTCCTAACCACACGGCCAACTCGCTTGGTTGCGATCAATACTATTCTGTAGGAAAGAAGTTAATTATCTTTACACTGGTCTGTTTAAAGGCAGACTTTACTGTTTGGCAGTGAAAGCTTGGTGAACTCAGAATGTACTATTCACAGAAGGTAGAAAGAATTATCGCTGGTACAATCAAGGTCAGAACAATGGCCGGAAGGAAAGCCTGCTTGGAAGGAGGAGATAAGAGCTAAGTTAGGGATGAAAATTGATGGAGGAAACTGTGAATATAAACTGGCTTTGATGGTGGGGTCATGTGAGGTGAATGGAAGAGGATAGGTTACTTAGGAGAATAATGGCCATGGAGGGTAAGAGAAGTAGAAGGAGATAAAGACGACTGTGGTTAGACTCTCTTTTTAATGTTTCAAAGATACGAAATGTAAAACTAAATGAGGCCACAAATTTTGCAAATAGAAGATTGTGGAAGTATATCTTTAATTTATAGAGTCTTGTAGACTGAATCCTGAAAGGCATAACAGTCTATAATGAAGATGTATGTGTTGTGTCAATGAGGGCCAACTATGGAGAAGGTGCCCAGAATGATCTGGAAGCAAAAATGAAAGAAACTTGAATTTTTCATGGGCCTATAAAAAGAGACAGTTGTAAGTGAACGAGAGTCAGTCACAAGTCGTGAGTGAGGGGGTCGTGTCATCCGGGAGTATGTCAGTGAATCAATCAGATAGTCTTAGCTAAACAAAATTCAGCGTGGCACGTGAATCGAGTTCTTGGAAATAGCTGTGTTGTGGGGATGACAGTGCACCGAGAGATGGAGAGTAGGAGCTCCGTGCCACTGTGGCTGAGTCAGTTAGAACAAGCCATGTGATGAGGAAAACTCAAATTCAAGTGCACTTGTAAAATAACTGTAAACAGTAGTTTGTTTAGTCAATAGTACAACGTGTTTAGCCGTTTTCATTACACGGACCCTGATGACCTGTGATATGTAGAACTCAGCCGGGAAGTCGTGGCACTTGCACGTGGGCTCAGTTTCGGTCTGCGGATTGGATTCGTCCATCACAGCACTGAGGGGTGTCGCTTCAGTCCGTTACGAGCTGGCCCGCTGGTAACTTCACTGTAGGATGCCGAATTTGCTGCCTCACTCTCTCTGTCAACACTTTCGTGTACCCTAACTCTTCTTATTCCCTACTGGTCTAGCTCACTCTGCACGTCTTCATGCCACAACATTCTGGCCGAGCTGAAAGTTTGTACAACACTCTCTCTCTCACAAAAGAAAGTTTAGCATATTGCCATTGCACCATCCTTGATCAAATATATAGCAGTCATGCATATGGTGGGGAACACAGACTCTGTTAGAAACCTTTACACATTGCCCATGTCACTGCCACGCGCTGGCATAATACACCTATTAAACCACCGCACAGTGGCAAGCTTATCACCAGATGAACTGGCTGTGCGGTTAGGGTCACGCAGCTGTGAGCTTGCATTCGGGAGACAGTGGGTTCGAATCCCACTGTCGGCAGCCCTGAAGATGGTTTTCTGTGGTTGCCATTTTCACACCAGGCAAATACCGGGGCTGCACCTTAATTAAGGCCATTGCCACAATTTTCTCAATCCTAACCCTTTCCCATCCTTCAGTCACAGTGTTAGTGAGACGTTAAAGAAGCAGCCCTCAATGCACAGCCAGTACTCTGTGCAAAACACTCTGAGAAGCCATGCGGGTAGCTGTACGTGCTCAAACTGTGTGAAATCAACCCCACAACTGGAGACTGATGTCTAGGAGACCATACAAGGTACCTCCACGTTGCTGACATATCACATATCGCATCACATGGGTTAGAACACACCAGAATTGTACAAGAGATCAACAGATGCAAAATATGATATCTAATGAAGAAGGCATTGGTTTGCACTAGATGATGATTCTATTCACATACGGAGGGGATGAGGGAAATGTTACAATGAGTCCTTCACCGTAGAGCATCACTAACAGCTTGCAGGTTCTGTCCTTTTCTGGGCCACCATACACAAAAGATCCAGGGGAACATGACTGCTCAGGTGTACTTATACAAAATTTTCTAACCTACAGTAATGTGCTTTGCAGCCAAAATAGGGGAAGGATTCACTCTCCAGGATGATAACGTTCAAGCAAATTGGGCAGGAGCTATGAACATGGAAGAATGTAGGATAGAAAGAATGAACTGGCTGCTTTGTTCCCCTGACATGAACTGCATAGAGAATGTATGGACCATCCTCAAAAGAGCTATTTCCAAATCATCCACATCCACCAGTAACCATTCAGGTTCTCAAACAGGAATGGGACATTTTGCCACAAGACATGTTAAATGATATGGTATTGGACATGCTCCATCACGTGTAGGGGTACCTCTAGGTTCATGGAGGTCTGAGACAATACTGACAGTTCGCCTTGGATCTGCAAGTATCACTGATGTGTGCTGTTCCAGGTGAGTGACTTCCTTTGTTGACGGTGGATTACCGTTCGGGCCATTTCTCTGTGCCATACTACCACGATATTTATGTGAATTCTATGTATGTGATAATTTGACGTTAACCATTAACAGTACGCTTGCACTCTACCTCCATTTGAAATATGTTTCAATCTGCTTTACGTCACACCTACGCAAATAGGTCTTTTGGCAACGATAGGATAGGAAAGGTCTAGTAGTTGGCCTTAATTTAGGTATGGCCCCGGGATTTGCCTGGTGTGAAAATGAGAAACCACAGAAAACCATCTTCAGGGCTGCTGACAATGGGGTTCGAACCCAGTATTTCCCAAATGCAAGCTGATAGCTACGTAACCCAAACCACACAGCCACTTGCTTGGTACGTTGAACTTGCTTTGAGGAGTTGTTGTTATAATTAACAAATTGTTTCGGCCTCTTAGGACCATGGTTAACACCTGTCAGTCTTTATGAATATCCAATACTCCATCTTGATGGAGAATGCAGTTCTTTGCTCTTCAGACCATTTTGTACCAGGTAGTCTTCTCACTCTTTCAAGAAGATCCTTTATCCTGTGTACCCAGATCCTCAACTAACTTCTTTCTTGAACCTGTGTCTCAGAGACACTGGCCAGATCCTTCACTGCAGTTGCCCATGGAGTGGTACATTTCCAAGCCATGAGTTCAAGAACTCTTTGAGATATTCTGATCTTAGGCATTCGAGATAAGTTACAAGTAAAAGTGAGAGTTTTTCAAATTTAGACTACAGCTCTAAATTTGATCTAAGGCAATATTCAACCGCAGAATTTTGACATGGGCCAAGGATTTTTCTTAGGAATTTCCTATTTGAATCCTCACTATCTCACTGTAGTGAGTGAAGGCCCATGCATGCAGTAGTATATAAGGTTTCAGGACATACTACTGCAGTGTAGTGGCAGTGTCTGGGCTGCCATGAGTTTGATCCGGACTGATAAGTGGGTTTGCAGAAGTGAAAAGCTGTCTCCATGTGTTTAGCCCAATATTTCAGGGTTTCTTTCTCCAATGCATTAAAGGAAATTATTCTCTCCAAGATACTTAAAATGAATGCAATGTCTGATTTTTTCCAAATTTGATACTGAGAAATGCAGTGGTATTAACATGGTCAGATATTCATTACTTCAGTTTATTCAAAAGATATCTGGAAACCTACAACTTCCGCTACTCTTGTACTGTTTCACTGTGGAGATGGGTGATTTTGCAGCCATCTGCCATCTGCCATCAGAACTACATCATCTGCAAAATCAAGGCAGTCGACATTCACTGCTTTGGATTCAGTGCCCAGCCAAATACTATTTTTGGAAAGATTGTTTCTCCACTCACAGGCAACATTTTCAAGAAAAGAAAGTTGAAAAGTTGATGAATACCAGTCTTAATCTCCAAGGACCTAGAGATTTCCCCCACGTATTTCACTTGCGAATAGGTTTTGGTCCAAGTTTGTTTAATGATGGAACAAGTCTTGTTGTGCATGTCCATCTCCTTCAGTATATCAAGAAGACTGAATCAGTCAACTGAATCATAGGTCTTCTTGAAATCAACAACAGTCAATACAATTGGTTTGGTGCGACGAGATCTGATTTTGATGATACTCTTTAGTAGAATAATCTGTTCGCTGGAGGAGCGGGTCTTACGGAAGCCGGTTTGATATTCACCAATCTGTGGATCAACAGCAGGTTCAATGCGGCTATAAAGTGCTTTTGACAGGATTTTGTATGCAACTGTAGTTATTCACATCTACCTTATTGCCTTTATTATGGTGAGGATGTATAAGAGCTGGTTGTCTGACTCCCTGGCTGAATGCTCAGCGTTGAAGCCTTCAGTTCAGAGGGTCCCAGGTTCGATTCCCAGCTGGGATCGGGATTTTAATTGCGTCTGATTAATTCTTCTGGCTCAGGGACTGGGCATTTCTGTTTGTCCAAACACTTTCCTCTTCATATTCAGACAACACACTACACTCACAACCACCACAGGAACACGCAATAGTGATTATATCCCTCCATATAGGGTTGGTGTCAGGAAGGGCATCCGGCCATAAAACAGGACCAAATCCACATGTGCAACACAGTTCGCACCCACAACCCCACAGAAGTGGAAAAAGTGGAAGAAGAAGTATAAGAGCTGATTGCCACTCCTTAGAATAGTTTCCAATTCTCGCATATCATGAAAGAGTTCTTCCATTAGCAACAAAATTGGCACCAGCCAGTTTTCAAAAGTTCAGCAACCATGGAATCCTTGCCTGATGTCTTGTTGTTGGGGAGAGATGCAATTATTTGTGTGAATTTTATTATCATCGTCATCATCATTATTAGGGAGAAGGAAAACTGACATCAGTATATTAACATACCTGTAACTGCCACTGTACAAGGTCCGTACCAGTCACCATCTCAGTGATGGGATGTTCTACCTGCAGACGAGTATTCATCTCCATAAAATGGAAAGCATGGGTGCGGCAGTCCAGGATGAACTCTACAGTGCCTGCTCCAACGTAGCCGACAGCTTGAGCTGCGCGGACTGCTGCTCGGCCCAACTCGGACCGCAGCTCAGAAGACAAACCAGGCTGAAACAGTTTCAGAAATCTAATCAGTCTAGAAAATCTCTCAAGATCACATTTGAAGAACAATCTATCTATCTATCTATCTATCTATCTATCTATCTAAAACTCATTGTTCAGAAATTGAAACAAATGGAAGAACCTAATAGGTACCTTTTTAAGGATTATTTGAGAAACGCAAAAGATATATCTATATATTTAAAAAATTTATGAAAACTAAAGCCAGTCAGTCCGGCCATTCTATCCAGTGGATTTCCTTCATTTTTTAAAACTAAATGGTATTCATGCACAGATTTGTCATCCGGTACTATAAAACACGTAACTTCTGCCTTCCTCAAATTATTTGATTTTTTTCAATCTTTTGTCTCTTTGAAGCAATCATATCTTTGGTTCTAATTGAGATATGGAGTTCGTTTTGGCCTAAGAACACTCAGTGGATTAAGCTCTTTCATTTCAGCTCTTAATTATTCAAATTGGTTGATTCTGAGGAAAGTTATGAATTCACATTCAATTTGACGTCTCATTTCTTCAACATTTTTTCTTATTGAAGCAATCATATCTTTCGTTCTAATTGAGGTACGCAGTTCGTTTTGGTCTAAAAACGCTCAGTGGATCAAGCACTTTCTTTTGAGGTAATAACTACTTAAATCGGTAGATTCTGAGAAAAGTTATGAGTACATTTGTCTCCACGACAAAGTTCTTTAAAGGACTTTTTTACAGTTCGGCGTGTAGTGTTGTTCCAAGAAACGTTTAATTCAATTTCTTTGTGTGATGTATTTTCAAGTGTTTTGTTGACATAATATTACATTCTATTACCACAGCAGATCATACGTTTTATTTCATTAACTTGAAACTTTGCAAATACATCCGTGAAGATAGTAATGAACAACACTATACTTTGTACATTGCAGGCAGAGCCAGCAGGAAACTGCTAGTATACATTATTTACACAAAATGACCTTACTCCTTGCAAAAAATTTTGTTGTCTTCAATGTTAGAATTGAAATATAACTTGAAATGTGACATGCCTGCCATACCGTCTCACACAGAATACAATGTCCATTGTTGTTGTCCATATTTAAAATGGAAGTTCCTTTATGAACTGTTGAGAAAACACTGGAGAACAAATATACACATATTTAATGAGGTAGTTTAACACTTCTTGCAAACAATCTTTCTGCAATGTTAAATATGAACAACCTTACTTGAAAATGTTGCAAGCATTGTTGGAATCTGGTAGTTTCAGTGTGTTGACTGGGAAGATTGAAATTCTGGCTTGGGAAATAGGATTGGTACAAATCCACATCAGAACATTCAAAAACTTTAACTTGTAAGGAATACTTTCAAACTGAGCTATTCAGGTAGAAGAAATCTGAAGCCATATGATATCGCCTGTCGTATGGCAAAGATCAGCGCTGCATGACCGCCATATTCGTGGCTTAAATCTTAAGAATATTCCTATTTAAAAAAGACAACGTCTGGAAAGAAAGAGATATAAAAATTAACGAGTTTAAAACCCTCAGATATCTAAGAAAAGAGATTCCGTCACAAATGTACAATGTAAAACTTACCATCAAATTGGATGAAACTCCCTATAGCTGGTTTATGACTGAGAATCACTTTGACTTGCTTCTCGCCATGCTACTGTGCGTGTTATAGTTTTGTTTTCTTTCACCCGGCAGAACTTGGCTAGTGGTGGAACGAGGGGGAACAGTGCTATTAGTGAGGGAAGGGGAAATAGCTCGGCCTGTAGTGGGAGTGGGAGGGCAGAAAGTTTGAATTAGAGGAGGTGACTTCAAATTATTAATTTTTCGTGATGATAGAAGCAATGGTATCTGTTCACATAACGGATTTCTGTTCTCTTGTACGTCATTTAAATTTTTATTTGCATTAATACTCTGGTCCAAACCTATATAAATATTTTCGTAATTGCTCATCAGATTCCCTTTGCTCACTTTTTTTTTTTAATGGTCAAGTCTTTATTTATGTCAGTATATTGGTGACCAGTATCTCCCATATGGACACTCATTGCAGAATACTTCTTGTATCTGTTAAATAATGCTATTTGCTTTACATCCCACTAACTACTCTTTTACGGTTTTCGGAGACGCCGAGGTGCCGGAATTTAGTCCCTCAGGAGTTCTTTTACGTGCCAGTAAATCTACCGACTCAAGGCTGACATATTTGAGCACCTTCAAATACCACCGGACTGAGCCAGGATCGAACCTGCCAAGTTCGGGTCAGAAGGCCAGCACCTCAACCGTCTGAGCCACTCAGCCCGGCCTTGTATCTGTTGGTATTGACGTGTTCGAGATATCTAGTTTGAAAACTCCTACCTGTCTGTCGCACGTACATGAAGAAGCATTGATCGCACTTAAGTTTATAGATTCCTGAATCTAAGAAGTCCTCTTTATTGTAATTTACACTATTATGATTGTTACGGACTTTTCCGTGGTAGGTAGAGGTGAAAGAAGGTGCGGGTGTGAATGGGTTTCAAGCTACGAAATTATAGTGCAATGTAAAATTAATTTAAAAGTTAACAAGGTTATATTTTCTTTTCAAAAACAAAGAAATAACAAGCATGGCAGGTACAAAGTAGCAATTCAAAAGGGGTTAGTTACAATATTTACAGAATTTGGGCTTCGCGCCCTGACTTCACAATGCTTGGGCAATCAGCTCAGTTTTACCTCAAACACAAGTTTTAACAGAGGGGGAGAAAACCCCATTTATACCTAGGAGCCCTTGCTCCAAATTACACTGAAAAACCTCCATGAGGCATACAACCCAGAATTTTCAAAAGAGCCACTCGCTATCAAAATTTAAGCCTCTCCCAGGCCACACCAAACTCCACCTTCAAGTTGTCCTCAACGGACATAAACACAGGGGTAAAATACCCAATCTACTGAGGTCTATTAAAAGAAAAGCAGGTTAATTAAATGACCTCTAAAATAACAATTTGAGAGGAGGCGAACTTGCACTCCTAATACACTTTGATTAAGACCTACTTGGCACTAGGCCGTTAATACAAGGGCTAATCCCATGCTAAAGAGGTGACTTAAGAAAGAACAATTTGTTTTACATTAACGAAAAATAGGTTGAGAAAATAAGTTCACCTCAAGACAATGTGAGTGGGAGCTCGAGAGGGTTAGCACTCTCTATCCCAATATGTCGTTTTACAAGAGAATAGATGAAAAGAGAAGTTACATTTTAGGAAAAGGTTACATGGTTGAACGCTTAGAACCCGCCCCGAAAGTTAAACTGCTGAGCTAGCAAAGAAAGAAGTTATTAATCGGCCATTACCTTGTGTTGAACGGCTGGAGAAGAAAGAGGCGCTTCCCGCCCCCTGCTATGTACTTAACACACTGAAAGATGGAACAGAAGTGGCCGAGAGACCCAAAAATCAGCAGTTTAAATACTCTCGCGGAAGTTTCTAGGCGTTAGGGGAAAGAAAACACCCTCCCACAAACTCTTTATTGGATAGGACCCCGCAACAGATTCAAGTTGGGGGAAGATACATCTGATTGGATAGAAATTAATTGAAGAAATTCGGGATTGGATACATTCATAACAAGGGGAAGAAAGGGGTAAATATTGCCAACTTAAACAATGATAGAAAGAAATTTAACAAAGAACAAACTCTTGAAATTAAATTTTCTCCAAAAAAATAGTTCTTTGACTCCGCACTAGGTTGCACTATTGTAGATCTTCAGTAGTGTCCTTTAGAAGAGAAAGTTCACACTTCTTACTTCAAGCGAAACAAAAACACATCAAAAATGACACAGTTCAAAAACTCAAAATTTTCCACGTGGTGACATCTTCTGAGAAGGTAGAAAATTAATACTGTCAATAAAGTTCAGACTTCCTCCAGCAGAGGAGTTTCACCTGGCGCAATTTTTAAATTAGCGGAGTGGAGGTGTACCGCCCGGTACAATGATTATAAAATATATGACCATTATTTTTCTTAGTTGAAAATGAGACTTGACATTTGTGTTTCTTAAATCATTTTGTGATAATTAAAAAATCCCTGTGTTTGTAAAAGTAAAATTCACGTACTTTGAACTATTGGAATTCTCTGGTGTTTATCTTATGTTTTCTTTCTTTTTACTTATAATTACTGAACTCATTCATAATGGCTATCTTCTGTATGTATCGCCATTCTTTTTCTCTTCCTGTATGAGGTAGAGGTAAATTGAAGACTCGATAGACCATACTGAAATAGGCAGCCCTCTTATGACTTCCAGGATGTAAAGAATCATTTTTAATGGTCACTGGAGTAAACGTGTCCTTTCTGTATACTTTATAAGAGAACTTGTCTGGTTCTCTCTTAACGGTTACATCCAAGAAATTCAAAGCGTTGTTCTCGAGTGTTTTCTTAACAGTTCATAAAGGAACTTCTGTTTTAAATACGGCCAGCAACAATGGACATTGTATTCCGTATGAGACGTTATGGCAGGCATGTCACATTTCAAGTTATATCTCAATTTTAACATTGAAGACAACAAAAGTTTTGCAAGAAGTGAGGTCATTTTGTGTAAATAATGTATATATATATATATCTTTTGTGTTTCTCAAATAATCCTTAAAAAAGCATTAGGTTCTTCCATTTGTTTCAATTTCTGAACAATGAGTTTTGTAATCTACCAAGTGATTTTATGGCTGATGAAGTCTCAAATAGAGATGAAACATGTCCCTAATTTATTTATTTACAGAGTTTACGCCCACATTGGAGCACTTAAATCAGACTACAACAAATTTGTCTTCCTTTCCTTCTCCCAAAACGTCTTGAGTCTGGTTGACCTGGCTGCCCTCTCTGCATCCGTTATAACATATTGTTTCCTCTGTACAGTGGTCAGAGGAAGCCTGATGCATTTATTCTTCAAAATACTTTTCTCGCCTCTGTTTTCTATGGTTTGCATGGTAACATGTCCCTAATATTTAATATGCTTTTTAATTAAATAGTTTTTCACTTGTAATGTGATGTATATTGATTGGGTGGACCAAAACTTAACATTGTTTCTTAGAGATTTATAATCTCGAGCATCCGCCAAATCTTCACGCAAGCTTTCGGAAGTCCAGTAACCGACAAATTGTTTTAATATGCTGGGAGTTATGTGCTATTTATCTGTATATTTACACTCCAGTAACCTATGCTTTCGGCAACATGTGACAAAGGCCGTAACTCTTATTTCCATGTATGATTTTTCCACTGTACCCCGCCATGGTATTTTAATTGTAATATCTCATTGCTTTTTAAAAAACAGTGTATATACTTGTCAGTTATGGAGTAATACGTTTCCTCTGGCATCATTTCTAAGACCAGTTGATCAGTAATGTGGAACTTGCCCACTCTAGCGCTGCCTGGTGGGGTGCGCTTGAACTCAAGGAGTCCTCACACGTGTCCTTATATTCGTCATGGTAGAACCTCATTAATCCAGACCAGGGGGGTGACACTTCATAGGGAGCGTCCGAAGCAGTTCTGAGATGGGCGAAGCAGTTCTGAGATGGGCCAATCGATCTCCGCCAACTAATGAAAACTAAAATTCTCTTTTAGAGGGTTAATTTAGAAGGCAGAGGTTGGCATTACACATTCAGTTGCGTGGTACAGCAAATTCAAAACACAACACCGTTATCGTTGCGCGCGAAGGGACCTTGTCGTTCGGTATGTAATAGTGCTTGTTAGACGAAAATTTGTTGAGATTCTTTCGCATTGAACGAGATTTTTGATCCAGTTTTTTGAGAGTATGGTGTGAAATTATAATTATGCGCGTTCTTAGTGTTAAGAAATAGTATTATGATCATGAACGTACTTCACATTGAACTACCTAGCTATTGCGCGTAAACGTCTGTGTGATTGTGCTTCTTACCTGCTGTTTGGAATAAATAAATTCAAAATATAAACTGTGTGCATTATGCTGTATTTTACTTTCATCCTTTCCTTCTCGTGTTTTCCATTCCCATACATAAAAGTCGTGGGAGGGGTTCAACGAACGAACGAACGAAAGAATGAGGTTATGTTAGATCGTGATTTAGGCAAGTATGGACGTTTTGGGGTTTTATATTAATTGCATTAACATTTTCAGTAATCAATGTTGCATTTATCACTTAATAGATGTAAATTTACATTAAAATGCGAACGGTGAAACAACGATACAAGCTAGCGTTATAACAGTATAGCCAACATACAAATACGGTAATTGCAATTTACTTTTCACGTAAAAGACATGAGAGAAGCTTTAGATACAACTTTCCTACCGAAATACATCATTATCTCTATCACAATTAAAATTTTAACAAAGTAACAACTATCATCATCGTGTTTACTACGAGGTACTATCGTGGGATTTATTTCCTTATGTTGGCAGAGGGAAAGTGGCCATTGTAGCTTCCATGAACTGTTTTCTCAGCCAACTTTATTATACAGGAGTGACGGATCTATTTCTCTTATATGATCCTTGATCCAGACCAACTGGAGGATGAGTTGACTGAATTAATGAAACCAATGTCTGTATTTATCGGGCTTGTAGGCTGTAGACCAGAAGCATTTGATAGTCTCAACGTTTCACAGACAACTACGTTCAGCATTATCAAGGGTTCCACAATCTTGGATTGCTACAAAGCTCTCAGTAGAATGGAGTGGTGCTGCAATTCCATCTAAATGTATTGTAACAGTAAATTTGGTACTTCGGTAGAGATGAGACGCAGGGCGTGTACCAGTCGCTGAAGTGCATACAGAGGGAGAGGGTTTGTTTAAAAGAAATCCTAAAAACTTTTTTTTTCAGAGTTTATTAAAAGATTGAAATTAATATCACCTCTGTACAGCGTATACAGTCGAAAATGTTCCTCGTCCTATGGCTGGCGATGTCCTTGGATTCCGGCAGCTCCATTTCCCATAGCAGCGAACCACCATTCGTCCCCCGATGGAAGTTCTAGAAGATCTATTCGGTGTCTTGAAAATCCATGGCGTTGAGGTAGTCCTTGTAAATGGTGAACATGAATGAACATCGTTAAGCTCTGGGGCGAGTTAATGCAAAGGCTGCTTCTGCACAGATGAGAGAGTGTTTATAAATGCTTTTAACAAAGTCCAAACACAAATGTCTCGGTGAAATGTCACTTAATTTTGTCACGGTGAAAAGTGAAAGAAATATTCGTAAAATAAAGTCCACTCGGAACTGATTGTCGAGTTTAACAGAATTACTTAAAGTTCGTTGCACCTAGTACAACGTGAAGTAATGTCACATGACTCAGTTCATTCAATATAATTTAAATAAAATAAAGATGTTCCGCTCGTGAATCAGAACTCATTCACGTATTGAAAATAACATGAAACCAAAGACGAAATTAATTGAGTACTGACAGTCCCTGGTTCGACTGTTCGTAAACTAAATGTTCGCAGAATTGAAATACACTGTTCATTAGAATAGAAATGCACTGTTCACACATGCACAGTTCACAGTTTATGACCTAAAATGTCGACACAGTTTATGGATTGGTAAATTAAATTTGGATTCAAACACAGTCTTATAACTCGAAGTACTTAGTATTCGGCAAGGAGCAATCAGTTCTAAGTCCTGTCCATAAAATTTCAATTTTGAGCACTCGAAAACGTTTGTGGGTCGTAGACACTCGTATAGAGTAACAGTCAATAGATAATGTCCAGACGATACACAATTCACCTCACGTCCTATCGGAGTAAAAGGTTGTCACAATATAAAGAAATCTGCATAAGTCCATATTCAACACGATGAGATTAAAGTCCACGAACTTGAAACTTAATAGCGGCTTCACGCTCGATCACGGTACCCGCGAACTGACTGTGCGAATACTACAGTCTAGTGTGCACATAGAAATTCCGGCCACACACTGGTATCACACTCAGGCAACATACTGTAACCTGCTGGAACACACCAACACCACCTAGATATAAGGCCTGAGCACGAAACCAAGATGGCTGACAATAGAGGCAATCATCATAATGTCACTATGGCATCTTACCATATGTTTTAATTGATCTGGCTACTTAAACCTCAAAATAATTACCCCAAACCCTCATTCTTTCAGATAAAAGTCACTTGCACCTTCAAGAAACTATTTCTGAAAAAAATAGGGATAGTTGATACACAAGGTTTCTAAATAATGCTGAAACTCAAGTGAGGTTCAAGAATTAAGGGAATGGCAGAATACCGAAATTCATAATAAATGTTTTATTTTGTCCCCCCACCCACAAAAAAAATTGAAAGCAACAACACACTTATTTACATAAATGCAGATTTGCATGACATTCAGTCCTGTTGACAAGTAACACGTTTCTTCCTCGTCAATACATTCTTTGACATGGAACTTTTTTTCTTACAATAATTATTCAAAAGAATGTTTGTTGAAGTCCACACCAGTTTTCTACAAACACATTCTGATGTATGTCTGTTATTGCACATATCTGGCTCCCACAAAAGTTCTTTATCATGAATAATTTTCATTGTACTCTCACATGCAACCTCCCTATGATCATTTACTAAAAGAAACTCTGTTTCAAAATCTGTACATAATTTTGTTACTACCAGATAATTATGTATTATTACATTGATAACAAACATTTCAGGGAACAAAAGCCTACCCCTACTCTTATTTCTAATTAGATTATATGCCTCATCATCAGCATCAATGAAGTCCTCAGTAACAAGAATTCCTTTACAGTGTTCACATTTCAAATATTTTGAGACACTATAGCAACAATAACCTGCTAAATAGACTAAAATTGGCATGTCATTGTTACAGTTTTCAATATCGTGTAAACTTATATGTACATCTATGCTCTTACACAATGAATTATCAAAATCCAAAAAGGCAGAGGATTCAGGAGGCGGGTCAGAGAACTCATCTACTTCAATCTCCCCAAATGCGTTTGATCTTATCTTTAGAGTCAGTGATGACAGTAACCTTAACTTCTTTTCAACTTCAAACAACTGCCTCACAGAAATATTGTACTGCCCTCCTGCAAGCTGCCTATATTTCCCAAACCTGTCTTCTAATATGTCTGTTTGAAATTTTCCTAATAGGACATATGCAAAATTAAGTTTTGACAAACAATATTCTATCAACATCAACAATCCTTCAGTTGTCAATATCAAAGCAGCCATTGTTTCAGATGATAATGAACCTTTTACACCTAGATCTCTCCACTTTACTAGCCATTGTAGGAATTTCTTCAAATATTGAAGCCCTTCCCCTGAATTCGAAGAGACTGGACACATTAAGCTGTTGTTGAGCCTTAACCCTTTACCTGGTGTTTTGACATTGACAACAGCCCACCAATCTATTATTATTTTGATATATGAGGCTGTTTCTTTATAATATGGTAGCTTACACTTTTTACCTAACACTTTCAGCCCTTCTATAACATTGTCATTGAAAACTTGCAGAGCTAATTTTACATTCTGCCTTTCAAATGATGAAGGACTTAATGCTTTGAGAGACAGACCATAACCATATTTTATGAACTTTTCATGCTCAAGATCATATAATTTCTTAATTGTAAGAAAAGAAGCACACTGCACTGCACTGTTATCTTCAAAATCAGGGAAGTTCATGCACATATTCTCATCCTTTCGATTTAACCAGTTATTGCGAACACATTTGAGCAAGTGAACACTATCAGACACAAAGAAAAGTGGTCTGCTCTCATCAGCAGGGTGCGGGTAAACACATTTCAATTCATTTTCAGGTGAAAATATTTGCATGCATTTTCTGTTTACAGAACTATTATCACTAACAACACAAACAACTTTAAACCCTATTTCCTCTAATCCTACAATAACTTTTCTTAGTACACCATGCAAATATTCTCCAGTAATTGATTTTACAGGTAATATGTGAGCTACTTCCTTAAAATCAGATAACAAACTTGAAACCATAAAACAATAAGCACCTGTTGCTAACTGCTCATCATTGAATGCTTTGTCAACAACATTACCACCTTTAGAATCCATTAATGGTTTAACATGAATTTCATCCATCATAAGCACAATGAACTTATCACTATCATTACCAGAAAATTTATCCCTTATATACTTCAGGAAATTGTTATCATGCTGTTCTATTCTAGGATCTATTTTTAAAGAAGAAGAAAGCCTCTTGATGGTACATGGATGAGGCAGATACAATAAATTGAGATGTCTGAGGTATGCATAGCAATGGGGTGAAATGGACTGCAATGTTTGTCCAACCCTTGTCCCGTTTCCCTACGGGGTCGGGTATGAGGTGAGATGAATTTGTCGTGGCGGTTTTTTATGACCGGATGCCCTTCCTGACGTCAATCTCATCAGAGGAGTTAATGGGAGATGAAATGAATGACGTGATATATGATAGTAGGGAGAGGGTGAAACCCGGTGCCGGCACATAGCCTACTCCTGTCGAATAGCACCAAGGGGTCTGCTCAAGGCTTAACGTCCCCATCCGACGGACGAATCACCATCAACAGCGTCATATGCCCTCACTCCATATGAGCACTGCGGAGAGGTTTGGAATTTAATCCAGGCTTTTGGCACGCAATCTAGTGATTAGAAATTGTATACCACCACCTCCCCTACCCTGCCGGCCAACATTCAGATGGTGAAAATTTTTTCGACCAACGGGACTCGAACCGGCTAACCTCGGTGTTAGACCGTTTTAGACTTCAGCGCCTTAACGATCATGGCCACCAGGCGGGCGCTGAAATGGACTGCAATATTGAAGATAAAATCAGAAAGGATGGACTATAACTCCTCCTCTCGTGTGACCAAAGTGCAATCTGTTCAATCATGAATTCAAGTTGTCCTTTTAGTCTCGGTTCTAACATGCTGACTTGTTTCAAAAGGTATGCTGCTAAACCTAAAATGTCATTAGTGCTGTTTGCACTGTGAACCTCAGAACTTAACGTGTCAACTTTTTCAAGAAGCACTGAAATTTCATCCAAGTCCTTTACAGACTGTGGGAAATGAAAGTTACCAATACTGTCTAATTTTATGTTCTTATAGTATACACTTAACTCCAAAGTTTCATTGATAACTATAGAACTAATTATTTCAGGTTCAGGGTTCAACACAATTTTAACTATTACTATATTTACACCTTTGTGAAGTATGTCCCATGATTCACCTACATTCAGATTATTTAACTTGTCTTTCAGGTCAGTGAAATTAGAAAATGTTATTCTATTCTTGTGTAAATTATATTCTACTTCACTCTCCTCGATTGCTGCCTGGATATTTTCATTTTCTCTTCTTCTTCTCTTCTCTTCAGGACCTTCTCGATACGTTTTTGAACTACTCAAATACGCTGGGCAATTTGGCAAAGGTGAAGGAACAGCACTGGGGATAAGTCGTGGAACCTTCCGTGGTAAAGTTATAAGCTGTCCATCCTCACAGTGGAACTCAGTATGTTTCCTTATTTCGGACGGATTAAAATGTAATTCACAAACCTGCAATTACAGACAATCAGTTAACCTAACCTGAACGAATTTCACCATACATGTTAGAGGTTAGATCCCGTCTAACCTAATAGCCATTTTTTCAGATATATTATACTACCATCTCTTGATTATATTAATATATGAACACACTATGAAATAAAACATTTGCAAATAAAAAATGCATAACCTAGTATCTAGTTACTTACCACTGAATACTTCGTTGGAACGAAATTCTCGCGCTTTATTGCACATATCCATTTCTTTTTTAGATCTTCATCTTTCAGAAATCTAAAAATCTGTACTTTGCTATTGGCACTGTAGTTTCCCCTACAATCAGGCACACAACATTTGTAGACCATTATTGTATTTTGTATGACAAAATTACGGATCACTTTCACAAGGCATTGCCTCAACAGTCCGCCATTTTCCTTTTAATCTCGACACCATGCACAGGCCTTATATCTAGGTGGTGTTGAACACACACACTGCAGCATACTGTAACCTGCTGGAATAGACACTGATCTGCTGAGCGAAACAGTACGTATTTATATCTGATCCGTCGAAACTCGTAGAACATTCTACATCGGTCCAGGCTCTGTAGTGTGGCGAGGCATGCTGTGACGTCACCCGCTCACTACGTCACGCGCGCACAGCTGTTGCTCGCTGCCTAGTTAGTTCTTCGTAAGCGGTCCGGAGCATAACACGTAAGTTTAAGATTTTCATGACGGGGACTTAGTTTGTACCGCCGTTACCGGTACATCTCCCCCTCCTCCTGGGGAAAAGAAAATTCGATAGGGTTTTCTTTTAATGATATTCTCTCCTGAAATATTTCTTTAGGTTGGCTGCATTGTAAATGCCCTCGATGCTTCCATCCAGTTTATTAATTCTGTATGCCCCGTTCTCGAGAACCTCTGCAATTCTATATGGTCCTACATAAAGTGGGCAAAACTTTGCATAAATGCGAAGTTCAGGATGTGAAACAGCTGGTTTTCTTATCAATAGCCAGGGGGTTTAAATACAGAGTGACACATTTAGAAATGATACCATTATTTTCCATTTCCTTTATCACAGTCCTGGCTTCCTCTCGGTACTTCTCAGGAACTGGATAGGGCCGTTTTTTATAAGGAGAGGTGTCCTTGACATTCAATTGGTATTCAAAATCTCTAATAACGCCTGGTTTGTCATCAAAAACTTCAGGGAATTTCTCAAATATTTGTCGAGTTGCTTCTGCCATGCGGGAATCGAACTCTGGGCTTTCAGCCGCACTGGTGAGAAATATGAAGTGATCACGACCTTCGTCGAACATATCCTCAACAATGGGCACTTCCTGGCCCTCGACGGGTCCCTCTTGACCGGGTCTACCCTCTTCGCAATCTATTTCATCGGCAGGCAAAGCATCGCTCATCTTGCCTCCGGCTTCTATGAATGGGGTACCCAGACCTTGGCACTTCAAATTATTACAATCTACCAGCTGCAACTCTACAGAGTTGATATTAAAAAATCGTATGACGTTGGCAGGATAATCGATGATTCCCCCATACTTGGCTAGGAAATCTGACCCTAGAATGACGTTGAATTTCATCGGCGAAATGACTAGGAATATATGCTCGAACTGGACACCTTCAATGTCAAATGTAACAAAAGCTTGAAATTTACATTTGATATGCTTGTCCGGTACTATCCCTTTAATTTCAATCTGTGCGACTGGTATCAATAACATGTCTTCTCCCCCCTTCAACATTTCAATTAACCTCTCAGACATTAATGAAGCCTGAGCTCCAGAATCGATTAAGGCAGTTACGTAAAGGGTATCCAAAGTAATATTAATAACTGGAAGACTTCGCTGGACCTTCGGTGTTGTAGGAGTGGGATCTTCATACAAGAGATCTGAGTCATCCAAGTACCAGTAATTAATATTAGTGACACAAATTATTTCCCCTCTACTACGGTTTTCAGGCAATCTTATTGTTGTGTTGTCGAAGTTTTTTTTTTTATTGCGCCTGTCGATTCAAGGTTGGTCGCAGGCGTCGTGTTCTGTCTTCTGGCATGCTCTTGATATTCTAAAGAGGTAGCGCCAGGTAATCCTTCATCCCGGTTTCGATTCTGGATATATTCGCGAGTTTCTCTCCATCTTCTTTCGATCTTGGCTCTCGGCGAATCTCCATCTCGAGTAGGCGACTCGATAGGTTTCTTCCACATTTGATTACGTCTGTAAGGCGTACTTTGCCTGTACGGACGTCTCCTAAATCGTCGGAAATGAGATAATGGATCTCTCCGTGGTTCTACTTCCTCACGGGGTTCGGGATTCGATCTCGGCGGGTTGTTAACTTCGACATGGTTGGTTGCAACCTCTTTCGTCTTAGTAACCCTGGATGGATTTTGTGTATGGGCAGTGTCAAGTTTCCTTAATAAATCATCAAGTTGTTCTAGGTCTTGAACATTGGCTGCCACAAGAATTTCTTGTACATGCGCCGGAAATTGTAAAGTTACTACCTGTATTAACTCCTGTTCTGGCAAAGCAGGATCAAAGAACTGCATCTTCTTTAATTGGGAAATGAGAAAATCAGAATATCGTGAAGAATTAATAGCTGTGTTGTATCTCCTAGAGTACAATTGTAGCTTAATCAAATGTTGAATTTCCGAATTCCAAAACCTCTTCAACAAGGCTTCCTTGAACTCATCATAGGTTTTAATGTTAAATTTAAATGCTGTGTACCAATTTAGTGCTTTCCCTTCCAATAATCTAGAAGCTATCCTCAATTGATGATCGGATCGTACTTTATTCTCTTGATAGTACTCTTCAATATTAAGAAATTCTTTCGCAGTGTACTCTTCCTTTCCGGAAAATTTTGCAGGTTTATCGTCTGATAATTTTAAGATAGTGGACATACTAGAAGTATCTCCGCTAGACCCTTGACACTGGTGTGTAGACACCTCCTTCTCCACTTGAGAGATTCTATTATCAATCGTCTCTATTTTTCCTTGCAATTCGACCTTGATAGTCTTAACTTGCCCACGGATGGAGTTTTCCACGCTCTGGACTTCCTTTTCGAGGTCCTGCTTCACTTCATTTACATCGCGGCCTATGCGAATGATTTGAGTATGTGCGCTATCTAATTGGTTTTTTACATGCTTATCTGTTTCCTCCTGCCTGGTTTTAAGTAAATTGACCTCATTACTTATTTTCTGAAAGTTAGTCTTAAAAGATTCATGGATGTTATCCTGAATAGAGGCTATTTTTGCTTGTGCCTGTAATAACTGGCCATGAGATTCTTTAAATTCTGCCTTTAAGCTTTCAACTTCCTTAATCAATTGATGTGAGGTAGGAAAAGAAGCTTTTAAGTCTTCAACTATTTGTAGTTTAAGGTCCTGTTTTACTGTTTCTAGGTCATGGGTGAGGCGTTCGTTTATTTCCGTAAACTTAGAATTAATTTTCGCATTAGTTTCAGAGAATCGTTTTTCAATCTCAGAACTAGCTTTAGTAAGCCTATTTTCCAAATAAGCATTAACTTCGGTAAACTTGGTATTAATTACTTTAGTTACTTGTGTGATACGACTTTCTAAGTTGGCTGTAGTTGCAACCTTAGATTCGTTAATGCGAGCTTCTAAAGTAGTACCTAATTGAGCAGTTACGGCATTAGCCTCATCAATACGAGTGTTAATCTCAGTAATACGAGATTCTAAAGTACTACCTAATTGAGCAGTTACGGCATTGGCCTCGTTAATACGAGCTTGTAAATCAGCACCTACTTGAGCAGTTGCGGCATTAGCCTCGATAATACAAGCTTGTAAATCAGCACCTACTTGAGCATGCGATTTGGCGATACGTTCATTTAAGCTAATCTTAAGAGCTTCAATAGCAGCTAAAATATTTTCCATTTTGATGGTAATGTATTTAAACCAAGCAACAAGAAAATCATAAATCACTTGAAAAGAATTCAGATATCACCATTATTGTCCAATGGTTAAAAGTTCATGTTCAAAGTCATTCTCAAAAAGAAAAAATCTCCAAGACATTTAACACACAAAAATTATCCCATATCATTGATAGCACTTCTTATAAAAGAGAAGTTAAATCTTGTTAGAAAGTTCACTGTAATGCCAATAGTTATTCCACATAAAGCACTGGAAATGTATCTGAATTATATTACTAAGTCACACGATTTTAGTGCGTTTTTGTCTATCACTGCACTTCTTAATTTATTACTAGTACTTCAAAATTGAGCCTATAATGGTTAAGTGTCAATTTAATGTCTACTGCACTCATAATTAAGTTCTGATATTACTGAAGCGCTAATTTCTAATTTTACTGCACTCCAAATCGGCCCCGACACGACTGGGGCGCCAATTTCTCCCCCTCTCCTCTGTAACAGTAAATTTGGTACTTCGGTAGAGATGAGACGCAGGGCGTGTACCAGTCGCTGAAGTGCATACAGAGGGAGAGGGTTTGTTTAAAAGAAATCCTAAAAACTTTTTTTTCAGAGTTTATTAAAAGATTGAAATTAATATCACCTCTGTACAGCGTATACAGTCAAAAATGTTCCTCGTCCTATGGCTGGCGATGTCCTTGGATTCCGGCAGCTCCATTTCCCATAGCAGCGAACCACCATTCGTCCCCCGATGGAAGTTCTAGAAGATCTATTCGGTGTCTTGAAAATCCATGGCGTTGAGGTAGTCCTTGTAAATGGTGAACATGAATGAACATCGTTAAGCTCTGGGGCGAGTTAATGCAAAGGCTGCTTCTGCACAGATGAGAGAGTGTTTATAAATGCTTTTAACAAAGTGCAAACACAAATGTCTCGGTGAAATGTCACTTAATTTTGTCACGGTGAAAAGTGAAAGAAATATTCGTAAAATAAAGTCCACTCGGAACTGATTGTCGAGTTTAACAGAATTACTTAAAGTTCGTTGCACCTAGTACAACGTGAAGTAATGTCACATGACTCAGTTCATTCAATATAATTTAAATGAAATAAAGATGTTCCGCTCGTGAATCAGAACTCATTCACGTATTGAAAATAACATGAAACCAAAGACGAAATTAATTGAGTACTGACAGTCCCTGGTTCGACTGTTCGTAAACTAAATGTTCGCAGAATTGAAATACACTGTTCATTAGAATAGAAATGCACTGTTCACACATGCACAGTTCACAGTTTATGACCTAAAATGTCGACACAGTTTATGGATTGGTAAATTAAATTTGGATTCAAACACAGTCTTATAACTCGAAGTACTTAGTATTCGGCAAGGAGCAATCAGTTCTAAGTCCTGTCCATAAAATTTCAATTTTGAGCACTCGAAAACGTTTGTGGGTCGTAGACACTCGTATAGAGTAACAGTCAATAGATAATGTCCAGACGATACACAATTCACCTCACGTCCTATCGGAGTAAAAGGCTGTCACAATATAAAGAAATCTGCATAAGTCCATATTCAACACGATGAGATTAAAGTCCACGAACTTGAAACTTAATAGCGGCTTCACGCTCGATCACGGTACCCGCGAACTGACTGTGCGAATACTACAGTCTAGTGTGCACATAGAAATTCCGGCCACACACTGGTATCACACTCAGGCAACATACTGTAACCTGCTGGAACACACACACTGCAGCATACTGTAACCTGCTGGAATAGACACTGATCTGCTGAGCGAAACAGTACGTATTTATATCTGATCCGTCGAAACTCGTAGAACATTCTACATCGGTCCAGGCTCTGTAGTGTGGCGAGGCATGCTGTGACGTCACCCGCTCACTACGTCACGCGCGCACAGCTGTTGCTCGCTGCCTAGTTAGTTCTTCGTAAGCGGTCCGGAGCATAACACGTAAGTTTAAGATTTTCATGACGGGGACTTAGTTTGTACCGCCGTTACCGGTACAATATAGTGCAGACTGTGGTGTGCTGCTCGCCTATGTCAGTAATGGAATAGCAATGATGAGAGTGCGCTCCCTTGTTGGGCACCCTGTGTGGTATTAACACGTTGAGTGACAAGTGAGAGTAGTGAGAGTAGTCAAGTTTTTGAACTTCACGTCCCCATATGGGGTCGTACATTCAGTCTAAATCGAGAAGTGTGCGAACCCATTTGGGTGCACAGTAAGTATGTGTTTTGAAGCTGTATAAGTTCTCTTCCTGCCATCTGCTGGTCATCTATTTAAGTACATGCATAGTCCACCTTTCATTACTCAATTCCTGTTTTGGCGTGACCCCATATGGATACGTCAAGAGTGCTTTGTAGGGTGACAAAGTCACTGTTTATCTGTTGCACGGATTGTTTATGTAAGTGTGCAGTGCTGTGAGTTTTCTTTTCTAAGTCGTTACAAGTAAATCAAGCAGTAAAAGACTTGGTGCAGATAGTCTGGACGATATATGGAAGAAGTGGGACAAAGATGATATAGACTAAGTATATAGTTACAGTGATTTTGAACCCAGTACAGAGCAAATAGCGATCTCGCACGTTCATCCACATTGATGAATTACAGTCTTCAGCATAAACTTCCCCATTGTACTCCGGGTTTCCAAGCCAGCTGTTGAAACAATTATGACCGTCTTCAACGATATAGTCACTGGTTTCCCATGTTGCACAATCATCGCTGCTAGGTTCTCTTACTCAAATTAAATGTTATACAAATAAAATTATATACTTATTCAATATTCCGTAACTACTAATTCTTCTTATAATACTATCCCGCTACATCCTAATTAACAAAAATTGCATGATTTTCATTACTTTATATAACAAAATTTTATACAAAAATTTCCTAACCTAAAATCGGAAGATCATTTATAAACATTTCCTGACCTGAAATCGGGGATCTACTTTTTACGGCTCAAGTATGAACAAGCTAAGACACCTCTCATAATCAACAGCATATAACGCATCCCTGCAACGGAAAAGGTAAGTATGACCGAGCGTCGGGACAGTAACTACCGTATAAGTGCGACCCCATATGGGGGCGCGTGTACGTATACAATTTGTAATGAGCAATACGACCCCATATGGGGTTTTACTTAATATACATAATAAGTTAACCTAATATATCATAAGTACATCCTCATTTCAGCGATCATTTGCTTGGTTAAGCCTGTGAACGTTTTGGCACCAGGGAGTAACTCGATGTTTTTAGCTCACGGCACTAAACGACAATCCTATGAAATTCGGCCTGGCACTCAAAGTGTTAAACCATTCTGAATGCCATCCCCAACACACACACAGTTGTTACAGTTACAGTACAGCATCTGGACCTTGCCTGTGAGATATTCAGGCACTCCCAATTCTCTGAGGCACTTCCACATGACTAGTCTAGGCACCCTATCATATGCCTTTTTTAGGTCTAAGAGCACTACAATTAGGTCTTTCCCTCTCCGCCAGTGCTGTTGCAATAATATCCTTAGGGTGAAGATCAAGTATGTTGTTCTTCTATTGGCTCTGAATCCATGCTGTTTTCCTTCCAGGAAAGTTTCTATCACTGTTCATAGTCTGGTTTCAACAGTTTTTTATAATTATTTTTAGACCATGGGAGAGACATGTGATACCCCTAGAGCTGGAACACTTTCTTCTGCATCCTTTTTTAATAAAGGGATAATACCTCTTGTTCAGTCCTCTGGAACCCAATTTTCACACCATTTTAGTCACTTTTAGTGCATTTTCCACCTCAGACCAAGTGATTGGAACATCATCTGTCCTTAGCCCTTCTTCCACCTTTTCACTAGTTTCTCCCTCATTCAGAAATGTATCAAAATAGGTCTTTATTTAATTTCTAATCTCTTGCTTGCTCCGACTATATTCCTAATAATGTTATTTGGTTTACATCCTATAGCTACTTTTACAGTTTTTGGAGATACTGAGGTGCCGGAGTTTAGTCCCACATGAGTTCTTTTACATGCCAGTAAATCTACCGACACGAGGCTGACGTATTTGAGCACCTTCAAATACCACTGGACTGAGCCAGGATTGAATCTGCCAATTTGGGGTCAGAAGGCCAGCGCCTCAACAGTCTGAGCCACTCAGCCCGGCTCTATATTCCTATTTACTGTTTAGTGCTCTGATATCTTCTTTATCTTCCCTTTAACCAGGCTGTGCAGCCTTTACTATCTTCCTGTAGTTTTTGGGTAAATTCACCCCAGCACTTATCGTTCTCTTCTCTCGCGATCCTTTTTACTTCTAATTTCCTATTTTGGTATTCTTGGTCTAGCTTTTGTATTTTTCTACCTCTCAGTTGACTGTTTTCTGGCTCTTTCAACCCCTCACTTTCATGGCCTTATTTTATTTTTCTATCACCTCCCTCACTCGGTAATTCCACTATGACATTCTTTTATCCATTACTTTCCTCCTTGTTCTTCTGTAAAAACCAATAACATTATTATTATTATTATTATTATTATTATTATTATTATTATTATTATTATTATTATTATTTCTTTCTCTTGTTCCCTTTATCTTCTGTTACTAAGTATAATGTGTATTAAGTGAAAATGAGAAGTGATAAAGAGAAACTGTACTTGATATAATCTGACTGACCTGGATATGGAGAAATTATGATTCCTAGGATGATGATGTACAGAGAGGGTGGAACCTGGTGTCAGCACATAGCCTATTCCTGCCAAATAACAACAAGGGGTCTGTTGAAGGCTTAACATCCCCATCAGATGGACAAACCACTGCCAACAGTGTCATGCCCTCACTCCATATGAATGCTGCAGAGAGATTTGGAACTGAACTCCAGCTTTCAACACACTCTAGTGATTAGAAATTTTATACCATTACCTGCTAGCAAATATTCTGATGATGAATTTTTTTCCACCAATGGGACTCAAACTAGCTAATCATAGCGTCAGATGCCTACACAATCATGTTCAGCAGGCATGATGATGATGATGATGATGATGATGATGATGATGATGCACAGAACTTTTTTTTGTGTAGTATGTTTTGTGTAGTAAAACTGTTTTTTTTTAAAGTTCTGTCAATGCACTTTGCATAAGACGCCATTCAGGCTGCCTGCCCATCAATACTGACATTAAGTTTTACTCTACCATGTGGCCAAGTACAGTAAAACAGATCTCTGTTGGATGATCTATGGCTGAGTTTTAATTAATTTTATCAGGGCGGATTGCGGAAATGATGATTAGTTTTAAGCCTTAGACAACGTCTACCTAAACAACATCTAAATCAAGCATGATATTCCACTGCATAAACATTGTTCAGCGATGTTTAACTAGACATCGTTTAAAGTATCAATACTGGTTTGAAGATGGAGACAGAAGTATTTTTTTTGCAACTCTTTGCTTGTCGCAACCAATGAAATTCGTTGGTGCACGTGCCAAACGCGTCAGCTGTTTGTCTTCCTACACATTACTCAAATATGGTTAAGCAGGACTTGCCCACAGATAAGAGTATCGCTTTCGGTTGAAATTAAATCTCATCATATTATCGACACTAAAGCGACATGCCCCCGTACGGGGAAGTGTAGCTTTGATTATAGCATTGTTACAGTGGGTGTAATCTACTCATAAATACGGTAGCTTCGACGAAGGGAGTGTAACCGAGTGTGTTGTACGGGCCATATAGTGTACCATTCTGTTCAGTCATTAACAAATGATATTTAACGCAGAAATAATATTGCGCAACATGACGCCAACTGGAGGGGCGTGATGAAATATAGAACACGGGAACCCAGAAGGTGATTTCCCTAGGCGATGCATGAGTGAGACAGAATATGTGGAAGGGAGAAAAAGAGATAAGAATTTGCTTGGGGGAGAACCATGCCATCCTAACAAAAAATTTTAGCGGGAGTAGTCAGGTGCACCACATCACGGAAATTGAGCGATATCTCCTCTATCTGAAGGTTTTCCAGGATGATAAAAGGATAGAAATTATCTCCAGAATTTTACGAAGCCAACGATACGTGTAATGCTGTTAACAAAATAATCAGATTAATAACTACGTGGCCAGCCGCCGACTGTGGGAAACTGTTTAGTGGCTGCATACCAATCTCAAGTTGTTTCCAGGGGCTTCCCAGGGCGTCGCGTGGGTCTCTGCCTCCTATAAGAGCTGAAAGATGTGGAAGGAGGGGATTCATTCGACGATAAGACTGCTGTCCGTGCGTGTCGCGTGTCTGCTTATATTTACGCCAGAAACCTTTGTTTAGGACAAAGACTGTGAATAACTAGTGCAGTTGCGCTAACTTTGTTTCAGTGGAGCGGTAATCTATAAACTTTCCGGTGGTAATTCCAGTATATCCTAATATTTAGACGCTTTGCAGTGAGGTCACGAGTGCCTACTTAATTGATGGTAAAGAATACCGTGTATACCGGAGGTAATTCAAGTGTAGGATAATATTTAGCCGCTTTGCAGTGAGGTCGCGAGTGCCTAACAATTGGTAAAAAATGCCGTATTTATAGACTTCATTATGAAGCGGTAAGGGGAAGTTTGTGAAGTGCAAAAAAGGTGCTAATAATAAACTAGAGCAATCGGCATTGTTCCCGCTAGGCATATGAGACTGGGATAATCGGGCATGAAATAATAACAAGTGCCTCGAATGATTCAGTTGTTAATTTCTGATACTAAGGTGAAGACCGGTCCCGTGTTAGAGAGACATGCGATACGAGAGCCTCCGACCGTAACTTCGAGAAGACGGCGTCTTGAACGAGTATTCCTTCCGGAAGACGACGTCATGAACGAGCTACACATGGAGACTGGACCTAGAGGATCGACCCAGGACTATACTACTACCATGATGGCTTAAGCAGGCGATTCAACCCGGAAGGAGAGGAAGAGGTCTCCAAGATGATAGATAAGTGAACCATAATCAATAATGCATGTGTTAGGATCGGGGGGGGGGGGTTGTTATGCAGAAATACAGTAATTAAATTTGTAAATAATAGTAGGGGACATGATTATGGCCCATCAGGCTATTTATTGAGATGTTTTTTTCTTAGATATTCAAGTGTAAGGCATATATAATTTTATTGTTGTAAGCAAGGATTAAGTTAGGTTATGTGATAGGATGTAGTGTACCTAGTATTACGGGAGCTTGTTTATGCGCTTAGATCAGTATTCCTTAGTGGCCGGACGTCGGATAAAATCTGCTTGTAACTGTGGGTTACTTAGGAAAGTGTCTAATTTTCTTTTCATTGAGAAGGGTAGTCAGACATGCGTAACAAAGCGCCTGCATGCCGCCTGAAATGATATATTTTTTTTTTTTTAATGCTTGCATTTATATATTCGACTGTGGGTGAATGGAACCACCTCGTAGGCTGTGTAGTTAATATGTGCGACCCTGTTTTTACTCTGCCAAGCAAGGGCTAGAACCCTACACCCGTAGGTTACCAGGAACACGTCATATGTATTGACGGTGATGTTTTATGTGTATAGCAGGGCGAAATACTTTATGTGTTATAAATGAGATCCATGGCCGTCTGTTACTTATTTGGATATATAGAATGTGATGTGATTCCTCACTCATTACGTGGCTATTGGTTTGTCATGAGTAGAGGAAGATAAAGCCCTTTTGTGAAGGAGCTCTAAGCGCTTGGAAATTAGGCCGTGTTTACATTTTTTTGTAGTGAGGGGATGTTTCACTGGCGAGACTTGGATGTCATTTCCCCAGCCCGCACGACGGGGGAGCTCGCGGCCATCTTTAAAGGGCCAGGTTATGAGGAATTCTTTCTTTTCAGGCAAGACGTGTATGTGACAGCGGTTCTTTCTTTCTTTTTTTTTTTTTTTACTTGTCTATAGAGGTGTGGCTTACATATGAACTTGGCACTAAGGAATTAGTTGAATTAGTATATCTTGTAAATACAATGATTGTTTAATGGACCTGTGTTCGCATCCATATATATATTTCTATGCGGGATAGGGAGAGATATGCCTGTAGTAGTAGATTCAAACTTGCTATTTGTGTGTGTACTCCCCAATTTGTATGGGGACCCCTTTTCAATGGCTTTATTTCTGCAAGACAATTCTGATCCTAGCATCATGTCCTTTTATTTGTAGGTCTATTGATGCTGTTCCATGTAGGGGAGATGTTCTTTTTTTGGGTTCAATGATCTACTTCTCCACGCCGAGTCATCGAGCTATTTCATGTTGTCTTTGGGAAATTACAGATGTAAGCCTTTAGGGCATTTACCTTTTGCACTACGAGTGCAATCTATTGTAAAGGAAAGTTGGATATGAACACAGAAACTTATGCTTTGTAAAATTATATATTATTATACTCTCGTCGCAAGAACCCAGTAAACGACTGTCTGCCAACTGCAGTTAGGCTGGTGCATTTATCTGGTAACAGGTAAGCAGGTAAGTTCGATTATGCATTGTTGTTTATGCCCTGTAGGGTATAATAGATGTAACTTGCATTCTGGAGATCATAGGTTCGAAACTCATCATCAACACCCCTTGTTTTCCCCTATTTTTACACCAGGCATATACGAGGGCTTTTATTATGGCCACGGCTCTTCTTCTCCAGTCCTCCTCTTTAAACAATAATCACCATCATCACCACCACTTGCCTTTTCCTATCTGATAGTTGTCGAAAACTTATACGATTATGTATTTATAAAAACCACATACAACCTACTTTTTAGATTTGACTATTATGTGTGTTTACTTGGCAGTAAATATATGTGAATCCCTCCTGGTTGATGTATGTGACAGCCCTCTGACGATCGGGACACGTAATTCTGATATGTATCTAGTCGAAGTGACCTATAATTCAATTGAAATTACCCCATGTATATAATAAAATATGTTGGTTGCCAAGAATTGTATTCAAGTTGACAGTTACCGGACTGTCCCTTTGTCAGTCTCTTGAAAAGCGAAAAATTTTAAGATCTATCTCCCCGTACATGTCAAATTAATTTCTGCGATTTAGCAGACTAACCTTTCTTCCCAGAATCGTCTCAACATGATAATACAAATTGCATGTTTCATGGTACATAACCTCTGATTGTGATTCACTCCTCTCATTTGAGGTTAAACAGTGTTCTCGGCAGTGTTTAAACATGACCGGTTGAACATCAGTTTTAGACAGTGTCTAAGTGATAAATAACGTCTCTGCAATGCGGCAGCCATACTTAGGCATTGTTTAACCATAGACATCGTCTAAACACCGTTTCTGCAATCAGCCCCAAATGTGTCACTAGAGATCTTTTACATGCCGACATGGTATGCCGAATGATCCACAGAAAAATAATTCAACGGAACTGATATAACAGAGAAGGGGAAAATATTACAAAGAAAAGAGCTCTTTATTGATTGACACAAAGTTGTTAGGAATAAGAGGTCAGTTTCTTTTTGACTTACAGCAGGAGCTTCCTCGATGATTTTCTGATGGCGGCGCTGTACACTGCAGTCACGTTCAAATAAATGAACACAATTACCATGCTGGTCTCCAAAGATCTGAACTTCCACATGTCGGGGTTCTTCTACAAACTTCTCCAGCAAGACTGCTTGGTCACCAAATGCCTTAAGGGATTCTCTCTGAGCAGACTCAAGCTGACTCTTAAATTCCCCAGCATTTCTTGCTATTCTCATGCCCTGCAAGCCACAAAGTCCAAAATTAGTTTTAAGAGAAGTAGAACATCTTTCTTTCTAACCACTCATCTAGATTACAAAACTTACAGAAACTTGTGGAACAGTAAACAAGGAAAAATGTTGGGAGAAAGAATATCCAACAGATAGCTGCCCCTGTTAGGGAATCTAACCAATCAGTTCACACAGAACAATTTTAAGATAATAATTATTTGTGTGCTTTGTTTTATTGCTACAATCAATCAAGTCAATCAATCACTACTGATCTGCATTTATGGCAGTCGCTCAGGTGGCAGATTCCCTATCTGTTGTTTTCCTAGCCTTTTCTTAAATGATTGCAAAAAAACTGGAAATTTATAGAACATCTCCCTTGGTAAGATATTCCAATCCCCAACTCCCCTTCTTATAAACAAATATTTTCCCCAATTTGTCCTCTTGAATTCCAACTTTATCTTCATACTGTGATCTTTCCTACTTTTAATAATGTTATTTGCTTTACATCCCACTAACTACTTTTTAAGGTCTTCGGAGACGCCGAGGTGCCGGAATTTAGTCCCGCAGGAGTTCTTTAACGTGCCAGTAAATCTACCGACACGGGGCTGTCGTATTTGAGCACCTTCAAATACCACCGGACTGAGCCAGGATCGAACCTGCCAAGTTGGGGTTAAAAGGCCAGCGCCTTAACCGCCTGAGCCACTCAGCCCGGCTTTCCTACTTTTAAAGACACCACTCAAACTTATTCCTCTACTAATGTCATTCCATGCCATCTCTCCACTGACAGCTCGAACATACCACTTATTGCAAGTTATGAATCTCATTTTTTGGTCCGTATTGAGTTTCAATATAATAATAAAATCTAATTTTTATTTTTAAAACATTCTCTACCTTTTCAATATATTTTCTTATTACTTTACAAATTTTACTTTATTGTTTGTAAGAATACTTTAACTTTAGAATTCCTTTAAACCATGTCCACCTTAAGATGTTAACAGAGCTATACAGATCTTTCTCTGTATAGTTCTGCAATATGCTGTGCACCCGATTTGTGTATCCCCTCCACTTCCTATTACTAACGGGAGGCTGGATGGCTTTGACCTGTGTTGGAGAAGCCATTTTGACAGTTTACTTTTGTCTTTTGTAACAGATAGACGTGCCATGTAGGCTCCGGTATTTTTCCAGGGTTTACCCTGGTTCCTACCCTTTTGGGTGGGAAGTCTTGTAAGTGACGTTTTATTTTTTACTTCTTCTACCTATTGATTGTGTTTGATACGTAAATTGACCTTGTGTCTTTAATAGTTCTGATCTTGGATTATCCACTCCGACCTCCTCTCGTTATTATTTGGGAGCAGATTTAATCATTAGTTCATTACTGACCCTTTTTCCTAAATCCCATTATTCTTCTGGTTTCTGGTTTTAATTAATTCTGGTTGTCAGTAATGTTGATTCAGTCCTTCTGTTATGGAGGCTATCAAACTTGTGTTTTTCCATTTGTAATTCTGTATCCATTGAATGTCAGTTAAGTCGTGTAGTATTATCTTTAATGGGACGTTTTGGGCCATTTTCCTAAATTCTATTGTTTAATCTTGGTTTTAATTACTGGTGGCCGATAACTTAAAAATGCCTATCTGTTCTCTATGTTAACCTTTTTAACATAATTCACCTTGTGGTGGTAACTTGTTAATCACTAATTGTCATTAATTATGTACTGAGAAAATTGAAATCATCACTTAAATTTTCTTTTTCAGATTAGAGACTTGAGTCTGATTGGACCGAGATCGGGTGAACGTCGCAGATTGATTTGACTTCAGTTTGGTCTTGTGGATTTGGTGGTGATATTTACTGATCTTACATTTATTTCACCACTTCATCAGATGATTTGTGGTGTCATTCGTTCTTATTCTCCTGCAATTTAATTAGTAATTTATTGAATTAAGCAGTTACTTCTGCTTGACTTGAGTTTGGTCTTGTGGATTTGATGGTGATATTTACTGATCTTACATTTATTTCACCACTTCATTGGGATGATTTGTGGTGTCATCCATTTGTTATTCTTCTGCATTCAATTAGAAATTCATTGAATTAAGCAGTTACTTCTGCTTGACTTGAGTTTGCTCTAGAAGACTTAAAGGTGATATCTAATGATCTCACATTTATTTTACCACTTCATTGGATGATTTGTGGTGTCATCCATTTCTTATTCTCCTGCAATTTAATTAGAAAACCTTTGGATTAAGGAGTGACTTCTTCGTGACTTGTCCTTGCTCTACCTTGCTCCACTTTCGGTTGTAAGCATTTCTCCTTATTCTTGTTGGTTTTTTTTTTTTTGTTTTTTTTGTTTTTTGTGGGGGGGTTTATCTAACGTTGCCCTCTGATTTTAATTCTATTAATTTTAAGTTCTCTACCTTAATTGATTTTGGAATTATCCCTATTTGAGTCCCTTGTACGGTGGGTTTTCATATGAATTATTATATGTGAGGGCATTTGCTTTTGATTTCCGCTCCCTGGTAACTTAAAATACCCTGTTCTTGTGTTAACACCGTACTAAGGTTTTGGTTTCGTTTTTCTCCGCTTAACCTTGTCAATTAATTTAATTGTTAAACTACCAGTTCTTTCTTCCTTGAGCTATTATTTCTAAATCATCCAATTATTTACTGATTTACTTATCGATTCCCTTGAGGACTTGTGTAATACTCATATACTGTTGTTATGAAATTCTACTATTTCTAAAACCCATGATAATGGTTCTGAACTAATCTCTAAAATTTACTATATTAATTCTTTTTTTTTTTAAAGGGTGGTCATTATTGCAATGATCCACTATAAGCCGCTCTCCACACATTTACCCCTTGAGGTAAGTTGCCTTGCTTCTTGCTTGAACTAATTTATTTCTGTTCCTTTTAATTTACTGCTTCGGGTGTAGTGACTCTCTGTTGCAATTTATTGTTTGTTTTTTCTGGGTGTCAATGTAGTCGCACAGTGTGTGTTAATTTTTATCTTGCCTGATCACTGTGCACTGTAATCCGTACTGTTATTGTATTATTTATTATCTGTCACCAGGCTCGTTATTGTGTATTTTTCTTAACTACCACTGTGCCATTCATATTTAATTTGCCCTTATATTATGGGCATCATCAGCCATGTTTCTACCTCAAAATTATGAAAATATAATCAGGATCCTGTTTATATTTGAACTTACATTACTCCTTAAATATAATGAAAGTAATTTAAAATGTGCTTTTGCATTACAATAGGTGTCCACATTTGACTAGTTAAAGATGGCTTATAGGATTATGTATATACATAGAATGAAATACTGAAATCTAATATAAAATTATTGGAATAACACCAAAATATTTTAAATTTTAAATTGTTCAACAACTTTGGCAGGTTTATGCACTTAGTCTTGTTGTCCACTGGTATATTGGTTCATATTTGAACACGTACCCTTAAAAATACAATTTTAATTCACATTGGATGTTCTCTAAGTTATTAATCTGGTTAAATGTCTATTAAATTTTGTTTACTATCATACTTAAATACCATTAACATTGTAAAATAAACTAATAACTAGGTTTGTGACTTATTAAAAGGTGTTGGCTTGTAGAATACAGCAGTTCTGTGTTTTTTTCTTATTCTTACAACTAAACAACAACAAACATCTAAATAACTCAACAACATCCATTTAATTTATTACATGTTTTTCAAATAAATTTAATAGGATATACCCATAAACATAGGACTGCTGTATTCTACAAGCCAACACCTTTTAATAAGTCACAACCTAGTTATTAGTTTATTTTACAATGTTAATGGTATTTAAGTATGATAGTAAACAAAATTTACTAGACATTTAACCAGATTAATAACTTAGAGAACATCCAACGTGAATTAAAATTGTATTTTAATAGTACGTGTTCAAAAATAAATCAATATACTAGTGAACAACAAGACTAAGTGCAAAGTTGTTGAACAATTTTAAATTTAAAATATTTTAGTGCTATTCCAATAATTTTATATTAAATTTCAGTATTTCACTCTCTCTCGCTCTCTCTCTCTCTCTCTCTCTCTCTCTATATATATATATATATATACATACACACATAATCCTATAAGCCATCTCTTTAACTAGTCAAATGTGGATACTTATTGTAACGCAAAAGCACATTTTAAATAACTTTCATTATATTTAAGGAGTAATGTAAGTTCAACTATAAACAGCATCCTGATTATATTTTCATGATTTTGAAGTAGAAACATGGCTGATGATGCCCATAATATAAGGCCAAACATGTCCCATTTATGAAATTAACAATAATGTAAAATTTATAATGTAATAAGAAAATATATATTGAAAAAGTGGAAAAAAAAATTAAAATAAAAATTAGATTTTAATAACATACCCCTTAGTCAAGCAGCTCATCTCCTTTCTCCCAAGTCTTCCCAGCCCAAACTTTGCAACAATTTTGTAACACTACTCTTTTGTCAGGAATCACCCAGAACAAATCGAGCTGATTTTCTTTGGATTTTTTCCAGTTCTTGAATCAAGTAATCCTAGTGAGGGTCCCATATACAGGAACCATCCTCAAGGTGGGGTCTTACCAGAGACTTATATGCGCTCTCCTTTACATCCTTACCACAACCCCTAAATATCCTCATAACCATGTGTACAGATCTGTACCCTTTATTTACAATCATATTTATGTGATTGCCCCAATGAAGATCTTTCCTTATATTAACACCTAGGTACTTACAATGATCCCCAAAAGGACCTTTCACCCCATCAATGCAGTAATTAAAACTGAGAGGACTTTTCCTATTTGTGAAACTCACAACCTGCCTTTTAACACCGTTTATCATCATACCATTGCCTACTGTCCGTCTCACAACATTATTGAGGTCATTTTGAAGTTGCTCACATTCTTGTAACTTATTTATTACTCTGTACAGAATAACATCATCTGCAAAAAGCCTTATCTCTGATTCCACTTCTTTACTCATAGCACTGATATATAAGAAAACATAAAGGTCCAATAATAGTCTCAAGGAATTCCCATCTTAATTATTACCGGGTCAGATAAAGCTTCGCCTACTCTAATTTTCTGAGTTCTATTTTCAGTCACTCTTTTGTCTAGTCCAATTGCACTCATTTTTGCCAGTAGTCTCCCACGATCCACCCTATCAAATGCCTTAGATAGGTCAACCGCGATACAGTCCACTTGACCTCCTGAATCCAGGATATCTGCTATATCTTGCTGGAATCCTACAAGTTGAGCTTCAGTGCTACTTTTCTAGCAAGCGGGTTATATGGTTATCTGTTGGATTTCCTGTCATTTACTTTATTGAAATTTTAAGCAATTTCACAGTCATGTCATGGAATACAAGTGATGTCTGATTATTGTAATCAAATTACAGTATATCTGTAAAGTGCCATGTATTTTGAGTAGTATAACATGTAAGTTATGTTTATGCATATTTGTACGTATATCTGTACTGTTCATATTGTATCAATGCTTGGACACAAAATAATAATTTATAAAAAGCTAGAATGTGCACTAATGATACATTTTATAGTTCATGCTGAGAGACAAGGTAGTGTTATATGATTATACTTTTCTCATTCCATACTAGTTTACATTTAATCAGTACTTAAATCCCACAGAACAACAACTAGTTCTGTATTCATTTCCCTCTACTGCAGAGCAAAGCAATATTCATACAAGAACTGTTTTAATTTGAATGTTTTAAATTTGAAATAATGAATAATTTGTATTTTTCTTGTGGTCCCTTGACATTCTTATACAACAAAATGTTAAAAAGTTGTGTTTAATTTGAATACTATATTCTTTAATTGAAAGTAAAAATACCATATTGGAACATACATATTTTCAAAAATTATGTTTAAGGATGACTGAACACTGTCTGGGTGAAAAAATAGGGCAGAATCATGCTGGTGCTGGAAATGGAACTGTAGTTGTTGCAAAGCTAAAAAAAGGTTGATGCTCTTGACCACCTGAGGATATGTTATGTTCCTTTAGTTTTTCTACATAGCATATTTTGAGTTCTGGTAACTGGGAAAATCTGCTTGTTAGGCCTAAACCCAAACTCCACATGGATTTAATATCTGTCATTAATTGCAGATGGATTAAGTGACAAAAGCTGGGCTTTGCTACAGACCAAAAACTGATAACAGAACTAACAGTGCTATTGTTTAGCATAAAGTGCTTGTGGTACAGTGTGCCACAACAGGATACCTGATCTTGTCTCCCTGAACAGCACTGAGACCAGGGAGCCTTTTGAATTCGAGATGGGACAGTACAGGGTGTGATTTTTTAAAAATCGAACTTGTGGTTAATTCAAATTTAATTTTGGGACCCTTCAGATTCAAATTAGCCAAATTCTACTGCAGTATGTAAGAGACACCAGATAAATTGTTTAAATAATAAACAAGATACAATATTTAAAAGATGCTATGAGGGTACTATCCAGAACATGTTTTAGAGGGATGAGTAATGCATAAGAATGGAAGGGGGAGAGGGGTGTCACGACATGAATACAATGACACATATACAGTAATTTTGCAAAGAATCTTGATGTTCATTATGTAGTGATCATAACACTTTTACAGAATTAAACCACCTTCACTACTGTCACTACTGTCTGACAATGGTAGATGAATTACCTCACAGGAGCGTTCTCAACTACTTTCTGCACAGTCATCCTGAAGTCAGCTGCATTTGGAAAAACCAAAAGTAAATTTAAATATATTTGGTATCCAATCTGTCAGTAACAGGTACAACAAACAAATTAAAACACAAAAAGATTTTTCCCTCCTTATTGTAGATCAACTTCTGTACGTATTTCCTTTTTTATTTAAGGAGAAATCTATTTGTATCTATCTATCTATCACATGGCTGTGCAAGAGCTTCTTGAAATATTTTGATGAACCTCATATTCAAATTTAAATTCTCCATACAAATACTCTATTTCATGAGGAAATACTACAGAATAAATATGGTTTAAAAATTCACTATCAAATATTTGTTCTGTGCGTACTTTTCATAGAATGAAGATGTATGAGCTTGCCAAACACATCAAAGTATATCCAATAATTTAGCTAGGACTTCCCTCCATCTATCAGCCATGGGAGCATAGCACTGCTGTAGTTTTAGCTTGGATGAATTTCTCTTTATTATTGATCCAACAAAGCAAATAAAAGATTTTGGAGCATCAAAAAGAATGAACGAAACAGGTAAAATTACAAATCCCACAAGAAACTTGTCCCATTTCTGCTTTATCAAACATACGATTTGAATTTGGGGTCATATCATCATCTTCATTTCCCGTTTCCAGCTTCCCGGGTCGGGTTGTGAATCAAGGACCTCCATCGCTGCCTATCTCTCCACCACTTTTCTCCTTTTTTTAAGTACATATTCTGGTTTTCCTCCCCTCTTCTCTATGCACTCCCACACTGAATCTGTCCATCTCTTTCGGGGTCTTCCTCGTTGTCCCTTTCCTGTTAACTTCTCTGAAAAAATATTTTCTGGCACTCTCTCTCTTCTCCCAATCTCATCATGTGCACATACCACTTTAGCTTTGTTGTTTCAAGATTCCTGTCTTTTTCCTTATCTCTTCATTTCTAATTCTATCCTTTCCGGTCTTGCCATCGATACCTCTTAGGAATTTCATCTCCGCTGCCCGTATTCTACTCTCCTCTCATTTTGTTGTAGTCCACGATCCAGCTGCTTAATTTAGTATGGGTTCACAGTAGGTTGAATATAATACTTTCGTACATTTCTTCGGGACATCTTGGTTCCACAAAATACCCCTTACACTCTTGGGGTACAGTGGTGAAAGACAGACATATAAAATCTGAGTTAGGGAAGGCCCTTAGTAAAGTTTCATCATCATTATCATCATCATCATCATCCTAAACCATCTCCAGTTTGCCAGGTGTGGTATATGAGCCTCCTCCATCTCATCCTGTCCTTTTACCATTCTTCCTCCACCAACTTATCCCAATCATGACCTCTCAGCAGTACATCGTTCTTAACTAAATCTATCCATTTCCTTCGTGGCCTTCCCACGGGTTGTCTTCCTTCTAATTTTCTGTCAAATTCCTTCCTTCCAGTTCTGTTTACTGGCATCCTCTTCATGTGACCAAACCACTTCAGTCTTGATATCTGAATCTTATTGAGAAGAGAATCATCTATTCCTACTACTTCTCTAATTTTCTCATTCCTAATCTTGTCTTTCCTGGTTTTCTGGATCATAGTGCGTAGGAATTTCATTTCAGCTGCATGAAGTTTAGAATTATCTCTATTGGTCAGTGTTGTGGTTTTGTGACTGTATGTAAGAATTGGTATATAATAGGATTTGTACAATGTCATTTTTGTTTTCATGGATATTTGCTTATCCCACATCAGATGTCTTACCTGGTGGTAAAATTGTGTTGCCTTATTGATTCGATTGTTCACCTCATGTTTTGCTAGGTTGTCATTTGATATAACGCTACCCAAGTATTTGAAAACTGGAATGCTGTCCAGTTGGGCTTCATTTAACATGACTATTGGTTCTGCTCCTTCCCCATACACTTTCATCACCACCGTCTTGGTCTTGCTGATTTTTAAAGCATATTTCTTAAACTCCTCATTCCAGCTTTGCATTCTCTCTCCCAATTCCTCTTCTGAGTCACTCCAGATTGCAACATCATCTGCAAATGTGAAGGCTTTGATATCTCCATGTTCTTTCCTTTTAACAGATTTCATTACTACATCCATTACAATAATAAATAGAAGTGGTGACAATGAGCTGCCCAGCTGCACTCCTCTCTTTGTTTCAAACCAGTCTGACAAACTACATCCTACTTGAATACAGCTTCTGTTCCCACTATACAAGATTTTCACTTTGTCTATGAGGCTGTCTCGCACTTGAAGTTCTTTCATGCATTGCCAAATTCTTTCCCTTGGTACACTGTTGTACGCTTTCTCAATGTCCAAAAATATTAGAAATAAAGGCTTGTTCTTCTCCCAGTATTTTTCCATTAGCATCCTAATTGCAAATATAAGGTCTGTAGTTGACCTTCCTGGTCTGAAATCATACTGCTCTTCTTCCAAAATTGGTTCAACAATATCTCTGATTCTGGTCTCTATTATTTTTTCCAATATTTTCAGGACATGAGACAGTAGTGTGATACCACGGTAATTAGTACATTTTTGTCGGCTTCCTTTCTTGAGCAGAGGTACAATGGTGACCAACATCCAGTCCTCAGGAATAGTATTTTCCTCCCATATCTTGTTGAGCAGTCTGTAGAGCCATTGGATTCCTGGAATTCCCACTGCTTTCAGCATATCTGCACTTACTTCATCTATGCCCACTGCCTTTCCTTTCTTCATGTTCTTGAGCGCATTTTCAACCTCAAGCCATGTAATTGGTGGTTCAGTTGAGTTCCTCGACTTGGCTCTCCTCTATCCGTTGTGATGTTTTCTGTATCTCCATTCAGCAGCTTTTCGAAATAGATCTTGAGTTCTTGTTTAATTTCTCCCTCTTCTTGTTCCAGAGTTCCATCATCATGTTCTATTACTTTTATGGTCTCTTGATCCCTTTGCTTGTTTTTCACTACTCTGTATAGCAATTTCATATTTCCTCTACTGTCCACTTCCAGTTTGTCTGCAAACTCATTCCATTTCTTCTCTTTTTCTTCCCTTACAATGTTCTTTACAGCAAGTTCCTTGTTCCTGTATACTCCTTGAAGTCTTTGTATTTCTTGTTCATTTTGTTCTTGTCCCTGTTTTTGTTTTTCCTTGTCCAGTGCCTTTTTTATTTGGTTTCTTTCTTTCACCGCTGTTTTCACTCTATCATTCCACCATGGTGTCTCCTTTTTTCTTTTGACAGAACTTGTAACTCCACATAGGTTTTTGGCTTCTCCCACAAAGGTGTCTTTGAAGGCCTTCCACTCTTCATTAACGCTGGTTACTTCACCCTTCGGCAAACTCTGTTGAATCCTTAGTTTGTATTCTTCCTTTATTTGGACTTCTTGCAACTTCCCAGTTTTAACCCTTGGTTTTTTCATAATAATTTTCTGCATTTCATTAGTCTTATGTTTGAAGTCTACTACCAACAATCTGTGGTCACTGTCCATGCTTACACTAGGGATGACCTTTACATATGTGATTACCCGCCACCATCTTTATTCGTGATTACATAGTCAATCAATGTTCTATACTGGCCATCCCAACTGTACCTTGTTATTCTGTGACTGTCTCTTTTTTTGAAGAATGTATTTTTGATTATAAGATCATTTCTTCTGCACAGATCTAATGGTTGTTCTCCTTCTGGGTTCCTTTGTCCAAATCCATGTGGACCAATGATGTTCTCATACCCAAGCCTGTCTACCCCAACTTGCGCATTTAGATCTCCAATAATAATAACATTTTCTTCTTCCAGGTCTTGCCGAAATTTCTCTTTGCCTTCCTCACTGCAGCCTGTCTGTGGGGCATACACTTGTATGACGGTGTACTTAGTGTTCTCCAGTTTCATGAACATTTTAATGATTCTATCACTTTTGAGGATAACTTCAGCTGTAGCATCAGTCCCTTCGTTAATTAAGAATCAACACCATTTTTCGCTACCTCCTCCTGTCCACTCCAGTATAATTTATATCCTCCACGAAATGTCTTACTTCCAATCCCTTTCCATTTGGTCTCACTTAATCCCAATATTGATATTTTTCTTCTATCCATCATGTCTAGGAGTTCTTCTACCTTTCCAGTTAATGATAGTATGTTCATAGTTCCAATTCGGTATTTGGGTCTCTTTTTTATTTGGGGTTTCCTTTCAGAACATTCTATATCATCAGCCTTACGGTCATCATACTTTACAATTGTCTGAGAGGACGTGTCAGTCCGGTCTATAATCTTCTTACATGTTATAATTCTCATGTTAGGTCCGTATTGAAATGTACGTAAATACAAAGTATGTTACAAGTGTTTATTTATATATCCACCTATTCAATACAAAGAGATCTTTTTAGAAATTAAATATTATTATAAAATGTTAAGGGACATCTTTTGCCCATATTAAGGGCATCATCAGCCTCAAATTCAAACCTGTATGGTGAAAAATCAGGATCCTGATTGCTCTTACAAGCCATAAAAAGAGGATATCATTATAGGTGTCAGTCTAAACATACAAAATATTAGAATGTCCTTGGCTAAAATTGCAGTATCAAGCTGCATGTCATAAGTTCACATGAATATAATTTCCAGAGTGCTGAAAAACTTGTTGGGGTAGGGCAGTAAACAGCTCAGTCTTTATAATGAAACAGAAATGTGCTTCCTTGAAGATGATAAGAAAAAGCAAAGCTGATACACTGTTACAGATGCCAATATCGTATGTTGTGATAAGACAACAGATCTCTTAAATGGCTGTTCAGCTGCCTATAGTCTATTTAACTGGCTGAAGGAGTGAAAGTCGAATGTGTTATGATAAGATAACAGTCTTCCTTACGTAATTATGGGAGCAAGGAAAAAGCATTTGGTTGTCTATAGATGTATTTATCTTATTTGAAGGACGAAAGTCAGAGGTTTATCGACGTTGATAGAGCTCTTTGGTGTGAAGTCTGTAACAAGAGGAGAGTGAATGCTTAGGAAGGTATTTTTGAAGAGAATGTGGGTTTAAAGAAAGGTAAAACATGGAAAATGTATAAAAACACTTACCCTCCTTATGCTCCGGAAATTATATTCATGTGAACTTATGACATGCAGCTTGATACTGCAATTTTAGCCAAGGACATTCTAATATTTTGTATGTTTAGACTGACACCTATAATGATATCCTCTTTTTATGGCTTGTAAGAGCAATCAGGATCCTGATTTTTCACCATACAGGTTTGAATTTGAGGCTGATGATGCCCTTAATATGGGCAAAACATGTCCCTTAACATTTTATAATAATATTTAATTTCTAAAAAGATCTCTTTGTATTGAATAGGTGGATATATAAATAAACACTTGTAACATACTTTGTATCTATAATCTTCTTTCCGAGGCTCTTTCTTATTGAAAGCGACTGTACTCAATACTCTCCTGCATTTTTTCTAATTACTATGAAGTTAAGGGTACCAATTAAGATGTTAAGATTGTTTGTTATGGTTTCTCTGATAACATATTTTACAACAGATAATTGCATAAGTAACAGAAGTATTTATTACCTTGCCTCCCCCACCACGAACTGCTTTTATCATGAGCGGAAATCCGATGCGCTCTGCCTCATGGTGCAACTTTTCTAAGGACTGGTCTTCTCCATGGTACCCCTCAATAATAGGTACACCTGCAGCAGCCATGATGGCTTTAGATGTGCTGAAACAGGGCTTTACTGAGACAAGTTTTCATATAAGTAACTGCTAGATCTTCCTAGTAATAATAAAGTTTTTTTAAACCACACACAGAGATATGTGAAACTGCTCCTCTAAAGGCCAGTCTCCACTGATGAACATTTAACACCAACATGTTAAATTGAACATGCCAGAATTGACATGTATGTTGTCATTGCATTTTCCAATTGACTTTGCATGTTAACTCAGAATGTTATGGTTAACACTTTTAACATGTTGGCGTGCTTTCCGCTCCATGTGGAAAACTTGTCAAGTCAATTCGTTGTTCGTGAGATGTCGGCAGAGCTTCGGCAACTTCCGTGCCGTTTCCATGCCAACAGATAGCTTAAACGATGTGCTTCATGTGAAAAAAATTAGGATTACAGTTACAAGCTACAAATACAGTATGCACACGTGTGTCGTTCTATCTGCATTATACTCAAACTTATAGTCAGAAATGGAGTGAAGCAAAGAGATCACTCTGGACTTAATTAATGATATAATAGAAAGACCTCCTTTGTGGAATGTCTAATCGAAGGAACACCGACATACAGCAAGGGAAGCCGACAGTTTTCAGGAACTCGAAATTATCTATAATTGCACCCGCGAGTGCACTGAAAAAACCTAGCCTCCCTCCGCTTCCAATACAGTCGAGAATTGCAAAAAGTTCAGAAAAGTCAGAAGTCGGGGATGGGAGCAGACGAAGTTTATACTGTGCCGAAATGCAGAGTTATCCCATGATGCAGGTGAGGCAGAAAAGCTGCTCGTAATTGTGCGTCCTTTATTATGATAGGAAGTATCTTTTCTCCAAAACTACATTAAAATCATGCTAAGGCATTCTCAGAAGGTTTTTAAATCTGAACCTGTCTTCTATTTTTAGCTCATTCAGAACGTCATCCACATTGTGCCTTTCATTGAGATATTGTCGTAGCCACATTCTCCTTTCCTTCCTTCTCAAGATCTTGTAAGAAGCAACAGTGGCAATAACAAGGGCCAGACCCTCTTCATCTGAGTCCAATGTCCTTGTTTGAAAACACAAGACACAAGGCATCTGAATGTATTACCACAAACTGATATGATGAACTACCTGTATATAAACAAAGGAAGTCAAGTTTATTTACTTTATGTCCCACTAACTATTATTATGGTTTTCGGGGACACGAAGGTGCCGGAATTTTGTCCCGCAGGAGTTCTTTTATGTGCCAGTAAATCTACTGGCACGAGGTGAAGTATATGAGCACCTTCAAATACCAGCGGACTGAGCCAGGATCGAACCTGCTAAGTTGGGGTCAGAAGGCCAGGGCCTCGCCCGTCTTGAGACACTCAGCCTGGCGAAGTAAAGTTTAACATGTTCATAAGTGTGGACACAATGTTAAATGAAACAGTATTTAACACTGAACAGTTAACATGTTAATGGTATCACCAGTTAACATTTAAAAGTTTTAACATTTAACATGTTGTTGTTTAATGTTAATCAGTGGAAACCAGCCTTAAGAGTTCCTTGGATACACATTGCCTAGTACTGGACAATAATATGGAGTGGGAATTTATACAGCTTTAATTCTGCAGAGGGGGAGAGACAGTCTACTGGGTATCAGAATATCTCTGGAGCCAGGCCATTCTTCCCTGCAGAGCTGAAGCAAGTATTGTTAGCGATGTGGGTCACTGGGGTCTGGAGCAAAGTTGCCATTCCACTTCATCCCAGAGGTGTTTGATAGGACTGAGTCTGGGACTCTGGGCTGGCCAGTCAATTTCTGGAACCTTACTGTCTACAAACACATCCTGCTTTATTGCAGAGAAACACACAGTTATCATCTCTGAACTAGTTCATACACAATTCTTTATGTCTTTATATCTTCTGCCTTTAACATGCTTCTGTAGAAAATACTGTATTTACGCAAATAATTCCTGCCACTGAATAATCCCCGTACCCTAACTTTAGGAAAGCTGATTTTGAAAAAAAATGCCAACATTGATGCAAATGAAACCCGCACCCCAATTTTGTGCCTCAATTTTTTTTAAAAAATATGCGGGTATTATTCGCGTAAATACGGTATTAAGTCTCTTTCATGAGAAACACCCTGCCCCACAAACCGTCACCACAACACTGCCAAATTTCACTGTAAGCACTGTACAGACTGGCATATACTATCTGCCTGGCATTCATTACACCTCAACCCTCCCTCTTGCTGCCACATGGTATAGCATAATTCATCACTTCAAAATGCATCTCCAGTTGTTCACAAACCAGTGGCAGCATGTTTTTGGCTCAGGGACACCTCTCTCCATGAACCACACAGTTCACCAGCAAATGCTAAGTGCCATGTATCTCCCAGTGCAGAGTCATGATGCTAACTGAACAATCAGTGGCACTACAGAATTCATACGCGATGGTTTCATACAATTTTTTAACATTAAAATCTTTCTTTAAGAGAAATTATTTTTAACTGGTCCACCTTTTCAACACACTATCCACTATCGACTATCCACTTAATTATAAATAGAAATTATAATCATATTTTAAAAGTTGCACTGATGGCAAAAGTACAAAATAAAAGTAATTTGGCTGAATTACAATAGCTGAGTCATATTTTACTCAAATACAATTACTAATTACAGTACTTCTTCAATAAGTAAGCAATAAAATACAATTACAATTACTTCACAGAATGCAAGTCTTTTAGGAAATCACTGACTGTTTTTTTTTTTTTTTCAGATGGGGCTGGGATAATACTAAAGTTTGCAAGGAAAAAGACATTATTTCATTTTGTACTTTTTTAGAATATAGACATTAAGTGGCTACCATCAGCACAGTTTCTATGTCATATTCGTATTTTCATTATTTTCAGGTCCAAGTAATTCAAAATATTTATTCAAATAGTGGAATGGAAATTCCATAATCCCTTCATCATTACATGTTTATTCCAGTTCCATTCAGAATTATCTAAATCTCACCCAGTAACTACAACAAGCTGTGAGTAAATGAACCAGTGCGCACTGTATAGTTAGGTTTATGCCTTTGGTGTGACGCTTGTGAGTGCTGGGGCCCGTAAGTTGCCTAACACTTGATGTGATGTACGTATATCGATTACTAGAAAGTAACAATTAAGGAGTAAATTATGTGTAAAAGTTACCTTTTGTGAAAAATAAATGATTACAAGCAAAAATTACTAAAAAATAATCATTACAAGTAATTTTATTACATTTATACTCAAGTACTTCCCAACTATGATAAGTAGTACATGTTTCGACCCATGTTGGTTCATCCTCAGCTACTGAATATTGTGGTAGACATCTTTAAATATTGGGTGGTTCACCAGCCCCTTGTGATTAAGTTTTACACATTCCACCGCTTTTACTACAATTCTGAAATACATCGGTCCCTCTCCCTAAACCGAGGTACAATAACAAGATGTGTGGTTATGGGCTAAAAACCAGCAGGAATTGTGAGCACCACTATTAATTCATTGTGAGTATCCCAAATGAGCCTGTAAAACGAGCACAGATACCAAGAATATGTATCTTCCAACAGGAGGTGTACACACAGACTAAGAACAAGTATTGTATAAAATGGAAACTGTGCACTGTATGTCAAGCCTCGCAATAGCTCACTTGGCAGGGGCGCGGTGGGAGTTATGATAGGTTTGAATCCCATGCATGTTTTTTTTTTTTTTTTTTTTAACAGCCACTTGACTGGGATGTGACAAGGTTGCATACTTAATAGTTTCCACAGACTGATTTGTTTACATGGCCCTGAAAAGGGCCATTGGTATGGTGTTATATGGTATGGAGTGGCTTGGAAGAGGCTACGAAACATGTGACAGGATTTCAGTTACCTATGTCTTTTAACGCAGCACCTGCTCGAACAGACAACCCCCCGTGTTCGATACAGACCTGTGCGTGATGTTGTAAGGACATCTGGCACATTGCAAAATCTCCAGCGCAACAGATCGGCATGCCTCAATGATGAACTGTCTAAGGTGACCAGGACTGCTTGGTACCTCTGCGAACACCAGTTGTTTCACATTCTCCCACAGAAAAAAATGTATGGACATAAGATCAGGCGATCTGATGGGCCAGCGGACCCCTTCCTATCCACTTATCAGGATTCATCACATGGAGATGGTTCTGGACAGGCACCGCCTTGTGCAGTGAAGCTCCATGATGCTCAAACCACATCCTGCAGTGGTCAAGGAGAGGCACACATTCCAAGAATGGTGGTATGTCATCTCGGAGAAACTGCAGATAGCGCTTTCCCACCAGTGGTCCCTCAAAAAAATGGGGACCAATGAGGTGATTATGCACGATGCCACACCATACATTCACGCCTCAATGTACCTGAAAATCTGCCTGTCATACCCAATGGGGATTAACCACATTCCAGTAATGCATATTGTGTTGATTAACGGTTCCATTGTTGTGTAATCGTGCTTTGTCCGTAAATAAGATTGTCGCTAAAAAGGTAGGATTGGTGTCCACATGCTTGTAGGGTCCACTGACAAAACACCACCCATGCTTCTAAATCATGACCATGGAGATCATGGTGTAAGTGCAGATGGTATGGTTGAAACCGCTGGGTATGCAATATGCGCATAACAGATGCCCGGCTGATATCTGTCTCCTGTGCAACTGCCCGTGTGCCAGTGTAAGGTTTATGTGGCCAGTGTCCAACACAACCTCTTCATTGTGAGCAGACCTCATGGGATGATCTGTAACAGACCATGTCCTTCCCAGGGATGCAGTAGCCTGCAAATGCATTTCCACACTCCAAAATATTATGCCTGTCAGTTGCATCTATCTGGATAGCGTTCTTGATACAGGCGTTGTGCAGGGTATGCATTATTTTAGTTTCTCCAGTGATGAGTAACACATCCACATACTCATCATCAGAATACATGATGAGGCAGTGAATAAGCTTTGTGCTGTGTTGTGTTTTGTGTTGTGACTTGCCTCAAGGAGGGGAGTCCGCGCAGCTACATACCTACCTGCCATTTCATATTGCTATCATTTCGCTAGGGCAGACTTGGCCCTACCTGTGGTCTATGAAGCTTGGAACATGTACGACATAGCTAATTGTTTGCCTGTGTCCTAGCCACAGACCCTCACCTCCTCATTTTCGTCTAACTCAGCTCAGTGCCACAATACATACGGCCCAATACACAAATCAGTCCGCGGAAGCTGTCAAGTATGTAACCTTACCATATCCAAGGCAATTGGCAGCAAAATAAATAAAAAATACTTGTGTGGGATTTGAATCTTCGAGCACCAGTCACTATCACAACACCAGTGCCAAGTGAGCTATTGTGAGGCTCGACATGCAGCACCCAATTTCCAGCCTACACAATATCTACTCCTGGTCTGAGAGTGCACCTCCTGTTGTAAGGTACGTGTTCTTCAGATCTGTGCTCATTTTACAGGTTTATTTAAGGCACCCATAATGAATTAATAGTGGCCCTCACGATTCCAGCCATCTTCTAGCCCGTAAACACACATCTTGTCATATTACTGGTGAACCACCCGGTATAAAATCTTTAAAATAAATGGTCACACAAGACATAATAAAATTTGTCACTTGTGAAAGTATCAAAAGATGTCATGCAACTTTTGCATACTACCTTCTTCAAGGCTCAACGGTCCCTGTTGGTCAACACACAAGATCTATCCGGGCATGTTTTGATGTGGTTATGTTTTCCCATTTCCACTTCACAGTCATGTCCCCAACAGTTGACCTGGGTAATGTGAAAAGAATGAAAATGGCCCCGACTGATTACTTACTGATGTGGCATCCAATAACCATTCCAAAATTGAAGTCACTAATATCCCTTGCCTCACCCATTCTGCAGGTATCTCGTAGCACTCAACATCAAACATTCAGCCACTTTTTATATCAGCAGCAGCAGTCGTAGTGACATCTAGACCAGGGGTTTCCAATTTGTAAGGGCTTGAGGGCCACACTGGAAACCTTAGGCATGATCCTGGGCCTCATTGTAATAATAGGCCATTTTCGAAAAAATCCGCAAATGGAACAGAGTTACCAGTATGAAATAAATGAAGGTTTAATAATTTTAATTGCTTAAAACAATATTTTAAAATTGCATAAAAGAGTGAAATTAACCTCTTAGTATAAAAGTCAGAGTATACTCAGGATTTTATATATTTATATAAAATAAAAACCTGAGTATACACGGGAATGTCGCTCACCGATCAGTAACTAATTTAAAGGCCCGAATATTCTCGTTTCTTGTTGTTTTTCAGTATTTCCGCCAGATATTTATAAAATTATTACTTCAGGTTCCTATTTTTGCCAAAAGATGTCTCTGACTCAACCGTAGTGGACATCGGTGACTCGGGCAGCTTGTTTTTGCAGCTTTTCCATATTTATTGCTATCTCAGTATACTTCGTCTGTCAGGTGAAAATGGAGAGTGAAGAAGAGTTTGACATTGAGTCATTGTGCACAATGCTAAAGGGAAGAAGGCACAAAGGGAATCCAGGTACATGTGTAAAGGGTGCGATGTAGCATTGTGATGATCCTTGTTTTAGGGCATTTCACATAGCCACAAACATATGAACAATGTCTTTCTTATACAGTATTGAGTGTCATATTATCTGTTTAGTGCTGTGTTATTTATTTTACATGCAAGTTAAAAAGAACCCATAAAAATATCACGAGTATACTCAGGATTTTTAAAACAGGAACTTTTCAGCGGCTTATATTTCATTGCAAGTGATAAAAAATCATTGTTGTCCGTATTGAAGATACTGAATGTAGGAGGTTGCTAGGAGGTTGCTAGGAGAAGGCAACAAGGAACTTGAAATGGTGCCCTAAGATGTAAACGGGCAACCTGTTACGCGTCATTCCATTTTCTCTGTGTCTCCTGATGAAAAAAGGCAAGGTTCCTTTTGAAACGCGTTGCGTGTGTTTTTATAATTAATTACACGGCATAAGCCCAAAAATATACCTCATGAATAGTTACACGGGCCGTGAAAGTCTAAATGATAATATTAATAAAATTTACTTTCACTGTCACCGCTTTTCAATAAAGAGTCCATTTTAACAATTAAAAATTAGGTAAAAAAGAATCACAATTTTGTAAATAATTGTTGTTATACCCAGGACAATTGAATTTGGAAGAACACTACCAAACAATGTCAGTTCATTTGAATTAATATTTGACAAATGACAAAAAGGAAAAAAGGAATACCTAAATACAAACTGAAATTAATAATGTAGTGAAAACAAAACTTTAAAAAGAACATTTAGTGGAAGAAGTGTGAAAGGAACAATGATAGACAGTTGCAAGAGCCTAAAATCCCAGCAGTGTACTTCCCAGAAAATTTATTCCAGTATGTAGCACTGTGTACCAGCCAGTACTACCAATGACAGAAGAACGAAGAATTGAAACCACTTCTTACACCAATGACAATCAAAGATTTCTTGGTATTCATTGCATGCTACATTATATAAAATGTCCACAGTATGGTTGGCATGAAGTTCAAGATTTGGTATGGATCCCACAGCCATTTTTATAATGGTTAAGACCTAGCATTGGCATTTGTGAATGGCTCATTTGCTGCCCAAGTTTGAATTTTTAAAAAAATCAAAAACAATGTATTCAGACCAAGTGAATACAGGAAATAATATCAAAGAATGAATTATTTCTGTCTTGGGTCTATATAGGGTATAAAAAGTAATACATTTCTGAATGAGCTATGAAATAATTTTTGTAAATTATCTTTACATTTCTTTAAATATATTTTTTTCAAAGCCTTTGCGGGCCGCAAAATGTGACTTTGCAGGCCACCATTTGTAAACCTCTGATCTAGACTATAGTTCAGGTGTACTGGGGGATGTCTGAAATAGTATACACACATAAACATTTACCTTTTAATTCCCATATCCCGAATGGCAGAGGCTGGAGGTCCAATAAAGATCACACCTGACTTCTGGCACTCCTCAGCAAATTCTGCATTTTCAGACAGAAAGCCGTATCCAGGATGAATTGCTTGGCAGCCTGCAAGACCAGCTACCTTCAAGATTTTCTCCTGACATAGGTAACTGTCTTGAGAAGCTGCTGGTCCAATGTGATATGCTTCATCTGCCTAGCAACAAGAAGAAGTCTTTAATGGAATCTATTATACTGTATAGCGATAAACAGTATGGTCCAGGGAAAGGGGTTACCATTTATAGCAACAAAACAGAAGGACATTTCTAATGGAAGAGAATAAGTATTCTTCACATACAGTGGAGAATTTAAGTAATTAACAATGAGAAAATGTGATACAAATAAAATAATGTTATTGGCTTTACATCCCACTATCATTATGGTCTTCGGAGACACCGAGGTGCTGGAATTTAGTCCAGCAGGAATTTTTTTACATGGCAGTAAATCTACCAACACAAGACTGACATACAAGGGTAATCCCAAAAATAAGGTCTCCTATTTTTTTTATAAATACAGAACTCTGTTCGTGTGGCTGTTAGTCACAATATTGTGAAGAGGCACTCAGTCTTGGCTTGGCAGCCGTTGAGAATGGAGCTCCCGTTGGATGTTACCGCCAAGTGTGAAGTGCACACAGTCATTCAGTTTTGGAACGCAAAAGGTACTGAACCGATTGAAATCCATCGCCAATTGAGGAAGTGTATGGGGAGTCATGCTTGGATGTCAAAAATGTTCTTAAGTGGTGTAGAGAGTCTGCAGCCGTTCGGACTGAAATTCACGAGGAATAAAGGAGCGGGAGACCGTCAATTTCCGTCAAGACAGTTGTGAAGGTTGAGCAAATCATGTGTGAAGATCGGCGAATCAACCTGGATGATCTCTGCCCTTTGGTTCCTCAGGTTTCCCGAAGGGCCGCTCACAGAATTTTAATGGAAAAGAAGAAATACCAGAAGGTATGCGAAAGATGGGTGCCACGCATGCTGACTGAAAACCACATGCGACAACGAGTTGATTCTTCCTGTGCATTTCTTCAACACTTTGCAGCCGAACAGGACAACTTTTTGGGCTCAATTGTCACGGGTGACGAAACCTGGGTGTTCCACTTTACACCTGAGACCAAACAACAATCACGCCAGTGGCGGCATCCCTCTTTTGCCAAAGCCGTGGAAATGCAAGCAAACACAGCCTGCCGGTAAAGTCATGACAACTGTGTTTTGGGATCAGAAAGGGGTATCGTTGGTCGACTTTATGCCCGCTGGGACAACAATTATCACTGACAAGTACTGTGAGACCCTGAAAAAACTCAGATGGGCAATTTTGAACCGGAGAAGAGGAATGTTGAGCAAGGGCATAAACATTCTCCATGACGACGCTCGCCCGCACATTGTCTGGCAAACCATTACTCTCCTGCGACAGTTTCAGTGGAACATCATCATCCACCCACCCGATAATCCCGACGTGGCGCCCAGTGACTATCACTTGTTCCCTAAGTTGAAAGAACATTTGGCTGGAAAGTGATTCAGCACCGACGATGAGGTGAAAGATGAGGTTCACAACTTCCTGAACAGCATGGCGGCGATCTGGTATGAAATGGGTATACAAAAACTGTCGCAGCGTCTACAAAAATGCATCGACCGAAATGGTGATTATGTAGAAAAATAGCTAAATATTCAAGCTGTAAAATGATGTAAACTATTGTAGAAATAAACAGGTCTATGTATTTATAAAAAATAGGAGACCTTACTTTTGGGATTACCTTCATATTTGAGCATCTTCAAATACCACCGGTCTGAGCCAGGATCGAACCTGCCAAGTTAGGGTCGGAAGGCCAATGCCTCAACCGCCTGAGCCACTCAGCCCAGCATGATACAAATACAAATTCCTTATTTCTTGCCCAATATTTATGATTCTTTGGCCTCTTCCCTACCGAATTCAATTCATGTACTCTTTGTCTCCTCTTTCTGTTGCTCCTTCTAAGGCAAAAGTTCCGTTACCGCAGCACTTTTCAGGCGTTGACATCTACGCGTGATTGCACTGCCATTTGGTTTTTTCCTCACTGACTTCTCTGTGGACGTAATCAAGCGGTGTACAAGGCTGCCAACGTTTGAACTTACGAACTTGTGACGGCTAGTGACAAAGCCAGTGGTCTGGATTAATTAGATCTGACTAGTGACAAAACCACTGGTCTGGACTGGTTAGGTCTGGCTAGTGACCAAACCATTGGTCTGGATTTGTTAGGTTAGGTTAGTGACCAAATCATTGGTCTGGACTGGTTAGGTCTGGCTAGTGACCAAACCATTGGTCTGAATTGGTTAGGTTAGGTTAGGTTAGTGACCAAGCCATTGGTCTGGATTGGTTAGGTTAGGTTAGTGACCAAACCATTGGTCTGGACTGGTTAGGTCCGGCTAGTGACCAAACCACCGGTCTGGATTGGTTAGGTTAGTGACAAAACCATTGGACTGGGATCAAGCAAAGGAGATCTGGGGGCTTGCCCCCAGGTTAGGGCCACGAAACAGCTGTTAGGCCTCTAGCATTCCGTATGGTGAGAGCGGCGGATTCAGAAAGCTGAAGTAGTATAGCATGCCTGCTAGTCACAAAGCTATTGGTCTGTATTGTACACTGTTTTGTTACAGATTGAATTTAGTTCAATCAAATCAATCACTACTGATCTGCATTTAGGGCAATCGCCCAGGTGGCAGATTCACTATCTGTTGTTTTCCTAGCCTTTTAAATGATTGCGTTTTTATTGTGCGTGTGTTGGTAACGGAATGCATTTCACTTGACTGCTGGGAATGATGTTGTATCCAATTGTATCTCAGCCAATGGAAATGCTACGAAGCAACGAACAATGCATACATACATACATACATACATACATACATACATACATACATACATACATACATAACATATATACATACATACACCATCATTATAGACTGTTATGGCTTTCAGCGTTCAGTCTGCAAGCCTCTGTGAATTTGCTAAACGTCACCACAATCCTCTATTTGCAACTAGTGCTATGGCCTCTTTAGTTCTATACCTCTTATCTTTAAATCATTAGAAACTGAATCTAACCATCGTCATCTTGGTCTCCCTCTACTTATCTTACCCTCCATAACAGAGTCCATTATTCTCCTACATAACCTATCTTCCTCCATTCGCCTCACATGACCCCACTACCGAAGCAGGTTTATGCATAAACAGCTTCATCCATCGAGTTCATTCCTAACTTAACCTTTTAACTACTCCTTCGGAGTACCCTTCTGCCATTATTCCCACCTGTTTGTGCCAGCAATCATTCTCGCTACTTTCATGTCTGTTACTTCTAACTTATGAATAAGATATCCTGACCCCACCCAGCTTTTGCTCCCGTAAAGCAAAGTTGGTCTGAAAACAGATCAATGTAAAGATAGTTTCGTCTGGGAGCTGACTTCCTTCTTACAGAATACTGTTGATCACAACTGTGAGCTCACTGCATTAGCTTTACTACACCTTGTACCATCCTGGGAGAACACACATCCTAAATATTTGAAATTATCTAGCTGTTGCAGTTTTGTATCACCAATCTGACATTCAATTCTGTTGAATTTTTTTACCTACTGATATCAATTTAGTCTTCGAAAGGCTAATTTTCATACCATACTCATTGCACCTATTTTCAAGTTCCAAGATATTAGATTGCAGGCTTTTGGCAGAATCTGTCATTAAGACCAAATCGTCACCATAGGCCAGGCTGCTTACTACTTTTCCACCTAACTGAATCCCTCCCTGCCACTTTATACCTTTCAGCATCCATGTAAACTACGAACAACAAAGGTAAAAAATTATAGCCTTGCCTAACCCCGGTAAGTACCCTGAAAAATGAACTCATTCTACCATCAATTCTCACTGCAGCCTGATTGTCAACATAAATGCCTTTTCTTGATTTTAATAATCTAGCATTAATCCCATAGTCCCCCAGTATGGTGAACATCATTTCACGCGGTACCCTGACATATGCTTTCCCTAGATCTACAAAACATAAACACAACTGTCTACTGTATTCCTTTTGTAGCATTTTTCAATTACCTGGCGCATACTGAAAATCTGATCCTGACAGCCCCTCTGTGGTCTGAAACCATACTGGTTTTCATCCAACTTCCTCTCAACCACTGATCGCACCCTCCCTTCCAAGATGCCAGTGAATACTTTGCCTGGTCTACTAATCAATGAGATACCTCAATAGTTGTTGCAATCCTTCCTGTTTCCTTACGTATAGGCAGGTGCAGTTACTACTTTTGTCCAATCTGAAGGTACCTTACCAACACTCAGGCTAATCTTATTACTCTATGAAGCCATTTCATCCCACCTTCCCACTATACTTCACCATTTCAGGTCTAATTTTACCTATTCCTGCTGCTTTATGACAATGGAGTTTATTTACCAACCTCTCCACTTCCTCAGGCATAATTTCACCAACATTATTTTCCTCCTCCCTATGAGCTCGGTTGTTTGCGACACCACCATGAAGATTTCCTTTTATGTTGAGAAGATTTTCAAAATATTCCCTCCACCTGTCCAGTGATTCCCTGGGATCTATTCTGAGATCACCTGAATTACTCAAAGCACTGTTCATTTCCTTTTTCTCTCCCTTCCTAAGATTCTTTATTACTGTCCAGAGAAGTTTCCCTGCTGCTTGACCTAGCCTTTCCATGACTTCTTTTTGGATTCAACAACTATTTGTTTCGCTCTGTTTCTTTCATCTACGTACAATTCCCTGTCTGCATCAGCCCTTGTTTGCAGCCATTTCTGATAAGCCTCCTTTTTTCGTTTACAAGCTGCTCTCACTTCATCGTTCCACCAATGTTGGCCTTTTCCCAACTTGACACACAGTTGTTCCTAGGCATTCCCTTGCTGTTTCAACTACAGCATCCCTGTATGCCACCCGTTTTCTTCCTATATCCAGAACCTGCTTACTGTCCACTGTTCGGAACTCCTCACTAATCATATCCGTGTATTTCTGTCTAATTTCCTCGTCGTGGAGATTTTCTACCCTTATTCATTTGCAGACAGATTTCACTTTCTCTATCCTAGGCCTAGAGATACTTAGTTCACTGCAGATCAGATAATGGTTTGTATCATCAAAAAATCCCCAAAAAACATGCACATTCCTTACAGATTTCCTGAAAAGTCGGTTAAGACATAGTCTATTATGGATCTGGTACCCCTACCCTACCAGGTGTAGCAGTGGATAGCCTTATGCTTGAAGAATGTATTCGTAACTGCTAAACCCATACAAGCACAAAAGTCCAGCAAATGCTTCCCATTCGTATTAGCTTCCATATTTTCCCCACATTTACCAATCCCCCTTTCATATCCTCCAGTTCTATTTCCAACTCTCGCATTGAAATCGCCCATTAGCACTATTCTATCCCTGCTGTTCACCCTGACTACGATGTAACTCAATGCTTCATAAAACTTGTCAACTTCATTCTCTTCTGCAACCTCACATGGTGAATACACTGAAACAATTCTCATCCTACCCCATACTCTGCCCTTCCCTTTTTAACATCCGTCAAGTACACTATAATCTCCTATCTCTTCCTCTTTATCTCCCCTTACCCGAATATTACTTACTCCTGGCACATCCAGATGCATCCTCTTCGCTTATTAAGCCAGTTCTACTTTCTTTCACCCATAAGCCTCATTAATATTGATAGCTCCCTATCGAATTCCATTTTGTTCGCCAAGTTGTTTCCAAGGAGTCCCTCGCCTGTCGAATGGGAGTGGGACTCCATTACTCCCAAGCAACTGAAATGAGACTCATTAGATCCATGAACCAAACCACCAGAAAGGACAAGATCAGAAATGAACTGAATAGGAGAGTAGCTGGTGTCGAGGTTCCTATTACCAGTGTCATAAAGAAATGCAGACTTCAGTAGTATGGGCACATAATGAGAATGAACAGTGAAAGACCTGCCATAAAATATTTTGACCTTAATCTCATTAGGAAGAAGAACACAGGGAAAACATAGAAAACACTGGATAGAGACTGTACGATCAGATGTGGAGGAGAGAGGACACAAATGGGAGGATGTACTGGAACAGAAGATGTATGAAGACAGAGGGAGATGGCGAGCATTTGTACACCACACCCGGGAAATTGGAGTTGGGAGATGATGATGATGATGATGATGATGATGATGACCACACCACTCAATGGTCCAGGAAGGTATCCTGGTGAATTAATACAAAAATTCAAGAGCTTCCCAAAAATTTGGGACGTTCACAGCAGTGAATTCAAAGACAGAATTAAGACACCCATTGCTTTCAGTACCAATGCAGAGGACCGAAGGAAATACTGAGAGAATGGCACAACCCAAAAACACAGTTTTCCCAGGAAGTGAAAAAACTTGTTAAAATAAAATGTGGCTCCTCAGAGATACCAGCCGAGTCTCGGTGGCCGTATTTTTCAGGTATGAAATTCACAGAGAATAGCATAGCAATGATTTTGGACATAGTATGTTCCTTCAAAGGTAAGATATTAATGAATTATTATTATTAAAAATGTGCCCACATGTTACGAATGTAAAGTTGCCAAAGCATAGAAAGTTTAAATAGTTGAATTAGAAAATGAATAATATTTTCTAGCAGTGTTTTACTGAACATGTATGTATCTCTTTGGCGTTTATCATGGGTATAAAGTGATCGGGCCTGTTAATTAAATTATTATTATTATTATTATTATTATTATTATTATTATTATTATTATTATTATTATTATTATTATTATTATTATTTTGTGCATCTGTGAGCGGAGGTTGTGGATTCTTTGCTTCCATTACAGAATATGTATTACCATAGTTGATATAGATGTTGATTCCCACAGGGAATATGAAATATTTGTCCTGTATGAGTAAATTTATAATACCAATTTAATGGTCCGTTATTAGATATTATAAATTTTCCAGCTAACTCATTCTTGGTTGCCTGCGTTTTGCCCCTATGTGCTAAGTTGGGCTCATCAGTTGGTACTTAGCACACCCACCAAGACGCATAGCTAGTGCATACTGATTGGTATTATAAATTTACTCATTCAGGACAAATATTTCATATTCCCTGTGGGAATCAACATCTATATCATCTGATGGCCAGGCAGGCATCAATTTTTGGAAATGAGACAAAGTCTCTCATAGTGCACTGGCACTGCTGGTGGCTTCAAGTGGCCTATGCAGTGGCCTCCACGGTAAACCCACCCTAAAATACCTCGGCATCCTCTTTGACCAACACCTAACCTTTCGTCCCCACTTCCAAGATCTCAAATCCAAGACAGCCAATCGTGCCCGACTGGTGCGGCGCCTAGCCGGCACACAGTGGGGTCTCCAATCCTCCCTCCTCCTTCACACATACAAATCCTTTGTCCAACCACCCATAACCTATGGACTCACCACCTAGGCAGCCATAGCCAAATCCAACCCTAACCTCTATCACCCCCTCCTTTCCATAGAACGACGCATCGTATGGCACGCCCTCCGGCTCCCATTCCACTATCCCACCTTGGACCTACACGACATCTTTCCCTTCCCCAATCTGGACTCCTATGTCCTCAACCAATTTCAGCGCACCTATCAACAAGCTCCTGACCGGGATCACCCCTTCCTAAACCACCTACTCAACGGCCCACCTCCCCCTTCCCCACACTTCATCCAGACACCTTACAACCTTTACCGATCCCTACCCCCACCCTGAGGCGATGCCTCCAAGAGAACTGCGACGGCAACCACCACTCCCCAACACCCACCCCACGCCCAATACCCCACCTGCACCCCTAACACCCCAATCAGCCTATAAATCATATCGTAATGGCAATTCAATATCACGGTGAGCCCTCGTCGATGCCCTCCCCACTCCCTAACTGACTAAATAAAGATGTCGACTGTACACACCTTATGTATATAAGAACAACTATCTAACTGGAACATACTGTAAATAATCCAATTAACATTATTATTGTCATCTTTTCTCTTCTACATCATTTACTGTAAAACTTCAGTCAGCTCACATGATTGTATTTACTGTATATATGTCAATTATAACTATCTTGTTGGTGCAATATTGTAAATAGTCCAAATACAACATTTATCCTAACTTTTATTGTAAAACCCCTTTCATCCCATCTCATTGTATATACTGTTTTCACATAAATATAACTCTATAATTGGTATCACATTGTAAATAGTCCCATTACAACATGGGCTCTACTCATATAATTTAAATCCCTATTACCCCTTCTCATTGTACATACAGTATTTATGTAAGTATAACTATCAAGTTGGTGTCATATTTTAACCAGCCCATATTCAACATCTGTGCTACATATATGTGAAAACTCTTAGCTCACATCATTGTATATACCATTACTCGAATTCACCAGTTGCAATCTTAATTTGTAAATAGTAAATGAAACGTTGTAAAAGTCTGATAAAATTGTAAAAGACCCAAGTTGTAAATAAAGCACACAGCCAGAGGAAAATTCCCCCACCTCCTCCACCATGCCAAATCATCACCCTAGCCCATCCTCCTACTCCATCAAACCCACAACCCCGCCGAATCTCCTGGCCAGAGAGAAGGCGTTACCTTCTAGGTGGCCCGCCCCTCCCCCTCATGGAGGGGAATGAAAACTTTTCATGATGCCTCCACAGTATGCACTAGCGATGCGTCTTAGTGGGTGTGCTAAGTACCAACTGATGAGCCCAACTTAGCACATAGGGGCGAAATGCAGGCAACCAAGAATGAGTTACCTGGAAAATTTATAATGTCCAATAACAGACCATTAAATTGGTATTATAAATTTACTCATTCAGGACAAATATTTCATATTCCCTGTGGGAATCAACATCTATATCATCTGATGGCCAGGCAGGCATCAATTTTTGGAAATGAGACGAAGTCTCTCATAGTGCACTGGCACTGCTGGTGGTTTCAAGTGGGCTATGCAGTGGCCTCCACGGTATGCACTAGCCATGCGTCTTGGTGGGTGTGCTAAGTACCAACTGATGAGCCCAACTTAGCACATAGGGGTGAAACGCAGGCAACCAAGAATGAGTTAGCTGGAAAATTTATAATGTCCAATAACAGACCATTAAATTGGTATTATAAATTTACTCATTCAGGACAAATATTTCACATTCCCTGTGGGAATCAACATATATATCATCTGATGGCCAGGCAGGCATCAATTTTTGGAAATGAGTCAAAGTCTCTCATAGTGCATTGGCACTGCTGGTGGCTTCAAGTGGCCTATGCAGTGGCCTCCACGGTATGCACTAGCCATGCGTCTTGGTGGGTGTGCTAAGTACCAACTGATGAGCCCAACTTAGCACATAGGGGTGAAATGCAGGCAACCAAGAATGAGTTAGCTGGAAAGTTTATAATGTCCAATAACGGACCATTAAATTGGTATTACCAAGATTTCAATGTACTCTGTATTGAGTTTCGGATTGTGATTTTATGAAATTTTACACCTGTCTTATTTAAGAGACAAGGCGAGTTTTGTTAGGGCTGGTCCTCAACTAGTGTAATGTTTAAACCATCACGTAACATAGTGGCATTTCGATGGAACTTCTTATAAGCCACTTGACCGAAGCAGCAGTTGCATTTTCATACGAGGAAAATCCGGGTGCCGAGTGTTGGAACATTTTAGGCCAGAGGGAGTAATACCATATGACATAATATGTGCCCACATGCTAAGATGTAAAGTTGCCAAAGCATAGAAAGTATAAATAGTTGAATTAGAAAGTGAAATAATATTTTCTAGCAGTATTTTACCGAACAGATTTGTATCTCTCTGTTGTTTACTGCGGGTACAAAGTCGGCGGGCCTGTTTATTGTAATTTTGATCTCTAGGAGAAAATCTTTGACAGGTAGCACATTTCCACTTCATTCTAATTAATTTCAATAAACAATAGAGATCTTTTGTAGACATTATACAAAAATTTTGATAGCTATTCGCATTCTTTTATTTCAATTCTTGCAGCAGATTATTGTAGACTCCAGACGTGGTCTTCTGAGTATCGAGCCCCTAACCGAAACCTTCCTAAATCTCTTCTTTTCCCTTATTCACGAGAATAAAGAGAGCTGCAGCACATCCAATCTGCCAGTATGTCGCCATTTTGGTTGACTGACACTGCAAGCATATGTGAACAGTATCTGCAAGTTACTTGTGAAAAACTTGTGCAAAGTAACTTGTTTAGTTTTGTTGCTTGAAGTGTAAACCCAGCAGCAAGTGCCTTGCAACAATTTGCAGCAATAACTTTTGCAAGTTGCTTGCTGGTGTGAACCTAGCCTACATCCCAGGTATTTAAACGTTGCCACTCTCGTGATCTGGTCCTTTCGTGCTATGAGACTACGTTCTTGCTAGTAGTTTAACGTCACACTAACACATCAAAGGTTTTCAGCGATGCTAGGATGGGAAAGGGTTAGAGTTGGGAAGGTACCAGCCAAGGCCTTAATCAAGGTACAGCTTGGTGTGAAAATGGGAAGCCACTGAAAACCAACTTCAGGGCTGCCGGCGGTGAGATTCGAACCCATCATGCCCCAAATGCAAGCTCACAGCTATATGACCTTAACCATATGGCCACCTCACTCGGTGCAAGCCTCTGTGAATTAACAAAATGTCTCCACAATCCTCTGTTTCCAATTACTGTATTTCTCTGAATCCAAAATGACCCCCAATTTTTCCTTCAAAAAAAGAAAATAATAATAATAATAATAATAATAATAATAATAATAATAATAATAATAATGATAATAATAATAATAATAATAATAATAATAATAATAATAATAATAAATCCGGCTTAAAAAGTGCTTTGTGGAATCATAATTTTATTTTTAACAAATTTCAAATTTAATTTGAGAAATAAAATAAACACACAGAAGTATCATGTAAATCCTACCTACTTCCCTAATCATTTTCATTACAGGTATCTGATACTGCCTTTGAAAGTTCAGGGAATTCCTATTCGCAAGCATGCATTTGTATGGAATATTATATTATGGCCAATCCGACCTTGCATTTTTCGTGCACATACCTTACAATTTGATTTCTTTAAAGCGCCCTTGTTGCAGGCCACTGAATGCCTTTTTTGTACAATAGCCTACGCAGTTTTAGACTACCCTTTGTCTTCACGCCAACGCCGAACAGTGGCTTTAGTTATGCTGCATTTTCTTGTGGTTGCACAATTTTTCTTTATTTCCCCATGTTTAATAACAATTAATTTAAAATTGGCATCATAATATCGAAAAGAACCCACTGAAAATTCACTGGTAATACTTGTTCAACAACTCACTACAATATGACGATACATCACAAAAGAATTCCTGTCGTCTATAAAAGTCTGACTAAGCACCAGGAATAACCGGCTGCCGCTAAATGCATGTCTCACTTGCCGGCTTTGGCTAAGTTCATCTGGCTTCAGCGGCTAGCTATGTTCAGTATAGTAAAGACGTAGACGTTGAAGATCAGCAAGTCTTGTGTGCTGTGATATGGCCATTCCGCTCATATGTTTTTCATGCACATACCTCACCATTTCATCTTCGACTTCTCTAAAGCATCCTTGTTGAGGACCAACACTAGATTGAGAACAGTAGATACAGACCCACACCCGTAAAAATGGGGAGTAAAGAAAGTGAATCGGACAGGGATTGTGCAACAAGCTATCCAACCTGAAATGTCTGTGAACACAACTCCTAACTTAAACCAACAGTGAATCTACCTTTTGAACTTAGAAAGGGTCAAACAAGTGGATCAACCTTTTCTATACATTTCCCAGCACAGTACAATGTGACTCGGAAGAAAACTAGAATTCAATGAAAGAAGAAGCACATTCTAGTTAAAAACATTTCTTCAAGATTACAACACCCACTTCTAGTATTAAAACAATAAGTAATTTTAATTACGTCTTCGGGACTTAAATCGATACTAAAGACATTTTAGCTCAATAAGATGGAGTTTTTAACTTATTTTACATTAACTTCCTTGTAACACCCATACACTTCCCGCCGCACTCCCCCCACCCCCATCCAACTCATACGTTCTTTACTAACAATAGTTTTTAAGTCAACAAGGATTTTATTATGCACTTACTTTAATGCTTCTTTATCTAAGCTTTTGTGTATACAGCTGATGATGATCGCAAAGCAACAAAACATGTAGCCTACTGTTATTTTTAATGATATTATAAATTGCCAAAGGCAAAATATAAAGGTATTGTTTAGGTGGAAAATATTCTCTTACGAAACCATTGGATTATATCATCAAATATGAAGTGGGTTTGTAATCACCAATCATTCTTGCCCCTTTCACATGTCTGTTATTTCTAACTTATGAATAAGATGCCCTGAGCCCACCCAACTTTCACTCCCGTTCAGCAAAGTTGGTGTGAAAACAGACCAATGTAAAGACGAAACCTGGATTGGTACACACTGATGGAAGAGGAATTGTGGAAGGAGAGAGGAAGGTGGAGAAGTGCTATACATATCCAGACCCAGCAGGAGCTGGATAAGGAGAAAGAAGGAGGATGATGTTGATGAACTTGTTCTAGTTTTAGTTTAAAAGGTTCATATTATGTAAACTTTTCACTTACCAATTCCACGTGCATTGCTCGAGCATCAGCATCGCTGTAAACTGCTACAGACTGTATACCCATCTTCTTAGCAGTTCTCATAACTCTGCAGGCTATCTCCCCACGATTTGCTATCAGAACTTTTCTTATGGGCATAGTAGAGTACTTCAAGATGTGGCGATACCTTCAAAATTAAAATTATTTCTTCATTAACATTCATAGTTCTCATGAATATTACAATATTAGTAAATTTCAATAACAAGTTTCATATTGTGTAAATACACCGGTGTGCAAAACAATGTACAGGGTTGACCACGTAAGTTGAGACTGTACAATATCTCAAAAACCAAGTGTTGTGTAAAAAACTGTCTGGAATAAAAGTTGCTTGATATTAAGGGGGAAAGAACATGCTGTATTTGTCATGTTTTATTTGGAGAACGTTTGTATGGTCATCTGAAGGTCACATGACGTTTTTCTAAATTGGGAACCAACATCTTTTCTTTTGTTTTCACATTCCTCATACAAAATTAAACAACTTTCGTATAACGCACTTGCAATTGTTCATACACCAACGTACATAACAACGAAAAGTATGAATGAATTACATGAATGGCTGGACCCATTTGACACAGTCCAGCATAACACTACGGCAAGGTGGCCATGAGACAACTGTGTCTGCTGTTTTGTTTACTTTCCGCGGTAGGACAGTTTCCTGGTATCTGTTGTTATTGTACTTGCAACCGCCTGCAAGTCCAGGTGGATCCATTGGTAGTATGTACCTACTACAATTAGTGATCACTAAGTACAACCATCAGTTCCATGCAAGTTGTTTAGCATTTGAAGCATATGCAGTTGTCTGCGAGTTGAAATGGACTGACTTCTGCAACAAGAGAAAGTGGAAATGGTTCTCATTTATGGCGAATCTAGGAGAGATGTGGAACAGGCTATTCTTGTGTATGCGGGAAGGTTTCCTGACAGAAGAACTCCATCAAGAGCTTCATTTTATCGTGTGATAAAATAATTCACCAAAGAAGGCAGTGTCCAGCCAAAGAAAAAGACGAACAGACAAATCACTACGGATGACGATAGAGCAGTTGCGGTGCTAGCTGCAGTGAATTATGAACCCCGTGTTAGTTCTCATGCATTAGCTACCAATTATAAGCTATAAATTTCATTTTTGCTCCATACTGACATGCAATTATAAGAAATAAATTGACAAATTTTCAGTACAATATATATATTAGCTACCAATGCGGGAATGTCCAAAAGCAGTGTCCTTGAAATACTGAAAAGGCATAAATTCCATCCTTACCATATGTCATTACATCAAGAACTACACAGTGATGATTTTGGACTAACGTTCTGTAGGTTGGCAGAGGAATAATACTAACTTTTTCAGGTAGTATTGTTTAGTGATGAGTATACATTCATAAATCATGGTGAAGTAAATCAACACAATATGCACTACTGGTCTGTGGACAATCCACATTGGTTACGAGAAGTGGAACATCAGAGACTCTGGTCAGTTAATGTGTGGTGTGGGATTTTGGGTGCAGACGTATTTGGACCATATTTTATTGATAGCACCTTAACAGGTGCAAAGAACAGACACTTGTTACCGGAGGTATTGCCATTATTGTTAGAAGATGTACCATTAGAAATCAGGAAGCAAATGTGGTATCAGCTCAACGGATGCCCTGTGTACTATGCACGTACTGTTCGGGATGTTTTAAATAACAGTTACCATGATCGTTGGATAGGATGCACAGGTAACATCAATTGGCCTGCTCGGTCTCCTGACCTTACATCCTGGGACTTTTTCTTAGGGGTTACCTGAAAGATCGACTGTATTATGAAAACCCAACGACTCCGGACAACATGAAGGCGTGCATAGGACATGCTTTACATTAAGGAATGAGGGTGATTGTTTCCACCTATTCAATACTACAACAGTGTAAAGTTATTAATACATCACATATTTATTAGATTTCAACATAGGGACCGGTTTTGGCAACTGTATTTGCCATCATCAGCCAAAAGGAAAAATTGCTACAAGGCATTATACAAATCTATATTATCATAATTTTAAAATATATGTATATACAAAATGAACCATACTCTTAAACTATTTTGTGTATTAGGTGTACACTATCAAACTTTTTTGTTGAAATTACTAGCATATTTCTTATGCGATATATTATAATTCATTAATTCTGTACAATCTTTTGGATATAAATAGTTGAAACGTTGTCAAGTCCTTGTAGTTGTTGCAAAATGATGATTAAGCATCTAGTTTAGTTAAAATCAGTCTCTTAAAAAAACCTTTTTACAGCTGCTTAGACCTTAAGGGCATACAGTTTTTCTTGGCCAATTATACATTCTGGTTACTAACATACATTAAAATGAATTCAGCTAATATCATTTTGGAACATTAAACATATTTGTGCTTGGTATGGAGGTTAATTGCAATACAAGTCTTTGGTAAAATCTATCTCTTTAAAATTACACTTGCTTAGATTTTAAGGGCATTCAATGTTTCTTGGCCAATTATACAATTTAGTTATTGACATGCATTAAAATAAATTCGGCTGATGTAATTTTGAAACATTAAACATTTTTATGTTTGATATGGAGGTCCATTGTAGTACAGATCTTTAGTGAAAAACTGTTGTGTGTGTTCTCCGCGCCTACAATCTCCGCAGCTCACCCGACACATGGATGTTTCTAGAGACCACGAGGCAGACTGCAGTGCGCTGACGTGATCATCGGTAACATCAGCCAACGCTATAAAAGGAGCAACGTTTCTCACCTCTCCAGGACTCCTACAGTGTCCAACGACCAGACTACACCGCAAGTCAGACACAGAGGTACCCTCTTAAAAATGTGTTCTGAATAGGTGGACTGATTCCTGGCCGTGAGGTTTCACCTCTGGACATTGCCTCATTCATCCTGCATCCCGTAGCCATGTCAAGCACCCATCCAAGCATTCTGCTACTCACACAAGTCCCATACAGTGCTCCGACTCCAATCATAGCATTCTGCCATATATGAGCATTAGACGCAAGTTTCTTGCAAGTTATATGCCTCCTGTTAGCATTCTGCTAGTACGAACTCTCTCTACATGTTACACTTGTTATTATGCATGACCGATAGTTTTCGACTATCAAGAACATTCTCTCATTTGAACAGACTGTCCCCTCAAGACAAGATTGAATGTATATAGGAATCTCAAATGTAAATATTATTCAGGCCCTCAGCCTACTACCTTATATTAACATTAAACGTGTGCAACTCAACAAGCTTCAAGACAAGTTTCGTTCTATTTCATGTACATATTGTATAAATGTGTTGAAGCAATAAACTTTTATGTTGTGCCTTGTATGCCAAGTTCCTTGTATACAACAAAAACAGTCCCTCGTAAAATGAATGTCAGCGAACTATAAAAAGGTGTTCACTCTGCCTTGGTAAAATATAATAATAATATAATAATAATAATATTAATATTATTAAAAGCCACTGTATTCACAAAGGACTGTCATTTAACTTCATTAGATTTCAACATAGGGACCCATTTCGGCAACTGTATTTGCCATCATCAGCTTAGTTTTTGAGATATTGTACAGTCTCAACTTACATGGTCCACCCTGTATATTAATGTAATATATTTGAAAGACATCAGTTCACAAACTGTGAATGGCCATAAGGATGCTGAATTTATACTATTTAGATGATGATAACCAAAAACCAGAGAAAAAAAAACTGATTAGATGCTAGAAGACGAGATCGGTAAGATCCCCGGTCATCATGTCAAAATACTCGTAGGTGACTTCAACGCTCAACTGGGAAAAGAACGACAGTACCAAGATATACTGGGGCCTTACACAGCACATAGACGAACAAACACCAACGGCAAGCGCTTAATTGAACTGTGTAGATTACATCAGTTGAAGATCATGTCCACAGTTTTCCCCAGAAAGCCAAAATATCAGACCACCTGGCAATCACCGAACGCAGCTATAGGATCATCGATCATGTTGCAATCGGTGTAAAATGCAGGAAAGAGATCATGAATGTCAGAGTTCGTAAAGGATAGAATGTTGATTCTGACCATTTCTTCACACAAATAAAGACCAGATTACTGCCAAAACGAAATATACCTTCTACCACAGTTCCACCAAGGATTGATCCCCAATTCCTGTCGGAGAATAAAGAACGTTTTGTAACCGACATCTTGCAAAAAGATATGAAAGACTGGAACCAACTGAAGTCCACCATATGCGAAACGACCAATAACCTCGGACAACCTCGAAGGAAGAGACGACATAGATGGTGGAATACTGAATGCGATCTTGCAGTTGATGAGCGTGCCGCAGCGTGGACGAAGTGGTACTCGACTAAACGAAAGGAAGATTGGGAGAATTTCAGAATGATGCGGAAACTGTCGAGTAAGACCATCAGACGTGTGAAAAGATCTTACGATCGGTCAAGACTGGAGAAGTTAGATGAAGAATTCAAAATGTACAACACCAGAAACTTTTATCGGGCCTTCAAAGAGGAACTTTCAGGTTATAAACCACAATGTCTTCACTTTAAGAATACAGACGGGGAGTTGGTCACCTGCAACAGCCAGAACGTGGAACTTTTGGCAAACTACTTTGAGCAGCTGCTCAATTGCGAAGAGCCCACGGAAAGATTACCTGTTGAAGATCCTCCAGAGATACACCTCCCATCTAACCCACCAACAATGCAGCAAGTTGCTAATGCCATCGGACATCTTAAGAACTGCAAAGCACCCGGGGAAGATGGCATCATTGCGGAAGCTCTAAAAGCAGGTGGAAATAAGATCACAGAGGCCATACACCAGATCTTGATCGATTGCTGGGAGACTGGCAGGATCCCTGATGACTGGAAATCAGCTATCATACACCCTTTACATAAAAAAGGTGACCACAGTGATGTCAACAACTACCGAGGGATATCTCTGCTGTCAGTAGCATACAAAGTGCTGTCAAGGATTTTACTGGACAATGTAGAAAGCCAATGTGATCGAACGATTGGTGAACATCAAGGAGGATTTCGGCGGGGACGGTCTTGTACCGAGCAGATCTTCAACCTAAAAACCATTCTCCAACTAAAACAAGTAAGGAGTATGAACATCGCTGTGGTTTTCGTCGACTTTAAAAAAGCTTATGATTCCATCGACTGCCAGACACTCTTCTCCGTACTGCAAGAACGAGGTGTTGATTACAACACACGCACCCTCATCCAACAGACTCTTATGGATACAACATCTAAGGTGAAGTTCAGGGGAGAACTATCTTGGACTTTCAAGATAAAAACTGGAGTACGGCAGGGTGATGGCCTCTCACCCATTCTGTTTAATCTAGTGCTTGATAAAGTCATCAAGAACTGGGAATGTACACTGAGGAATCTAGAAATCAAACCAGTTGCCATTGGAGCCGGGACTCGAAAGATTGAGATCAGGTGCCTAGCATTCGCAGATGACATTGCAATCCTAACCAACAACTCTAAGGATGCTGTCATTGCTATTGAAGCCCTGCACGAGATAGCGGTGAAGGTTGGATTACACATATCGTATGACAAAACTAAGTACTTTGAGACTCGGCATCCCGGTAACCCCCCTTTGACGACCATACATGGAACGATTGGGAAAGTCAATCGCTTCCGCTATCTTGGTGAATGGGTCCACCCCAATGGTAGAGACGGTACATCCATCCTAGAAAGGTGTAACAAACTCAATGCAGCGTACCAACTATCCCACAACCATTATAATAAGAGGTGCATTTCGAAAAATGCTAAGATCTGTCATTACAAAACTGTTGTCAGACCACAGTTTTTGTACGCCTCAGAGACCCTCCTGATAAACAAAAAAGGCACCATGGATGATCTAGAGAAAGCCGAAAGACGTATCCTCAGGAAAATTCATGGACCGAGATTGCTCCCAGATGGAACCTACAGACTTAAATCGAACTCTGAGCTGTATCGACAGTTAGAATCAGCCAATACCAGCATGCGACGTAGGAGGCTTAAGTTCTATGGACACCTACAACGAATGGACAGCAACAGGCTTACCAAGAAGATCTTTTCTTTGGTTAAAAGCTACAAGACTGGAAGCTTGTGGCTTAATGAAGTACAGAAGGACTTGGATTCGGCTGGGATTTCAGATATTGATATAGAAGATCGTTCCAAATTTTGTGCTATGGTACAGTCTTGGACCCCACCACCTAGAGTTCCTAGAAGTCGGAAGCCCCTTTCACAGGAGAGAAAGGAGAAATTATCAGCAGGGCTCAAGAGATATTGGGAACAAAGAAGAGCATCGAGGAAGAACTAGTCACCAGCGCTCCTTAGTGGGCTTAATTATTATTATTATTACTTAAAATCCAAAAGATTGAATTCTAGATTTTAAATTATTATTCTTCTAACATAGTTGCTGATATATTCAGAAAAAAAGAAAGATAAGGTCACGAAGGGTGTGAAAATGAAAGACTCCCTAAGCCCCGAATACTCTAATACCATCGGGGTCAGAAAAGAACAAGAGATGACCAAGGGAGGTCAGATAGGATAGACAAAAATGAGGAGCCTGGCACAAGTTAGTGGAAGCAATGCCAGGACTGAGGGGCACATGGTCGCCAACCCATGCTCACAAGTTGAGAGCCCATGGGACCTCTTTTGTTCACCTCTTACAACAGGCAGGGGATACTGTGGGTGTTGTTTTACTGCCCCCACCCACAGGGGTTTCAGCAGGGAAGCAAGAAGCAGGAAAGTAGGGAAGTATTTAGAATATGTATTTTCCCAGGATGGTAATATAGTGAGATTGAATCAAGGTGTAGCAAATAATATTCAGGAACTCAATCATCAAAATTACCAGTATTTTGCCCCAGTACAGCATGGGTTCATCTGTTGGATATCGCACCTTGACCAAGACACTGGCCGGTAGCGACACTACTGCAAGCTATACATGTGATAAGCACAATGCAGTGCCAATGTACTATGGGAGAACTGCATCTCCGCTTGCTATATATGCCCTCCTGGGCTAGCATGAAACTCCTGAATGTTATTTAGCTATCTCAATCAGAAGCCATACTTTTGGTCAAGGTGTAGCAAAATTAATGCAATGAGTTTGCAGTTGCAATCAACAATATTCTGTAAGAAAGAAGTCAGCTCCTGGACGAAACTGTCTTCGTACTGGTCCAGTGGTCCGTTTTCAGACCAACTATGCTGCACGAGTGAAAACTGTGTGGACTCAGGATATCTTATTCTTAAGTTAGAAGTAGGCCTAATAGGCATGAAAGTAGCAAAACAGATTGGAACAATTGCAGAAAGAATGAACTCAATGGATAAAATGGTACATATAAACCACCTTCGGTGGTGGGTCCATGTGAAGCGAATGGAGGAGGATAGGTTATCTGGAAAAATAATGGACTCTGTCATGGAGTGTAAGAGAACTAGAGGGAGACCAAGATGGTGATAGTTTGACTCAGTATAAAGATAAGAGGTATGGAATTAAAGGAGGCCACAGAGCTAGTTAGAAATAGAGGATTGAGGAGGCATTTAATAAATCCACAGAGGCCTGCAGACTGAATAGCACTGGGCTGAGTGGCTCAGACGGTTGAGCCACTAGCCTTCTGATCCCAACTTGACAGGTTCGATCCTGGCTCAGTCCGGTGGTATTTGAAGGTGCTCAAATACGTCAGCCTCATGTCGGTAGATTTACTGGCATGTAAAAGAACTCCTGTGGGACAAAATTCTGGCACCTCGTCGTCTCCAAAAACTGTAAAAGAGTAGTTAGTGGGACATAAAGCAAATAACATTATTATTATTATTATTATTATCATTAGACTGAACCGTGAAGGGCATAACAGTCTATAATAAAATGTAAGTAGCCTATTCCACTTTCACATGGTCCACTGCCTACCATGCCACTCCACTGCACACCACCACATGTGTAGAAAGGGGCATGGAGTATTCAGACGAGACATCTCACGTGGTGCCACCTTCCTCTATCCTCGTCAACAGCAGGCTGCTGTCAACCGGCCTGAAGTCCCTTCCACTAATGGCGACAGGTAGCTCTCACGTCCATGGTCCATAGTCAACAATAATAAATTTATTTGTTTTCTTCTTATTCTTATTCTTCTTTAGCGTTTGTCCCGCCTGGTGGCAGGGTCCGCTGTGTGGATTCGTTGTCTCCATTTAATTCGGTCTCGGGCCATGTCTGGATGTGGTCTTATGGCTTTCAGGTCATTGTGCACTGTATCGGTCCATCGCTATCTTGGTCGTCCCTTGGGCCTCTTTCCAGCGACTTCCAATGTATATGCTGACTTTGCCAATGTATGTCTTCTGCACGCAACACATGCCCAAACCAGCGCAGATGGTTTTCCTGCATTTTCTTCTGGATCAGTGCAATGCCAAAGCGTTTCCTAATATCGTCTTTTGAAATATGATCTAGTCTAGAGATGCCAGCTGTCCACCTAAGCATCTTTTGTCTCCATGAAGCTTATTCAACGTTCTGCCTCTTTTGTAGCAGGCCAACACTCAGTGCCGTAGAGAGCGACGGGACGGATAACAGTCTGATAGATCTTAGATTTCAGATGGTTCTTCATCCGACGGTCGCAGGTGACGCCCGTTGTCATTCGCCACTTCAGCCTTGTGTTGACCTTGTCATAAGTCTGCCATCGTCAGAGAGTGTGGAGCCAGGATATTTAAATTTCTCTACTTGTGGTGGGTCTTCACCATCAACGTGGATGTTTCCAACTTCTCGAGGATCTAATGTCATGTATTCTGTCTTCTTTTTGTTGAGGTGCAGACCATATTGCGCCAGTCAGTTGTTCCACTCTTCTGTTTGGTGCTGGAGATCAAACTTATTCTCCAGCCAACATGACATCATCAACATAGAGAAGTGTCCATGGTATTGGCTTGTGCAGGTCTGATGTAACAGTGCCCATCACAAGAATGAACAGCACTAGTGAGAAGGCAGAGCCTTGATGTACTCCTACAGTGATGCAGAAATCATTGGACGGTCCTGAGGCAGCTTGAACATAACTCCTTGGTTCTACGTAGAGCATCTGTACCCACTTAACAAGGTGCTCTGGAATGCTATGTTCTCATAGTGCTAACCAGATTAGGTCATGTGGCACCCGATCAAAGGCCTTCTCAAGATCCAGAAAAACGAGATGAAGAGGCTTATTTTTTCACGGTGTTTCTCAACTAACAGCCGTGCAGCATGGACTGCATCTGTTGTGCCGCAATTTTTCACAAATCCAGCTTGGCTTTTTGTAAGTTTGGCTATCTCGCGAATCCTTTTGTCGAGAATACGTTCGAAGATCTTCATTGCATGGCTCAGAAGTCTGATCAGGTGATAATTAGAACAATCGGCAGGACTTCCCTTCTTCTTGAAGATTGGTACAGTAATGCTCCGTCGCCAATCTGATGGTATTTGACCTTCTTTGATGATCTGACTGAAAAGCTGTGTTAGCCATATTGCCACATCCCACCGTTCAGAGCACCAGAACTCTGCCGGAAGATCATCAGGGCCCGTGGCTTTCCCTGGTTTTATCTCCTTCAGTACAGCCTGAACTTCCATGACGTCAATTTCCTTCACTGGGCCTTCAACAGCAGAGCTGGTCAGGATTGGTGGGTGGGGAAATTCTTTGGTTGAAAGATTCTCCAAATAGCTCCGCCAGCGTTCTCGCGCTTTCTTCTAGTTGACCAGCAGGTCACCTGTTTCATCATTGATGCTGTAAAAACGTTGGATGTCTTCCGTTTTGTGGTGCCTTGATTTGAGTAGCCGGTCAATGTGCCACTCGCCTTCGCGCGTGTCAAGTTTTCCATATAGATCTGCATATCGGTTTGCTTTTGTTACAGCAATGACCTTCTTCGCCTCATTACGGGCTGTTTTGTAGGCATTCCAACAAGATGGTGTTTTATCTGAAAGAAACTCGTGGTACAGCTGTTTTTTCTTCTGCACTGCATCTTTAACACCGTCATTCCAAATCCACATGTCTTTGTCAATCCTACGTTGTCTTGATATAGTTGTTCCAAGAATACATTATGCGGCTTCATGAACGGTGTCTTTCAGTTTAGTCCAGCTCTCTTCAACCGTAGTGATTGGTGGCACTATAATTTTTGTAACAATGTCGGCCTCCTTCTCCTTGTAGCGCCACCATTTGATTCTTTTAGGCCCATTTCTGGGTAAGTATTCAGCTCTTGGCGACTTTATCCGTAGCTTACAGATGACAGGTCGGTGTTGCATCTGACAGTTTTGTAAGGAACAACTTTTGTATCTAGAACATCTTTGAAATTCCGTTGTCTCACAAGGATGTAGTCAATCTGAGTTGCATTGGAGCTACTGTAGTACGTGATTAGATGAGTATCACGCTTTTTGAACCAGGTGTTCGTGATGATCAGATCATGAATTTCTGCATAATCAAGAATTCGTTGGCCGTCGTCGTTCTTCTCTCCACATCCATATCCACCATGGGCAGTGTGATCTTCTTTCCTCTGCCCGACGTGTCCATTCAGATCACCGGCAATGATGAGGTAGTCTTCTGGTGGCACTTCAGCAGTCTTCTCATCAAGCAGTTCCCAGAAGGCATCTTTTGTTTCCGCGTCTAGGCCGGTTTGTGGAGCATAGGCACTGAAAAAATGGACCTTCCTTCTATCCATGACATATGATTTTCATCAACCAATCATCGTAGCGTTGCACCTCAGAGACATAACCATCAAATTTTGCTGATATAACAATGCCAACACCGTTAGTTGTTCTTCGGGTACCGTTGTATATGAATTTGTATCCACACCCAATGTTGCGTGACTTTTCTCCACTCCATCTTGTTTCCTGCACCACGCAGATGTCTATATGCCTTCTTTCAAGTGCTGTGGCCAGTTCACTGCTTCAACCAGACATAGTCCCAAAGTTCAGTGATGCTATACAGAATGTGGGGGCTCGCTTGTTTAGCCGTCGCCGCCCGCTCTCATGTCCATGGTCCATAGTCAACAATAATAATGTTATTTGTTTTTATGTACTGGTAGGTACTGGTACTAACATAGTTGGAGATGTTTGGGATCTGGTTATGGGAGCACAGAAGAAGTTTATGAAAGCAGAGACTGCAGAGACTGTTATCAGTGGGATACTGTGTACAGGGATACTGAATGGAGGGAAATTGGGGATTTAAATGAGACTATGAAATGGATATATGAGAAAATCGAAGTGAGATTTGTAGATCCTAATGGATGGGAAGAAGATAGGGATCTACTCTCAAATGGCCTTCACTTGAACTGCAATGGTACATATATGTTAGGGGGTTTGTTTAGAAGAGTTATAGGGAGGGAAATGGGGTGGAGCAAGGAGCAGTGAAGACAGTGTGTATGTGTATGTTTAGTCCTCAGCCCGAAGGGTGGTTGGATCTTCAACAGCTCCACCATCAGCTGTCATAGATGGCCTAGGCGTCACTGAAGAGGCGTACTAGGGAAATGAGGAGTGAGGTAGTTTCCCGTTGCTTTCCTCACCGAGCCAGAAGTTGCTATTACATATCAGTCTCTCAAGCCCACTGAAATGCATGCACCAACCGACCCTATGAGCAATATTTTCACATCATTCATAACAGGGACTGGCTGCAGATGGAATGGCATTACTAGCATCACTCATACCTCACTCACTTTCATTTTGTCAAAGCCAAGGATAAAGCTGAGACAGATCAATGATAGGAAGCATAAAGTCAAGTAAGGATGACATAAAATTGTTAGTGTTAAACTGTAGAAATATTGTGAAGAAAGGAACAGAATTAAGTCATTTGATAGATATATATCTACCAGATTTTGTAATAGGAATTGAATCCTGGCTGAGAAGTGATATTATGAAGGCGGAAATTTTCTCACGGAACTGGAGTGTTTATCCTAGACACAATTTAGGAACGATAGAAGGGGAGAGTATTTATACTGGTGAAAGAAGAATTTGTAAGTTACAAAAAAGTTAAGGATGAGGAACACGAAATTCTAGGTGTAAGACTCATGTCTAAAGACAATAGGCAACTTGATGGTTTTAGGATGCACATACCTGGCAAGGCTGGTGCTCACACTGATGCAGAATTATTTGACAGGATAATCAGCTGTGTGGGGAATGACACAGAAGGGAACGTTATTGTAGTGGATGATCTGAACCTGCTAAATGTTAACTGGGAAGGGAATGCTAATGACAAACCATGACCAACAAATGGTGAATAAGTTATTATGGAAAGGACAGCTGAATCAGCTGAATCAGAAACCAACTAGAGAGAAAAAATATTCTACACATGGTGCTGATAAAACCAGATGAGCTCTATAGGGAAACTGATATGATAGATGGTAAAAATGATCATGAATCTGTCTTTGTCAGAGTTAAAAATAAATGTGTTAGATAGGAATGTTGTAAAAGTAGGCCTATTAGGCAATACCATGTGGCTGATAAGAGGGAAATGGGTGAATTTTTAAAAAGCAATTATTATCAATGGAAAATGGTAAATAGAAATGTGCAAAGACTATGGGATGGGTTTAAAACAACTGTTGAGGAGTGTGAAAACAGATATGCACCTTTAAAAGTGATAAGGAATAGTAAGGACCTATTAGAACAGGGAAGTAAAGAGATTAAGAAGGAAGTGCAGATTAGAAAGAAGTAGAGTTAGGAATGGTTGTGGGAGTAAGGAAAGATGGAAGGAACTCACTACTAGGAAATTGAATTCAGCAAAAAAAAAAAAATCAGCTGAGGATAACATGATGGCAAACATAACTGGATGCCATAATTGGCAGCCATATGAATTTCAGGGCGCAATGGAAGGATATGTATACTGTAGATACTTTAAAGCAGAAACAGGTTCCAGGAAGGACATTCTGGGAATCATTGATGCTCAAGGGGAGTGTATGTGCGAGGACTTTCAGAAAGCAGAAGTATTCAGTCAGCAATATGTAAAGGTAGATGATTATAATGTCCTGGAGGCGACTAATACTAGCAAAATACTCAAATTATCTATGATAATACAGACATACATAAATAGATACAACCAGGCAAGTTGGCCGTGTGGTTAGGAGCGCATGGCTGTGAGCTTGCAACCAGGAGATAGTGGGTTCGAGCCCCAATGTCGGCAGCCCTGAAGATGGAAGATGGTTTTCCGTGGTTTCCCCATTTTCACACCATGCAAATGCTGGGACTGTATCTTAATTAAGGCCACGGCCGCTTCCTTCCCACTCCTAGTCCTTTCCTATCCCACTGTCGCCATACGACCTATCTGTGTCGGTGGTGGTGGTGATTATTGTTTTAAGAGGAAGTACAACTAGGCAACCATCCTCTATATAACACTAATTAGAGAGAAAAAATGGAAGGGGTCCGACACTTCGAAAAATGAAGATATCGGCCAAAGGAAGACAAGGGCCACAAAGGGCGTGAAAATGAAAGACTCCCTAGCCCTCGCAAACCTAATAGCGTCGGGGTCGGAAAAGAACAAAAGTTGACCAAGGAAGGTTGGATAGGATAGATGAAAGAGATGAAAGTTAGAAGCCAGTAAGTGGAAGCAATACCAGGACTCGGCTAAGGGCCCCGTGGTCGCCAACCCACGTTCCACAGTTCAGAGCCTCTGAGGCCCCTTTTAGTCGCCTCTTACGACAGGCAGGGGATACCGTGGGTGTTATTCTATCACCCCCACCCACAGGGGGACCTATCTGTATCGGTGCGAAGTAAGGCAACTAGCAAAAAAAAAAAAAAAAAAAGAAAGAAAGAAAGAAAGAAAGAAAGTTGAAAGCTACAAAGGCAGTTCGGATTCATAAGATTTCTGGGAGTATATTAAAGACTATGAGTTGAAATATTTATTTGATTGCTGTTTCATAAAGGGATAATACACTTCCTTAGGGAACCTGAACTATTTGTCCCGAATGAGTAAATTTATAATACCGGTGCCAATATAATGGGTCCATCATTGGACATTATAAATCGAACATTTTTCGAGTTGTTAGTGAAGAGTTGGCGTGGAATGACATAAGTAGACGAATAAGCTTGAGTCAGGATTGCCAGACGTCCTGGATTTTATGGGACAGTACTGCATTCGTGTTAAATGTCCTGCGTCCCGAACACGGCAACTGTCCCGTATTTTGAACCTCAAGAAATATGCCAGCGTTTCCACCTGTGATAAGTAACTTACCAAGAGCTTTTCTTCTTTCTTTCAAAGAGGATAGATTTCTTCACTCCCTGGTTTCTTTATGTGATGTGAGTTCGTATATTTTTAAAATAGTTTTTTATTTTATTGTTTGCAGTTCTCGGGTTGTCCATCCTGGCGAATAAGATGTGTAATAGCGGACAGCTACCTGAGGTAGTCAAAGTCCACCGCATGTTTGTGTGAAACTGTCAACTGTGAGAAATATTATGTTCTGTTGACTTGATTAGGTCTGAGCTGTTCATTTAAGTTATGTGAATTTTCTTAAATGACATGCAGTGATTTTTATGAAATTGCTAAGAATGATAAAAAACTGATAACAGCACTTCAGAGAAATGAAAATATATAGAAATTGAAAGAACTGGTATGAATAATTAAATAAACTAAGTTTTATCTCTATTCATTTTACGTTGCACCGACAGGGGCAGGTTTTACGGTGATGATGGAATAGAAAAGGGCTAGGATTGGAATCGACCGTGGCCTTAAGTCAGGCTAAAGCCCCAGCATATGCCTGGTATAAAATGGGAAATCACGGAAAAGCATCTTTAGTGCTGCCGACAGTGGGGTTCGAACCCATCATCTCTCGAATACAAGCTCATAGCCACATGACCCAAACTGCACGGCCAACTTGCACGGTACTGTTAGTTTCAGTCTGTCTATAAATGTTAAGGCATGCATTAATAAACTGCACTATGATGTCAACATAATAATAAGCATAACACTTTGAACCAAAATTTATAACATGTAGAATACGAGCCCATTGATTTCCTCGATCTCGCATCTGTCCTGTATTTTGATTTCAGGTATCTGACAACCCTGACTTGAGTGGAGCTTTTAAAAGTACGAAAAATCGTAGTATGAATATAAAGTTGAAATTCAAGAGGACAAATTGGGGCAAATATTCATTTATATGACGAGAAGTAAGAGATTAAAATAAATTATCACGGGAAATGTTCAATAAATTTCAAAGTTCTATGAAAATGTATAAGAAAAAGCTAGGTAAACAACTGACAGGGAATCTGCCACCTGGGCGACAACCCAAAACGCAGATCATTAATGAATGATTGTTTGATTTATTGAGATGTCTCAAGCAGTCCAGCTCCTTACTTGAAGCAACAAGAAATATCGGATGTCTTGACATGACGGACAATGACTGATAGAGAGAAATATCTTAGCGTAAAGTTCGAGAATCTAACAGCAACAGAATCCGCAGAAATAAAGATTTGATCACAAGAAATCGAACAGGCAAAGTAGTAACAAAATAGGGATCCAATGGTCTACATATATATTTAATCATTCTGAACTACCAAATCATTTGCTCTGCTGTTATACGAGCATTTTTATGTTACTTTTTCGTTAATAGCAAACCTAAAAGAAATAATTTCTTAAACTAACCTCAATAGTAAAAACATGGTCAACAACAAGAAACAGAGGAAGAAATGGTAAACTCTAGGCCTGCCAGCCGCCGTTAATTTACAAAAAGTGTGTGAAAAAAAATGCTCGCGATGTTAAAAACTTACAGGACTTGAAACAAGTAATTCTGTACATAACAAAACGTACCCATATACTACCGCGTTTCCGTTCTTTAGCCTTATCCATGCCATTGTGTTTTCACTTTACTCCACTTTTATCTACTGTTCTCCTACTGACGCTACTGACTACAAAATAAAAAGGCTGTTTCATTTCATTGATATCGCTACGACTAGCGTTGCATAAACTACTTATCATATTTGCTGGTCATTAGGTCATGTCAAAAGTATAATAGACACCTACTAGACATTTAGCGGTCCCGGTAGTGTATTTCAATTAAGCCAACATAACATTTACCGGTAAGAATCTCGGACAATAGGCCTATCATTGAGAAATGAATGATGACGGTGTTGGTGGTGATTATTCTTTTAAGACGAAGTACAACTAGGCAACCATCATAATTCATAACACTAATCAGAGCAAAAATGGAAGGGATCCGACACTTCGGAAAATGAAGGTATCGACCAAAGAAAGACAAGGGCCACGAAGGTCGTAAAGAAGAGACTCCCTAGGCCTCGATATCTAATACCGTTAGGGTCGGAAAAGAACAAGAGTTGACCAAGGGAGGTCGGATGGGATATATGAAAGTACCGGTAAGGAGCCTGGCACAAGTAAGTGGAAGCAATGCTCGGACTCAGCAAAGGGCCCCGTGGTCGCCAACCCACGCTTCGAAGTTCAGAGCCCCTGGGTCCTGAGAAATCAATGATGGAGATTGCTGAAGATACATTACAGTGTTCGGGATTAGTACCGGTACTGTACAAGAATCAATTAAGAGCAGATCGATATCACAAGTGGTAATGATGGAGTTAATAAAGGGAAATCAATCCATGGCGACTGCTGACTCCGTGACATCCAAATTTAGTTCCATGCCCCCCAGGAATCATTCATTTCAACTTTGGATCGATTTTCCCAGAATCAATTCCCTCTAAAATTCTTATTCTTCTTTATCTGTTTGCCCTCCAGGGTCGGTTTTGCCCTCGGGCTCAGCGAGGGATCCCACATCTACCGCCTCAAGGGCAGTGTCCTGGAGCTTCAGCCTCTGGGTCGCGATACAACTGGGGTGGATGACCAGTACCTCGCCCAGGTTGCCTCACCTGCTATGTTGAACAGGGACCTTGGGGGGGGGGATGGGAAGATCGGAAGGGATAGACAAGGAAGAGGGAATGAAGCGGCCGTGGCCTGAAGTTTGGTACCATCCCAGCATTTGCCTGGAGAAGTGGGGGAAAACACGGAAAACCACTTCCAGGATGGCTGAGGTGGGAATCGAACCCACCTCTACTCAGTTGACCTCCCGAGGCTGAGTGGACCCCGTTCCAGCCCTCGCACCACTTTGCAAATTTCGTGGCAGAGCCGGGAATCGAACCCGAGCCTCTGGGGGTGGGAGCTAATCACACTAACCACTACATCACTGAAGCGGACCTTCTAAAATGCAGTTACAAAAACTTAAACTCTTATTGGGTCATATTCCCTAAACTCTCGTACCGTCGGATCCTGTATGGCTTTAATTCAAGTAATCTAACTGCTTTATTAGTAGAACACTCTTACTTACTTCGGTTTCTCGCACCAAACGCCTATTTTTGCGGGGTGTGCTCTAGTCTCTCTCAAATAGCATCTCTCTTCTGAAAGTATCGATAAGTAATGTTAAAGTCTTTGGTAAGAATATGTCCCCCTTCTACGTCTTTTACGATCATTTAGTGAACCTGTCTGTTTGAACTTTTTAGCTAGATTTTTTAATTGTATTGACGCTAGGCACGGTTCTGTTTGGAAATTTCTTACGGAATTTCTGTCGTGTTTTCCCACAAGATTTCCTATGAAGGCGTTATACCGTGTGATCCAGACGTCCATTCCAATGTAGTTTTACGTAACCCGCAATATTAATTCCGGCCTGAAAACATCTGCCCTGCCTGTATGCTCAAACAACACAACCGGATATTTTGGTTTTTACCGACTCACCCTGATTGGACGCCGTAATATTATACTCGTATTAAACAATGAAAGGTATGCGTGTGCCTTCTAACACAACCCGAGTCAGGATGCCCCGTTTAGTGAATAATACTGCAATCATCTTTTTCTTCACTGACCTTGACTTCGCACGGTCACAGAAGTACCCTCATATTCAAACAGCCAAACCTCGTTCTGGGATTTTGTTGGGACATCGTAATGATAAAGCCAAGTTTCGTCACCTGTAACGATGCTACTGACGTTACGCGAAGTCCCATTTTCAAACTGTTTTAACATTTTTCGGCACCATTTCACACGATGTACCCTTTGTTCCTCTGAAAGTGAATGGGGCACCCAAAGGGAACAAACATTTCTAACATGGAGATGGTCGTGTAGAATTGAATGAATAGCTGGTGCAGGGATGTGGAGGGTCTCTTCTACCTGTCGATATGTCAACCGCCTCTCTTGCTGCAACATTTTCCTCACAGCTACAACGTTTTCCTCAGTCACTGATTCAGACGGTCGCCCAGAACGAGGATCGTCTTCAACCCCAAAATTTCCCCTCTGGAACTCTTTGTACCAGCGGAAAATTGTTGTCCGTTGTGGACAGTCTTTCCCCAGCAGAGGAGTCATTTCCTCTAGGCACTGGTCAACAGTTAATCCACGAGCAAAATTGTAGCGGATAATTGCGCGATATTCACCTTTAGACACACTGACATCTTAACTTGCTTTCAATCCCACTGCTTGGTAACAACTGGTGTGAACGTCACGCCTTGCTGTATTCTAGCCCGGTTTTCACCCCTCTTTTCATTCATCACCATAACAGGGGTGTCCAGCCAACCGTTTTTGCGTATTGCAAAACGTTCCTAGTGCCCTTTGTATGTGTGTGGTAGAAGTTTCAAGTCCGTGGCGAAGATTCCATATTCTTGAAATATTTGTTTAATGTAAGTTTCATGCAAATTGTGTGTGAATGAATATGGTTTGTGGCCCTAAGAAGGGACGATTCATTATCAGGCCGGACACATCGAGACTAAATAATTGGAACACAACGGCCCTGACATTGTTTTACCACAGAAAATGCTCGATGTGATGACCGCTTTAGTTTATGCAAATTCGGGCCCGGTGTCCAATAGATCGTCATGCGCGCTGAAGCATTCCAAGTGCAATTGCTCGGCAGGCGCCCATGATGAGTTGCCGGAGCTGGTCGGAATTTACGGCGCGTGAGTGTAAACGACGTTCTTCAAATGCTCCAACAAGAAGAAGGCTAACGGCGTTAAATCCCATGATCGGGCGGGCCAAGAAACAAGGTCTCCTCGTCCTATCAATTTCCCTGGCAGTTCCTCGTTCACATGGTTACGAACGGATAAAGTCGAATGGGGCTGAGCTCCATCCTGTTGCAAACACATCGACAAACGATCGCGCAAGGGCACATCCTCCAGCAGCAGTGAGAGTTCCTGACGCAGAAAGTGCAGGTAGTTTGGGCCCGTCCAATGGCCCTAAAAAAATAAGGTCTAAGCAGGCGATTCCCGAAGATACCACACCACATATTCGCTCTACATCGTACTTGCTGGGCCGACTGTCGCACACAGTGAGGATTGTACGGACTCCAATGGTGCATGTTGTGGAGATTGACGTTCCCATTATGGTGGAAGGGTGAGTCGTCCGAGAACAAAATGTACGATACGAAGGCTCCATCATTGTCCAGCCTGTCTAAAAGCCACTGGCAGGGCTTTCGAGCTTCGAAATCCCGCCCATGGAGCTCTTGGTATAGCTCAAGATGGTATGGGTGAAATTTATGTTCAGGCAGTAATCGCCAGACGGATGACTGGTTGGTGTACACCTGTTGTGCAATCGGCCTTGTACTGATAGTGGATTATTACGAGCTGCCTCCAAAATGGCCTCTTGTTACACCCGATGTGTCGGGCCTATCGCGGCTGCTTGGAAATCACGCCTGTTGCCCATAGGCATCTTTCAACACGGCGGAATATCGTACCAACCGGGTTTCGCCTGTCGGGTTACCGTTCCTGGTACCGACGTAGTGCTTCGCACGCGTTTTGTGTTGCTTCCCCGTAAATTAGGAACATTTCAACGTAGTTATCTGTGGAAAAATGCTGAATGAGAGCAGAGATTACAGTACATTCAGGCCGTAACCAGCGGATTATGCGCAGGGCTCAAGATGAATAACAGCGTCCTTCAACTGTTTGAATTTGGCAAACGTGGGCGGGAGATTAGGTATTCAAACACCATACCGATGCAAAAATATTTGAAAGATACGGGATTCGAACCGCCGATGACACATTCCATCGATTGCTAGGGTAACGCCTAACTACATCCGCAATGCTGCACTGCTGGGGACTTGCTTAATAGTACGACGAGAGTAGCGTCCATACGCCATCCGATTCGGTGTCTAAGACATTAATTACTGCACTGTTACCTAGTTTTATGCATAGATTCCCCTCTTCGTTACACCCGGTCCTGAGGAACTACACAAAGGACGTCCCTAGATGATTTCAAGGCGTCATGATTTGCGAGCGGACGATATAACCTGCCGGTAGGTTTCAGAATCGTGTGCAAAATGTGCTCACTGGACATTAGTACCATACAGCAGGCCTGCAGGGAAATAGCCTCCTTATAACCATGTCGCACGTTAGTTGGGTTGCATAAAACTACATTGGAAGGGGCGACTGAATCACACGGTATACCTGTACCATACCAGCTCCTTATTTTTTTTTTTATATCAGCAACCGAAATAACACGTATAATCTAAAGACCCTTATAATTTAGTTTTATAAACACCAAATAACTTGAAATTTCTCTTTGTGGTCGATAAGGTTTTCTGCTACCTGTGTGTCTTCTTCTTCTTCTTTATCTGTTTACCTTCCAGGTTCGGTTTTTCCCTCGGACTCAGCGAGGGATCCTGCCTCAAGGGCAGTGTTCTGGAGCTTCAGCAGCCTCACCTGCTAGACTGAACAGTGGCCTTGCGGGGGGATGGGAAGGTTGAAAGCGATAGATAAGGAAGAGGGAAGGAAGCGGCCATGGCCTGAAGTTTGGTACCATCCCGGCATTTGCCTGGAGGAGAAGTGGGAAACCACGGAAAAGCACTTCCAGGATGGCTGAGGTGGGAATCGAACCCACCTCAATTCAGTTGACCTCCCGAGGTTAAGTGGACCCCGTTCCAGCCGTCGTACCACTTTTCAATTTCGTGGCAGAGCCGGGAATCGAACCCGGGCCTCCAAGGTTGGTAGCTGATCACACTCACCACTACACCAGAGAAGCGGACGACCTGTGTGTCATCATTATAAATTGATCCATGGACTTAGCAAAGGAAAGACTACTATGCACAATTCCGCGCCAAATACTGAGGACCTTTCTGCAAACATGTGAATTTATGCACCTTCAAGTAAAACAAGTTCCCGTAATACGATCAAATTAATAGGTTATGCCACGTGTTCTGTAATTTAAAAAACACTGTAAAACATCATTGAAGACTTTGACAAGGAAATTAACTTTCGAGGTGGAACGGTCATACTTAAGTACTAAACCTCTAGCACATAGTACGTGTGTAGACTTCGTGGCCACATCGGTTAAGGGCGCGAGCGCAGGGTGTGTGAATATTGGCAGCGTAATGGTTCGAATGCGGCATAAGGCAAATTTATTCAACGACAGAGGTGCTCCATTTCAGCGGGCATACAATAATTTTTTTTTTCCGATTGGTTTTAAGGAAGGAGCTGTGATTTGGAGTCTTTCCCTTAAGGATGGGTGAGGGAAGGATTGGGAAGGAAATCGGCCTTGGTCTTTCACTATGGTACCGTCACGGCATTTGCCTGGTGGTGAAAATGGGAAACAGAGAAAACCATTTTCAGGACGGCCAGCATGGGGTTCGAATCCACAACCTCCCGAGTCCAACGTACATAAATAGTAATCCACACCTACGAAGTCACATCACAGCACTTATTCATTTCCTCACGATGTATTCCTATGAAGAGTACGTTGGTTGTTGTTAATTTATGGAGGAAGTACGATCAAATTAATATGTATGCCACATGCACCGTAATGGTAAAAAGTTAAATGAACACTGTAAAGCATTATTGAAGACTTTAACACGGATATACACTTTCAGTGTCGAACGGCCATACTTAGGTAATAATCCTTTAGCGAGCATCTTCTGTTTTGTGTCTGTGGCTAAGTCTGTTAAAGGCCGGTGACACAAAGTGTTTGATTACTGATAATGCAGTGGTTGGATTCCAACCTTATGCGCGTTTTTTTTTTGCTAGGGGCTTTACGTCGCACCGACACAGATAGGTCATATGGCGACGATGGGATAGGAAAGGCCTAGGAGTTGGAAGGAAGCGGCCGTGGCCTTAATTAAGGTACAGCCTCAGCATTTGCCTGGTGTGAAAATGGGAAACCACGGAAAACCATTTTCAGGGCTGCCGATAGTGGGATTCGAACCTACTATCTCCCGGATGCAAGCTCACAGCCGCGCGCCTCTACGCGCACGGCCAACTCGCCCGTTAGGTTTTTTTTTTTGACCGAGAGATTGTCCCCTATTTCAAGGGACACACTATGTTTATGCACACTTACTAGGTCACATCACAGCACGTTCACTCGCGATGTATTCCAGTGACAAGTACGTTGATATGTTGGTCATATGTGGGGAAACAAGGCAGAATGCAGTCCAGTCGCAACATCTCTATCACGAGCGTCTTCCTGACAGAAGACTACCGACTGCCAATACGTTCCGAAACCTTGAACGAATATTGTGGTCAACTGGGACGCTTGGAAATGTAACTTCCGTTAGAGATGCTCCTATAACGTCTGGTCCAAACGAAGAGTCTATTTTGGACGCTGTCGATAATAACCCTCATATTAGTACTCGGGTACTTGCACAACATATTAACATCAGCCGGTTATTAGTCATGCGTATACTGCATAAAAATCATTTTCACCCATACCACCTGCAGTTACACTAGCAGATTCACGGACGTGATTTCGATACTAAATTGACATTTTATCGATGGGCATTACGCAGGTTGACCAATAGTGCAGCCTTTTTGTCAAGAGCCCTGTTTTCAGGCGAATCACAATTTCACAACAATGGCGTTTTTGAATCGGCACAATATGCACTATTGCAGCGCAGAGAATCCCCACTGGGTAAGACAGGGCCCATTTTAAGTGCAATGGGAAGTAAATGTCTGGCGTGGGATCTTGGGAGACTATCTCACCGGATCATACTTTTTCGGCGGACATCTAACGGGAGCACGCTAACCTACATTTTCTTCAAAATGAACTCCCACACTTACTGGAGAACGTGCCACTGTACGAGCGATTACGAATGGGTTTTCAACAGGACTGGGCTCCACCTCACGGATCGGTGTTTGTCAGGAACCATTTTCATGCATCATATCCAAATAAATGTATAGGAAGAGGCGCATCCGTTCACTGGCTCGCCAGATCATCCGATACAACGCCACTTGACTTCATCGTGTGGGGTCAGTTAAAGCAGGTAGTGTATGATCAGGAGCCTGAAGATCCTGGTCACCTTCGGCAACTGATCACCGAGGCATGCCAAGCTGTTGCTTCTGAAGTGTTACAACGTACATGAATGTCTTTAAATCGTCGTGAAGAAAATTGCATAAACCAAGGTGGTCAACATTTCGAACACTTCTTACATTGAATATCCAGGGTACCTCACTTCCTACCTACAGAACATCATGTCGTGATCCAACTTGGATACGTAACATCTGAAAAAAAAAAAACCGATCCTTTTCAGGACCAAATAAAAATGCACTCTTTTTAAAAGGATGACATGTGGCCATATTACATTCACTGTAAATGGCGTTAATCGAAAATGGCTGTACCAGAATGTGAATCGAACCTACTACCAGACAGCTTGGCTCATACAATAGTAGTGATCCCTGATTTAGACACATTAGCAACCGCTAGCCGTTGCTCACGGCTAACACGTTGTAGTCCTTATAGACACATCCTGTCCAAACGAAAGATACCGGTAGTGTTATTCGCAGCTGTGATCGTTTTATACATTCATTGTAATTTAAATAACACTGCCGCTAACGATTTCTACCATATTCGCGAGCATTATATAAACGGTATAGTTGTACTAAAGCCATAAAGGAGCAGGTACTAAACTTTTTCGGATGACTATGATATACGCGTTAGTTGGGTTACCTACCTCCGAAAAAATAAAGAAGCTGGTGAACCACCCGGTGTATACACACGCTCACGCAATGAAAATGGCATTGGAACAATACACTGAGCACTAAACGCGCGAACAGTCGATCAGACTTACGCTGATAAAGCTCTGAGCAGAATGCAATGAAAGAGAATTTGTGGCGCCGAGAAGAGCATTACGGCAAAGTATTTGGCGGGAGACAAGTTCGCAGAGACGGCGACCGAACGAGTGACAGTCCCCGTCATAGATAAAAAAAAGTCCCTGCACTATGTACACGTAATCATTGCATACGTAGCCAGTAGCGGCGATTGGGAATTAAAAGTGCGGGGGCAAAAAATACGGACAACAAGCAGTATCCGGGTTTGCGGGATATAACGGATGGGTGGGGGTGGGAGATTTCATCATTACTGAAGAGAAAAAACTATAAGGTCTTTCTTTCTTAATCTGTTTATCGTCCAGGGTTGGCTTTTCCCTCGGACTTAGCAAGGGATCCCACCTCTACGGCCTCAAGGGCAGTGTCCTGGGAGAGCTTCAGACATCGGGTCGGGGGGTACAACTTGGGGAGAATGACCAGTACTCGCCCAGGCGGCCTCACCTGCTATACTGAACAGGGGTCTTGGTGGGGGATGGGAAGATTGGAAGGGATAGACAAGGAAGAGGGAAGGAAGCGGCCGTGGCTTTAAGTTAGGAACCATCCCGGCATTTGCCTAGAGGAGAAGTAGGAAACCACGGAAAACCACTTCAAGGATGGCTGAGGTGGGAATCGAATCCACCTCTACTCAGTTGACCTCCCGAGGCTGAGTGGACCCCGTTCCAGCCCTCGTACCACTTTTCAAATTTCGTGGCAGAACCGGGAATCGAACCCGGACCTCCGGGGGCGGCAGCTAATCACGCTAATCACTACACCACAGAGGCGGAATTAATTAATTCATTTATTCATACATTCATGTAGATAATCGTAGGCGTGGCCCTTGCATGTGGAATGGCGATCCGCCTGTGCAAGGAGGCACTAATTTAGGCAGGGAATCATAGCCAATTAATTAATTCATTCATTAATTCATACACTTATGTAAGGATATAACCGAAGTAGGACGGGATAGGACGGGCCTATCTCAATCGAATATGTAGAGTGACCTAAATGCAACAGAGAAATAAGAATAGGGAGGGGGGCACATGGGGAGCGGGATTTCCGCTTACGTGTGCCTCGCAGAAATTAGGGAATGGTGAGAAATTAGTGTTTGACAGCTTTTAGATCAGGTGGGGTCTTCCGTTTGGGCCTCAAGAGAAAGGGCCGGACGTGTTATCCTTGGGAAGGTGGCTCCTTTTCTCACCAGGGGTGGATAATACGACCGGGCAGTAGTTATGCATAATCCCATCCATGCATTTATCCTGCGAACCGAATGCTTTCTCCTCAGTTGGTGGCTATCCGTGACTGGGAGAGAAGTGTTCATTCATTTATTCATGCATGCATGACAATTTAATTCGGTCATGGAATCATTCATTAAAAAAAACTCATTTAGGCATTTGTGTACACCTATGTATAGGGTCTGTGAAAATGGAGAACTCTGTACAGACTTATAAATAAATAAATAAATAAATAAATAAATAAATAAATAAATAAATAAATAAATAAATAAATAAATAAATAAATAAATAAATAAATAAATAAATAAATAAATAAATAAATAAATAAATAAATAAATAAATAAATAAATAAATAAATAAATAAATAAATAAATAAATAAATAAATAAATAAATAAATAAATAAATAAATAAATAAATAAATAAATAAATAAATAAATAAATAAATAAATAAATAAATAAATAAATAAATAAATAAATAAATAAATAAATAAATAAATAAATAAATAAATAAATAAATAAATAAATAAATAAATAAATAAATAAATAAATAAATACATACATACATACATACATACATACATACATACATACATAAATAAATAAATAAATAAATAAATAAATAAATAAATAAATAAATAAATAAATAAATAAATAAATAAATAAATAAATAAATAAATAAATACTAATATAATCAAGTATCGTGTCTGGGTGAAATAACGAGCCCAAATCCACTTCAAGAACTTCAAGAAATTATCCAATCAAGACAAGACAACACAAGTCAAGTTATGGGCCATATTGCGACCGATACCATGTAATGTGGTGTAAAAACAGAGGAATCTCACTAACAGACTTCTGTAAGACATAAAACGGACTAAATATGAAAAACGCAATTTACTCGATATTACCTTTTGTAACATGATCTTACATCTGTATGGCCAATGGCTGCAATAAAATCTATTATTAAATTGGTCTTTCTGATATAACTATGAGAAGGATTGTAGAATAGCCTGCGAAATTTGGACGACGGCCCAAATACAGTATTTGGACGGCCTAAACAATATTGCCACTTCAACACCGGTTCCTTTTGCGCCTATAGGGGGGCTCTGCTCTCATCAAGTTCGACAAGTGAGCTTGAAATCAGTTTAGAAGGCTATGAGAGTGCGGGACTTCTCCATTCAAATAATTTTGTCATTTACAAGGCCATGCATATGTCAATCGTCTAATGATGGCGGATGTCTCGTAAACATTTATCAGAATGAATTTTTATTTTCTTGGAGGATGATGAATTACTCGCCGGAGGAATGTCTAGACGAGGCGTGGATCTTCTTTGGCGCATAAACAAGAGATCCTTTGCTATCACTCTGTTCATGTGTGTCAGTTTTGTTTACCTTTCGTACTCGTTTAACTACTGTCTAATTTCCAACTTAAATCGAGCAATTCGTCACGTAAGTGATATACTTTGACAGATATGTGTGTGAGCTTGTGATGCTGTAGACTGTGTGTTTTGTTTTGAAGAAGAGATTACAAGCTTGATATTTACAACACAATTGCTGTACATTTCCTCATGCATTTATAACGTCCCCCTCTAGACGATATGGTTCTCTGAAGGACATGCGGGCAAAAAATAAATATTTTTCAACCTCAGTATTTGTTAATTTTGTCATAAATAGTCTATAATGGTCCTAACGTTGTTGGCCAGAATTAATAAGCGATGTCGAATTATCGAGATAGATGATCAGCAATCAGTCATTACCGTATTCTTTGGATTAGTTTTCCATTCATGTCTCTTTAGGAAGTTGTATTGGAATATCTTAAATGCATCTCTTTCCATTATCGTAGTTGCTGTTTCCAGCGAGAGGATTATTGCTTACATAATTTCATGTAAGGTCATCAAATGAACCCACTGTTAACTTATTACATTTTTTGGGGATATGCCTGTTTGCGACCAGTACCAGGAAGAACAAAACATCCCTGTACTGTTGTCTTCAGGTTTTCTGAATTAGTTCGATTATTAGCAATCGGTCTCAGTCAGTTCCTTTATAATATTAATGTAAGCATTCTTTGTGCATAGTTGCTCTCTGCGTGGGTAATATATAGGCCTATCACTATAGGAAGTCTAGGCAAGCGAACGTGCTTTAAAAAACCTTATTTTTTCTGTTGTATTTCAGGAGTTATTTATATTAATTGCTTTGTGTTTTACTCAATCATATCCAATTATATATATTTTATTTCATTTTTGAGAAAGGAGTAAAATATAGCCTGCTTGAAAGTGTGATTTACATATTTCACCTTAGGTAGATGGAAAGAGTAAGCCTATCAGTCAATCAGTCAACATTGATATGCATTTAGGGCAGTTGCCCAGGTGGCAGATTTCCTCTCTGTTGTTTTCCTAACATTTTCTTAAATGATTGCAAAGAATTTGGAAATTTATTGAACATTTCCCTTGGTAAATTATTCCAATCCCTAATCCCCAGTTTTTCCCCTTGAATTTCAACTTTATCTTCATAGTGTGATCTTTCCTACTTTTAAAAACACTACTCAAACTTATTCATCTACTAATGTCATTCTACGCTATCTCTCCACTGACAGCTCGGAACATACCACTTAATAATAATAATAATAATAATGACATAGTTGGTCCGTTATTGGACATTATACATTTTCCAGCTAAATATCAACTAATATCCAGCTAATATCAACATACCACTTAATCGAACAGCTCGTCTCCTTTCTTCCAAGACTTCCCAGCCTTTGTATGCAGTCAGGCATGAGTGTGCACATGAAGCAGCCTACTTCAGTACCGGTAATGACCATGTTGAGAATGTTATATGCTTGAGTAGTTTGTACTGTACTGTAGTCATTATGCAACTAGTTGCCACACTTTTTACTAGCTGTCACTGTCAGAATCAGCTAAGTTATTAGCAGCATGTGATTGGTCAGGATATCTTGTTTTGAGTCTTCTGAAAAGAGCGGAACATTGAAAGAAACACATGATAGGATAAACAGAATGATAGTTTAGTGTGAGAAGGAGAAATAGAAAGACTACACAAAAGGACTAGGACATTTTCCACATCTTCATACACTACTGTCTTCAAAGAGATCGGCTCTCTCCTCATCAATCCCAGTTCTTTCATATCCTTCCCGGCCGACAAGCTTTCTCTTTGAAGATGGCAGTGTATGAAGATGTGGAGATTGTCTGTGCTTTCTTTCTATTTCTTCCCCTTCCCACAGTGACATGTCTTTGTTTTGTTCTATTACATGTTCCCTTTGATGTTCCTGTCTTTCTAGACAACTTGATTTTCTCTTGTTTGTTCTTTTTTGTCACTGATGTATTCTTTTACTTTTATATGGGATAGAGCAAATTCCTCTGGCTGTAAAAATGCTGTTGGTGTTCTGATTTGTAATCCAGTTTCATGGCTAACTGGTTAGCATGCTGGCCTGCTTTTTAGTCAGAATCCATGTCGAGGCAAAAGTTGATACCATGCAACCCAAAGTTCATAACGTTATAAGGAAGTGGAAATTACGGAAATCTTACTTGGAGTTGCTTTTAGAGGAGAGATGTGTTCATTGCGATGTCTAGGAACCCACCATCCCTCCTCTAGAAGTACATTTACTTTTATAACCTAATAAAGAGCAGCACCCGGCATTGTCCATTGATAAAGTAGCTACTGCAATCCTATTGGTCTGTGTGAAAAGAATGTGATGTCATTGCCGTCGATGATAACTAGATTGCGTTACCAACCGCGGCTGAATAAAGGCACCATATAAAGGAAACGATGTGAAATACACTACAGCAGTAATTTTATATGAAACTTACCTAAATACAGTGGCGGATATAGGGCTGCAGCAATCTTAAGGCTCACTCCCACCTAGTAGAATCGAATCGAGAGCTGAAATTTCCACTTGACTGCTCATATCTAGCGGAACACAATCGAGCGGGATTCTATGGGAAACTTCAGGCTTGCAATGGACAGTCTGCCAATGGTTTTGTCACTAGCCAGACCTAACCAATCCAGATCAATCACTTTCTCACTGACCCCAAATTAATAATGCAGCTTTTCCACACTGTCCAACATAGACAGCGCTGCTATTGCCCTACAGAATGCTAGGGGCCTAAAAGCCGTTTCCGCAGCTGTGAGCTCGCATCTGGGAGATAGTGGCTTCGAACCCCACTGTCGGGAGCCCTGAAGATGGTTTTTCGTGGTTTCCCATTTTCGCACCGGGCAGATGCTGGGGCTGTACCTTAATTAAGGTCATGGCCGCTTCCTTCCCATTCCTAGGCCTTTCCTGTCCCCTCGTCGCCATAAGACCTATCTGTGTCGCAAAAAAAAAAAAAAAAAAAAAAAAAAAAAAAAAAAAAAAAAAAAAAAAAAAGAGAGAGAGAGCCGCTTCACAGTCCTAACCTCGGGGCTTGTGCCCCCGAGATCCCTTTTGCTTGATCCCAGTCCAATGGTTTTGTCACTAGTCTTAGTTCCCAACTAAACAGTTTGGCAGTGTTGTTGACCACTCAAGGATGTACTCATGTCCTCAGGGAGAAGGCCATGAGAGAAACAAATGGCAGTCATTCTGTGTGCAGCTGAATGTAGTGAGAATTGGGTAGCATGGCGTCAAGTATTGATCAATGTCTAACTGGTTAACATCCTGGTCTTTGGTCTAGTGGGTTCCAAGTTTGATTCTCGGCTAGGTCTGGGATTTTAACTTTCAGTAGTTACAGTATTTCCTCTGGCTCAGGGACTGGGTATTTATGCCATTTTCAACATTAGATTTCATTTTAGTACTCTACCCCAGAAGCGATGCACACCTCTAGTGTCTCCAGAGAAGTGAATGGAGAAGCGCTCGATCCAGGAGCTCCTTGGATGAAAGTTATGTAAGAAGAAGAGGAGAAGAAGAACAACTCTGTCCCTCACAAACACATATGTCGCACATGGGCATCAACTCAAAAGACTTGCATTGCTTCATAACTTTTGCATGTGCACATATCAGAGTCTCGTAGAATATTGTATTGAGGTCCTGAAGCATACGACATGCGTGCAGATGTCAGCAAGGTGAATTAGCTTGGCACTACAAGCTGTGCAGCTATAAGCTTACATTCAGGAGATGATTGATACAAACCCGTACATTTGCAGCCCTGAAGTTGGTTTTCCTTTTTCACACCAGGCAAAAAACTTCGCTACAGTATTTGGCATGATACTTCAAAAAAACATGTCTTGATCTCTCTATTTTATAACACTCTTTGGAAGTTTAAATTCATATGACTGCTGGATCAGTTGATTTGGTTCAGCCAATATTTCCTTGAGCTTTTATCATTCTCTTTCTGAGGAAAGGCTCCTAGTGTCAAACTTTGTGACTCAAAGTGAGAAAATTCACGATGTTAATAATATTGAATAATGTAGTAAGCGAGTGGCTGTGCAGTTTGGGTCACATAGCTCTCAGTTTGCATTCGGGAGGTAGTGGGTTCAAACCCCACTGTCGGCAGCGCTGAAGATGGTTTTCCGTGTTTTCCCGTTTTCACACCAGGCAAATACTGGGGCTATACCTTAATTAAGGCCACCGCTACTTCCTCCCACTTCTAGCCCTTTCCTATCCCATCATCGCCATAAGACCTATCTGTGTGCTTGTGCGACATTAAACAAAGGGTATAAATAAATTTTTAAAAATGAATATATAATACCACAGCAGTTTGTCATTAGATGTGAATCCTCTCTTTGAAATCTGTAATGAGTCAGTGAAGCACATTCAGAATGCCATAAATTCAGACTTTTATTAGTCATTAATATTACATAATATTATTAGGCCTACTATTTTACTTGTTTTGAATATATATTCAATTTCATTTCTTAGAAAAAAAAAGAAGGAAACCAACATATCATGATATCTCTACCTATTATTGTACAAATCTTATTTGATAATTGTTGATGAGGCTAAGAAATTGGCAGCGGCGTCCCCCTGTGGGTGGTGGCAGTAGAGCGTGGGTTGGCGACCACGGGGCCCTTAGCTGAGTCCTGGCATTGCTTCCACATACTTGTGCCAGGCTCCTCACTTTCATCTATCCTATCCAACCTGCCTTGGTCAACTCTTGTTTTTTTTCCAACCCCGACGGTATTATGTATGGAGGCCTAGGGAGTCTTTCATTTTCACGCCCTTCGTGGCCCTTGCCTTCCTTTGGCCGATACCTTCATGTTTCGAAGTGTCGGACCCCTTCCTTTTTTCTGTCTGATTAGTGTTATATAGAGGATGGTTGCCCAGTTGTACTTCCTCTTAAAACAATAATCACCGCCACCTGGCAGGGGCGCCTGCCAACTTGATTTGTATGGGGGTCAAGAATCGATTTGAGCAGCTCTGATTGTACCGTAAGTTAGACCAGGCCTAGCACTTTCCAGTCTCTGTCTACGTTAGTACACCGGGCGAGTTGGCCGTGCGTGTAGAGGCGCGCGGCTGTGAGCTTGCATCCGGGAGATAGTAGGTTCGAATCCCACTATCGGCAGCCCTGAAGATGGTTTTCCGTGGTTTCCCATTTTCACACCAGGCAAATGCTGGGGCTGTACCTTAATTAAGGCCACGGCCGCTTCCTTCCAACTCCTAGGCCTTTCCTATCCCATCATCGCCATAAGACCTATCTGTGTCGGTGCGACGTAAAGCCCCTAGCAAAAAAAAAAAATCTACGTTAGTACGAGATTGAACAGCTAGCACAGAAAAAAACTAGAAATGTTTAACATACTATTCATTCTCAACATGTGGAAAGCCATGTTTCAGGAGTTCATCTTCAAGATGAGTGAGACGAAGACAGTGGTGATGGCAGTAAACAGAGTTGACTATCCAGCAAGCATCAAACTAACAAACCACTAGTTGGTGAGTATGGATACTTTTACGTATGTTTGGAGTATAGTCTCCAGAGACAGCCTGAGGAGAATTCACCTGCAGTGTGCAAAAGAGATCCCTCTTCTTCCAACAAGTAAGGATTCCTCTTTGGGATACAAAGATTTCAAAGAAAACAAAATTGACAATGGTCATCAATTACTTCATACTGATCTTGCCCATGATTTCGAAGCATGCATCCTCATGAAGAGAGACTACCCAAGACTATTGGTACAATGAGTTTCTCTCATCGGTTGGCTGGCAGGTACGCCTAGCTTATCTGTCTCCCGTTGACTCATCACTCCTTGCTCTGCGGCATAGCAACAAGGACAGCACATCGCTCACTTTATCCGTGCATGACATGAGATGACAATTAAAATTAATAAAATCAGTTAAGAATTGTATGGTTTCAGTTTTTAACATTTTCGTAGCCTACCATCCTGAGCTCTTCGAAATCCTGGCTTCTTGTCCAAGTCACCTTAGGGATTTTGTAGACTATGTTTTCATCTTTTTGCGATTTCATTTACTTTTTCCTCGTTAAGTACACTTTTTTAATACTTTGTTTCTTATCGAGTAAAGAACAAGTTCCTCTCAATTTGTCAAAGAGTTTCCGCACAGTCTCTATGTGGAGGGTGTACACCTGAAAATGATGTTACAAATCGCCCAACAACTTCCCTGCAAGACTCTGTTTTTACATAATTATCGTACATAAATACCTTTTTCTCTATCATGTACACATGTGGAGGCATTATGTGAATTATACCCCGAAGTAACACTTCACAACTCGAGAACAGTTGAAGCAACAGATCAACACTTTAACACACATTCTAAGGACAAACCTGAACTGCGAAGTGTGCGCATTTCCGTGCTATCGCTGCGCTGTGTAACGAGAAGTGATGAGTTAACCGGAGGCAGATAAGTTGGGATCACCTACCAGCCAACCGATGAGAGAAACTCACTGTATTTGGGATGAAGTTGCCAAAATCCACTCTGCAGAAGACCAGAATGGGCAAGTTAAGAAATGATGTGGTCAGGCAGAAAACTGGGATTAAGACATCTCTATTAGACAGAGTGGGCACATCTAATCTATGCTGATTTTGATGCATGATGATGAGGATGGAGCTATGAGAACCACCAGAGTGCACTTGGAGAGAGAGGTAGAAGAACTCCTGGTTGGAAGACCTAGAACCTGCTGATTGGGTATGTTCAAGACGTGTAGCTAGGGAATGACACTGGATGATATCATGAAGTGGAAGAGGCTCATCAACAGAACCTGAGAAGGTGGAACTGTAAACCAATGATGATTGTTCACATCCCAGTGAAGTTGTACGAGGGCCATCCGGTAAATAAGTTTCCCTATTTTACAGAAAATACAAGCGGGTTATTTACACTTGTGATATTTTATTTTCATACTACAACTCGTACACTACTTCTTCACATAGTTACCATTTCCATCCAAACACTTTTGCTACCTTGGCAGCAGTTTTTTGATACTTCGTCATACCAGGTCGTGTCCTGTCTCCTTGGCCAGCGGTTCACCTCCGCTTCCACCTCGTTATCAGTTACAAACTGCTTGCCTCCAAGGTGCAACTAGAGTTGTGGGAAGAGATGAAAATCACTTGGGTCAAGTTCCGGAGAGTAAGGTGGATGGGGAAAAAAGTCCCATTTGAAGTTCTGCAGCAAATCCTGGGTTCTTTGTTGTGAAAGAGCAACACTTTACGAGATAGAAGACCACGACGTTTTCGTTTGATTGCAGCTCCGAGGTTTGTAAGGACCGTGCAGTACCTCTCAGCTGTGACCATGTGTCGGGGCAGGTAGTCAACCAGTGCAGCACCATTACAGTCCCAAAAGACAGTAGCCATAACTTTGCCCATAGAGGCTGAGGTCTTGGCCCTTTTTGGTGCACATTCGCCAGGTTTCTTCCATACCATGCTTTGTCGTTTTATTTCTGGAGCTGAATTATGCACACAGCTTTCATCTCCAGTGACAATGCGGGAAAACAATTGATCTCCCTCTCTTTGAAGCATTTGCAGTAAAGCCTGGGCTGCCTTGATCCGTTGTTGCTTGTGAGCATTGCTAAGCAAACGTGGGACTCATCTTGCACAGACTTTTTGATTCTGCAAGACAGGATCATCGCAATAGTGGAATATCCAATTTCCATACCAGGAGGCAGTCAATTCATTATCTTCGTCCACCACGTTCTGAACTGCAAAAATGGCTGCATTGCCTGTAGCGGTAATAGGCCTGCCTCTGAGCTTGTCATCATGCACATTTTTTCTTTCTTCCAGGAACCGTGAATGCCAGCGATGAACCATTTGGATGCTCATGCATCCTTCACCATAAACACAGTCCGGCTCCATGGCTAAATGGTTAGTGTGCTGGCCTTTGTTCACAGGGGTCCCGGGTTCTATTCCTGACAGGGTCTGGAATTTTAACCATAATTGGTTAATTCCCCTGGCATGGGGACTGGGTGCATGTGGCGTCTTCATCATTTAATCCTCATTGTACCATTTGGATGCTCATGCATCCTTCACCATAAACACAGTTCGGCTCCATGGCTAAATGGTTAGTGTGCTGGCCTTTGATCACAGGGGTCCCGGGTTCTATTCCTGACAGGGTCTGGAATTTTAACCATAATTGGTTAATTCCCCTGGCACGGGGACTGGGTGCATGTGGCTTCTTCATCATTTAATCCTCATTACAATGCGCAGGTCACCTACGGGCGCCAAATCAAAATACCTGCACCAGGCCTCTCCAGAGGCCACACGTCATTCTATTCTACCATAAACACACACTAAATGGCAATGAATATTGATAGCCATTTCATTTTTCATCGTGAAAATGTGTATAACAGAACGGAGTTCACAAGCGGACATGCTTTCAAGTGATAGCTTTATGGCAGCTGGCACCATACTGGTGAACGCAGAGCAAGCACGTGCTGTTGACAGTCAAGCGCAGCTACCATACCCCAATGTAAGTTCCTACAGTAGCAACTTAATTTTAAAATTTGCAGAGAAAAAAATAGGGAAACTTATTTATTGGATGGCCTTCGTAATTCTACCTTGGAAAATAGAAATTCTCTTTGAGTGACAAATGCTTTAAATCTAAATTGCATTATGCAGCTTAGTAATCAGATTCAGATTTGTTGTCATCAATTAGCAGTTAGCTGCAACAGACATTGCCAAAAAGTTTTAAAAACCAATATGCTTACAAACAATAATTTACAGAGTAAAAGTTGAATCTGCCATTATGGCACTTTGCAGAGAAAGTGTAGCCATGAGGAAGGAAATTTACCCTGCTGGGGGTGGGTGCAGTAGAATATATCCATGTTATCTTCTGCCTGTCATATGAGGCAACTAAGGAGGGGACTCAAGGGGGTTCTCAACATGGGAGCACAAATTGGCGACCACGGAACCTCTAAGTTTGAGGTTGCTTCTACTTACTTGTGCCAGTCTCATCACTTTCAGCTTTCCTCTCGGACCTCCCTTCAACTCTTGTTCTCTTCTAACCCGGTATGTATTAGGTTTGCATAGAGAGTCTTTCAGTTTTTCGCATTTTGTGCCCCTTCCCTTTCTTTTGCCGTTTCCTTCATTCTTCGAAATGTAAGACCTATTCCTTTACCCTTCTGATTTGAGTAAGGAGAGGATGGTTGTCCAGTTGTACTTCCTCTTAAAACAATAATCACCACAACCGGAAATAAATTTATATGCTTAGAAATATTAAACACACATTTTGTCATTAATCAACAAATTGCTGTTGTAATAGACAGAAAGTCATGCGGTTAGGAGCGCGCAGCTGTGAGCTCGCATCCGGGAGGTAATGGGTTCGAACACCACTGTCGGCAGGCGTGAAAATGGTTTTCCGTGGTTTCCCATTTTCACACCAGGCAAATGCTTGGGCTGTACCTTGATTAAGGCCGCAGCTGCTTCCTTCCAGTTCCTAGGCCTTTCCTATCCCATCATCGCCATAAGACCTATCTGTGTCGGTGCAACGTAAAGCAAAAAAAAAGAGACAAACTCAGAAGAAAGGTGCACAGACCACCAAGGACTTTCAACTGACACAGTTCATTGGATGCTCACTGCAGAACAGATTACTTTTTATCACTGGGCTGGATAAGAGATAAGTTCAGATAAATGGTCTATCCTATGTTGTATAACATATATGACAATGACCAGCCAGTAAAAGTCCAAACCAATGCTATCATCTCTGCAGATGATGTGATTGCTACTCAAGGAAGAACATTTGAGGAAGTTGAAACTGCTAACATCTGCCCTTGAAGACCTAACAGACTATTATACTGCCAACCATCTGAAACTCAATCCAGGAAAAACACAAGTATGTGCATTCCATATGAAGAACTGGGAAGCAAGCAGAAAGCTGAACATTACTTGAAGAGGTCACAAACTGAACTATTATGACACACTAGAATTCTTTATAATTGTGAGGTTCTTCTAAAATTTTAAAATTAATTAATTTTTTTAATTAATGGTATCTTTTTTCAGGTATAATCTGTCAATAAATGTTTTCTTTTACAGGTATTTTCTAAATATGTTATACTGAATTAAGTTTCAGCAGACTGGAGAACCTCACAGCTATAAATTAAGTCAAAATTGAAGAAAATGGCTTCCATTAATTAAAAAGAGGAGGAAAAAAAAAAAAAAAAAAAAAAAAACAACAACCAGAATACTATCCATGTCTGACGAGAAGGTAACAGATACTACACTCTTAGCTATAAACAATAGTCACAACAGCCAATGCGAGCTCCTCCATATTCCTTATTAAACTGTTCATTATGACATACTTACAATAAATGTGTAACTAAAGCACAATTGCACTACCAATTTGAAACTTCACATCAGCACCTAAATTCGCAAGATTCACCATGTACAGAACCGATGTTTATCGTCAGGCCTTGAGACTTGAGATAGGCACATGCGCGGCAGCCGTTCTTATCCCTCGCACCTCGTACCCCACATCAGCGCGACTTCTTGTGAGACAACTGTAGTACCTTGAGAAAAACTGTATTGTGCCCTAACGTATAAACACCACTGTCGGGACACTAAGCAAAAGTTATGTACCAGGAATAACTTCTTTCGCAAATCACTCAACATTAGATGGGGAGCGCAGTCCAGTGTTCTGCAGGCATCTGCTCTGCTGCTCCAGTCTGGATGATTTCTGCCCATGCTAGCCAAGTAGACATAGCTAGGAGTCAGACCGCATTGTTACGGGCTGCTTATGACCTACACTGGTAAATAAGATCGTTCCGCTCCTGGGCATAGTGCCACCAGATGTAAGAAGACAGGAAGAAGTAGAAATTGAAAGGAAGAAATAAGGGGAAGACCCAAATCATCCAATGTGTGGTTTACACCCTCCTTGTTCAAGGTTGAAGTCGAGAAAGAGCTTCCTTCCAGCAACAACACCCATTACATCTTCAGTTGAAGCCCATTGGATTGAAAGTAACACCCAGTGGACCATGTCCAGCAAAGGAGGAATGAGTGGTAGGTTCCTACCTGCCATTTGGAATGTGGAAGACTCTCTACTGATTGGGGGTTACACTGGTAACGAAGAATGTGAATATGGCAAGAGGCAAGATTCAGTACATCTGATCTGTGATCACCTGAGTGAACCACGCAGTGAGGAGGATTTGTTCAGTGCAAATGACAGGGCAATTAAGGTTGCTAATCATTGGATAAGCCAAGTGTAAATATGTACTGATTGTGTATTTATATGTTTCTTTTATAATTGTATAGTGTTCTGGAAATGGATAAATAAAAAACATAATCAAATATTTGGAAAGGGAAATGCTTTTGCTTTCAGGAGATAGTGGGTTCGAACCCCACTATCGGCTACCCTGAATATGGTTTTGCATGGTTTCCCATTTTCACTTCAGCCAAATCAGAACTGTACCTTAACTTTGACCTAGACCTTCCCCACCCTATTGTTACTGATCCTGAAAACTTAAGCAAATAGAAAAAAAAAAAGAAGATAGTGATGGTCTTGTTACCTTATTAAGGTCTCATGAGATATACTTTACCAACATTATAACTTATTAATCCATCAGTAATTGGTTCTGTATATATAGGAATCCATGTATGCCATATTTTGTGGATATTTCACGAGCATATTTTAAATTTTTTTACACAATTTTAGAACTCTTTACTTCAGACTGAATAAAAATGTAAAGGAAATGAAACTCGTATATCTTGTAGTGATTAAATACACTATGTGATCAAAAGTATATGGACACTTGGCTGAACATGATGTACAAGTTCGTGGTGCCCTCCATCGGTAATGCTGGAATTCAATATGGTGTTCCCACCCTTAGCCTTGATGACAGCTTCCACTCTCGCAGGCATACATTCAATCAGGTGCTGGAAGGTTGCTTGGGGAATGGCAGCCCATTCTTCATGGAGCCCAGCACTGAGGAGAGGTAGCGATGTCGGTCGGTAAGGCCTGGCACAAAGTCGGTGTTCCGAAACATCCCAAAGGTGTTCTGTAGGATTCAGGTCGGGACTCTGTGCAGGCCAGTCCATGACAGGGATGTTATTGTCGTGTAACCATTCCGTCACAGGCCGTGCATTATGAACAGGTGCTCGATCGTGTTGCAAGATGCAAACGCCATCCCCGAAGTGCTCTTCAAGAAGGTGCTTAAAACATTAATGTAGGCCTGTGCTGTGATAGTGCCACGCAAAACAACAAGGGGTGCAAGCCCCCTCCATGAAAAGCATGACCACACCATAACACCACTGCCTCCGAATTTTACTTTTGGCACTACACACGCTGGCAGATGACGTTCACCAGGCATTCGCCATACTCACACCCTGCCATCGGATCGCCACATTGTGTACCATGATTTGTCACTCCACACAACGTTTTTCCACTGTTCAATCGTCCAATGTTTATGCTCCTTACACCAAGCGAAGCGTTGTTTGTCATTGACCTGCGTGATGTGTGGCTTATGGGCAGCCGCTCGACCATGAAATCCAAGTTTTCTCACCTCCTGCCGAACTGTCATAGTACTTGGAGTGGATCCTGATGCGGTTTGGAATTCCTGTGTAATGGTCTGGATAAGATGCCTGCCTATTACGCTTGATGATCCTCTTCAACTGTCGGCAGTCTCTGTCAGTCAACAGACGAGGTTGGCCTGTACGCTTTTGTGTTGTGCGTGTCCCTTCACGTTTCCACTTCACTATCACATCAGAAAGAGTGGACCTATAGTTCATTCCATGTTAAGAAAACAGTATTGCTCTTATGACAACAGGGTTGCCATATCGAACGGCTCCGCTCAACACCATAACAGGAAAATGGCAGCACATACATTTGTCAAATTCGGTATTTAAGTTCAAGATAAAAAGCGGAAGAAACTAAGCTGAAAATTATTTTTATGAACTAAACGGGACAGGGTATTTACAGGGGCTATTTTTGGTTTGTAGAGTATCAGAGGTAAACTATGGCACATAAAAGAACTCAGTATTGAATTGTAAGGCAAATTGGGCAGAAAATAGAAAAGTAATATATTTTGTGGAATCGAGGGGTGAAGGATGCATTTAATTGCATTTAACACTAGGTTTACCACAGCGGTCCAAATTACCGTTTTCAGTTTTGTTTTCTCTATCACTCTCGTTATACGGTTAGAACATACAAACCCTTAGGTGGCTTTTATTGATATTAAGTGCACTTTTTGGCATATAGCTTCAAAAACCCGTAACTCCTTTCTAGTTAGCGCTACGAGGTCGTATACCTACTTTTACCGGACGGTCATTTGACCAGTATTGCAGTAGCTACACGATCAGACTTTTGTGGCATTCATTTAGAACGGGATATCATTCTAACAAGCTGTTACAGTGTACTTTGTATGTATGTTGGGTATTCAGCCCGAAGGCTGGTTGGATCCTCAACAGGTTCACCATTAGCTGTCATAGATGGCCTAGGTGTCGCTGAAGAGGCGTACTAGGGAAATGAGGAGTGAGGTAGATTCCCGTTGCTTTCCTCACTGAGCCAGAAGTTGCTATTGCACATCAGTCTGCCAAGCCCATTGAAATGCGTGCACCAACCGATCCTATGAGAGACATTTTCACACCATTCATAGCAGGGACTGGCTGCATAAAGAATGGCATTACTAGCGTCACTCATACCTCAGCCACTTTCATATTGTCAAAGCCAAGTATAAGACTGAGACAGGTCAATGAAAGTAACAATTTTATTCTAGCCCATACCAGAAGACATAGTGCATTGTAAACACTACATCTTGCCAGCAAAGGCATACAGTGTACGTTATTACCGTTGTATCGAATAGAACTTATTGTTGTGCTGCAATGGGACAGCTGTTGGCTCTTTACAAACAATGATACAAGTACACTGACAGGAAAGTATAGTCATTATTTGTTCAGTAATGAAAGGTGTGCAATCGTAACGAGCAGTCAATTGTTGTGTTCACTCATTACAAACATTCAAACTAGATTTCCTGATTGTTTGTAATTACCCCGAAGAAACATATTTTCGCGTAGTCTGCAAATGGATGCCGAAATTCTGAAGCATAAGCATATAATTTCCCCATCACAATCATGCGATGAATCTGGGACTGATTTACACCTCGATAATTGCGAAGACGTGTGTAACTTGACAAACACAAATAGTTTGGATAGTGATTCTAGTTGCATCGAGCATGTAGAATTTCCATGTGAACATGAAATCACATAGCAGCCTTCGACCTCAAAGGTTAGGGAACTACCCGCCAAATGGCGACGGACGCACACTAGCAAAGCAGCTGATGACAAAGGTAAGCCTATTTGAATTTAGTCATTTTGTATTTACGTAATTCTGTGCATGATATCAACTACAGAAGGCCGAGCATACGGTGTGGTAAGTCAACATATGGGCATGGTCAGCATATGACGATCGGCGAGGAAGAAGTCGCTTTGGATGGAACAGTGCGGACTCTTGTTGATCTACAAAGCCTGCCAGGCCGTCGAGGACAGTAAAATGTACTGAGGGAAGTCCGAGGTCCCACAGGACATGCAAAACGCCACATTGAAGGAACTTGTGCCGGTACAGCTTGACGTCTTTTTATTGACGAATCCAAGCTGCGTCACATCGAATGATATAATGAGGTTGGAGCCCGCAAAGTTTTGAACAATCCTGAACGGACACTTTCTTTGGAAGAATTGGACGCTGTAATTGGTATTTTATACGCATGCAGAACTTATGGAGCTGACATGAACGTTGTCAATCTGTGGTCACAGAAGTGGAGTCCTGGAATTTTCTCCCAAACTGTCCCACGAAACAGTTTCCTGGATATCATGAGGTTTCTTGTATTCGATGGAAAATCTACCAGCAGGGATCACCTGAAAATTGACAGATTGGCGCTTGTATCTGTTGTGCGGGACACATTTATATCTAATTTTACTATTTGCTTCAGAACGAGTGAGAACATTACTGTGGATGAACAACTCTTTCCATCGAAAGCTAGATGCCCATTTATGCAGTATATGGCCAATAAACCAAAAACGTTTGGTATGAATTTTGGTTGGCTGTCGATGTGGAAGCCAAGTATGTTGTAAACGGTTTCCCCTATCTTGGAAAAGATGAAACGCAACCCACCGATTGGACTCTAAGTGAACACATTATTGCGTCTTGTGAGTTTTTCATCAATCAGGGAAGAAATGTGCAATGGGAACAAGACAGTTGAAAGGTATGCAATCTGTAGAAAACTGGTCTATGGTCAAGTTCACTTCAAAGGTGACCAAGCAAAGTGTGTGTGTACAGTGCGACAAATAAGTTGAAAAGCAAAAAGTGACATTCATGCAGATATGTATATAATGTAAGCTAAAGTGTGTAAGAAGAACATTCTGCCTTACTAGTGTACTTGTTTATTTATTCATAATAGTGTTTACAAATCATGCATGATAATGATGAAGTCATGGTCTATGATGTTTTTATACTCAATTAAAACCTTTTTCTGGCACCAATATCCTCAAGAAACTAATACGTGCCACTATCGGTCAAAATGACCGCTTCGGTAAAAGTAGGTAGAAAGAGTGTTTGGTAATCCTAGTGTTAATAAATTTCCCCAGGCAAAGCGAGGTACTAATGTGCTGTCATATCGCTCACAAAAAACAATAGTAAAAATTAAATGCGCTCGTAAAAAAAAAAAGAGTGGTAAGATTAAAATGCGTTTAAGAAAGAACAGCTAAATAACAAAACCAAGCACAAGTTATGCCATGATGTATCGCTGCACACCACAACACCAAACTCTTCAGTTACAACTTCTGTACAGTACGAAAATAATAGAACACATACAAATACTATGCAATATACAGCCAACTCTCACTCAACACAAAACAACTACGCACTGATTTAACGCCTAAAAACACACAAGTAAAATTATTTCTTGAATAAAATTACTGTGTCCACCTATTCAACACAATTATATTTTGTAGTGATTACAATCTACATGAAATATAAACACTAGTTAGGGACATGTTACACCCTAGTTTTGGGCATCTTCAGCCTAATACTAATCTTAAGGTCAAGTCTTAACTCTATTAACATTGGAACTTAATACTAAAATTTATGCAAATGCAAATGTGTGCGTATTGGCTAGAGGTTGATCACAGCGTGATTTGGAGTATCTCCAACTGTTTGACTAGAGATTGATCACATCGTGAATTGGGGCTTCTCCAACTTATGGATGAACATTAGGTTGAAGGTTTTACAGCTGGTTTGTTCAAAGGTAGTTATGGTCATTATCATAAGTATATTGTTGCAAAACCGGAACCGTGGTTAAAGTCGGTCGTGATGGATTTGAATATTCCTTTAGAAAGAAGCATGGTTGGACGGTAATGTTTAAACAATAATATATACCATGCAGAAATTGTCTTCAGCAGAGGGTGATGGAGGTTAAAATAGATGTAGGAAGGGGAAGAAGATGATTTGAAATGTCAAGCAAGGTAGAAGCTATAAACCACTGAAACAAGATGCTCAGAACAGAAAATCATGGAGGATGTCCAGTTGATATCTGTCTAAAGACAGATTCACAGAAGAAGAAGAAGAAACTGGAGTGATGGTGGTGATTATTGTTTTAAGAGGAAGTACAACTGAGTAACTATCCTCTATGTAATACTAATCAGAGAGAAAAAAATGGAAGGGATCAGAAACTTCAAAAAATGAAGATATCGGCAAAGAAAAACAAGGGCCACAAAGGGCGTGAAAATGAAGGGACTCCCGAGGCCTCGAGTGCTCTAATACCGAGTTGACCAAGGGAGGTCGGATAGGATAGTTGAAAGTGAAGAGCCTGGCACAAGTAAGTGATGGTGATGCAGATCTCTTTGCTCCTTTCACATTTTTAAAGTTACAACATATCTTGGTGACCATCATGGTACACAGCAGAGAACCTGTTTTGGAGCTCTTTCAACATCTCAGATGCCTGAAAGCTTCAGTGGAAAGGATGTATTTCTCTGTTACACCATAATAATAATAATAATAATCGTATGGCCTCAGCTACCGTGTGCAGACATTTCGATTTGACGCCATCTGGCTGTCTGCTCGTCAATTTCGACGTTCCGTTTTACTCTAGGTCCGCTAGATGGCAGACAGAGTAAACCGGATCTCTCTTGGGCGTCTATGGCTGAGATTTAATGAAATATTTCAAGACCCATGCATTCAACCATCTGGGTTCCACCTACCCCAGATGTCAGTGGAAAATACTTGATCGGGTTAAGACTGATCAAGGCAGATGTGGTGCTACACTCACCAAATAGGGATGAAGACCTCACTGAACTGTGATTACAGTGAGCAGTTAAGATAGTTATACATATTGCTGTTGAATGCCCACGTCAAGATTTCTTGGGCTCTTTGACAGATCTTCATTTCTCATCTAATGAAGCCATCCAGTGGATTTCTAATCTGTATTTGAATTTGTAAATATGTTATGATCTTGTGATTTCACTTTAATTTGCTTCTGTTATGTATGTAATGTGTGCTTATACCTTAATCACATATGTGTATAGACTCTGTAGTCCAATATTGGGTTGGGGATGATGTGAGATGAAATTATATGGTATGTTTTTATGGCCGGATGCCCTTTGTGTTGCCAGCCTCTGTTGAAGAGCTAATGAAGATTAAATTAATGATGGTGAATGAAATTGGGTAAGGAGGTAGAAGGAATCGACTGTGATCTGTGAATAGAAACTGTTCCGGCATTCACCTGGAAGTGAAAATGGGAAACCACAGAAAACTATTCTCAGGTCAGCCAGTGGTGGGATTCCAATCAGTCGATTGCTACTGATCTGAATTTAGGGTAGTCGCCTAGGTGGCAGATACCCTATCTGTTGTTTTCCTATCCTTTCTTAAATGATTGCAAAGAAACTGGAAATTTATTCAACATCTCGCTTGGTAAGTTATTCCATTCGCTAACTCCCCTTCCTATAAACGAATGTTTGCCCCGATTTGTCCTCTTCAATTCCAACTTTATCTTCATATTTTGATCTTTACTACTTTTAAAGACACCATTCAAACTTATTTGTCTACTAATGTCATTCCACACCATCTGTCCACTGACAGCTCAGAACATACCACTTAGTCGAGCAGCTCATCTCCTTTCTCTCAAGTCTTCCCAGCTCAAACTTTGCAATATTTTTGTAACACTACTCTTTTGTCAGAAGTCACCCAGAACAAATCGAGCTGCTTTTCTTTGGATTTTTTCCAGTTCTTGAATCAATAATCCTGGTGAGGGTCCCATACACTGGTACCATACTCTATTTAAGGTCTTAGCAGAGACTTGTATGCCTTCTCCTATACATCCTTACTACAATCCCTAAATACCTTCATAACCATGTGCATAGATCTGTACCCTTTATTTACAATCCCATTTATGTGATTACCCCAATGAAGATCTTTCCTTATATTAACACCTAGGTACTTACAATGATCCCCATAAAGAACTTTCACCCCATCAACGCAGTAATTAAAACTGAGAGGACCTTTTCTGTATGTGAAACTCACAACCCACTCATCTTCTAAATGCAGAGCTTGGTTCCATAGCGCTTAGTATATATCTTTATCACATCATGCTAAATCTATCTATAATTATAAAATGAAGTGTCTGTCTGTCTGTCTGTCTGTGCATGATGCCCAGCAAAATCTACAGCACGCATAGATCTGAAATTTTGAACATCGGTAGATGGAAAGGGGTCCGAATGCACCTTGAAGCCGGAATTATCATTTTCGCTTTCGTTGGTGTGTTATGAATGAAAAACCATCGGAAAACGTGCATTGGGATATGACAATCTAACGTGCTGTCACCAAAATGAATGCATAGAGTCGCTGTCGCTAGGCAACGTACATAAGATAGGTAGAGAACACAATATTCAAGGAGGCATTTTACGTCCAGGACGTAGGAAGCTGTTTTTGGTCTTATATGGTGTGAAGGCATGTGACGCTGTTGATGCTCTGCAATGAACACGGCTCTGAAACTGATGACGAATATTATTGAAGCCACCATCATGAGGTGGTGGTGGTGGTGGTGATTATTGTTTTAAGAGGAAGTACAACTGGGCAACCATCCTCTATTTAACACTAATCGGAGGGAAAAATGGAAGGGATCTGATACTTCGAAAAATGAAGATATCGGCCAAAGTAAGACAAGGGCCACGAAGGGCGTGAAAATGAAAGACTCCCTAGCCCTCGCAAACCTAATAGCGTCGGGGTCGGAAAAGAACAAAAGTTGACCAAGAGAGGTCGGATAGGATAGATGAAAGCGAGGAGCCTGACACAAGTAAGTGGAAGCAATGCCAGGACTCAGCTGAGGGCCCCGTGATCGCCAACCCACGCTCCAAAGTTCAGAGCCCCTGGAGCCCCTTTTAGTCGCCTCTTACGACAGGCAGGGGATACCGTGGGTGTTATTCTACCGCCCCCACCCACAGGGGGGCCACCATCATGACTGAGCATGCCGCGGACGAAGTAGTATTCCTCGGACTGTGAGTCCATTGATTAGGAAGCCATTTTCGGTCCACGACACGAGGAGCCATCAGCCCGTAATATTCGGAGTGTTTGGGTGTATGTGTGCGAAGCCCAGTCAAATCTTCGGCACACACAGATCTGAAATTTTGACATAGGACAATCGCTTAAAGTTGTAGGACTCCATCTTCGAAAACGGTGCTTTTGCCATTGTCAACTGTACGTAGATTGTTCAAGAGTTCGAAAGGCAAACACAATACAGTACTCATTTTACCTTCAAATGGAAGGACATTATTATAGTTCATTCCTAAGCTCTACAAGGAAACAATATATTTTGTATTATATAATAAGGTCTTTTACATGGTTTTAAGGTACCATCCATCAACCCGGTATCTTAAGCATTAAAAGTAACAATATAATAAAAATAAAATAATGTATTTCATGCAATTTACGTCAAAACGATGCGAGTTAATAAATATAAAGTTTAAATTTGCTTTTAAATAAATAGTTTAAAAACATCTAACGGTTGAATTAATAAACGCGGGCAAAGCCGCGGGCACATGCTAGAGTAGAACGCAGCCCGGAAGGCGGTTTGAAGAGGGTTGCGCAGTAACATTCGCGCGCTTTGTAGTATGACGTGTTTTCCGCTGAGCCAATAGAATCATTTCAGTAACAGGGGGGTGACACTTCATAGGGAGCGTCCGAAGCAGTTCCGAGATGGGCCAATCGATCTCCGCCAACTAGTGAAAACTAAAATTCTCTTTTAGAGTGTTAATTTAGAAGGCAGAGGTTGGCATTACACATTCAGTTGCGTGGTACAACAAATTCAAAACACAACACCGTTATCATTGCGCGCGAAGGGACCTTGGTCGTATGGTATGTAATAGTGCTTGTTAGACGAAAATTTGTTGAGATTCTTTCGCATTGAACGAGATTTTTAATCCAGTTTTTTGAGAGTATGGTGTGAAATTATAATTATACGCGTTCTTAGTGTGAAGAAATAGTATTATGATCATGAACGTACTTCACATTGAACTACCTAGCTGTTGCGAGTAAACGTCTGTTTGATAGTGCTTCTTACCTGCTGTTTGGAATAAATAAATTCAAAATATAAACTGTGTGCATGATGCTATGTTTTACTTCTTCCTTTCCTTCTCGTGTTTTCCATTCCCATACATAAAAGTCGTGGGAAGGGTTCAACGAACGAACGAAAGAATGAGGTTATGTTAGATCGTGATTTAGGCAAGTATGGGCGTTTTGGGGTTTTATACGAATTGCATTAACATTTTCAGTAATCAATGTTGCATTTACCACTTAATAGATGTAAATTTACATTAAAATGCGAACGGTGAAACAACGATACAAGCTAGCGTTATAACAGTATTGCCAACATACAAATACGGTAATTGCAATTTACTTTTCAATTAAAAGACACGAGAGAAGCTTTATATACAACTTTCCTACCGAAATGCAATCATTATCTCTATCACAATTAAAATTTTAACAAAGTAACAACTATCATCATCGTGTTTACTACGAGGTGCTAACGTGGGATTTATTTCCTTATGTTGGCAGAGAGAAAGTGGCCACTGTAGCTTCCATGACCTGTTTTCTCAGCCAACTTTATTATACAGGAGTTACGGATCTATTTCTCTTATATGATCCTTGTTTCAGTAAGAGGTGCCTGTTTGTGCTGGTCACGAGTGAATGTTTCGAGTTTTATTTGTAAATATCATAATCAACGAATTTAGGGAACTATTTGCGTGCGTACGATAGATCCAGGAAGAGCAAAAAGGCAAGTATTCCGTCGACAAACGAGGGAAATAGTATTTAAAGTGTATTTGTATTTGGTAAGCATGCAGCAGCAGGCGTTCATAGGCGGAGAAGGTGAGGAACGCCATGTTGCCACGCTTCGAAAGAAGACAGCACTCGCGAGTGGTATTGGCCTGCAAACAGTACAGATAAAACAAGCTTCGGAAATAAAAATAATGCGGTGTTCAGGTCGCCAGAGAAGAACCCTTAGAGGAAGAAGCCAGTGACGGTCCTCGATGATTTCATTAAAAATGTTCTGCGTACAATAATATATTTTGATATGTATAAAAACGGCGAATATCCTACGGCATTGAAACTGGACCGTCCATTTACCTTCCTTAATATCTCGAAAATTTTCCTCAACACTTTCGCGGGGTTTGATGTTAAATATTAATTTGGACTTTCACGAAACTTTTAAGCCCACAAAAATATAGGTCATCGCTTTGGAATTCAAGATATAACTGGATGGAAAAATGTTTACACATTCATGTTATGCTCTCTGCCCTTCGCCTTTCATTTCTCTCACCTTACATTTACCTTCCTTAATATCTCTAGAATTTTCCTTAACACTTTCGCGGGGTTTGATGTTAAAAATTAATCTGGACTTTTAGGAAACGTTTAACCCCACGAAAAATATAGGTCATCGCTTTGGAATTCAAGATATAACTGGATGAAAAAATGTTTACACATACATGCTGTTATGAGTAGCCACATTGACATCACCGCACCTCATACTTCTGTCTCTCTCTCTGCGCAACGAAACCGCCTTCCGGGCTGCGTTCTACTCTAGTATATATATATAAAATAAGAGTTTTGTCTGTACATTGTTCAGAATTTAAAAAGGATGGTATTTCTGTATCAGACGTGTCCACAGTAACAAGGAAATGCACTTTTACATTTTCCGTAATGTCTGTCTGTCTGTCTGTCTGTCTGTCTGTATGTATGTATGTATGTATGTATGTATGTATGTATGTACACGCATCACAAGAAAACGGCTGAAGAGAATTTAATGAAAATCGGTATGCAAAGTCGGGGAATAAGTCGCTACAATCTGGGCCATAAATAATTTTATTCACGCTGAGTGAAATGATAGTTTAGGGGAAGGCCTAAAATGTAATTGTCAAATATTTGTTATTATTGCTCGTATCTTAATGAAAATCGGTATGCAAATTCGGAGTAATAATTCGATATAATCCAGGCCATAAATAATTGTATTCGCGCTGAGTGAAATGGTAGTTTAGCGGAAGCCTAAAATTTAACTCTAGACCGTGGGTTCGAATCCCACTGTCGGCAGCCCTGAAGATGGTTTTCCATTTTCACATCAGGCAAATGCTGGGGCTGTACTTTAATGAAGGCCATGGCCGCTTCCTTCCAACTCCAAGCCCTTTCCTATCCCATCGTCGCCATAAGACCTATCTGTGTCGGTGCGACGTAAAGCCACTAGACAAAATTTAACTCTCAGATATGTATCTTATTACTGGTCGTATCTTAATGAAAATCGGTAGGCAAAGTCAGGAAATAAGTCGCTACAATCTAGGCCATAAACACTTTTATTCACGCTGAGTGAAATGGTAGTTTAGGGCAAGGCCTAACATTTAATTCTCAAATATTCCTGCTGTTAGTGGTCGTAAGGACAAATACTACATAACTAACGTTATACACACTAGCATTAAATTTCCGATCATTTATGTCTTATAGCCTACATTGTTACCGGAACGGATAAGATCACAGAGATATTCATGAATTTGGATTTTTGTTACTAAGTCCGCATTACCACCGAGTCACGAGAAAATGGGTGAACAGAATTTAATGAAAATCGGTATGTTAAGTCAAAGAATAAGGAACTACAGTCTACGCTATAAATAATTTTATAAGACGTCCTAATATCACAGAGTCGAAAGAAAACTAAATGTGAAGGCCTACAATACAGAAAGCTCATAAAATTGATCAACAATAACATTACATTGACTATTGTTTGTTGTGATGTGCTTTGTGTCTTTTGTTGCCACTCCCCTATGATAGATAGGATTACTGCTGCGTACCGAGTAATTTTTTACGTTTACTTTACGTTGCACCGACACAGATAGGTCTTATGGCGACGATGGGATAGAAAAGGGCTAGGAGTGTGAAAGATACGGCCTTGGCCTTAATTAAGGTACATAACAGTATTTGTCTGGTGTGAAAATGGAAAACCACGGAATACCATCATCAGGGCTGCCGACAGTGTGGTTCGAATCCACTATCTCCCAGATGCAAGCTCACATATGCGCACCCCTAACCGCACAGCCAACTCGCCCGGGTGTACCGGGTGTAACAGTCTGCCTGAATATTGGCGGGAAGTAGCTGGGGAGTTAGATAACTTTCTTCTTTAGCATGCTATTCCTCTGGTTTATAAATTTTCTGATACTACTGGTACGTAACATACTGGTACATCCTGGTCATTACAGCTCTGAAACTCTGGACTGTTACATCGGCACCATGGTACTGTTTATTAAAAGTGAGAGAATGTGAGGTTTTTAATTTGATCAAGTATTTTATATTATAACATTGCTTTTAATCGCTGCATTCCTACTGACGTTTTTGTACTGATCTATGTTGACTTCAGTTAGGAAAACCACAAAGTCAGTCTTTCTGAGAATCCTGTAGCGAAGCACGGGTACATCAGCTAGTAAATAAATAAATAAATAAATAACATATTTAACTTTGTCACACTCCAGTTTGACACCTAAAGCTGATTTGAGGAAAGATCTGTTTAGCTTCTGAAGAAATGTAGGAACACATGAAGCATTATTAACACTACATCATTCTGATCTTAGAAGACCAAGTAAAAGAATTAAGCGAGTTGGCCGCATGGTAAGGGTCGTGTAGCTGTGAGCTTGCATTGTAGCTCTGAAGATGGTTTTCCATGGTTTTATCACACCAAGCAAATGGTGGGGTTGTATCTTCATTAAGGCTCCGGCTACTACCATCCCAGTCGTAGCCCTTTCCCATCCTTGTATCCCCGAAAACCCTTGATGTATAAGCAATGGATTTTTCGTCATTAGGTCCATATTGATGAATATGACCTATTTTTAATGAAAGTTTTATTGACCATCTAATCAATACAATTTTTTTTGTGGCGATTAAACACTAGCAAAAAAAAAAGAAAAGAGCAAACTCATGTGCAAAAGATTTGTACTGTAGATGTGGAAAAGATGTTTGTTAACAGTTTTTGGTCTGGGTTCTTTGAGATTCTATAAGTGACTGGAATCAGATACAGAGAAAGAAGATATATATACAGTCGGTATAAAGGTCCAGACCTATCCCCTGGGATTGCACCATCAGGAATATTCTGCTACCACACTAAAGATGACAGGAAGCATCTGTAAGGAAATGAAGGAAATAAATTTGAAGAGAAGAAGAGATAGAATAATAGGACACAACTTAAGACACCCAGGTCTTGTTCAGTCGGTTTTTGAGGGAGGTGTAGGGGGTAAGAACGGTAGGGGTAGACCAAGGTACAAATATGATAAGCAGATTAGAGCTGATGAAGGATGCAGCAGTTATGTAGAAATGAAAAGGTTAGCTCAGGATAAGGTGGTATGGAGAGCTGCATCAAACCAGTCTATGGATGATGACTTGAACACCCATCATCACCCTAACTCCCCACAATGTCTCCCAATCCACATCTGTATATATAAAATAAGAGTTTTGTCTGTACATTGCTCAGAATTTGAAAAGAACGGTATTTCTGTATCGGTCATGTCCATAGTAACAAGGAAATGCATTTTCCTTTTCCGTAATTTCTGTCTGTCTGTCTGTCTGTGTGTGTGTGTACACGCATCACGAGAAAACGGCTGAAGAGAATTTAATGAAAATCGGTATGTGAAGTCGGGTATTGAGCCGCTACAACCTAGGCTATAAATCATTTTACTCACCCTGAGTAAAATTTAATTCTCGAATATTTATATCATTAGTGGTCCTATCGATAAATACTAAATAACTAAAGTTATGTAGAATTAAATTTCTGATCATTTATGTCATGCATTGCTACCATACCGGCTTTGATAACACAGATATTAATGAATTTGTATTTTTGTCGCCAAGTCCATACGAGGGCTATGCCGAAAGTTTTTAGCAGAGTGTGAGAATTTTTTTTTTTCGAAACAACAATTACAACTTTTCAAAATACTCTCCATTAGCTCGTATACATTTTTCCATTCTCTGAAACCACTTAGAAAACGTTTCAGTCCAAGCTTCTTTCGGGATGTCACTTAGTGCACTCTCGTACGCTGCAATGGCGAAAACCGCTGCCCACGTATTTTTTCCTTGGTCTTAGGGAACAGAAAAAGTCACATGGGGCCAGGTCAGGTGAATAGGGGGCATGAGGTAACACTCGCACTTTTTCCCTTTCCAAAAATCCATTGTTTTGGCAGCCCTGTTGCAGATGCATTGTCGTGATGCAGCAGAAGGTGCCCACTCTTGGACTTTGGGTGCTGTGACCCCCAAGTGGCGAAGACTTTGGGAAGACAGTCATTCACATACCATTCAGCATTGACCGTACGACGTGTGTCCAAGGTCACAGAGGTGAGATGCCCCATTTTCGTAAAACAAAAAAAAAGAAAAGTTGCCACCGTCTTCTTTCCGGAGCTCCGACTTCGTCGAACTTTTGTGGGTGGTTCCTCCCCTGGAAAGCACCACACAGAAGACTGTCTCTTCGTTTCAGGGTCATAATGGTAGACCCATGTTTCATCACTTGTGACGATATTGTAGGTATCTTCGGACTGCCCTCCATTGAATTTTTCTAGCATGAAATGACACCAGTCCACTCTCTCCTTTTGGCTTTCTGTCAGGGAATGTGGCACCCAGCGGGCACACCTCTTGGTAAGGCCTAAATAATCGTGAACGATGGTCTGCGCTGCTCTTGACTCAATATTTAAGGTCCCTTCAATGTCACAAAATGTAAGATGTGGATCTGCTGTGATCATTTCCCTCACAGTATCAATGTATTATTGAGTCGCAGCTGTTGCTGGGCGACCGGGACGAGGTTCATCTTCAATTGACTGCCGACTCCTTGAAAACTCGCGAAACCAATTTCCAACTATGGCTCTAGAAGGGGCAGCCTCATCAAAAACGCGCAGCAAAGAAGAATCATTGCTCGAAAATCGCGGCGCGACAGATCCATCTTGCACCGTGTCTGACTCAGTACTGCCTGTGCTTTCTTCCCTCGCTGTGGAGAAACTAGCGCTAGAATGGGTTTCGCGCGCATGTTCCAAGGTCGAAAAACATCGCTCTTTCAAATGAAAATAATCCCATTGTCCTCAGAATTGCGGTTTACGCGCTGCTAAAAACTTTCGGCATAACCTTCGTATCAACGCTGAGCCACGAGAAAATGGGTTAGCAGAATTTAATGGAAGTTGGTATATAGAGTCGGGGAATAAGAAACTACAGTCTAAGTTATAAACAATTTTATTCACCCTGGATTAAATTGTAGTTTAGGGGAAGGCGCCTAAAAATTAATTTTTAAATACCTATGTTATTGGTCCTTTCGAAAAGTACTACATAACAAAAGTTATAGAGAACACACTTTCCGACAATTTATGTTTTATTCGGTTTTACCGTACCGACTATAAGAGTGGTATTTCAGAGTCGGAAGAAAACTAAATGTGAAGGCCCTACAACACTGAAAGCGCATAACATTGATCAACAATAACATTACATTGGTCATCGTAGTGATGTTCTTTCTCTTTTACGCTGCCACTCAACTCCAATAGATGGGATTACTGCTGCGTACCGAGTATAACAGCCTGACTGAATATTGGTGGGAAATAACTGGGGAGTTAGAAAACTTTCTTCTTTAGCATGTCATTCCTCTGGTTCATACATTTTCTGATACCGTACTGGTGGTACGTAACACACTGGTTCGTCATAGTATTCCAGCTATTCGATCCCTACTCTGACGCGCGGTTTTGCATGAGAGTGTACACACTTAAGGCAGAAAGCTCCCTTGTAGTAGTAGTAGTAGTAGTAGTAGTAGTAGTAGTAGTAGTAGTAGTAGTAGTAGTAGTAGTATGCCCTGGTCTAGAATTACAGTTTAGGCATGTTCCAAATTATAGCACCACATTTCAGTAAATAACTCAAAATTCAACCCTGAAAAGAGCCGTTTCTTAAAAAGAGCTTCTTCCTATTTACTTTTATTAAATTCTACATTCATTTCATTCAAAATTAGCAGCGAAGAGGGGGTTTCTTCTCTGGCTTGGAGGCCTTCAAGTCAGACTTTTTCCACCGCCAGTGTAGTGAATTGAGATTTTGCGACTCATCGGGTACTCCTAAGAAACAAAGTAAAAGGGCATAGCTTTTGCCCTAGGACTCGCTACTATTCAACTCCCCCCCTCTCCCCCCGGAAAAGACAGAGTGTTCACGGATAATGGTTCTCTGCGCCCTGGTCATTCCAGCTCTGGAACTTTGGACTCTTAGAACGGCAGCATAGTACTGTACGTTAAAAGTGAAAACATATGTGGTATTTCACTTGATCGAGTATTCCATGTGAAATAATTGCTTTTACTCCCGCCATTCCTACTGACGTCATTGTAATGACCTTTGTTCATTTCAGTTGGGAAAACCACTAAGACAAGTCTTTCTGAGGATGTAAAAAGGCAGGTGGAGAGTGAGTGTCTGCCATTATAATGAAATTCCCCAACCTGATTGTGACTGATGGTTGGCAAGTGGGCCTACCATTACAGTGAAAGTTCCCTAATGCAGTCTTCATATGAGTAAAGACGTTTGGTTATTTCTCCTTGCGTTTCTAGGGTAACGGTAAGCGCTATACAACTTAATACAGTCTTGCTTACAACGTGTACACTACCTAACCTACAATTCTGTATATAGTGTAGAATTCCATAGCGAAGCACGGGTACATCAGCTAGTTAAGAAATATGGGTAAGTGGTTCAATCGTATTTCTTAATGTAAAAAAAAGAATAACTTCATTAATCCTGCTCAAAATCCTAATCTGGGTCATTCGTAGGAATGACTAGCTGCTGTACATGTCCTCAAAAGGTTAGCCATGCAAGTGATTCAGGTAAATGGAGAAAAACACACGTATCTTATTTATGTGATCACCCCAATGAAGATCTTCCCTTACATTAACACCTAGGTACTTATAGTGATCCCCATGAGGAACTCTCACCCCATCAACGCAGTAATTAAAACTGAGTGGACCTTTCCTATTTGTGGAACTCACAACCCGACTTTTAACCCCATTTATCATCATACCATTGCCTGTTGTCCATCTCACAATCCACTCAACTTCTAAATGCAGAGCTTGGTTCCATAGCAGTAGCACGTTAACACATGCGGGCACTCCGGTTGGTATATATCTTTGTCACATTATGCTAAATAAATAAATACATAAATCAATAACATTTAACTTTGTCACACTCCAGTTTGGCACCTAAAGCTGATTGGAGGAAAGATCTGTTCGGTTGTGAGAAATAGTCTCTATATTGACAGCCTTAACAAGCTTGTACTTCGCTCTAATCCTACCTGCTACAACTGACAGTGTCTGACTGAAGTCTCCCATGAATAGCATTGTTACAGTCCCCTTAAGCATGTCCATCTTCCTTATGTCTTTCAGCAACCAGTCTACTACCTGATTCCCGGCTAATGACAATCAGTTACTACTGATCTGCATTTAAGGCAGTCGCCCAGGTGGCCGATTCCTTATCTGTTTTCCAAGCCTTTTCTTAAATGATTGCAAAGAAATTGGAAATTTATTGAACATCTCCCTTGGCAAATTATTCCAATCCTTAACTTCCCTTCCTATAAACAAATAGTTGCCCCAGTTTGTCCTCTTGAATTCCAACTTTATCTTCATATTGTGATCTTTCCTACTTTTAAGTCAACACTCAAACTTATTCGTCTGCTAATGTCATTCTACGCCATCTCCCCACTGACAGTTCGGAACATACCACTTACTGTTGATAAACTTAACCATAATAGGTATTTTATTTGATCCTGTATTGACTTGTCTGAATCTGTTATAGAAACTATTATAGTTTTATTTTCCACGAACCTACTACGCTGGCGTAGCAGGGAGAGAGGTGATACTCCCACGTGGCGCGTCCCAGGTGGCGGATAGGGGGGGGGGGGGTCCTAACCGGCTTGCCGGCGGACTTGAGGGAAATAAAATACCTCTCGCGGACCAAACACAACCTCATGTGGGTGGGGATGCAGACGAAGAATACAACCCTGGCATCCCCTGTCTGTCGTAAGAGGGGACCAAGGGATGATTGTATTAGAACCGTGAAACTACTGGTGATTAGTACCATCAATCAGTCACTACTGATCTGCATTTAGGGCAGTCGCCCAGGTGGCAGATTTCCTACTGTTGTTTTCCTAGCCTTTTCTTAAATGATTGCAAAGAAATTGGAAATTTATTGAACATCTCCCTTGGTAAGTTATTTCAATCCTTAACTCCCCTTCCCATAAACAAATATTTGCCCCAATTTGTCCTCTTGAATTCCAACTTTATCTTCATATTGTGATCTTTCCTACTTTTAAAGACACCATCCAAACTTATTCGTCTAATGATGTCCTCCCACGCCATCTCTCCACTGACAGCTCAGAACATACCACTTAGTTGAGCAGCTCGCCTCCTTTCTCCCAAGTCTTCCCAGCCCAAACTTTGCAACATTTTTGCAACACTACTCTTTTGTTGGAAATCACCCAGAACAAATCGAGCTGCTTTTCTTTGGATTTTTTCCAGTTCCTGAATCAAGTAATCCTGGTAAGGGTCCCATACACTGGAACCATACTCTAGTTGGGGTCTCATCAGAGACAAATAAGCTCTCTCCTTTACATTTACAATCATATTTATGTGATTACTCCAATGAAGATCTTTCCTTATATTAATACCTAGGTATTTACAATGATCCCCAAAGGGAATTTTCACCCCATCAACGCAGTAATTAAAACTGAGAGGACTTTTCCTATTTGTGAAACTTACAGCCTGACATGTATCCCCGTTTATCATCATACCATTGCCTACCGTCCATCTCACTACATTATCGAGGTCATTTTGCAGTTGCTCACAATCTTGTAACTTATTTATTACTCTGTACAGAATAACATCATCAGCGAAAAGCCTTATCTCTGATTCCACTTCTTTACACATATCATTGATATATAAGAAAACATAAAGGTCCAATACCTAATACTGCCTTAAGGAATTCCCCTCTTAATGCAGTATTATTGGACCTTTATGTTTTCTTATATATATAACGACGATATTGGTCGACACGATTCCATAAGAAATAAAAATTCAGTCACTATTAAGTTGAGTTAACCTAGGTTAAGCTATGTTAGGGATTACATTAGGATATTATGTTAGGCTACGGTGGTACGCTAAATTCCAGTAGTTGGTTAGTGCGAGTAAAGCAAGTGTTGTGATCTTTAAGTATTTGTCCAGCCATATATTGTACTCTAGTGAGCATTTAAGATGAATGAAATTTAACTATAAGTAATAACTACAGGTACTGTTTAAGACTGCTATTAACAGCTGTGGTAATGATGCCAGGCTGGACACAAATTGTTAGTTTGAAGTGATAGCCTATTGTTTGTTGTGATTGGTAAATTGGTAAATGAACGGGAACAAGCATGTCAAATATATGTGAAACATTTCTACATTGCCTGTAGGGTTAGTTTACATGAAAAAGACTGGAATGAAATGGCGTATGGCTTTTAGTGCCGGGAGCGTCCGAGTACAAGTTCGGCTCGTCAGATGCAGATCTTTTGATTTGACCCCGTAAGCGATCTGCGCGTCGTGATGAGGATGACATGATAATGAACACGACACATACACCCAGCCCCCGTGCCAGCGAAATTAACCAATTATGGTCAGAACTCCCGACCCCGTCGGGAATCGAACCCGGAACCCCTGTGACCAAAGTCCAGCACGCTAGCCATTTAGCCATGGAGCCGGACACATGAAAAGGAAATTTTCGTAAACATCAATACCGGTACTACTATGACACATTTTCCTGTTATTTTTCTTGCTTGTTTTGAAAGACAATTCTCTTTCTTTGGGAGTTTTTCCGTTATATGTCAAAAATTTGGGTGGATTAGGGACGTTGAAAATTGTTGGGATGGAATTCTACTTGAGTTGTTTCCGTCCATCTGCCGTCTTTAGTTCAAATTGCGATTCTTCAAAATGATGCTAGAAGAAAATACATAATGAGACCTATAAATATAAAACATCGTTCATATAAACATATTATTCAGGAATAATACGAATGTATACTGTAACTTCACTAATCTCGCACAAGACGGAATTATCTGTAGGTTGCCATTTGTCACGCCTACAGTTTTGTACCCACTGAGCTCTCCTTTGCTTATCTCTCGGGAAGCGAAACACTCTAATTTCATCAGTTGCCTTATTTTGACAATTTAGTGCGGCGCAGTATCCCATTTTCCTACAAAATACAAGTAATAACTCACATCATTACATCGGGCACGCCCACATAACAACGACATTTAAGCTCGCGCGGGGAACACCATGGGCCGATTTTACTTGCGCGTAGTAGCGTAGTACCACTATGTTAGGTACCAAATAAGTTTGTGATTAGTAGCACGCATGAGCACCGTGTGGTCAGCCCACCACTTAGAGTGCACTGTCGGCTTTTACAGTATCTATGAGTAGCCACTATATGAGCGACACCATGGTTCTGGCTTGCCTATGATTAGTCCCCACTATGTGAGGAACACCACAGCATAGTACGAGTCCCTGTGGTTAGTACACTTATATGATGAACACCATAGGTTTGCGTTGCCTGTAAATGGTGCCGCAATGTGCGAAACACCATAGGTTTGTATTACACGTGCGAATTGCATTACCTGTGAGTAGTGCCATAATGTGTGGAATACCGCGAGTCTACGCTACTTCTGATTAGTACCACACCATGACAAATACCATGGTTCTACTTTCCTAGCGATAAGTACCATTATGAGAGGCCGATGGACCCATTTAGACTGCAAGCATGATCGATATTTCAGTATTGTGCTTTAGAAGCAGTCACTTGGTCAGTAATACTATTGTTTTACGTCAGTTTCTGTGAATGTGAGGCACTGCAGGTCCGATCCACTGATTGTTTTAAAATCATATCTATTCATTCTTCGTCCTCGCGTTTTGAATTTTGGTCAATGGAGGATTTTGGACTTTTAATTCGTCATTACATTTCGTCTCATTTTGGACCATTAGGGGCCGATGACCTAGATGTTAGGCCCCTTTAAACAACAACCATCATCATCACCATATAGTTTTATTCTGAGTCCACCTTGTCAATACACCTTATAATGATAGAAAAGTATTAATTTAACATACATGTTTGGGGAAAATCATCCTTTCCCTTCATTAGTGATGCTGAACTGACATCAAAATAAAACTATAATAGTTTCTTTAATAGATACATACCACTTAGTCAAGCAGCTCGTCTCCTTTCTCCCAAGTTTTCTCAGCCCAAACTTTGCAACTTTTTGTAATGGTACTCTATTGTCAGAAATCACCCAGAACAAATCGAGCTGCATTTCTTTGGATTTTTTCCAGTTCTTGAATTAAGTAATCCTGGTGAGGGTTCCATACGCTGGAACCATACTCTAGTTGGGGTCTTACCAGAGACTTATATGCCCTTTCCTTTACATTCTTACAACAATCCCCAAATACCTTCATAACTATGTGCAGAGATCTGTACCCCTTATTTATAATACCATTTATATGATTACCCCAATGAAAATATTTCCTTATACTAACCCTTAGTGTGCCGAGGGGTGCGATTGCGTTCCTCATGACTCCCGCTAAAATTGCTGGGAGCGCGATTGCGCTCTTCTCACTAGTGGCTTAATAAACACTTATTAATGAATATTGTTTCGTTAATGGGTGAAAAAAGTAGTTGTTGTATGATAATAAAGGCACAGGATTTTCATTATTGCATGCAGATTGTCACTACGTTTGCTTGTTCGAGTTTTATCAGTGCTTAAACTTGGTGAATGTTTTATGAAGTGTCGCTGAATAACTAGTAAAAATGGCAGCAAGGCATGACGCTGACGGTGATGTGTTCACGAACTATGACGAGTTACTGGACTATTTGAACACTTCACCCTTTAATGGGAGCGATTCCGAGAAAAATGACTCAGAAAGTGACAGTAGTGAGGTTATGGCGGGAACCGCATGAGTAAATGCTACGAATATACGAGGGTCATCCGGAAAGTAGTACCCGTTAGCGCCGCATGAAGAGCTGACGACTCGAGTAGCCGCTGGGCGAGGACAGACCGCGTCAGTGGCTTGTCTGCCTGCTCTGTGCGAGGTTGTGTGACGCTAGCATTGCCTTTGTTTTGTCTGTGATCGTTTAAAATATTTAAACAAATTGAGAACCCCGCCAGTTGTGAAGTGAGGGCCATGATTAAATTTCTTAATGCAAGAAACGTTCGACCTTGTGGTATTCATCGCCAATTAACGGAGGTGTACGGAGACAATGTGATGGGCGAGTCGTCTGTTCGGCGCTGGTGTCGCAACTTCAACCTGGGAAGGGGGAATACACACGACGAGGAGCGTTCAGGGAGACCATCTGTCATTACAGACCAACTGCTGAGCGCAGTAGACGAATGCGTGAGGAACGATCGGCGCATCACAATTGATGAACTCTGCGAACATTTTCCTAATGTGTCGCGAACAATTGTTCATGAAATTGTCAAAGACCATCTGCATTATGCCAAAAGATGTGCAAGGTGGGTCCCTCTCATGCTTACAGAGGATCACAAAACCAAGCGTATGGCTGCAGCACTGACGTTTCTGGGACGTTATTCCGATGAAGGAGACTCATTCCTGACTCGCATCATTACTGGGGATGAAACATGGGTTTGTTATGCATCAACTGAGAGTAAACGACAGTCAATGGGGTGGCATCATGCTCATTCACCAACCAAACCAAAAAAATTCAAGACAGTTCTGTCCACCAGGAAACTCATGGCAACCGTTTTCTGGGATCGCCGAGGTGTACTGCTCGTTGATTTTGTGGCCCGTGGAGACACAATTAATGCTTATGCGTATTGTGAAACATTAAAGAAATTACCGTGGGCAATACAAAATCGAACAGCGTGGTCTATTGTCTACAGGCGTCATTCTCCTTCACGACAATGCCAGGCCTCATGCAGCTGCGATAACAACAACTTTTGCAGCAATTCAAGTGGGAAACCTTCGACCGTCCCCCGTATATCCCGGACTTGGCCCCTTCGGATTTTCATCTCTTTACGAAGCTTAAAGACTTTCTGGCGGGAAAAAAGATTTGACAGCGATGAAGAACTTAAACGAGCCGTGACTACGTATCTCAATACGCTGGCGGCGGAGGACTATGACGCTGGAATACAAAAACTCGTCCCACGTTATGACAAATGCCTAAATTTGCTTGGAGATTATGTGGAGAAATAAAAATGTGTATATTTGTTAATATTTACTCCTGTGTCTTTATTGCGCAAACTTTCCGGATGGCCTTCGTAACTGAGAGCTCGGAGGATTCCGAACTTAGTGATGGTGCAAATGACGGTCCTGAGAATAAGGATAACGACGACGACGATGATAGAAGTAATGCTCCCCAAAGATCTGTGTTTCGGGAGGTTTTCATAGGAAGTGACGCTCGTTATCACCCTGTATCTGCCTACTTGGAAAATCCAGGTCCAAAGCATGCCCCGCCTTGCAATTCGAAATCTATTTCGTATTTTTATCTCTTCTTTGCTCAGGCTCTGTGGCAGTTAATGGCAACAGAAACTGATATGCTACCAAATACAGTAGAGACGATATGCGACACTCCGGAATTAGCCTTGTTAAAATGGGAGACAGTTCGCAAGTGGCGCTCCCAGTGGCGTGACCTGGAAATTCGCGCTAAATTCAAATATCAATGGAAATGTATATACGGAAATGGATAAATAAATTACGTCTAGAAAGAAAGTGTTACTAAGATATTAACTTCAAAGTTGCTAAAACAATTCTGGATAAATGAATGAAGAATTATTTAACAGGTTATTCTATAAAGACTTAAATTAGACATATAATCAAGATGTGAAATGTACTGCTGTGAAAGGATTTGATCTTTCATTTATGCATTACTTTTTTAGCTTTAGCACCCCTGCCTGAACTTTCACGGCTAAATTTATCTTTTTTCTCATTTAAAAGCATTGTATCATCACATTAGGACACTTGTCAATAAAAATATCGGCACATTCCTTACACACATGATTCAGTGAATTTACATTTAAGAGCTGGACAATTTTCATTTTAACTTGAAGCCTACTAACAGAAAGAAAATCTATAAATTTAGCCGCAAAAACATTCAAAATTTCCCTATAAGTAATACTTGCCATTACATTAGGGTAAAGCAAATTTGCATCATCATATCGTTTCAACAAAATATATACATTTCTTAAATCACACATATTTTCTTCAGTGCTTGACAACGCATTACGGCATTCCAAATGGGGTATCTTGGAACACAACCAGCCACACACATATGCATTTTCCTGAATTAAATCAAAACCCACAGATCACACCTACAACAACACATCAGTATTGAAGGTTAACTGCTGCGCTAATACAATAAAATAAGCTTATTTTAAGCCAGTTAAAATATGGGTCGCGCAGGTCAGAAGTTTAGGAAGTACCATAAAAATCTCTTTGTAACTGGAAGGATATATATGCAGATACAGTATTTACTTGCATTTTTCTTGTTATGAGGGAAACAGAAGACCGCGAATCCTTCTGCACCTTCTTAGTTATTACAGCCAAACGCAGCACATATATTTCCACTCATATTGACAGGAGATATAAAGGACTGACACACGCTACTATTTACTTATGTTAATGCAAACGCATAAATAACGCCAAAAATTTCACAAACAAATACGCGTGCTCTTATGACAGAATCAGTAACTCCAGGTCACTCCGCTAGACAGAGCTCTAATCGCTGTCCCTCGATATCTCGCAGTGTGTGGCGTATTGTCTCTACTGTATTTGATGCTACTCAATTCTAGAGGTAAGCACAACAATTGAAGCCGAATTCCCGCGTAAAGCAGTGGCGGCCTGTTACTCTAACGGAAATCAAAGGTTTTATCGCTGTATTGTTAGAGATGGGAATTACATGCAGACCGACAATGTCTTCCTACTGGAACACTGATTTTCGAGTCATTCCGTGGTTTTCAAAGATGTTCTCAAGGAACAGATTCCAGCTAATACTGAAATTACCGAGCTCGATAGCTGCAGTCGCTTAAGTGCGGCCAGTATCCAGTAATCGGGAGATAGTGGGTTCAAGCCCCACTGTCGGCAGCCCTGAAGATGGTTTTCCGTGGTTTCCCATTTTCACACCAGGCAAATGCCGGGGCTGTACCTTAAGGCCACGGCCGCTTTCTTCCAATTCCTAGGCCTTTCCTATCCCATCGTCGCCGCAAGACATATCTGTGTCGGTGCGACGTAAAGCAAATAGCGAAAAAAATACTGAAATTCGTCCACTATGTGAAAATTGATTCGTTGTCTCCACCAAGCCATGAGAAGTATGACCCATGTACTCGCTTCTGTCCTCTTGGGGAACACACTAACAATTTGTTCAGACACCATTACACTCCCCGCCAACACCTTAGCATAGACGAGTCACTTGTTGGAAGAGAATGTCATATTTCTTTATTGCAGTGTCTTCCAAACAAAACATAACAAATGAGGGATAAAATTCTGGATGCTGCTTGGGTTTCTTCTGCTCCAGCAGAGCAAAGCGCAATGTCGATAGGAAAAATATACAGAAACATGGACTAGCATTCTTGTTGTGACTAAATTACTGGCGATAGTGAAGGGCTATCATGTGGTAAGGGACGATTTCTTTACTACGATTAGTCTGGCCCAGCATGTGTCTCCTAAGGGCACATTCTTCACAAGTACTCTCCGGTGAAACAGGAAGGATATCCCTTCAGAAGCGGAAGGTAAATTTGCTATTGGTGAGGCTAGGTACTTTAGAAAGGACGAGGGTCGGCAGAAAAATCTAAAAAAAACATCCAGTTTTGTTCTTGTCTACGCATTCCATTGCCAAAAGAAAAACGACCACTAAACCAAGAAAGAACAGACCTCCTAAGGAGGTAACGAAACCAACAATTGTACACCAGTACAACTAGTTTATGGGGGATGTTGATAGTTCGGATATGATGCTATACATTTAGCTATATGAGCGCCGGACACTCAAATTTTGGAAGGAGGTCTTTTCAATTTTCGGAAAGTGGTGCTGAATACATATATTATCTATAAGGAAAACTGCTCTACCAGGAGAATGATGAGGTTAAATTTTACAACTTCCATTATTCTTGAACTCGAAAATGAGTGGATGTCAGAAAGGAATTATAGGATATTAACTTCATGATAATTGATCCGTATTGAACTGTGATTACATTAATAGTTAAATGTTCCATTCACAAGGTTCACCTATTCAATACAATGTTGTGCATTGTGTTACATTACATCTTTGATTTTGGTTTGAAACTAGTTTCGACACGTTAATGCCCTGAAATATAATACATTTTCAGCAGTAGGCCAACATATGCACGATTATAATCACAAATTTACAGACACAGAACAGGATATGGAAATCCTCAAGGTTATGCATAAAGGACCCCTCCTTAATCTAACGGAAAGCTGCTTCATACATTTTTGGATCAATATTTTAATCCAAACTACAATTTTAATAACGTTTCTGAGAGGCCAAATATTTTATTTAACCTTCTTATCACCGAGCTCGATAGCTGCAGTCGCTTAAGTGCGGCCAGTATCCAGTATTCGGGAGATAGTAGGTTCGAATCCCACTGTCGGCAGCCCTGAAAATGGTTTTCCGTAGTTTCCCATTTTCACACCAGGCAAATGCTGAGGCTGTACCTTAATTAAGGCCACGGCCGCTTCCTTCCCACTCCTAGCCCTTCCCTGTCCCAGCGTCGCCATAAGACCTATCTGTGTCGGTGCGACGTAAAGCAACTAGCAAAAAAAAAAAAAATGACCTTCTTATCAATATTTTTAGAAACGTCAAATCAAAACAATCGATTTTTCATTATATTCACGGCGCCTTCCCCCAGCAACTACCTGTATTACCACATCCCTCGGCCCCGCCTTAAAACCCCTTTCTTTCCCTTCCTTCCCCGCTCTTTCCACGCTTCCTGACGCGCACTTCCCCTTCAGTGTGTCCGCCGAACCTCTGTCTCTCTCTCTCTCTCTCTCACACACACACACACACACACACACTCCTCCGTGTCCGTCAGAAGGCACACAAGCCACGCTCCACACGTTGCAGCGCAAGGTGAGTCACATATAACTTACGCCATTTAATCGGTCCTCTTCCCTTCAGCATGTATCTAATTTAATTTCATGCGTAACAATCTTCATCAGCATTTAATAACACTTCACTGGAAGCACCAACTTTTTTTTTAACGGAATGCATCGCATCCAAGTGGCTTGCTTTAATGCCAGCGTATTGTCTTAATGTCATTGTGATCATTGTCTTCAGATCATTTGAACTTGTTTAACGGAATGAAACACATTTAAGAATCCATTCTTATTTTAATTCCTATGCGTTTTACACACGGTTCATTTTCATGCCATTGTTTGCATTGCTTTGGATCATTTGATGTAATTTGTGTTATGGCTGATGGCCTAGTTTTTAGGTCGAAACTAGTCGCAAACTAAATTCAAAGATGTAAAAAAACCATTACGGCCCGCTCCCACCTAGTGGAATGGAATCTAATCGAACCGAACAGAATTTGTTTTTAACATGGGAGATAGAGATGGCGATCGTCACGAGTCGAATCGAACCGAACGGAACAGGATTCTCTGCCCAGAGTCAGACTTGCTCTCCCAAGAATCAAGACCAACTACAAGCAGGTGGTCTTGCAAGAATATTTTTCGACTAGCGGAGCGGAATCGAAAATAATTATCAAGATTCGTGCAACTTCGTAGATGGTCGGGTCGAGATCTTTCGGACTACCATTTGGCGGCAAATGTGTATCAGCTTCAGCTGGAATGTCAGCTGTTTCTTGGATACGGTCGGGAACGTTCTGGTTTGTGACAGTTTATTTAACTTATTAATATTAGACACGGAAAAACTTCAGTTTAGTTCAAGAATATAATTTCCTCTACTACAAGACCCATGAGCATTACTGCAATGACGTAAAAATGCCTGGGAGAAAATAAGCAAGTCTATGAAAAACCAAACTTATTAGAATATTCAAATTTGTGGTAGGTTACTGTAGTCAATATAGGTACAATTTATTTCCTAATTTTCGTAGACTTCATCACAAAATCATGTTATGTTGCGAGTCCACATACAGTATATCAGTACGATAATTGACATCGCATCTCATATGGGATGTATCTTTAAGTGTTTATTATATTATATTTACAGTGAACGATTTCGTAAGTGGCATTCTCTAGGTTTCAACTTGTCGTATACAGTCAGTCACAACAGTCTACATACACCACCTACAATTCCAAAATATAGGATATTGAAAGGATATTTGCCTATTTAACCCTCGTAAACTAATTCTACACAATTTAATAATCTATTCTACCCATACATGTCCTGTTCAACAAAATACTTCCGGGAAGACAAATAGCAAAAGCGCATCTCACAAAAGTCAACATGCTCATGTGCCTAGAAAATATCTATGGATACTCGTAATTTAATAGTGAAATTACATTATGAAGTTAGATCTTATGGGAATATAGCGGAGATTGTGGAAAAGACTCGTGTAACTGTTCAAACAATTGTATGCAATTTCAAATTGAATGGTATCATGATGAATAAATAACATTCTGGCCGTCTACGCATATTAAATCACCGTGATGTTCGGTTCGGTCCGAAGACAGTGCAGTCCAATCCACGAACAAGTGCCCCTAAAGTAGCGACAGATATTGCAAACACTACACATAAGGCTGTACATCCCGAAACTGTAAGGAGTTTACGGACAAACGGATATCGAAGACGAAAGTGCAAGACGTAAACCTCTTATTACGGAGCAGAATCGGGGGAAGAGGATAGTTTGCCACAGAACATCTTGGGAAAGATGTTACGTTTTGGAAACGAGTTCTCTTTACGGATGGAAGTCCATACAAAGTATTTCGAGCAGATGGCAGTGGTAAAATATGGCGTAAAGCAAATGAAACCATGAAAACTGAATCTTGTACCAACCGTCAAACATGGTGGAGGCACTGTGATGGTATGGAGATTAATAGCGGCGGCTGCGGTGGGGAATTTTATTTTTATTGAAGGCATAATGGATCACAGGCAGTATCTCAACATATTAGGACATCTGAAAGCGTCTGCAGAAAGTTGAGGGCGTGGACGATAATGGATCTTTCAACAGGATAACGATCCAAAACACACTGTTCGCACCGGCCGAGAATGGATCCTGTATAACGTTCCTAAAAAAAATGCAAGCACCACCCCAGACACCCGATTTAAACCCAATCGAGCATATCTAGGCTGAAGTCGAAAAAAATGACTTCGCAAATATCGAATCACAAAGAAAGATACCGGTACTTTGGAGGATGTACTGAAGAGGGCATTCTCCGGAATAACTCCATCGATGACAGAACATCTTGTGGTATCTATGCCTAGAAGACTGCAGGCTGATATAGACGCAGGTGGAGGTCCTACGAAGTATTGAGAGTGAACACTGGTGTTGTATAGACTTTTGTGAGATGGTGCCTTTATTTCTTTCTACATTTTTGTCAATATAAGTACCTAAATGTTTACTTTTATGACAATGTTTACGTCACTGTAAAGAAGCAACGTGGTATAAAAATTCTTAATATTTATTTGTGTTTCTTGTATAGGTGGAACATTTACTAGGTGTATGTCAGACTTTTGTGACTGATTGTGTGTGTTCCTAACAGACTACTGGATACGAAATTGCTCCGCTGTGGACAATGAATACACTTCACGGTCTTTAATGTTACAGGGAGTTGGCCGTGCGGTTAGGGTTGCGTAGGTGTGAGTTTTCTTTCGGGAGATTGTGGGTTCGAAACCCACTATCGGCAGCCCTGAAGATGGTTTTCCGTGGTTTCCTCATTTTCACACCAGGCAAATGCTGAGCCTGTACCTTAAGGCCACGGTCCTAGCACTTTCCTATTCCATCGTCACCATAAGACGTGTGTCGGTGCGACGTAAAGCAAATTGTAACTGCATTAAAGTAGTTTTATAAATGATCACGGGCTCCCATTGCATCTGAAGTAGCATTTTGTCATGTAAAATTGAACTTTTTATAAAATTGTATGTGAAATAGTTATTGAAATTGCAATACAGTACCACAACTCTGAAGTAGGCCTACCGTCGTCCGGCCCCGCGGTGTAGGGGGCAACGCGTCCGCCTGTCACCCGGCGGCCCCGGGTTCGATTCCAGGCTGGGCCAGAGGTTTTTAATTGTGAATGGTCAATATCCCTGGGTGTTTGTCGTCCTTTACGTTCCTTTCCTCACATTCAACACTGTACACTTCCTCCATTCCAATTACACGCAGGTTCTTATCACATGGTGCGAGTAGGCACAAAAGATCTATATAGGTCAACGCCCTGAACAAATATAATTGTTTTAAAAAGGCTTACCGTCGATACTTCGCTCCATCGCGCAATAAACATTCAAATAAGTTTGAATACTCTCCGTTTGGCTCTCTCGTTAATTTCATGCAACAGAAACTTCTCCGATCTCTCGTATGTTTCTGACTCCTCACACCTTCTATCAGACCGTCCATTGCAGGCCTGAAGTTTCCTGTAGAATCCCGTTCGATTCTGTTCCCCTAGAGGCGAGCGGAGTGAAAATTTCCGCTGTTCGGTTCGATTCCACTAGGTAGGAGTCAGCCTTTAGTGTCAGAAAAGAACCTGTTATCTTCAGCACAACATCCGACAGATCCAAGTCTTCCCGGAGCGCTACTGGAAAAACTTCCGGGACGTAACCTAAAACGATATGCCGTGTGTATCGAGAAAGGTGGTGGACCATCAGAGATCCCATTTACAGTGCGTGAAGTGGAAATGAGGGCGGGAGGAGGGGGGGGGGTTCCACCCATTATGCTTGGGGTCCACATGCGTTAACAGTAGTAGTGACTGATGAAGTGTAAATATGTACTGTACATGATTTACTTGTAGATAGTGTTAAACTAATTCAATAAATACTAGGCAGAATATCCCGGTTTTATTTTTACATCTGACTACAACCAAGTACACATCTTAAGACATCCTGACACATTATTAGATGTGTACCTACGTATTTCAGATAACTTTTGTAGATCTGTACTTGAAGAATATCATCTGCTCCATGTTAATTTCCCAGGAAAAATGTTTTCTTCTCCAAATGTGACCTTAGTTGGTATTATTTGCTATCAATATCAATACAGTCAAACTTTCTGAGCAATTTGGGGCAATGATAAATTATCTGGATTTAGAATTTGGGGAATTATGGTTAATCTTGTTCAGCCTTGTAAATTGGTTGTAAAGCAGGTGGCATTCTTTGCATACCCACTGTAAATAGGTGCAGCAATAAGAGGGTTAACACCTAGGTACTTACAATGATCCCCAAAAGGAACTTTCACCCCATCAACACAGTAATTAAAACTGAGAGGACTTTTCCTGTTAGTGAAACTCGCAATCTGACTTTTAAACAGGTTTATCATACCATTGCCTAAACTGTCTGTACTCCCTTGTGGAATGAGGAAGTGAGGGAAGAGGGGATTGGATTGAGTCGTTTGAGGTAAGCATGTGTTAGGTGACAGTTTTGGATTACAAGTTGCATAAAAACCTGAGACATTCTCTCCCAGAATGTTTGAATTATCCCAACCACAGGAGTAGGTACTTAAGTAGAATGTTTTCTAACAGAATACTTATTATATATACAGAGCTCGATAGCTGCAGTCGCTTAAGTGCAGCCAGTAATCAGAGTGGGTTCGAGCCCCACTGTCGGCAGCCCTGAAGATGGTTTTCGGTGGTTCCCCATTTTCACACCAGGCAAATGCCGGGGCTGTACCTTAATTAAGGCCATGGCCGCTTCCTTCCACTTCCTAGGCCTTTCCTATCCCATCGTCGCCATAAGACATCTGTGTCGGTGCAACGTAAAGCAAAAAAAAAACAACTTATTATAGTAATGGAACTGTTGCCGTGGTGTCCTCATCCAAAACATTTAAATTGCATTCTTTCATAACCTGAGCCATTCTGCAATTTCTTGAAATAGAACAAACGTCTCCATCCAGTCACTCTATACAAGTTTTGAACACAATAGAATAGAATAGGATAATTATTATTGTTAGGCAACCAGCAGTTGCAATGAACAGTCACAGGTGTATAGTTACAAAATATTACAAGTATTCATTAATCACAGAAAATAAATACAACTATATACTGTACACAAAAGTTAAAATAAACATAACACTATTCCTCCAAGAGTGGTAAATAACTACCAGTACTAATTTACCAACGTGTTAGGATGGCATTAGCCTTATATAATAATTTCGTGTGGCTATTACTAGCCGAGTGCAGCCCTTGTAAGGCAGACCCTCCGATGAGGGTGGGCGGCATCTGCCATGTGTAGGTAACTGTGTTATTGTGGTGGAGGATAGTGTTGCGTGGTGTGTGAGTTGCAGGGATGTCGGGGACAGCACCAACACCCAGCCCTCGGGCCATTGGAGTTAACCAATGAAGGTTAAAATCTCCGACCCAGCCAGGAATCGAACATGGGGCCCTCTGAACCGAAGGCCAGTACGCTGACCATTCAGCCAACGAGTCGGACATTGGCCTTTATTACCCTCCTTGAAACAGTGTTATTTTTTCTTCAAATTCAGATACAGAGTAGAAGCTATTGGATGTCAACCCAATTTTTAAGGGTTCTTTTGAAGTTACATAGGGGCATATCCTTTACTTGGCCAGGTAGTTTGTTGAATAATTTAATGCCATTATACCTATAGTTTTCTTGTTTTTCTCAGCCTAACATGTGGTAAATCTAAATCGTTACTATATCTTGTGCCATATGAGTGTACATTACTGCGAGTTGTTAGGTTGAGATTTTCTTTAGTATTGAGTATACTCTAATAAATGTATGAGGGAAGAGTCATAATTGCAAGGTCTTGGAACATAGGTCTACAAGACCCCCTTGTGGCCTTACCTTTAATACATCTTATTGCCTTTTTTTGCCACTTGAACACATCTTAAGCCCCTGTTGAGTTATCCCATAACATGGTACCATACGATAAGTGTGAATGAAAGAAGGCATAGTATTCACTCAACATCTGACTACTACTACTAACTGATCCTTTAAATCTGCAAAGCAAAAATATCACTAGCCAGTATTGTACATAACTTTTGCGTGTGTGTGTTCCATGTTAATTTACAATCCAGATACAATCCCAATAATTTGACAGAATTTTGATCATTATTACCAAATACAGTAGAGACAATACGAGACACTCTGCGATATATCAAGGGACAGTGATTAGAGCTCTGTCTAGCGGAGTGACCTGGAAGTTACTGATTCTGTCATAAGTTTTTGGCGTTATTTATGCGTTTGGATTAAGTTGACAAATAGTAGTGTGCGTCATTTCTTTATATCTCCTCTCAGTATGAGTGGAAAGATATATGCTGTGTTTGGCTGCGATGACTATGAAATGCAGAAGGATTCGCGGTCTTTCTTCAGTTCCCCTCGTGACAAGAAAATATAAGTAAATATTGTGTTTGCATAGATATTCTTCCAGTTACAAAGAGATTTTTATGGTACTTCCTAAACTTCTGACCTGCGCAATCCATATTTCTGGTTTAAAATATCTTATTGTATAGTGCAGCAGTTAACCTTCAGTACTGATGTGTTGTGTGATCTGTGGGTTTTGATTTAATTCAAGAAAATGCATATGCATGTTTGTGTGGCTGGTTGTGTTCCAAGTTACCCCATTTGGAATGCTGTAATGCGTTGTCAAGCACTGAAGGAAGTATGGGTTATTTAAGAAATGTACATATTTTGTTGAAACAATATGACGATGCAAATTTGCTTTACCCTAATGTAATGGCAAGTATTGCTTATAGGGAAATTTTGAATGTTCTTGAGGGTAAATTTATAGATTTTCTTTCTGTTAGTAGGCTTCAAGTTAAAAGGAAAATTGTCCAGCTTTTAAATACAAATTCATTTAATCATGTGTGTAATTGTGCCGATATTTTTGACAAGTGCCTTAATGTGATGATACAATGCTTTTAAATGAGAAGACGAATCTAGCCATGAAAGTTCAGGTAGGAATACTAAAGCTAAACTAATGCATAAATGAAAGATCAAGCAGTTTCACAGCAGTCCATTTCACATCTTGGTTGTGTGTCTAATTTGTCTTCAAATAATAACCTGTTAAATAAATTTTCATTTATTTATCCAGAATTCCTGTAGCAACTTTGAAGTTAATATCTTAGTAACACTTTCTTTCTAGACTTAATTTATTTATCCATTTCCGTATATGCATTTCCATTGATATTTGACTTTAGTGCTGATTTTCAGGTCACGTCACTAGGAGTGCCACTTGCGAATTGTCTCCTGTTTTAACAAGGCTAAATCCGGAAGTGTCGTGTATTGTCTCTGTATTACCCAGACCTGAATTGATTAAATGGAAGTAGATCACTTCTGTCTTTTCATTATTTAGGATAAGTTTATTTGCCTGCAACCAAGAGGATGATTTGTGAAGCATTTCTATCCTTTCCTCCTCAACATATTTTAAGTCTCTATTGCTTGTTATGATAGTAATATCATCTGCTTAAAGCACTGACCTACAGGGTAAATTACTAACAATATCATTTATATACACAAGGAAGAGGAAAGTTCCTATAACTGAACCCTGAACTATCCCTGTTTTTACTTTGAGAGCCTCAGTTCGTTGATTTTCTACCAGTACAATTTGATACCTGTCATTGACGTAGGATGTAATTAATAACTCTAAATCTTTCACGCCATAGTAGCTAAGCTTACTTATTAGTATATTGTGCGGTACTGAATCGAAAGCTTTGCTGAGGTCTAACAGTGTATCACTTGTAATGTGGTGAGACTTAAAGCCTTGAATTACTTCAGTTACAACAGCTTCTAAGGCTTTAATGGTGGATTAATTTGTTCTGAACCCAAACTATGCAGCATTTAGTAAATTATACTTTTCAAAATATACAGATAGCTGTTCCTTCATACAGTGTTCTATTATCTTAGATATGATTGGAATAATTGAAGTGGGTTAACTGCCTGGATCCATAACATCTCCATTCTTCAACATAGGAATTGTACCTGTAATTTTTAGACAGTCTGGGAAAGTCCCCTCAACCAATATCCAATTGATGAGGAGAGTTAGAGGAATTATGTCAATAATTTGTTTTAGAATAAAATTACTTATGCCATAGTAGTCTTCAGTTTGAAGAATTTAGTTCTGAAACTATTTTGCAGACTTTCTTAGGGTTTATAACTTGCCATTTAAAGGGAATCTGTTACTTTCAGGAGTTACACAATTCTTTAGTACATTGTTGTATGCAGTTTCATTGTCTCCAGAGGTGTTACTGATTCGTATGTTTGGCACTGTTTATAAAGTATTCATTAAGTACATTCGGTTTTATTGACACAGAATTCTCCCTCTTTGCCCTCTCACTTTCATCGTTTATGATGGACCAGGCAGTCTTACATTTATTTTTAGAGTTATTAATAAAATAATCATTAGCTTGTTTTGCCAGTTGAATTTTCTTACGGTAGATATTTTAATGAGGGTATAATTTTCTTTATCTGTTTTCCTTGCTTTGCTTTATTGTATTAGATCATCATTAAATTCCTGATAGTTGTTTCCCTTTGAGTTTACCTGATCTGTTAATTACCTTTGTAGTTCTCGGACAACACTCTTCCATACAGTAACCTAGTAACTGCATAAAATTTTCAGTTGCTTCCGAGGCATTATTAGAGTTTAGTATAATGTTTTCAAAACTGATGTAAATTAATTCATTTCTTAGCTTTAAAATACTATTTTCTCTCAACCTCCTGAAATGTTTAAATTGCCTATTGTCATGTTGTTTTTCCAAATCAGTTTTTAATCTTAGCCAGAGACCACTGTGATCAGACAATATATGCTCTGTAACACCACATGTGAAGTCTCTGTGATTATGTTGTCCAGACAAGAATTTTTTCTGGTGGGTTGATCATTGGCAAGATAGAAATCATGAGACCTGAGAATATCACAAAATTGTTTTTTGATGGGTGATTCAGCTAAAATATTAATATTATCACCTATGCAATAGATTTTGTAATTCTGATACCTCGCTAAGTACTCTGTAAAATGATCCCACACGTTCGGAAAGGCATAATTATCAGAATCTGGTGTTCGGTACAGGGAAATAATTATCAATTTAGTATTTGTAAATATCACCCCTGCTGTTCCAAATAACTTCTAAAACAGTGTATTTCATATTAGTTTATTTTCCCATATATTGCAACTCCCCCATTTGAAATCCTACTTCTACAAAAATATGTAACTGTCTCATCCTGCTGGGATATAAAAAGCAACCTCATCCTTTACAAGCCTGTTGAGTTTGTAACATATTTGAAATTAAATGTAATATGATGGGGTTGGCAGTAGAGAGAGATGTCTGGGTTGGAGAGTGTGTGTGGGTGTTGAAAAAAAAATGTGAATGGCTGACATAGAGAAGTGCTTGTTTTTTCTTCTGAATAAAAAGTAAAAATATATGACTTCGGCGGGGTGTTTTCTGATTTTTAATTGGTGAACCTAACATTTATTGGCGACCGTGACAGGACATCATTAATAAAGGAAGACCCCCGTGAAAATAAAAAAGATGGAAAACCTCACGAAAGCAAGGACCGTAAAGCGGCGGTTATTTACACGAGTATACAACGAGGTTATGTCGTCGTTACAAGACGGTGAACCAGACACAGAAGAAATTCAGGTACAACTAGAAATCCTTCAAGAAAGGTATGATACTATCGCTAATTTAGATGGATTGGTATTTCAACAGATGATAGATGATAATTGTGAGGTTGATCAAATAGCAGATGAGGAAGAATCAGCTGATGAATATAGACGTAAATTCTTGAGCTGTAGGGCTAAAGCAACAAGATTTTTGAATACCACTGTGCCGGCTTCCTCTACCCAAAGTGTAGTAAATGAAAATGTAGCTGAAAGAAAGAAATACAGGCTTCCAAAAATAGAATTGAAGAAGTTTTCTGGGGAAATAATTGACTGGTTATATTTTTGGAGTCAGTTCCGTAAAATACACGAAGATGAGGACATGGGGGAGGAAGATAAATTCCAGTATCTCATTCAAGCTATGATAGAAGGTTCTAGAGCGTACGAGTTAGTCACAAGTTTCCCTCCGACAGCCGACAATTATCATAAAGCGATAGACAGTCTTCAAGCTCGATTTGGTAGGGAGGACTTACAGGTAGAAGTTTACGTTCGTGAACTACTGAAGCTAGTTTTAAACAATGCAGTAAATTCTACAGAAAAACCAACACTTAGTAGTTTATATGATAAATTAGAATCACATCTCAGGTCTCTGGAAAGTTTAGGAGTTACTACAGAAAAGTGCACTGCAATGCTATACCCCTTAATTGAATCATCCTTGCCAGAAGACTTACTAAGGGCCTGGCAAAGGAATACTTCTTTCAGATGTGATTCTGTCTCCAAAGATCGTTTGAAACAGCTCATGGCTTTTCTCCAAAGTGAAGTTGTTAGTGAGGAAAGAATTTCATTAGCAATGAAAGGGTTCAACATTAATACATCCCAAGGGCTCAAGATTAAGGGAGGCAAAAAACCAAGGGAAGCTGCTGAACCAAATATCCCCACTGCTTCTGCCTTGTTATCTACTGATATTTCTAAAAGACAGGAGTGTGTATTTTGTCTTAAACTTCATTCAAGTTCAGAATGCATTAAAGCTCAACAAATGACTGTGGAGGAAAGAAGGAAAATCTTGAGTAACAAGCACTGTTGTTTTAATTGTTTAAAGAGAGGTCATCAAAGTAAAGCTTGTAAATCCATTATTAGATGTATTGTTTGTGGTGGGAAGCATGTGGTACTAATGTGCTATAAACTTGGTAACAAAGACAAAGAAAGTGTTTCAAAAAATAATTTTGAGGGAGAAAGAAAGTCGATTAGTGAGGATGCCACTCATGTAGATAAGTCTATGGCTAACGTCTCTTGTTCTCCTGAGGTATATTTACAAACTCTGGCGGTTGTTGTTATGGGTAAGAGTAAACAAAAAACAGTGCGAGCGATCATTGATACCGGGTCTACTAAATCTTACATTGTGCGTGGCTTAGCTGAACAAATGGGGTACCAGTCAGTCGGAAAGGAAACTCTAATACACTCTTTGTTTGGGGGAGTACGTTCCCAAGAGGTAAAGCATGATTGTTACAACATAAGTTTAAGAAGATTAGAGGGAAACTATTCCAAGGAACTGCAAGTTTTGAGCCAAGAAATAATTTGTGAAGATGTTCCATATGTTAGAAATGGTGCTTGGAGTAATGAGATAAAGGATCTGAAGATTTGTTTAACAGACGTACAAGACCGAGGACCCATACAGATTCTACTGGGGGCAGATGTCGCAGGTGAATTGCTTACTGGAAAGACACATCAACTAAAGTGTGGTCTAGTTCTAGTAGAGACTGTTCTAGGGTGGACACTAATGGGAAAAATTATAAGTAATAAACCTAGAAGGGATGCAGCGTCACTGTTGGTGACATCATTGTTTTCAAAACAAACAAAAATTTGTGATCTCTGGGACTTAGAAATTCTTGGAATTACTGATCCTGCAGAAAAGGAATCTACCGTCGAGAAGAATGAACGAGTTAGGAAGAATTTCCTTGAGACTGTGAGGCTGAATGAAGACAACAGATATGAAGTGTGTCTACCTTGGAGCGAGCAACATCCACCTCTTCCGGACAATAGCGAAATAGCTCAGCGCAGATTGGAGACAGTCACAATGAAACTACAAACTGAGCAACATTATGGAGGATACGATGGTGTCTTACGAGATTGGATGGGGCAAGGAATTATTGCAATGGTATCCGAAGAAGAGCTGGCGAATGGCGGACACTATTTACCACATCGACCTGTCTTGAAAGAGAACAGCACCACCAAGATAAGACCTGTATTTGACGCCTCTGCGAAACAGAGGAACGCTCCTTCTCTAAATGATTGTATTGAAAAAGGACCTAACCTTATAGAGTTGATTCCTAGTTCATTACTCAAGTTCAGAGAAAATGATATTGGAGTCATCGCAGACATAGAAAAGGCATTTCTCCAAATAAGCGTCCATCCTAGAGACCGTGACTTTCTAAGATTTTTTTGGTGGGATAAGGAAAGTACAAAAAAGATGAAAGTGTTTCGTCATAATAGAGTTGTTTTCGGTCTTGCATGTTCTCCTTTCTTGCTGTCGGCAACAATAGAATTCCATTTGAACGAGATGAAGAGAGAAGCAGTTGATAACAATCCCTACTTGGTTCCGACAATAGAAAGACTGAGAGAATGTTTCTATGTAGATAATTGTACTACAAGTGTTAACAATGAAGCTGAGCTCAATTCATTCATGAAAGAGGCAAAAATAATTATGGAGAAGGCATCTTTCAACCTGCGAGGGTGGGAGTATTCTCACGACAAAACAACTGAAAACCTATCACAAGTGTTGGGACTCGTTTGGAATAAAGAAAACGATACTATGGAGTTGAATCTGGCACATGTCATTGATATCATACCTGATGTAATAACAAAGAGGACAATACTAAGAGCTGCTCATAGATTATTTGATCCTATTGGTTTTTCATGTCCTGTATCTCTCTGCCCTAAATTAATTCTGCAGGAACTTTGGGCTTCTGAGCTGGACTGGGACACTGAGGTAAATGAATCGACAAAGAAAAGGTTTCTGAAATGGTTGGCAGAACTACCTCTCCTGGCTGAGATTAAGATTCACAGATGTCTGATTGGAAGGCTGCAATCGGTTGAAGATATCTCTATACATATATTCTGCGATGCTAGTCAAACCGCATATGCAGCAGTTATATTCTTGCGAGTACAGAGGATTGATAACGTGGATCTACGGCTTGTACAAGCAAAGGCACGAGTGGCACCCAAGAAGAAGATCACCATACCACGTCTGGAATTATTAGCAGCTACCATAGGTGTTAGACTTGCCACATCAGTGTTACCATCATTAAGGTCAAAGGAAATTATTGTTCATTATTGGAGTGACTCATCGACAGTGTTATCCTGGATAAAATTAGACGAACCTTGGGGAACATTCGTATGGAATAGAGTTCAAGAAATCCGAAGATTATCCAGAACTGAACAGTGGCGACATGTTCCTGGAACCATGAATCCAGCTGACCTGGCATCAAGAGGATGTGATCCAAAGCATTTACTGGAACAGAGATGGTGGGAGGGTCCGAAATGGCTGAAACAATCCCCTACTCAATGGCCCTGCTCCGAAGTTACAAGAAACGATGAAGAAGTGTTCGAAGAAAAAAGAAGAAAAGTCAACACTATGACCGCAATAGAAAATAAGTCAAATACGCAAGAGTGGCACCTCGACTATTTCTCGAGTTTTCGGAAAACAGTTCGCATGATGGGGTGGATCTTGAGATTTCTGCACAATTGTCGACAACAAAAATTAACTAGGATATACGCAGAACTATCAGTTGAGGAGACGACCAGAGCGGAGAAAATTGTGATGAAGTTCATACAAAAGGAGTGTTTTGTAGATGTAAAGGACGAGAGATTTAGCACACTCTGTGTTTTCACTGATGACGAGGGAGTGATGAGACTGAAAACAAAGATAATAGCACGTCGGGATGATTACGCTTTCCGCTGTCCTATTATCCTTCCTGCAAAACATGCTTTAGTTCGTGCTCTCATTAGGGAAAAACACAAAGAGTTATGTCATGCTGGTACACAGATTCTGCTCAGCGGGCTCCGACAGAAATACTGGATCCTCGGTGGAAGAAGAACTGTGAAGAGTGCAATTGCATCATGTGTTGTCTGCCGAAGATACCATGGAAAACATCTTGAAGCGGAACAGGCTCATCTACCCGTTGACAGAGTGAGAGAGGCTTCGGTTTTTGAGATATCAGGGGTAGACTTTGCAGGACCTTTGATTTTGAGAGGAGGAGAGAAAGCCTGGGTCTGTTTGTTCACGTGTGCTGTTTTTCGTGCGGTCCATCTGGAGCTTGTGACATCTTTGGCTACCTCAACATTCCTAGAAGCCTTTCGACGCTTTGTATCCAGACGTGGAAGGCCAGCGATAGTCTACAGTGATAATGGGACGAATTTTCATGGCGTCTGTAATGCCTTGGAGACGATTCAGTGGGATAAAATTATTGAATATAGTTCTGCAAATGAAATTGAATGGAAATTTAATCCTCCCGCTGCACCATGGTGGGGAGGTTGGTGGGAGAGATTGATTGGTGTTCTCAAACAAATGCTCAGGAAAGTTCTGGGAAGTTCGTGCTTGTCGTACCAAGAAATGATGACAGTCTTGTGTGACATCGAAGCTGTGATGAATTCTCGGCCGCTTACCTACCTGTCCAATGATGGAAGTGACCTGATGGCAATAACCCCTGCAATGTTTCTGCAAGAGGTCAAGGAGGTTGGAATGCCCGATATCGACATGATAGAAAATGTAAGATTCGACAAAAGATACAGATATAGACAGAAAATAAAAGAAACTTTAAGGTTGAGGTTTAGGAATGAGTATCTTGGACAACTAATTCAGAAGAACCACCATACAAAAAGTCAGTACAAACCCTTCGTGGATGAAGTAGTACTAGTAGACAATGACAACCCCAAGAGACTGAATTGGCCGTTGGCAAGAGTGATGGAAGTTATCCCTGGCAAAGGTGGTGTTGTGAGACTTGTTCGTCTGAAGACTGAAAGAGGGGTACTCGTGAGACCGGTGCAGAAGGTATACCCACTCGAAGTGACATCTGCAGAAGACCATGTCTTCAGACAATTTAAGCTGTGTGAAAAGAAAGAAAGTGACCGAAGGACAATTAAATCATCGACCGATAGCTCCAAACTGAAAACTAGTAGTGGGAGACTGGTGATTAAACCCAAAAGATTTGAGGATTGAGTGATATTTTTTCACAAGTGTTCATTTATTCTATGTGATATTTATCTCAAGTGTTTTTATTTATTTTGAGTTCCAAAAGAGACAAGAAAAGGGGAGAGGTGATCTTGCTGTTTTGTATTGTGTATAGTAAATTCAGTTTTGTATTGTTATGTGGATAAATGATGTGTTGAGTTGTTCCCACAACTCAAGGTGGGAGGATGTTGAGTTTGTAACATATTTGAAATTAAATGTAATATGATGGGGTTGGCAGTAGAGAGAGATGTCTGGGTTGGAGAGTGTGTGTGGGTGTTGAAAAAAAAAATGTGAATGGCTGACATAGAGAAGTGCTTGTTTTTTCTTCTGAATAAAAAGTAAAAATATATGACTTCGGCGGGGTGTTTTCTGATTTTTAATTGGTGAACCTAACAAAGCCAATGTTCATTAATACACAAAATATTAACTGGAGATGAATTCCAGAACATCTGCAGAACAAGGGCATGAATCTAGAAAAGAAATAAAACAAAACACACATAACTCGTACTACCAAGAGCAAATGGTGATATGGAGGGAAAAGCTACAAGGTGACATCAATGATTCTGAATTTTTCTTATTTGTAGAAGTCTTTCTAAAGTTTCTGTCCACTGCAGTTGATTTTTTGCCTGGGCCTAAACACCCAGCAAGGAAATTTTACGAGGCACGTAAAAAAGAAATCTTATGTTAATACGGATAAAGGATATAAACAAAGTTCAAATCCGCAAAGGTCCGCTAATAGGGATAGAGAAAAAAGACGTAAATATTTATATCAGTTAACTCAATTTCAGTTCCACAATCAACGTAGGAAAGCAGTTAGAATTGTCCTTCATGAAAACAATGAAAGATGTCTGATTAATTCTCAACATGTATATGGCTATTTCCATGAAATATTAGGACATGAAAATAATTCAGTGAGAAAATTATCCCCCAAAAGTTAGTGAAGCTACACAAATGGTTTACAATGACACGTTTAATGATGTTATATCTAAAGATGAAATACAGCTTGCAACAAGTAGAATTGTGGTGGACACTTCACCTGGACCTGATTATGTCATCGTTAGAGCTATTAAGTGACATCGCTTCTGAAATAATTGCCCCACAATAGCCACTCGTATGCTTCAAACAGGACAGGTACCACCGTGTTTTAGAAAGGCAAGAACCGTTCTTATACACAAGGGAGGTGCCTCTGATGACATTGCAAACTGACACTTTCCCTTAAACTACCACACAGCATGAATACAATGTTCTAGTATTTTCTCCTCAGACATTAAATACCAATTTTTCATTTAGTTCTGTTTGTCTGGTTTTTTGGAATGCACATATGTACATACATACATACATGATGGAAATTTAAAATTAGCATTTCCTATCTATACTGAACTTGACTGACACAGATATACCAAGTACAGACAAGACTCTTTAGTTACGTAGAGAATTTCAACCTGAGCAAGCTGGCTGTTTACATTAAGGCCTTGTCTGCTTCTTTCCCAGTTCTAACCCTTCATAAACTATCTAGGAAGGAGTGAGGGAGGGGTGAACTGCAGTAAATTCCTCTTGAATGGTATGAAACATACAGTAATAGAAATCAAAAGAAATATGTAGGAGAGGACTAAGAGTTCAATCAATATTTTCTGTTAGGAGAGTAATTGAGCGAGCTCTTGATAAACGCCTGAGAGAATACGTTGCTTTTAATCCACAACGGGGATTTATATCTTGAGCCGGTACACATATCAATACTTCTACACTCGATTCGGTTTTAAATTTCGCGAAACAGAACAAAACTGATCTAACAGTGATTTTTCTAGACGTCAGAAAGGCGTTTTGACAACATTGGGCACCTTCATTTACATGAGACCTTGAGGACATTAGGAATACCTGAGAAATTAAAGGAACTAATATTTAATCTCCATACAGGAAACACTACAAAAATAGAAACTGTAACTGGAAAGACAGCCACCTTAAGCATAAAAAGGTGTTATGCAGGGCTCACCTCTTTCTCCCTGTCTCTACAATCTAGCGACAGATCATATTTTAAACAAACTAACTGAAGACGCTCTCACAAGCCACTATGGATTTTCTTTAGTACCACATCTTCCACCTTTAACTATCATGTGTTTCACTGATGACTTGGTTGTCATAGGAAATAGTCGAACAGCAGCACTTGAGCTCTCAAATAGTCACAAGGAGATTTCATGAAAAAGGCTTTGTTAACCAAATGAAATCTACGGCAATCTGCATCAAACATAGAAAGTTAATCGAAGACCCAGCTGAAGTTAAGAGCTATGATATTTCGAGTTTGTGACGTGGGAAAACAATGTGCTATCTGGAAGTTAACTTTTCAAATGAAATAATTTTTCAACTTACACAGGAGCTTAAAAAATTCAGAATAAAATGGAGAAATTGGTTTCTTCTCCACTATTACAGGCTGACCAGAAATGTAAAGTAATAAACACAGTTATATGCCCATCTCTCATATACCCATTCCAAACTATCAAGCCAGAGAAGATTCCGAAAAAGTTCCTTGCTGATACATACTAATTCGAAGTGCTCTTAAGGAAATTCCTCAAATACCTGCAGACATTCCTGATGGAATGGTCTACACTGAGAAAAAATATAAGGTGTTGGGACTCTTCTGCACCACTTGGGAAGCTCATCTTCAGCACATTAACATCTGTAAGGTACTATTAAGCTCAGGTGACGAATACATCCGTGCTACAAGAAATCTGAAAGAAGAAATAACTTTCTCACTACAATCCCTCAATGTCCCTCCATCTGACATTTCTAGGCGTGGATGTAGCAAATTAACAGATGCCAGGAAAGTGAGAAGAGTACTGAGAGAAAGGGCATTCAGTGAGTGGAGTAACTTGCAGCAGAAAGGAAGAGGTGTATGTTTGTTCAATCAATATACTCCTGCCAACTCCTGGATTCGAGACCATCAAGGCTTATCATGTAGTGAATGGCGTGAAGCAATTAAGATGACAGCAAACATTTCAGCAGTTAGATCGGTTCCAGGAAGATCTCAGAACGATTCCCTTTGTAGGCGCTGCCTCAAGGAGATTGAAACTCTTGCACATGTTCTGGGATCTTGTCCTCATGGTGAACTTTTAAGGAATACGCGTCGTCATAACATCCGCTCGTTAATTGCCGGGAGATTGCCATCATAGCCTTAAGGGGCTCACTGATAATTCTAAGAAATCACTGTTACAATTAGGTTACCTTCAACATTTCTCAAGTACAGTATATCTATTTCTCTTCTAAAAATAAATGTAAAAGTATACTTTGTCACAAGGCAGCCTCTGCATGAGAGGAAGTATTTCACATGAGAGGAAGTATTTCAAAAAATAAATAAATAAATTAATGAATAAAAAATTCAATATTTTTAATGGATTGAAGATTGATATGAAAAACAATGTCTGAATTTACATAATGTTCTCTTGAAACCTTGACTGCTGGTATAGGTTGGTCCACTGAAAGATGTCTGGTATTAATATTCATACTATTTCCTAGTGTTATATTTGACTCATGAGTTGATAGCTTCCCTGGAACACAGATCCTTGTACACAGATCTTGATTTAAGGATCTGGGTTTCCTGGCAGGTTTCCTTGTATGTGCCAGTTTAGTGGTGTAGGTTTTCTCAAGTGTAAATTAATTTGCAAATATCTGTTGATAATTGTAGCAATTTGTATACATTACCATTACCATTCAGATGTAACCCATGCCTAGTGAACATTTGTCTGCCAAGACCTAAAGTATCTACTACATAGACATTTCTAAAACTTTTACATAATCTCTTGATTTTTATATTTACATTATGTATAGCTTTGTTCACACACGAGTCCTCTAAAAGGTCATACCTGAGTAGAACATTAACTACAATTACTTTTGAGTCAGGTAGTTTGGAAATCTTACCTCTGAGGGTCTTAATTCCTCACCTTCATTTGCAGCAGTGTCATTTGTACCACTCATAATCACCACATAATTGTCCTTCTCTAACACTGGATCACAACTTGAAAGGACGTCTCCTGTTTTGGCACCTGGTTTTACTAGTCCTAAAACCTGTTTCTGGATTCTGCACCGCATCCTTGATGCCTTCTGCCATACCCCACACTTGACTGTCTGCATAGAGATGAATTTTTGGCGATCTTGACTTTTCATTGGTTTTCTTCTTCTGTGGGTTACCTCTACTGGATTTAAGATTATTCCTAAAACTTGATGGGTCTTCTTCTGGGACTTGTTGCAATGACTGAAATCTATTTTGGCACTGCAAAGAGCGTGAATACTATGATGTACCAGTGTGTCAAGTATCAGTACTTACCAGAATATATAATCCAGAGGAATGGTAAGATAAAAGTTATCTAACTCCCCATCTCTTCCTTCCTGATATTCAGACACAGATCATATCCAGATCATGATTTATGCAGACATCTGCTCATTGTCCACTTTAGGACAGATGATGCATTGAAGTATCAGGACAACTAACCTTTCTACTACAATAAAGATTTGAGGCATGAAAGATAAGAATTTACTATTCCTCTTCTTTGTTAAAATTGATTCTTCAATAAGATTAACAAGGCTCAGGTGAAATACAAAAAATCAAAATATTTCTTTATATTTTATTGAGGAATAAATTTTTACTGTGCTTAATGTCATAAATGTTATTTTCTACAACTTCTGTCTTTAGCATTTATCATAGGGGCTGTATTAAGATATATTTGGGCATTTACTTTGACACCTTCCCTTAAACTACCACACAGCATGAATACAATGTTACCGGGCGAGTTGGCCGTGCGCGTAGAGGCATGCGGCTGTGAGCTTGCATCCGGGAGATAGTAGGTTCGAATCCCACTATCGGCAGCCCTGAAAATGGTTTTCTGTGGTTTCCCATTTTAACACCAGGCAAATGCTGGGGCTGTACCTTAAGGCCACGGCCGCTTCCTTCCAACTCCTAGGCCTTTCCTATCCCATCGTCGCCATAAGACCTATCTGTGTCGGTGCGACGTAAAGCCCCTAGCAAAAAAAATACAATGTTCTAGTATTTTCTCCTCGGACATTAAATACCAATTTTTCATTAAGTTCTGTTTGTCTGGTTTTTTGGAATGCACATATGTACATACATACATGATGGAAATTTAAAATTAGCATTTCCTACCTATACTGAACTTGACTGACACAGATATATCAAGTACAGACAAGACTCTTTAGTTACGTAGATAATTTCAACCTGAGCAAGCTGGCTGTTTACATTAAGGCCATGTCTGCTTCTTTCCCAGCTCTAACCCTTCATAAACTATCTAGGAAGGAGTGAGGGAGGGGTGAACTGCAGTAAATTCATCCTCTTGAATGGTATGAAACAGACAGTAATAGAAATCAAAAGAAATATGTAGGAGAGGACTAAGAGTTCAAGAAGGAAGAATCAAAACACTTAAGACCTGGCATTGATGTCATGAGTCAGTATCTGAGGAATTTGCTGAATGGGTGGACAGCTTTAGAGGACTACAAGATCAGAATTAGACTAGGACCGCTCAGTTGAAATCAAATGCTGTGTAGATTGAGCACATGTGCCATTTATCATGTTAAATTTTGCATTGAAAATCCATCCTCTGAACATACAGCTGGTAAAATGGTAGGTCTTTGCAGATCTTCTGTAAGGTGCAGAACCATGCATGTTGAATGTGACCACCACAAATAAACTAGACATCTTTGAGATGTGGATCTCTATCAGCCACAGTTATGAACTTGGATGTCCCACGTAATCAGTCCTTGATTTATTTATCTGATCTAATCTGGTCTATTTATTTACCAGTACTGGTTTTGGTCTTTATTAGAGGTAATCTTCAGATGCTGAAGAACTTCGATAAAACATGCATAGTAATATTAAAAACACTTCTTATTTCTAAGTCTATTATTATTATTATTATTATTATTATTATTATTATTATTATTATTATTATTATTATTATTATTATTATTATTATTATTATTATTATTATTATTATTATTATTATTATTATTATTATTATTATTATTATTATTATTATTATTATTATTATTATTATTATTATTATTATTATTATTATTATTATTATTATTATTATTATTATTATTATTATTATTATTATTATTATTATTATTATTATTATTATTATTATTATTATTATTATTATTATTATTATTATTATTATTATTATTATTATTATTATTATTATTATTATTATTATTATTATTATTATTATTATTATTATTATTATTATTATTATTATTATTATTATTATTATTTATTGGCCACATTGGACCACTTGTCTTCCATGTACACTTTGAAGGTTGTGCTGTTTGATTCTTCTCATCTGCTCAGTAGGCTACTTCATTCATTCTGATCTGTTTTCTTAATTCATCTGAAATCTCTACAGGCCTTCTGTGCATCATTTCAGTTGAAAATTTGTGATTATTAAGGAGGGTGGTAATTTTATTTTTACTGGGAGAGTTGGCCATCTGGTTAGGAGCGCGCAGCTGTGAGCTTGCATCTGGGAGATAGTAGGTTCGAATACCACTGTCGGCAGCCCTGATTATGGTTTTCCGTGTTTTCCCATTTTCATACCAGGCAAATGCTGGGGATGTACCTTAAGGCCACAGCCGCTTCCTTCCCACTCCTAGCCCTTTCCTATCCCATCATCGCCATAAGACCTATCTGTGTCGGCGTGACGTAAAGCCACTAGCAAAAAAAAAAAAAAATTGTTCTCTGCATCTGTAATTTTGAGTCCAGTTGTTTCGAGATCCTCTCGAATTTCTTTGATTCAATGCCCTCCAGTCTTCTTTCCCAGATTTCTCATCACAAGTTGTCGTAAAATCTTGTTTCTGGTAATCATCAGATGTGTAAGAAATATTGTCAGATGTGAAAGAAATAAGATTCTTTTCTTCTTCATCGTGCTGGTAACTGTGTCAGTCTCTCAATAGACAGTTTCATTGGGAAGCATTCTCCAGACTCCTTCAACCTGGTTCTTTTTATTTTTGCAAATTCTGATAATTCTTTTCATTTTGAGGAGCTGATCAGTTCTTTCATCTTTAATTTGGAACAAGGTTTCACAAGCTTAAGTGGCTTCAGGCAAAGTGTTGTTGGATCTTAGTGTCTGTTGGCAAGCATTTTATGTTATAAGTTGACCAGCTTAGAAATTGTGCCTTTTTTGTTTTGTTGGTTCTATTTATCAGTGTTGCTTTCTCACTTAAGTTGTGCATAATGATTTCTTCGAGGCATTTAAATCGTAGAACTATGTTCATTTTTTGATCATTTTTTATGACTTGTTCATGTCAAGGGGTTTCATTGGCATGATCTCATTTTTCTCAAAGGATATTTGTAATGCTATTTTTAATGCAGTTTTCTGGAGACTGGTGATCTGAGCACAGACTTCTTTCATGTCAAGGGCTGAGAGAGCTAAATCATCTGCAAACCCTAGGCAGTTTGCCCTTATTGAGGGTTTTGCTCCAATTTTGATTTTAGGTGGGTTTTCTTTTTGCCAAATTTTCATGATGTAATCTAGGGCCACATTGAAAAGCAGTGGGGATAATCTGTCACCTTGTCTGAGGCCTGTTTTTATTGTAAAAGTATTTGACATATCTCCCCTGAACTTTACATTTGAAATTGTGTTGGTTAAAGCTAGTTCAGTCATTTTTGTTCATTTAGGATGAAGGCCATATATGATCTGAAGATTTTTAAGAGTGGGTCAGTGTATACTATCATAAGCCATTTTGAAATCTATGACTGAAATAAACTGCTCTTTATTCCTGTATTTGTAATATTTCATTATTAGTTTCAGGCTGAGAATTTGGTCTGGGCAACTTCTGTATGGGCAAAATCCTCCTTGGTATTCTCCAAGTTGTGGTTCCAGAATGTTTGTTATCCTATTAGATCTATTCTAATACAGTTTGTAATAAACTTTCATCAGATTAAAGTTGTAAAGTTTCAGGTCTAAAATGATGTCTAAAAGTTCATTTACACTGTTCTTGAATACATTCAATATATTCTATTGAATAGAATACATATAATACATGGTTAGTATACATGGACTTGTAAGATTATGGATTTCATGGCTAAACAATTTAACAATATAGTGTGTCGTCATCCACTGAACTGTTCCAAAGTCTAGTAAACAAAGACAAAATTGCCATGTGGACAGCCAGTGTCCAATACTGGATTGGCGCTTGAAGACATGAAAGTTAAATGGAATACAACTGGATTACACCAGCTGATATGAGAAATGCAATATTAGGAAATTAAGTATTAGAAGAAGTTGAATATTATTATTTGGGTGATAGAATAACCCATGGTGTTAAAGATAGGAAGGAGGTATGATGTAGGCTAGCCCAAGAAGAGGCATTTCTTATTGTTATTCTTGTGCCCTATCCAATCCAGATGTTAGTGATCATCATCTTGATCCTATTCTTGTTGACAGTTCCTCTAAAGTGTTCAGTGGATGGCGGTCTGAACCACTGTTATAGATTCCCGAGCCATGAAATACGATGCTGCCTAAGACATCTTTTCCCAAATATTTTCTGTAGAATCAAAAGCTAGAGTATGCAGTGTTGCTCTTCATTCAGCATGATGTTACCATAATATTCCACTTTACGTTCTTTGTAAGTGTTCAACAACTCTTTTTCTTTTTTCTTTGCCGATCCACTGTAATGTTTTTGTGTTAGTCACATGATCAACCCAGGATATTCTGTCATCTATAAATTCAGATTTCAGATGAGTTGGTTTGTTTTTCTGATGCCTCAGTGAGAGTCCGAGCTTCAACTCCATACAGTAAAACAGGATATGGATAGCATTTTACAATGCATAGTTTTGTGGTGAGTCAGATCTCTGCAGCACAGTGTTCTCATTATAATGTGAAGGTCGATCTTGCAACTTCAATTTGGGATAGGATTTTGACGTCATGGTGCCAAGGTGTCTTAAAATTTGTTTGCTTCTTACACAGTTAGTCAGTGGCATGCGGTGAACACATTCATAATCCCAGCTGCAAAAATGTTTTTAAAATATAAACAATCATAGCCCCACTACACTCTCTAAAGTCAGAATTACCATTTTATAAGGCTGTGTTTTTCATGGAAAGGTCTACCTGAGAAAGATCTTTCAAGAATATTTTCAACCACACGCTCACACATACTTCCAAATTGATATTCACGGCAGTGACACCATAACTTAATCAGCAGATTTTAAACAATGTACTTAGTTTCATCCAGTGATGCTTTGTGATAGTAGTCATGGTTTTCACAAAAATACACTGGAACTATTTGTTTTTTTACTTAAAAAGCGTAATAAACTAATCAGCAAAATTTAACTGGTATTTTACCATCACTGAAGTTTCGTAGTTTCACTCGTATACTTAGTGTATGTGTATCAATGACAGACGAGGGAAAATATTTGTCATGACGTATAACACAAGTTATCTTCTTCTTCTGTAGCCTATTTCAATCCACTGCTGGATATAGGCCTCTTCCATGTGCTTCCATAGTCTTCGGTCTTGAGCCACTTGGAACCAGCGTGTTCCAGCCAACAGCTTTATGTCGTCGAGCCATCTCTTCAGGGGTCTTCCAATGCCTCTCTTGTGTCCCCATGGTCTCCAGTGAACAATCCTAGAGGTCCACCTGTTGTAGTCTTGTCGAGCTACGTGTCCTACCCATTGCCATTTTAGTCTTGCTACTATCTCTAGGATGCCTGTTACATTAGTTCTTCTTCTGATGTCCTCTGAACAGATCTTATCCCTAAGGCTGATCCCTAGCATCTGTCGCTCCATGGCTCGTTGTGTTCGCTGAAGCTTGCGAGCACTTTCCTTCGTCAGTCGTCGTTTCCAGACCGTAAGTTGTAACTGGCAGCACGCACGTATTATAAACCTTGGTCTTCAGGTTAATTGGAACATCCTTGTTGGTGAAGATGAATCTTAGTTTTCGGAATGCAGTCCAACTCATACCTATTCTGTGAGGAATTTCTGCACGTTGGTTGTCTTTTTCAAGTTTTATCTTGTGTCCAAGATAGATGCACTCATCGACAGCTTCTATATATTGGTTTCCCATTTTAAGTGGTCGACTCTCTGGGCTTAGTATTTTCGTTTTATTAATGTTCATTTCCAAACCAATCTTAGCAGAAGCAGTTTTTAATTCTTGGATCATGCTTTCTAGCTCATCTAGATTTTCACTTATGAGCACAATGTCATCTGCAAAACGCAGGTGGTTCAAATATAACCCGTTGATTTTTATTCCTTTATTATCCCAATGAAGGGTTTTGAATACATCTTCCAAGGCAAGGGTAAACAGCTTTGGAGAGATTGTCACCTTGTTGAACTCCTTTGCCAACTGGGATTTTATTGGTGATGAGGTCTTCGTCCACTCTGACTACCATTGTTGCTTGATCATAAATGTTTTCCAGAAGCTTTATATACCTTGAGTTTATCATGGCATTTTGAAGTGGATTGCCCAGATCTCCACTGAGTCAAAAGCTTTTTTATAATCAATGAAGGCCAGATGAATCTTTTTTTTTTTTTTTTGCTAGGGGCTTTACGTCGCACCGACACAGATAGGTCTTATGGCGACGATGGGATAGGAAAGGACAAGGAGTTGGAAGGAAGCGGCCGTGGCCTTAATTAAGGTACAGCCCCAGCATTTGCCTGGTGTGAAAATGGAAAACCACGGAAAACCATTTTCAGGGCTGCCGATAGTGGGATTCGAACCTACTATCTCCCGGATGCAAGCTCACAGCCGCGCGCCTCTACGCGCACGGCCAACTCGCCCGGTCAGATGAATCTTGATGTTGTACTCAGTGGTTTTCTCAAGAAGAAGACAAATAGTCTGGATGTGTTCAACAGTTGAGAAACCTTTACGAAATCCCGCTTGCTTGGCAGGTTGATAAAAATCCAGTTCTCTTGTGAGGCGGTTGGTTACAATTTGTCAGGAGCTTGTAAAGGTGTGATAACAAACTCACAGGACGATAGTTCTCTAAATTTTCCTTATCACCTTTCTTGAAGAGAAGTATCACTTCAGCATTTTTCCAATTTTCTGGTATTCTTCCAGAGTTAATACACTTGTTCATGAGTATTCTCACGGCTTCTAGCAGATCTCTTCCACCTAATTTCAGCATTTCATTCGTTATTTTATCCTCCCCAGGGGATTTTTTATTCCTCAGCAGTGGTTACTTCCGGTGTATAATTCTGGGCTAGTTGTTCATCACTGGATGGTTTATTAATGGTTGATGTATACAGCTTGTAGTAGAAATCTCTAATAACTTCAGTAATGTTTTGCCTATCTGTGACTATTTCTCCATTTTGGTTCTTAAGTTTTGTAATTTTTGGTCTTCCTGTAGACATGCTGTTCTTTAAAATCTTCATGTTTTTATTTTCTTCAATTGTCTGCATGATCATGTTATTATTAAATTTCCTTAGATCTTTTCTTATTTCCTTGCAAATGGTCTTGTTAAGATTTTTGTATTCTGCTGTATCCCTGTCCGTTGTCTTCCTGTCGTTAATGAGCTGCATGGTATTGAGTGATAGTCGGCTCTTCTTATTAGTTTTCTTCAATGGGATCTCCTTTGCTGCATTTTGAATACTGACTGTAATTTTCTCATTAAGTTTGTTCACGTCCAAGTATTTCAAATCTTCTGTTGGGTTAAGTTTTTTGGTAAGAGCTTGTTGAAATGATGATTGATGTGTTTCTAAGTCCTCTACTCTTGGAAAAGTGTACCCTCTTGTCATTTTGGACCGTTCAAGTTTGAGGTCAAATGTAAAGGTTGCTCGAACTAGCCTATGGTCGCTTCCTGTATCAAATCTATTGAGAACAGTAACATCTGTACAATATTTCTTCTTGTTGGTCAGGATAAAATCTATCTCATTCTTGGTTTGTCCATCGGGGCTCTTCCATGTCCTTTTTTGTTGGATAGGCTTTTTAAAAAAAGTATTCATGCAATAGAGATTTTCGGCTGTGAGATATTCTAGCAATCTTTCTCCTCTTTCGTTTCGATCGCCTAGTCCATATGTACGAATGTTCTCTGGGTCTCCGATTTCCTTTTGACCCTCTTTTGCATTGAAGTCTCCAATGATGATACAGAGTTGTGTCTTCTGAATTTTTCGCTTTGGTGATATCTTCATACAGCTGTTCCACTGCCTCTTCGTCAGAAGTACTGGTTGGAGCATAGACATGTATGACTTGTATGGAGAATTTACTATTCAATTTGAGGACAATATATATCACTCTGAAAGAGACACAAATCATCTTGTGTATGAATTCTTTGATATTTTTATTGACAAGAATAGCAACCCCATGTGTAGAAGCATCCCCGTTATTACGTAAGATGATATGACCTGATGGAAGGGTCTCAGCTTTTTCTCCTTGAAGGAGAGTCTCACAAATACCCAGAATATCCCATTTTATGTTGTGCAGTTCTTGTTCTAACCTTTCAAGGTCTTCAGCTAGTCTCATAGTTCTTATGTTGTAGGTGGCTATTCTTACTTTTTTAGTCGTTCTTTTCGAAAATTTTGGCCTCCCCCAGAATCCTTGAGGCAGACTGACGTATTGTCAGTGTGAGATTCTGAGTCTTTCATTCTACTCACCTGGGGTAGTTTCGTTTGAAAATTCGAAGTCAGAGAAGTTTATGGAAGGAGTTCGGCAATAAAACAACACGCTTGCCAGACGTGTTGGTGAGTTGCGATTCAGCCACCCCTAACATGGGGAACAGACGCTGTCGGGATACCGCCACTAACATGTGGAACCGTCGTGCCCTTTGTGTGTTGTACACGTACTAATCCCCATGTACAGGGCTGCCTCTTCCAACATCTCCGCCGTACCGAAGGTCACCCTCTCCGCCGTTGATGTCGTTGAGGTCTTCACTCGTAACCCTGAGCTGGGACCCTTACCAGATACTACACACTGGGTCAGCGTGCTCTGGGACTCACATAGGCAGGGGCGCCACTCCCTGGGTAGAGCTGCCTCCAAGGAGAATGCCACAGAACTCGTGAAACCTTCATCTATAATCCAAGAGGAACACTACAAAAATTTACTATATACCACCATCACAGACAACCAAATACAAACTTTGTGTTTATGCTGGGCAACCTAAATATTTTTCTGCAGCTATCGGAACACATACTCTACATGTGCCGTCAATGAATTGCTCAAAAGAACTGTATACATGCTGAAACCCAAGAGGAAAATATATTCTTCTATATTACAGTTGATTGCTCTATTTTTATTAGCAAGATGATGTGTGCAAGTGGCTATACTGTTAAGATGTTGATATTTTTCTTGCGGTCTCTAGTGTGTGGCACTGAAGACTTTGAATGTCGAGTATTAAAACTAACATTACCTTATCTAAGTTAGCTGGCCTGTCACTGTAAATTGCTGTCAGGGGAGGGTCTACAGCTCTGCCCTGCTGCCAGGACAAGGAAGCTTCAAGTGCATGAGTCACCCAAGCAACCTTAAATTTCACTGGGGTAGCTCTGTTTTGCGCTGGCAAGGAAACCCAGTTCGCTGGAGAAGCTGAACTGCGGTAGTGTGAGTGGATTGTCGAGACAGCTGTACTTGGCTTCGCTTAGATGTTTGCAGTTTTTTTAAACACTATAAAAAGTGTTCTAAGCAATAATTAGAAAATGTTAATACAAAGTTCTTTACCCCAGCAGCGCTGGGGTAGATGGGGTTCAGTGCACACCACTGCCGTTATTCACACGAGAAAGGTGTTTCTGAAGGCTTTTATGTGGAGCATGAAATATAATAGAACTTTTAAGTGTGGTGTTATAGGAGATTGCTAAGGGTGAAGTAAGTATATTGGATCACAGGTGAAGAATTATTGAATCGCATTGGGTAGACGAGAGATGTGTGGGAGGTAGTAGCCTCAGGGGCTCTGAACTTTGGAGCGTGGGTTGGCGACCACGAGGCCCTAAGCTGAGTCCTGGCATTGCTTCCACTTACTTGTGCCCGGCTCCTCACTTTCATCTATCCTATCCGACCTCCCTTGGTCAACTCTTGTTCTTTTCCGACCCCGACGCTATTAGGTTTGCGAGGGCTAGGGAGTCTTTCATTTTCATGCCCTTCGTGGCCCTTGTCTTCCTTTGGCCGATACCTTCATTTTTCGAAGTGTCGGACCCCTTCCATTTTTTCTCTCTGATTAGTGTTATATAGAGGATGGTTGCCTAGTTGTACTTCCTCTTAAAACAATAATCACCACCACCACCTGTGGGAGGTAGAATGGTAGGAGGAGGCCAAGACATGGATTTAACAGATTAGTATAGTGACTTAGCTGCTGCTTTCAACCTGGACAGCCGCCTGTGATGGAGTGCTCGCTGAAAATCTTTATTTACATTCAAAGTTGTTAGGTATGGGGATCCACCTATTCACTACGAGAAATAGTGATGATTATAAAATCACATTCATTTATTTGGGACCAGTTTTGGCTATAGGGTATGCCATCATCAGCCTTGGAAGTAAGACAAAGCGGTGGGAAATAGAGTACATTACATTTCTTAAAATTAATATCAATACTTTTTAAAATGTATGTGCTTGAACTGAATTACTTATACATATGTACAAAAGAGTTTGTATCATTAAAATTGAATTTAGAAAGGTGTATACCAAAATATTTGTACAGTTAAAATTACGAAAGTATGAGCTTTTTTCACATTGTAAGAACAATATAGGTCGTTAACTACTTTGTAGTCATAGTTGTATATATGAAATTTAGTTTCTTAGTTCAATATTAACATTTGTAGTCATTATAAATAGACTGATGAACTAGTTACAGTACAACAACCAGTTATTTACTTAAAGTTCCTCATAGATGTTTACTAATTACCGTAGTTTCTAATATATTCAACTTGAATATGGCAATGTGTGAAGTTTAAATAAATGTCTTATTTGGCTGAAATATAGTATGGCATCTGAGTCACAGGTTACGATATCCAAAAAAGTTCAGAAAATTAAAAGGATAAGTCCATTGTATTGCTTGGTTTGTGTGTCTGCAGGTTATTAACTACTTTCCAGTTCTTGTGGTATATGTAAAATTTAGTATATCTTTTTGAACATCTTGATTCAATTTTTAAACCTTTATCAGTATAGATATGCCGATGAGCTAGTTGCTACAATCAGTTATTAAAGTGAAAGAATTTTCTCATGAATGTGTACTAATTAACATTTCTGAGGCATTCAGCTTGGACTTAACAATGTGTGGATTTTGAATAAAAATATCTTATATAGCTAAAATCTAATATGACACTATCACAATTTTGAATGTAAATCTCAATTCAATACAGAATCTAAAAATGACATTTTTGACATTAGATAGGATATCTTTATGGGTGTACCCGTTAGAGAGTAGGGCCATATTGAGGTGGCTGAGTTCCTGTTTAAGTGCTGAGGTTGATGAATTCTCCTAGCACAGTCGGCTAGTGTCTTAATCACTCTGTATTTTTGTTGTGGCTCGTGGCTGGACATCTTCTGAAGATAGCAGTCTTGTGTGGGTCGGCTTGCGATACACTGCGTGTGTCCCAAGTTTAAATCAAGTCCTCATTACCAGAACATCAAGGAAAGGGAGTTTTCCTTCGTCTCCATAGTGAACTAAATATTGGTGTTAATACTACTCAGATGCTGTAGAAACAGCTGTAGTTGTTCCTTTCCATGGTTCCAGACCACAAAGGTGTTTACAAAGCGCAGCCGCACCTTAGGTTTCAGTGGTGCGGTCTTGAGTGCTGTTTGTTTGAACTTTCCGTAAAGAGATTTGCCATCACCGGACTCAGAGGACTGCCCATGATGACACCGTTGATTTGTTACAAGTAACTAACCTTGCGTTTTAATCTGTATTGAAAGTCTGTTTAGTTACAATAAACAATGTTTTATTATAAACCACCTATTCAATACATTAATGTTACTACATTTAGAGTTTCACCATTAATGTAAAGTTATAAGTGGGACATGTTTCGCTCCCTTATAGAGCATCATCAGCCAATCTAGAATCTCAAAGGTTGGTTTGTTTACAACTAATGACTTAAAAACTATTTGTACATTTTGCAATCTTAAACTTACTTTACTAATATCATAGAAGGCAGAATCATTGGTAGCGTGACTTATTAACTAGAACTTAATAGTGGAAAAGTTGATAAAAATACATTCATTTAAAATAATGGTAGAATAAGTTTGCTCCCAAATATTTACAAACATCTTGAAGGATGACTTGTGATTCAATCTTAAGAACTTATGATTAGGTCATAGATATTTAAAGTTTGAAACATGAGATTGGGCTAAAAGTTTATCCTTTGAGGATAAGATTTTGTCTTCTTGTTGATTGTAACATGACAGGTTAAACTTTAGTTTTTACGAAGTATGAACTTTTGTTGTCATCTGACACTGGTGATGTTCTTGATTATGTATTTGTTGACATCAATGACCAAAGCTTTGAAGCAATGAATTAAAATGGAGCGTAGTTAAAAGGGACGTGATTCGATGAGCAATGTAGCTACAAATTGTTAAATAGGCTGCCACTTGTTGGCATGTCTGTAACAAGAAAAAAAGATTTGATCGAGTGTTGAATGTTGTTACTAGTTGAGTGAGCACTTAAGGAAACTTCACTTACCCCTCCAACTACTGCTTGTCTGTCTAGTGTTGTCTAAAGTTGCATAGTGACTGCCTGTTGTTCCGCATCTGCTACTTGTGTTATACGAGTGAAATGGTAGGGGCTGGGGGAGGGAGTCGGGGTGGGCAGAGTAATGTTAGTGGGTGTGGCTTTGGGAGGGGAGCATTTAGAAGTGGTGCAGGAGAGGTTGTGTTCATTAATGTTACATGATTATTGGTTGTTTTGGGGATAAAAACTTTAGCAAAATTACTTTTCTCTAGATTAAATGTTTATAAAAGTTTAGGCAAATTGTTCATGTAAAGAATGTATTTCAATTTCATCATTTAAGATTTTAAATGCTGGTCTAGTTGAATATAAATATTTTCTAATTCTGTCATTAATTTTCCCTTTTCTAATTTTCTTTTTTTTATTGTTGTTGATTTTTTAAGTCCTCTATAGTTGTAAAGTGATGGCCTGATTCTCTCATGTGAACACTCATAGCAGAATGTTTGTGCTTTGCAGCATTGACATGTTCAAGGTATCTTGTAAGAAAGCTACGGCCAGTTTGGGTGAAGTATGAAAATTTGCATTCTGCACATGTTAGTCTATAAATACCAGAAATTAGATAAGGGTTATTGCTTGAATTTGTGCTCTTGTGGTTGAAAAAATGTTTTGGTTTTGTCTTTAATGCTATGTTAACATCTCATTTCGTAACAGAATTAGTTATTTGATAAATGGCTGGATTAATGTATGTTGCAATTTAGGATTTCTTAGTTCTGTCAGGAGTGGCTGATGATGCTCTATAAGGGAGCATGTCCCGGTTAGAACTTTATATTAATGGTGAAACTCTAAATGTAATAACATTTTAATGTATTGAATAGGTGGTTTATAATAAAACATTGTTCATTGTAATTAAACTGTTGATTTGTTTGTAGAATTTGCCATTCCTCAGGAAATAGCTTGTGGTGAGGCAATGGTTGAACAAGTTAGTCATATCCTCAGTAAAAATCTGAGCATTGTAGTCCAGGGCCTCATTTACAGGTACCTTAGTGAGGAGTGAGACCACGTCAAAACTGACAAGCAGGTCTTTGGGTTCTAACTGGATGTTCTTCAGCTTTTCTATGAAGTAGCCTGAGTCTCTGACGTAGGACTGTGCCACTAATGTAAGGTTGTAGTAAAGTGGCCAGATGTTAAGCAATATCGTAATTTGGTGATCCAATAACACTCACGATGGGCCGTAGAGCTACGTTGTCTTTGTGTATCTTATGAAGAATCAGACTGGTTGGATCTTTTGTTTGTCTGCGGTAGGTCTCTGGGTCCAAAGTCTCAGCAGACATCTTCACCGTCTGATCATTAGTAGCCATGATGGAGGCGTTCCCTTCATCCGTGGGAAGAATGAGTATACTCTCCATGTTCAGAGTTTTGATGACCTTCCTCTCTTGAATCATGAGGTTGGTCTTCGGTGCTGGTGCCTTTCTCAGTACCTGTGGGGCTTTGTGGCAGATTTCTTCTGCCTGAATAATAATAAAAAGTAATAATACAATTATTATTATTATTATTATTATTATTATTATTATTATTATTATTATTATTATTATTATTATTATTATTATTATTATTATTATAAACATTTTCTTCAGCTTATTTTGAGTTTTACAGATGCCCTTCTGAAACAAAGTGCCTTTTCAGGAGAAAATTCCAATCCACCTTTTTCATTGTCTTCAGTCTCAGGCTTCTTGTTTTCTGCTCATCCGCCGATATGTTCCGCTGTTTAGTAGGGTTGTCAGGATTCTCCCTCAGATCCGCAATTTTATTTCTGAAGATGGTTCTGTTTTGAATTTCTTGAGAGTTTATACCTCCTTCCTTTAGATCTTTGTGCACTGCTTTAAGCTGACAGGGATGAGTTCCATTTTTCTTGTATTATTATTACTAGGTTGTTGTTGAACATCTCTTATCATAATATCATTTTAAAAATTTTGGATGTATATTCAAGGGTAAGAAAATGCACACTCTTCACTGATGAAGCATTAGATATCCTTATCCAAATACAGTGTATAATAATTAAAAATTCTCTCTACCTTACCTTGTGGCAGTCTGGCAGCTATTAATGCCTAGATAATGGAGTAATGTTATATAAAACTATTTTTTTTTTTTTTTTTTTTGGTCCCACGAACCTACTACACTGGCGTAGCAGGGGGGATGTGATACTCCTAAATGGCGCATTCCAGGTGGTGGATAGGGGCGTCCTAACCGGCTTTCTGGCGGACTTGAGTGAAATAAAATAGCTCTCGTGGACCAAACGCACATCCCCCTGTGGGTGGGGGACACAGGTGAAGAATGCACCCATGGTATCCCCTGCCTGTTGTAAGAGGGGACTAAAAGGGGCAACCAAGGGATGATCGAATTAGAACCATGAGACTTCTGTAATTAGTACCACCATGCGAGGGAACACCATGGGTCACTTTTACTTGTGCGTAATACCACTGTTAGGTACACAATAAGTTTGTGATTAGTAGTGACTGTGTGTGAATCAGGGTGAGTTTTACAGTACCTGTGATTAGTACTACTCCATGAGCGACAGCATGGGTCTGTCTTGCCTATGATTAGTATCCGCTATGTGAGGAACACCACGGGATAGAGTTCCTGTGATTAGTACACCTTTGAGGAACACCACAGGATTGTGTTGCCTGTGAATGGTGCCACAATGTGAGAAACACCATAGGTCTGTGTTACGTGTGCGCATTACATGTGAGTAATACCATAATGTGTGAAATACCACGAGTCTAGGCTACTTCTGATTAGTACCACAACTTGACAAATACCATGGTTCTACTTTCCTAGCAATATGTACCATTGAGGGGCCGATGACCTGGATTTTGGACCCCTTTAGACTACAAACATCATAGATTCAGGATTGTGCTTTAGAAGCAGTCCCGTGGTCAGTAATAATATTGTTGAAGCTAGTTTCTGGGAATGTGGGGTATTGCAGGTCGGATCCAATGATTGTTTTAAATTCATATACCCATTCATTCATTCCTCATCATCACGTTTTGAATTCTGGTCAGTGGATGATTTTGGACTTTTAAATTGTCATTACATTTTCTTATTTCATACCATTAGGGGCTGATGACCTCGATGTTAGGCCCCTTTAAACAACAAGCATCATCAAAATGTTTTTTTTTTGGTCCTTGCCGGATGGGTGGTCAGATTGAGAATGAAACACAACACTGGTGCGGCGATTTATTATGTTTGGGTATCAATAGCATGCACTCTGAGTGCTAAGCTTGTCATAAGCAGTACTGGAAGTGGTGTCATGCATTCACACATTCCTGACATCTTTCGATGAAGTTTCCATTCACACACTTTAGACCTCCTTCTGTAGTTCTTGTAATGTCTGTTATTGTATTGTCTTAAATTCTTCAGTGTGAGGATTATTCCTGTACACTTTAATAGGTTTCCACATAAATGCAAGTTATGCATGGTAAGAACAGTTGGGGGGGGGGCATAACCCTTCAGAAATGATCCTGTCATGAAAAAAAATCTGTTATATTGCCCATGGAATCAACAGCAGTATGGGCTGTGGCAGAATCGTGTAGGAAATATCCATTTTCTCATTATTGGACAACTGAAAAAATGATGCACCAGGTGAGTTGGCCATGCAGGATGTGCAGCTGTGAACTTGCATCCACGAGATAGTGGGTTCGAGCCTCACTGTTGGCAGCCCTGAAGATGGTTATCCATGGTTTCCCATTTTCACACCAGGCAAATGCTGGGGCTGTACCTTAACGAAGGCCAAGGTCAATTCTTTCCCACTCCTAGCCCTTTCCTAATGTATGGTAAATGTGTCAGTGTTGGTGAGATGTAAAGAAAATTGAAAAACAAAAAGAGTATCTATTGTTTTGTGAAGCAACATGCCCACTTAAGTGAAACCATACCTCATAAGAAAAAAAATGATTAAATGCAGTTCAACAATGCCATCAACAATGCTTTGTAAAATAAAATTACAGAAATTGACTCCTTTACCATTGTTAAGGGGTTGCAATTCATGGACAATAGTAACTCTGTAAGGTTTTAAATGTAAAGGTTCAGTAGTCATATGGATTGATGTTCTGCAACTAACAAGATTTCTTGAAATGTGAATGTGATTTTAAGATGTAAATAGAAATTTTGTTTCACTTTCAGCAGCGTGCACGCATATTCTCATTGATGACGGTACCTCAAAATGAACCGCAACAGCAGGTGATAACAGAGAAGCCAACGGTTGTACGAGTAGTACCTCTTACTTGGAATGGTGTGGTTGACTGGAAGGTAAGACACAAGTTTTGAGATGAACATTTCAAGTTTTTGGTATGTATGTATATTGTCTTCTTACTGTTCTTCCTTTGTCATGTCAGGTCCCCCTGACATTGACGATCACTACGGTGAGGGCGTTGCGATCTGGTGCCAGTTGGAATAGCTCTTCATTGCTAGAAATTCCAGTCCATTCTTTGATGTTTATTACCTGTGATATTCTCCTTCTTCCAACACTTCTTGACCCTCAGTTTTTCCTTCTAATTGCCGCTGTAGGACCTAGTAAATGCCATTCTGTAATATGTGGCCAAAACAAGAGATTTTCCTGCATTTGATTGAAGTCATGATTTCTCTGTTAGCTTTTGCGACCCTCAGTTTTTCCTTCTAATTGCCACAGTAGGATCTAGTAGAGGTCATTTGTTCTTTAATATGTGGCCTAAATAAGAAATGAAATGGTGCATGGCTTTTAGTGCCGGGAGTGTCAGAGGAAAAGTTCGGCTCGCCAGATGCAGGTCTTTTGATTTCACGCCCATAGGTGACCTACGCATCATGACGAGGATGAAATGATGATGAAGACGAAACATACACCCAGTCGCTGTGCCAGTGAAATTAACCAATGATGGTTAAAATTCCTCACCCTGCCAGGAATTGAACCCAGGACCCCTGTGACCAAAGGCCAGCATGCTAACCATTTAGCCATGGAGCCAGAATAGACTTTTCTGCATTTCATTGCAGACATGAGTTCTGTTAGCTTTTTCCATGTCCAGCACTTCCTCATTTGTTAGCCAAGCAACCTATGACATTTTCAGTGTTCTATGATGGGTAACATTTCAAAGGTTTCGATGCATTTAAATGACATGTTTCTGAGTGTCCATGTTTCTGCACCATGTAACAGAACAGACCATACGTAAGTTTTTATGATCCTCTGCCTTAGTTTGATTTATGTTGTCATTACAAAAGGACAAATTTTGTGAACACATTCCTTACCATTGCTATTCCATCTGATTTCCTTTTCAGGATCTAGCTGCACAGTTGTTGGAAGTTGTTCACTCTCTTGATCTGTCGGTTGCATAAGAATCACTTGTAATTGGAATGACCTTGTTCGCTGAAGATCATGAATGTGCGAAATCTCAAAGGTCCCCCCCCACTAAAATTTCCCAGGGGGGATTCTTTCATTATAAAATGAGGAAAATGTAACACACATTACTGAAATCAATGTTTTTTTACTGTGCATATTTTCAGAAATACATCAACAATGATATCCTATTATTTCTATCTTATGTGTGACTGCCAGATATTGAGCAATAAAACAACTTAGCGGCAGTAACTCCGCACATGCAGCCTATTGTTCATATTTCACTCTGGCAAGTCCATCTGAAACCCGGGAGTAATTTTGCACTGAACATCATTCTTGTTATAACAGAATTCAAACCAAAACATTTTAAATTTATATTTTTCAGAGGGGGGAAGGTAATTTACTTGCAAGGGAATTATATACCCCCTCCCCAGCCGGGTACTCCTTGAAATAAATACTAGTAGTTAAGCCCTATGATCCTTCTCCCCCCAAGCCCTACGATCCTTCTCCCTCCCCCTCCCCCACAATTTTTTTCCTTTTGCACCTTGTCATAAATGTAGTCTTGTTTACATTTACATTCCCATTTCTTTGCTTGCCGTACATACAGTTCCCAGCAACTGTTGCAGACTGTTGGGATTGTTGGCCATGGTGATTATATCAGGAGCATATCTGATTGTATTGGTAAGAAATCTGTTGAACTTTATGCCTTCCTGCTGATTTTCCAAAGTTTTTTTTTTCTTTTTTTCTTTTTAAGTCTGAATATATGTTGAATATTAAAGCTGATAAAACACAACCTTATTTTACTCCTCGTTGGATAGCTACGTCAGCAGTTGACTTGTTGCTGATATGTATTGTAACTTCTGTCTCTGATAAAGATGCTGTATTATTTTGATATCCTTGCTGTCAACTCTTACTCTTTTGAGCTCTTGGATGAGGTTTCGATGTTGAACTCTATCAAATGCTTTTTCATAGTGTATGAAACAACCAAACACCTCATGCTGCTTGTCAATACAATTTTGGACCAAAATATTCAAAGCATACAATGTTGGCCAGCAGGGTAGGAGAGGTGGTGGTATACAACTTGTAATCACTAGATTGTGTGCCAAAAGCCTGGATTAAATTCCAAACTCTCTGCAGTGCTCATATGGAGTGAGAGCATATGATGCTGTTTATGGTGATTCATCTGTTGGATGGGGACATTAAGCCTTGAGTGGACCCCTTGGTGCTATTCGACAGGAGTAGGCTGTACTGGCACCAGGTTTCACCCTCTCCCTTCCTACTGTCATATATCATAGTCATTCCTTTCATCTCATTAACTCCTGTGATGAGGTTGACGTCAGGAAGGGCATCCAGTCATAAAAATTTGCTATGAAGATTAATCTCGCTTCATATCTGACCCCAGGGAGAAATGGGGACAAGGATTGGATATACACTGAACTCCTGATTAACCGGGATAATGTAGGGTTAAGGCTTACCGGATAAGTAAAATAACGGTTAACCCATAAAAATTTAAAAATAAAACAGGCATACTGAAAGTACAGTTAAAATGATAATAAATTATATTACTGTATTGTTTTTTATTAAATTATCCAATACACTGCATTAGCACAATTAATAAATGTAAAAATAAACAGCACTTTTTGTTGAAACTAATAAGGCAAAGAAAAATATTCACAGTACATAACTTTACTGTTTCTGAAAATAATCGGCCATGGTTTTCTGCTTTTGTGCTGAGAAAAACTTTATTTTGCTTCTCTTGTTTCTCAAAACAAGTTTTTCGGTGATGAGAGCATCATCCTGGCCCTCGATGTACTCCAGCAATAACTCAACATTTGCCAAGGCCGACTCATGCGTAACTGTTTGTGCTTGTATTACTGTAAATCCTAACACTCGTACATTTTCACCGCTTTTGATATCGCGGTCAAGCCACAATGCGGTTGATCTGATTACGGTAAATCGAGAGTTGAGTGTACATACAGAAGGGATACTGACTGGGCGAAATTTATCGAAGATCTTCCTTAGTAAATTACTAGCTGATGTACCTGTGCTTCGCTACGCAATTCTCAGAAAGACTGTCTTTGTGGTTTTCCCAACTGAAGTCAACATAGGTCATTACAATGTCGGTAGGAATGTGTGATTAAAAGCAATGTTATCATATAAAATACTCAATCTAATGATAAACTGCACATTTTCTCACTTTTAACAAACAGTACTACACTGCCGATCTGAGTCCAGTTTTCCAGTGCTGGAATGACCAGGCCGCAGATAGCCGCGAACACTCCTCTGCCATTATTCCATGAAATGCGTGCACTGCTCATTCCAATCATCGCTTCATAGTAGGGATTGAATAGCTGGAATGCTATGATGAACCAGTATGTTGCGTACCAGTAGTATCAGAAAATGTATGAACCAATGGCATGCTAAAGAAGAAAGTTATCTAACTTACCAGCTATTTCCTGCAGATATTCAGGTAGGTTGTTACAGCAGTAATCCCATGTATCGAAGATGAGTGGCAGCAGAAGAGACAAAGCACATCATGGCAAACAATCAATGTAATGTTGATCAATTTTATGAGCTTTCTGTATTGTAGCTCTTCACATTTAGTTTTCTTCCGACTCTGTGATATTAGGGCATCTTATAAAATTATTCATAGCGTAGACTGTAGTTCCATATTCGCCGATTTTACATGCCAATTTTCATAAATTCTGTTTACCCATTTTCTTGTGACTTGGCGCTGATATGGAATTAGCAACAAAAATCCAAATTCATGAATATCTCTATCATATTTGGTACAGTAAAAATGTATAAGACATAAATGATAGGAAATTTAATACTATATAACATTGGTTATGTAGTATTTATTGATAGGACCACTAATAACATAAATATTTGAGAATACAATTTTAGGCCTTCCCCTAAACTACCATTTCACTCAGCGTGAACAAAATTATTTATAGCCTACATTGTAGTGACTTATTATGCGACTTTACATACCTATTTTTATTAAGTTATTTTCAGCCGTTTTCTCGTGATGCGCGTACATACATACAGACCGACAGGAATTACGGAAAATTAAAAAGTGCATTTTCTTGTTACTGTGGATACGACCGATACAGAAATACCATTCTTTTTAAAGTCTGAGCAATGTACAGACAAAACTCTTAATTGAGGACACCAATGGATGTTTTATTTTTATTTGAGGGAACATTAGCCCAAAATTTGTACAAGGTGTATGATTTTAGCCCAAAATTTGTACAAGGTGTAGAAGTTTTTTAGACATGTTTCACCATTCAGTTACATCTGTTCAGCCAGAATTTCTCTTCCACCATCAGAACACTTCAAATTTTTTATATAGGGTAATACATACATACATACATACATACATACATACAATATAGACTGTTATGCCTTTCAGCATTCAGTCTGCAAGCCTCTGTTAATTTACTAAATGTTGCCACAATCCTCCATTTGCAATTAGAGCTGTGGCTTCATTTATTTCTATACCTTTTATCTTTAAATCGTTAGAAACTGTTGTTTCCCATAATCTACTGTCAAATGTGTTGGATAGATCAATACCAATATACTGTAGTCCATTTGACCTCCTGAAGCTTAATCATGTTATATATTGCTGAAATCCCACAAATTGAGCCTCAGTGGAATAATCTTTCCTAAACCCAAACTGCCTTCCATCAAATTGGTAATTTCGTGAACATGTCTAAGTTAAACAGAAAGAACGCTTTTCCAGAGCTTATATGTAACATATTTCAAACTGACTGGCCTGTAATTATTTGTTGTATGTTTATCACCCTGTCCTTTTTTTAGACTGGGACTACTATAGCAACTTGAAATTCATTTGGTATACTGTAACTCCTTCATGCAAGCAATAATCAAATAAGTACCAGGCAATTACAGTTAAACTTCCCATACTTAACTATCTCTGTGTGGAAAAACAGATGATTGCATGACCAGGAAACTTAATGTAAGCATTGCCAAAGATGTGGGGAAGAGAATCAATTACAATGATATACTTTCATGTTTTCATATCATACAGTACAAATCCCTCTTTTTTGTAAAGGTAGTATCGGTGCCCATCTGTATCCAAAACCTTTCAGAATTAAAGCTTTCATATTTTCATTGTCTGCAATAGAATCTTAGTTGGCATTCCCCACCAAACCCAACTTCCAGTTTGATTCATTGTTCTTTATAAATTTTGTAAGAAATTACCAATTACTGATACTGTTTCAACTGGAAAAGATTTCTATGAAGCGTGTTTTTTAAGTAAGGTCCATTTGAAAATAAGTACACAATGAAAGGTTACTGTATTTCAAAAAAGTAAATTTATTTTCAGAAAGTACATACTTCACTCTATTTTTTGACATAGTTGCCAAGTTTGTTCAGACACTTATCATACCTTATAACCAATTTTAAAATACCCTCTTCATAGAAACTTGCCGCCTGCTCCGATAACCAAGAGTTCACTGCCGTTTTCACGTCGTCATTGTAATGGTTACCACTGAGGGAACAGATGGTAATCGCTCGGTGCAAGATCAGGACTGTAGGGTGGGTGGTCTAAAAGTTCCCAGCCAAAACTGTCCAATAAATCACGGGTCTGACCTGCAGTTGATGTCTTGCATCGTCATGGAGAAGGACAATTCCCTTTGTCAGCATGCTGCGTCTTTTGTTTTGAATCGCTCTGCGTAGCTTTCTCAGGGTTTGGCAGTATGCTTCTGCATTGATACTGGTCCCTCGTTGCATGAAGTCGACCAACAAAACACCATGCCTATCCCAAAACAGATGCCATGATATTGCGCTGGGACAGTCTGTTTGGCCTTCACCTTTACAAGAGTGTGTGTGTGTGTGTCTCCATTCCATACTCTGTTGCTTTGATTCGGGCATGATATGCGAAACCCATGTTTTGTCTCCAGTTACGATCTAACTCAAGAAGCCGTCACCTTCTTCGTCATAACGAGTCAAGAACATTGCACACTCAAATCTTTGGTTTTTGTGGTCCTCTGTTAGGAGTTTCAGGATCCAACGGGAGCACAGTTTCCAAAACTTTAGGTGTTCAGAAACAATGTTGTAAAGCACTGATCTCGACACGTCAGGAAATTAGTTTGAGAGATCTGTTGTTGTGAAGCGCCTGTTCTCACGAATCTTCGCTTCAACTGAAGCCACCAAATCGTCTGTCATCAAAGAAGGGCGACCGGAGTGGTCCTCATCATGGACGTTGTCACAGCCATCTTTGAATTGTCATACCCACTTACGCACTTTGCTTTCACTCATAACAGTATCACCGTACATTTTGCAAATCTGTCGATGAATTTCTGCAGCAGACAAGTTCCTTGCTGACAAAAACCGTACCACTGACCGAACCTCACACGTGGTGGGCGAGTTGATAGTCTTCAACATTTTGAAAGCACAGAACAGAACCGCACAGGTTAGCTACAGAGCTGAAACTGAGCACAGTTGTTCCCGAGGCATGCCGGTACACGACGTATGCGCTCGTTGCGATATGCACGCGAACTACTAGTGTCTACAACAAAACGGACCTTACTTAAAAAAACACGCTTAGTACTTGTCTGCTAGGTTTCCATCTAACCTGAAGGTGAGTTTCTAGCCTAAAACAGAAACTAGTAATATACGCGAACCTTTTCTTGAGCCCGATTTTTACGGGGTGAGGAGTAAGGAGGGAGCGCTGCTGGTTCCAGTTATACTGCCAACTGGATGGAAATGAAATCTGAATTGAATCGATAATATGATCGATCGATATGAATTTCCTAAACATTTATTATCTTACGCCAACAATGTCGTGCATACGTTATTTAACATTATATAACATTTCTCAATGCGAATCTTGTTCCTAGCATAAATTATATAGCATGGCTTTGCTGTGTAAGAAACAACGGTACTAGTTCGTAAAGTGTACGCCAGATGTTGCACAAGCGATGCATAGTTTGTTTCAAAGATTGCCAATATGGATGTCGAAGATAACCGAGGTCTACCGATTCAGCACTAGGGAGCTCAGGGTTCAAGAAAAGGTTCACGTGTTGTAAAGTATTGTAATAAACTTTCATATTTTTGATTTTGATCCCCCCCCAGTTCTAGTGTGTAGAGAATGCAAGTTGTATGTGTGTATCTGTGTGATATATGGAGTGTATGTTGTTGTTTGAGTCACCAGTCCATATACTAGTTTGATGCAGCCCTCCATGCCACCCTATCCTGTGCTAACCTTTTCATTTCTATGTAACTATTTCATCCTAATCTGCTCTAATCCGCTAGTCATATTCATACCTTGGTCTACCCCTACCGTTCTTACCACCTACACTTCCTTCAAAAACCAACTGAACAAGTCCTGGGTGTCTTATAATTTTCTCATGTGCATTTTGACACAGATTAATAAGGGAGATATCATTAACAGACTAATTTTTCCCTCTTAAGTTCGAGCGAACTTGGCCTAAGCGGGTCCATGTAAGGCATATTTCTTATAATTGCAAAACTACTGGAAAGATTTTAACGAAACTTTATATTTAGCATCCCCCTGTCGAAAGGTAGTTTTTAAGGTCCATGGCATTTAAAAAAATAGTTTCTGTGGCTCAGGCGGCAGCACGCTGGCGTCTTACCGCTGGGTTCCATGGTTCAAATCCATCACTCCATGTGAGATTTGTACTGAACAATATGGAGGCGGGTCAGGTTTTTCTCCAGGTACTCCGGTTTTCCCTGCCATATTTCATTCCAGCAACACACCAATATCATTTCATTTCATTTGTCATTCATTATCACCCCAGAGAAGTGCGATAGGTTTTGGCAGCTGGCACAATTCCTATCCTCACCGCTAGATGAGGGATTCATTCATTCCATTCCTGATCCAGTCGAATGACTGGAAACAGGCTGGGGATTTTCATTTTCAGCTTTTCAAATACCTGTAGCAGACTGTGGGTTTATAGGAAACTGAAACAGTGATTTTACTCTCCCACAAAATATACCAGACCAATCTTCTGGATGAGAATCAACCAACCTTGATAGAAATCCATTTCTAAAACTTTTTCCTCATGTGCATTTTTTTTCAATAGGATGATTAATAAGGGAGATACCATTAAGACTCTTCTATAAGCTAAGTCCAGTGGACATAGCCCAAAAGGTGTATTTGGAACAGATTCCTTATCTATATAACTTTGGAATGACTGTGTGTCTGTACCTTGACTATTTTGGCAAAATTTTCCTTCAGTTATCCTTTTCAGGTGTAATAATGACAATCTGCATATTTTTTAGCTTTGGTGTCTGTCTGAGTTCTTATAACTTGAAAACTACTGGATATATTTGTACCACACTTCATATCTAGAATCTACCTGTCCTTGGGTAGGTTTTTAGGGTAGTATTGTTTCTAAATCCCTTAATTGACTGGGGGGGTTATAGAAAATCAAAACCACGATTTTGCACTGTCACAAAATATACACAAACTTAATGGAAATCTACCTGTCTTAATAGAAATCAATTTCTAAAACTTCTTTCTCGTGTGCATCATTTTGATATGAGGATTAAGAAGGGAGATATCATTAACAGACCGGTTTTCACTCTGGTTCAAGTGAACTTTCTTAGCTTTTTTCTATTTGTCTGTTCATCTGTTCGTTGAGTTTTTATAACTGGGAAACTACTCTATATATTTCTACCAAACTTTATCTGTCCTTGGGTAGGTACTAGGGTCAATATTATTTCTAAATCCTGGATTGGTTTGAGGTTTATAGGAAGTCGAAACAGTGATTTTTACCCTCCCACAAAATATACATGACCAAACTTAATGGAAAACTACCAGCCTTAATTGACCCAATTTCTAAAAGTTTTTCTCATGTGCACCTTTTCGATAGGACAGATAATAAGGAAGGTTATCATCAACAATTGGTTTCGTGAGTCTTCAGCTACAGTGCCACTCCCGGTTTCATATGAACAATATGTAACCGAGAAATAGGGAGAATTACGCATGACTTTGGACCAGGAACTGTATCGTTCAATAAACTCTCTGATCTACCCCATTCTGTCTCCACTTTGTTCAACTTTATCGTACTTCACGTTTCTGCTATGAGTTTTTGTAGAAGAATATCAGTTTAACATGACGTATTAAACGTTTGAATATAGGCATGTAACTTTGCATAAATTTGTGAAGGAATCGTGAAATCAATTACCAATTCCCGTGAAGAGTATGATCTGCCAAACATTATCATTGTCATATTTTTATTTATTCAGCAATGTGGTATGGCTGTTCTATTTGTTTTTCCTTTTCTGATCCATGTTTGATGTTTATTGAAGCAACACATTCACCCTCTTCATCCTTGTTCTATTTTGCTTCAGGTTTTTATGATCTCATTCTTTGATAAGCACTTCATAAAAAATATTGTTCTCTTGAACGTGCAAAACTTCTTCAATGTAACATTAAAAGCCAGATTTACAAGTTAGGGCACAGTGGTAAGAAAAGGTGCTGTGAATTTATGTTCATATAGATGATGAGCCTACCAATTAAATATTTTTTTTATAGAGCAAGAATGGATCTCACCCAGATCAAATGGATGGAGCTCCAAAGTATAGATTTCTCAGGCAACAGGGACTTCGGCCAAGCCGTAAGCTTCCAGATACCTTGATTATTGGAGTGAAGAAAGGTGGTACAAGGGCTCTGTTAGAGTTTATTCGTCTTCATCCAGATGTCAGGGCAGCAGGATCTGAGGTGCACTTCTTTGACCGATATTACTCCAGAGGATTTCAATGGTACAGGTATGGAATTTCTTGAATTTTGTTTTTTGTTTTGTTTTTTGTTTTTTGCAAATTGCTTTACGTCGCAGGGACAGGAAGGGAGTGGGAAGGAAGCAGCCGTGGCCTTAAGGTACAGACCCAGCATTTGCCTGGTGTGAAAATGGGAAACTACAGAAAACCATCTTCAGGGCTGCCGACAGTGGGGTTCGAACTCACTATCTCCCAAATACTGGATACTGCCGACACTCAAGCGACTGCAGCTATCGAGCTCGGTTTCTTGATGAACAGTGCTGCAATTTATTAGCAGTAAAATACATAAAATAGGCTATGTAGTTATGTGTTCAAGAATGTTGTGCACAATGGTGTAGCACAGTTTTCTGGCATATGCATACCTCTGTGGCAGTCATGAACAGTCCATCATTGATCTACCTCCACTAGGGACTCGAGGAGGTAAATTGTGGTATGTAAACAGCTTGTGTGATTTTTAGAGTAAATGAGGTTTTTTTTGTGATATCTGAAGTTTTGACTCGGTTAATTTATAACTGTTCAACCTACCAAAATTAATTTTGAGTACCATCATGCAGTACTTGAGCAAGCCTTATGTACTGAATGATGGCTTACCACAAGACTCGGTTCTTGCTCCATTACTCTTCAACATCTACACTGCAGATCTCCCAGGAACTGCTTCCAGAAAATTCAAATATGCAGATGACATAGCTCTGACTGCCCAATCCAATGACTTCAAAACATCAGAAATTGTACTTATGGAGGATCTCCATACATTCAACAAATATTTCTTTACGTGGTGACTTAAACCTGCCTGTTTCCATCTAGACAATAAGAGGCAACTAAACACCTCCAATGGAATTCAAAGGCCAACGATTAAAATATAAATCCTTGCCCAAAATATATGGGCGTCACAACGGACCAGGCACTGGCGTATAAACATCTTCATAATACCGCAGAAAAGATAAAAACAAGAAACGTCTTGCTTAAGCTGAGTGGAACAGGTTGGGGGGCAAAAGCATCGGTTCTACAAACTTAAGACCTTGCTTTAGTTTATCCAGTTACTGAATACTGCTGTCCTGTGTTGCTTAACGGTGCACATACTACAAAAGTTGATATTCAACTAAATGACATAATGAGGACAATATCTGACACTATCAAATAAACACCTATACAATGGCTGCCTGTGTTATCCAACGCCCACCTCTTTCATATACGAAGGGAAAGAGGTCTGGTAAGAGAATGGAAGAAATGTCGCAACAACCCTCGACTACCCTTACATCAGAAACCAGTGAGATGGAAATCAAGGAACCTTTCATGGAAATTAGGAGAAAGGCTTACAACCAAACAGGAAAGAAGAATGGTAGTCTTCAAATCCTGATCACCTGGGTTTAATTAATGAAACCAGACGGAGCTTTACATGGTTTAATTTACCTAGAAGGGCATGGACATCTTTAAACAGAATTAGGAAAAACCACGGAAGATGCCAATTCTGGCTTCACAAGTGGGGGAAAAGCTGAAAACTCGTACTGAAACTGTGACAATGTCCCCCAGACCGTTCAACATGTTGCTGTGGAGTGCCCAAGAGGATTATTTCAAGATATATACAGTGCCACCGATTAAGTTGGGAACTGGTTGAATACACTGGACACCTGATCTGTAAATACTGTATATAGCTTATTGTAATATTTAAATTTCCGATGTATCCTTCTTTTGCCATATGAAATAAACCCGAAAAAGAAAACACATAGTAACAGTATTTATTATTTACATATTTTACGCCCACATTGGAGCACTTAAATCAGTACATTTGAGTTAATTTCTTCTCCCAGAACTTTCTCATCCTCTCCGACCTGGAAGCCCTTTGTGTGTCTGATATAGTATATTATTTCCGTTCAACTGTTTTTAGTTTGAGACTTATGCTTTTGTTCTTCGAAATCCTCTTCTCTTTTCTGTCTTTGATTTGTTGCCATGTTATACCCAATTCTACCAAATCATCCTGAACTTCTTTGAACCAATTATTATTGATTTTTCAAAAAGTTATCAAATAACTTAGTTGTTTCAATATCCTGGTGTCTGGTAATCTTGATATGTGACAGAAAAAGGAAATTCTTCTTTTACACATTGTAGATATTATTCACATTCACGATAGACAATGTTAGGCAATAATCTCTACTGTCCATCAACTTGGTGTTTTTTATTAATAATTGTTCTAAGAATTCTATCAGTTTTCTGTAATTTGTCTGTTGTAGATTTTACGTTTAATTTGAATAAAGTTTCACT